>NC_059078.1:21433757-22058757 GCF_020497125.1 Mauremys mutica | reverse complement strand
CCATGGGGTGTTGTACTGTTACCCATAGCTGATCTGGAACTTGCCTAGTTCCCACCTGTCCATGGACCGTCATGGGAGGATCATCACTCTTGCTGTTGATTACCGGAGCAGAGCTTTCCAAAGCCAGTGTCGGAGCATTCATTCTCAGTGGAGAGCCCTCGCCCGTGGAACTTGCTCTTTCTGGTCTACCAGAGCTCGAGGTTGGTTGCCTTCAGAGCAGATTGTAAACTGCCTTGGTTACTCAGGGAAGGGTCAGGGCCCAGGCCCATCAAAAGGCAGGAATAGACATTTTATTGTCATACTGGTCTCTGTGTGTGTCAGTTTGGCATCTACAGTAAGAGGCCAAGATGCTGCCATGATAGGCACTGTATAAATATTCGATGGAAAAAATAATTCGTCTCCAGTGTGATTTACATTGGGAACGTTGACTCTTGAATCTGAGGCTGGAGACCTGCTGTTTCTCACAAAAGTCCTTATATCCCCATTGTTAAATCCTTCCTTGGACAAGTTTTTTCTTGTGCCCCTCACCAGAGCTTGTGCCTCATGTTTGCTCCTGGGGCTGCTTTCACTTGTCCCAAGGTGCAGCCTTCCCATCTGTGGGACTCAAGATCCCAGAAAGGTGGCAAATCAGGCCACAAGTTACTTCCCCTCTTACCTGTTATCAGAGGAGTCTGGCAAAAAGGTGTTTCCTTTTGTTCCAGCTCCACTATCAGAGGAGGCGATGGGGTCAGCCAGGCAGAGATTGTAGGGGATGGTGACCCCCTAACAAGCAGCCTTAGTTTGGGTCAGCCCTAAGGACAAACAAGGAGGTTTTAACATGCTTTAGCTTGGTTTGGGGTTTCTTGCTGCTAACTCCCAGAAGCTGTATGGTGCAGGGGCTGACGAGGTGTTAGGTGAGAGAGGGATAGCTCAGTGGTTTGAGCCTTGGCCTGCTAAACCCAGGGTTGTGAGTTCAATCCTCGAAGGGGCCACTTAGGGATCTGGGGCAAAAAATCAGTACTTGGTCCTGCTAGTGAAGGCAGGGGCTGGACTCAATGACCTTTCGGGGTCCCTTCCAGTTCTAGGAGATAGGTACATCTCCATATATTAACCTGGAAGAAATCCTTCTTGGCTTGAGCGGAAACCCAGGTCTGTTGTTGTTTCACAACATGTAGGGGTGATGATCCAGAAAACAGTCTTGGAGCAAGTGAACTGCTGGGACTGGGTTCATTCCTCCTCTTCAAACCAACTTTGACTTTGCTCGTGCCTGAGAGGAAACCTTAATGGCAGTGTGAAGATCTCTCCTACTGAGAGCTACCCTGTGTAGTTACAGAATCTTCATTCAAAGCTCATCAGGAAGCAAATGGAGCTTTTGGATTTTTAACTTCTCCCTCCTGAGATGTTACAGACCTGTAAATTGGGGTGGGATCATGTTGATTTTGGGTGGAACAGGGTGGAAAGAGTTGAGGGGCCAGTTGCACATTTTGAAATGTTCTTCCTCTGCCATTTGGCTGTTTCAGTGACCTGTTCTATGATCCCTATTTCCTCCCACATCTTGCTTTGTTTTGCAGCCAGGAGTACCTGATAATCTTCTGAAGGGTGCTGTTTCTCCTGTCTGGGTGTGATCTATATCTCATCCCTGCCCCTGTTACTCATGCATCTCAGAAAGAAACAGTCCAGTGTCAGCAGTTGAATAACTAACCAGCCAGCTCTCCCCTTTATCTTCTTTCCCTCTTTCCCAGGAACTGTTGGTTAATGATGGATAAACCCCGGCAGCCACCAAAGAGCAGAGAACAGAGACCACAGAGGCCATTGGAAGCCCAGCATCCTTCTGGATTTATGCTGACCAAAATCGGTGCCTTCTGTCTGTAGCAGTCCAAGAAAACGACATGATTCCTCTTCTAAACGCCTGCATGTATCTGTCTCACTGGATGTTTTTGGAGTTGGGGCGGGGGGAGGGCTTGAGGGGCAGCACAGTTCTGTCAAATGTGCTTCACCCTTTATATTTGTTCATTGTGAAAAGAAGCCTGTCAATCGTAAGTGCCCACAGCACCGCAAGTAGCTTAGAGGCCCATGTAACCCAAGGCCCAGTTAATTCCGTACTAGTTTTGGTTTCACTTATGCAATCTGTGTTTCCAGTGCTGTTGCCTTTGTCCTTGTGCTCCAGAGAAAGGCATCTGAAGTACTGGGGGAAGCAACCCTGACCTGCTTGTTAGGATTAACTGTTCCTAGCATGCTCTTGTTGTTAACACCAGCAGAGACATTCCTTCCCTTCCAAGGCTCCCTCCTAAGAATAATAAACTGTCTATTGGTCACTGTGTGTGTGAGATGTTTTCACCCCTGTGAGTTTGAGAATTGCTCCTTACTCTCCCTGCCAGCAGTGAAAATCTGTCAATTCCCAATAAGCATCAGGAATAGGGATAGGAATAGTTCCAATCACAGTTTGTAAATTAAAAATCTCATTTGTTTCAGGCCAGGGGTCGAATGACTTTGGCTTTTCTGAAAGTACTTGGAAGGGGACAAAGCCTTGGCTGGAAGGGGATAAAAGCCTTGGCCAAAAGCGAACTAGCTGTGGTGAATCATGCTGCAAAAAGCTTCTTACCTAATAAAGAGTCCTCGCTGCCCCAGTCTCTTGTGCACTCTCCCTCTCCCACTTGCTGTAAACTCTCTCCTCTCTCACCCTCCAGCCCCCACTCCATTGTGTTCCCTCTTTGTGGAACAAGGGGCAGTAGGGAACAGCATGTCTAGCATTGCATCGCTGTCCATGTTGCGAGGCAGTCAGTCTATTTGGAATGTATTTCTTTGGGTGTCTCCTAGCATCGGCACTGCCTAGCTCTGGTCTGTGACTGAACAAGTCTCTCTTGCTTTGCACACTCTGTACTTGTGTGTGTATAGCGCATGTAGAGATCGTTCTCCCATCTTTGACATGCAGCCACCTGTAGGTTGGGACTTGGTTCTTAATTTCCCATGCCAAGAACACTATGTAGTACTTTGGGACAGGAAATGAAGAATAACTTCTCCAGTTGAAACCACAGGGGCAATTATAAGGTAGCCAGAATGAAATGAGCAGGGCTGGAGACGTCCAGCCAGCACCAAAGCTATTGAAGGATGGACTGTGTCTTCAAGAACCGCATGAGATCAGGACCTCAGTTTAACGTCTTAGCCAAAACGTCGCACCTCCAGCATTACAGTGCCCCTCACAACTGTGTTTGGCTCAGTAGTAGAGTGCCACCTACTGAGTCATTATTGAACTTTGCCACTCATCATGGGTGCACTTAAACTGGAAATGTGCCCATATGTCAGCTCAGTTTTCTAGCCTTTTATACTTGCTGTTAATCAAGCAGGACAGAGCTGCAAAGCCCTGTTCACTATACAAGGCACTGTGTTCGCTCACTCATTGCCCTTCCTTTGTTAAAGTCACAGCTCTCCCTTTGATTCCAAATTTGCTGCAATGTGCAGGTCAGACCCACTGGCCCTAGCAGAGGAGGGAAAGCTTCACGAACCAGAGCCGGGCACTTCGTGCCCTCAGATCTGTTGCTGGCAGAGCTGGGAGAGCTTTCTGTGCTGCTGCCAGGCCAGCAAGGTATGGCTCCTTCTCTGCCTACAGCATGTACAATCTGTGGAGCGGAGCACTAAAGCCACTACCTGCAGGAATTTAGAGGGGTAAGCTTCATCTCCAGGTGACTACTACTACTTAATTATTGTTGGCTTAGAGGGGTGATTGTCCCTGTTAGCTTGCCGCCTTGTCCCGCCTCTCCCCCAGGTTTGTTTGGCACTTGTGGTCTGCATGACCTGCATTTCAGCTGCCCCAGTTTTCGGGGTGAGGGTGGAGGTGATGATGGATTATGATGCCAGGGCTGAATATCTCTCCGCGCAGGACAATTTTCTCCCTAAGGCAACCGTAATATATTTTCATGTTCTTTCATAATTAGCTTTATTTACCAAATTGGCAATTCCTCTGTTGAGAAATAACTGATTACAGCATTCAGGGAGTTGCTGTCATCTCAAGATATGCAGGTGTCTGTGAAACATAAACAGATGTGATCGCTCACAAAATGAACCCAATGGATAGCGGGGGAGGGGGAGATCCAGTCATAAAAGGCAAATGCAACATCTCTGGCCTCATTCAGGCTAATGCTGGCCAAGTGCACTACCACGGCCGTGCAGCCCCAGTGACGACAGAGTATCAGTCTGAGGCCATCCGGCACTTCCTAATGAAGTGCTTGATTAGTTTAACTGCCTTATTCCCTCTGCCCTTCAATCACCTCCCCAGTCCACTGGGGGCCATCTCGCCAGAAATCGTAGATGAGCTGATGGTGGAGTGAGGCTGGTCATGACAGAAACCAACTCATTTTGTAGCCGCTGTACTCACTGTCATATGACTGTCATATTCCGTACATATTGGTGCTTTAAGTCCTGGTTCAGAAGAAGTCAGTGAGAGCAGGCTACATAAGAAGACTGAAATAAACCCATCTGACATGCGTTGTGTGCAGCCCAGTGATGGGGCTAGAAAGCCAGCTGTATAGGAGGTAGTGAGGCTGAGCTATTGGCTTGATCTTCTCCTGGGAGCACAGCTATGAAATGAGTTTTGGTAGGTCTCAGGATGTCTCCTTGCAGGATGGAATTGTGGTTCCACCTGCTTCCCAGAAAATCCAGCACACTTGTTACCCCCTCATTGCTGAATGATGCCATTGAAATGTGCTAGCTGTCACGTTCCCCCTCATCTTCCTCTGAGTCATCTGGGCTTGGGAGAAAACTGATCTGTTTGGAAAGCTCACACTGGTACCCCAATGAAATCCTGGCCCTAGAGCCTTGGGTACCTTTGAGCATTGTGAAACCCCTTCTCTCTACACATGACACACCATCTCTAATGAGTGTTCTCTGGCTTGTTTTCTTCCTTTTCCCTTGTCCTGTGTTCCTAAAGGCCTTGCAAAGACAGGAGACATCCTGTGCCATGCCTTAATCAGCTCCTGCCGGTTATCTCCCCATTTGAATCCTTGACTGTCTGTTCGTGCTGCAGAGCTTGAGTTTGATTTTCATGGAGGATTGTGATGGCAGGTGTCAGTTAAACTCCTAAGTGGCAAAGTTTGTTATGATTACAGTCTAGTACTCAGTGGCGGATAGTTGTCCTCACCACACAACCTGTCACAGTTGGCACTAATTGGCAACCTAGCAGTCTCCACCAGAATAAACGAGGACTGAGCAGACCATAGAAACTGAACTGCGCTCTCATCCTTAGAAGAAGGTCCCTTCAAGGCAAGGTTGAAGGATTATGAGGGCAGCTTGCTCTGCTGCAGTCTGTGCTGCACGTTTAGTGGATAAGTAGGACTTCAGTATCCAGGACTGTTGCTCCAGCCTCTTCCACCTGAGCAAAATTCACACACAGCCAGATTTTCAGACAGTTCGACTGAGCATCTGCATAACTACTTTGCCTGTGCAGTTAATGCAGTTGTGTGTGCAGATAGGTAAT
The DNA here is from genome assembly GCF_020497125.1 of Mauremys mutica. NCBI lineage: Eukaryota > Metazoa > Chordata > Testudines > Geoemydidae > Mauremys > Mauremys mutica. Next base: position 22,053,308 of record NC_059078.1, on the reverse strand, counting down.
TGTGTGCATAAATGCAACTAGTCATTAGCATGTGGGGTGTACAGTTGCGGTAACGGCATGTGAAAATTAGGTTTGCAGAATGCCCAATTACAAGCACAAACTGTCTGAAACTGGCTGGATGAGTGGGAATTAAATAAACTTGTTTTTGTGCAAAAGGCCCTAGCGTGATGGGAAGGGAAGGGAAGAGCAACAACAAAAGAGAGAAAAATTGTTCAAAATTTTCCAAGACTCAGTGGCTCTTTAAATGCAACATTCAACAAGCACTCAGAAGCTCTAATATACAAGGGCATCTCAGGCTCTCTAAACACTGAATTTGTGATCTTGCATAAAACTACAACGCATCGCCTCCTGTGGTTAATATTTCACGCTTGACTTTACAAGATGCTTTATCTAATATCCTCTCTGAATTTGTGCTTTTACCAACTCTGCCTTGTCCACGATGAGAGAGGCTGAAGGAGGAAGGCAATTGCCAAATGTGTCTGTCATCTTTGTAGGAAGGTTTTGTGCAGCTGTTGGGGGAGAAGAGTTAGTCTCACTTCCTATTTTATAGTCTGCTGAATACTGTGATTTCATGCTGTGTGCTCCTTTTCCAGGCAGAATTTTCCATTTGTTTTTAAGGTATTATTTATTTTATTGCCAAACTAGTTAAAAGTTCTTTTCTGTAGCTTGCTAGCTAAACAGGGCCTGATCTCTGGAGGTGCTGAGCTTCCATTGCAGACACTCTGTGCCTTTCCCAATCACGTCCTTAACTTTGCATGGTGGCCTGTTGCAATGACTGTCACAGTCTGTATGGGAATGGAAGAAGTATAGATTCTACGGCCCCTGGCTTTCCCTCCTCCCCCCGCCCCTCCCCAATTGCTGTAGTAGAAATGTACCTATTTAAAATATAGTCTACAATTGCAGTGGCCTGTTGTGTGTACATGAAGACTAACACAAATTAACCATTACAACTCACACTTTGTTAGAATACCTATCGGCTATTAGCCAAGATGATCAGGGATGTAACCCCATGCTCTGAGTGTCCCTAGCCTCTGATTGCCAGAAGTTGGGAGTGGACGACAGGGGATGGATCGCTTAATGATTGCCTGTTCTGTTCATTCCCTCTGAAGCACGTGGCACTGGCCAGTGTCAAAAGACAAGATATTTGGCTAGACGGACCCTTGGTCTGACCCAGTATGGCCGTTCTTATGTTCTTACCAGGATCTCTTCCCTCTCCAGCTGGTGCAACACGATCAGAAATTACTGGCTGTCTTTAACCAGAATCTGAACAGCAGTACAGAGTTGCGCAGGCCTGTACGCTAACACCTGCTTCTCTCGAATGGAATTCTGTATAGTTGTCCTTGGGGAAGGTGGCTGTAATATTCTTGAATGGATCTGCTTATCTGATAACCTTCCTCCACCACCACCACCACCACGTGTTCGTGTCTTGCTGTCTCCTCATTTCCCCAATTCTCCATGTTGAGAGGTGATGCAGACTGAAGTGGTTACAGTCTCTTCCTAGCCTGGTTTTGCAACCTCCCTTGTGTCCACAATTGTTCTGTGCCAGTAATGATACCCCTCCCCCTCGGGTATCTAATTGCACTTGCAGAGTGGTGGTAGTTTGTGGGCAACTTGTGGCAGAGCTAAAGGGAGCGACTGGAGCAGCTGTCAGCACTAGCAGGCCTCCACCTCCAAAATGTCTCTTGCATTGAATCCCCAGGCGCTCTCTCTTCGTACGTTCACAGCCGCTCAGCTCAAGGCAAGGACCTTTTTGTCTCTTTTGCTGGAGAGACAAACAAGCAAACTGTTGTTTCTGTGCTAAAGGTAAATTCAACGGCTCCTCTGGAGTCTGAAACAAAATACAGCTGGCTACCCTCATCTGTCCACGCATGCCCCAAATTACATGCCCTTTTTGCTGTCTTCTTGAGAAGTGCCCCCCCTGGAAGGTGCACTTGACGGGGGTGGGAGCGACGGAGTGTACGGTTGATTCTCTTTGGTTTCAGATGCTTAGGTTTAGCATAAACATGGCTGCTGATCTCCCGGCCATAGAAGCTCACCAATTAGTATTGGCCCTAAGAAGACCATTCACATCAAACGGTTCTGCATGGAGTTGCACAAAGGTGCATGGGACTCAGGTTCCAAAACCCTCAATCTCTTAAACAAGGTAGGTTTATAAGAGCAATAGACCACTTGGACTAAAACTGAAGGCAAATAACTGAAAGGGAAGATAAGGGAAAGGAGGAGCCGCAATAGTTTAAAGGGGATGCTTGTGCGGGTAGCACTTTAGATGTGCTTATGTCATTTACCCAAAGATTTTCCTGGGGCAAAACCCCAGGCTGACTAAGTTGTCTCTTATCTATTTTCAGTTTCTTGTCATGACCTAGGTACCAGAGAGTGGTGCTAGACTTGGAGAAGGTTGTCATTACCCCTCACCTCTTGCCATCTCGTGCCTCACCTCTGACCAAAGGTGCCACCTCTTGGCCTGAGAGAGCGTTTCAGTGCCCAGAGAACATGCAGTTTTTGGTTTCTCAACTGGGTTTGTCAGGCAACTGATACTAATGACTATGGTGTCTCTTGTGACCAGGATGCTTGTCCATTAGGAACCAGAGCCAGACCACTAATTCATTTCACAGGAAGTCCAATGTTGTTAGAGAAAAATGGTGTACATTGGAATTACTTGCTATGGAGTACTTGCAGAGCACTGAAGATACGTTGTCAGCACTCCCACCTACAACACTTCCACCAAAGCACAAATGGTGCCACTACTATTCTGATTGCATCTTCTTTGAGCATGTCTTAATAATAGCTGTGTCTGCACAATTTAACTGCACACTACTATGATACCAGCATGGCAGGGTACCATAAATGTAGCAGCCAGCAGTCCCAGCTCAATCCCCTAATACTTTTCCCTAGCTCCCTGCTCTCCATAGGTTTTAAGGCCAGCAGGGACTATTGGATCTTCTAGTCCAGTGGTTCCCAAACTTTAACAACCTGTGAACCCCTTTCCCTAAAATGTCAATTCTCACAAACCCCCTCCTAAAAATGAATATTTTCAGGGATTTTCTCCTTTACACGAGTATGAATTTTAAAGCAGTGATCTTGGAAATATAAAATTTTTTTATGACATGCTTATTACACACTATTATTATTTATCATTACAGTATTTTTAATATATTATGAAAACGGCAACACTCTTTTAAGATCTCACTTTCGTAGCTTGTATCACTTTGATTAAGCCAGTTATAAGACAAGGCTCCTATGTTTCATCAAGGAGTATCAGAAAGGCAGCAGCACGCATGCCCAGAAGCAGGAATGTAGGCACGTAGGGAACTTTTACACTGAAAAACGTAGGTGCCAAGCAAGTTGAGGTGCCTGTGCGGTTTGATGGGAGTTTTCTGGGTCACAGAGCCATAACTGGGACTTAGGACCCTAAACCTGAAACGCAGGTGCCTAAGTACCTTGGTGGATCCCACCCTAACTGTTTTTGGTCACGACTGCCCCTTGCTGGTTTTGACCTGGTATTGTAGAGGCGATAGGCTCAGTGCCCCAGTAGTTATTGACCACTGCCAGTCTCCATGTGTATTTCAAACATTATATTGGGTTTGTAACATCTGCACTGAAATGGCTTTGCTAGCTTCTCAAGTGTGGAGGCAGCTATGTGAGGTTTAGACACTACAAGAGCCCTCCAAAGACGGGAAGGCCTTCAATTTATCTGTCCCCAAGTGATGAAACCATAAGGCTTTAGTGCTCCTTCTCAAAGGACAACAAAGAAGAACATTTAAAATTGAGATAAGGAAACACTTTTTGACACAATTGCATAATTAACCTGTGGAACCACTGCCACCTGGCCTCTCAGGCCAAGAGTTTAGTCAGGGTTATACCTCTGTATGGATAATGAGAACATCCACTGCTACAGTAGATAGGGGGAAAAGAGAGGGGATATGAACTCTTTTCTTTGTGCATAAGCTGACTTCTAACTAGCAAAGTTATGGAATAAATGCCCATGAGGGAAGTTTTTTCCTTATTGCACTCAGTAGGAAATGGTGCACCTTCCTCAGAAGTATGTGGTACAAGTTACTATCCAAGACAGGAGACTGGACTAGATGGACCATGGATTGAATTTGGTGGGGCAATTCCTAAACTCCTAATGGTTTTAATTGGGTTCTAATTCGGTTGTGAGATTTAGAGTTTGAACTGCCTGAGCTCACTTAGATGAGAAATCGACTTGGAGATTTGAGTGATTCTACCCACAGCAGGAATCAGAGGGCCTGTTCCTTCCAAGCCAACTATTTGGCAGGGACCACTTAAGCATTCCCTTTGATCTGCTGGCTCTGCAATAGAATGCATCATGATATTGCATTTAGTAGTATTTTACACAAACAGGGAGTGCCATTGTAAATCAGGATTAGCTAAACACAACATTAAAAATAAAGCACAGCTATTAATTTAATGAGCTCCTTGTTAGAAATGTCATAAAGCAAGTAGGAGCTCTGCCAGTACTGTCAGTACCCACTGAGGGATGGACTGGGGGAGCCATCTGATTTTGTGCCATGTGACGATGCAACATTTGGTTTTTAAACAAAATTGCTTCAGTTTTCTGCAGCAGCATTTTTAACTGCTGAAGAAATCTGATTAGTAACTGCAACCAAGCCTCATGATTCCTGATGAGCCGGGGGAGATGCCCGTTCAGGACTTAGCTTGAATCATATCAGCTGAAATAAAAGCTCATAAAAGGCAGAGAAATTGCTCTTTATGGGCTGCTTGAATGAAAGAGCCTTGATATTCCCTTTAATCCTTCCTTCCTTATTTTCTTCTACAAGCCTGTTTTGTGTTGGGTTTGGTTGGGTTTTTTTCCCCTCCTACTCCTTAGCTTCCAGTTTGCCATTGCCAACTAACAATAATTTCCTTGGATTGCAGTTTATTGGATTAAACAGATCAATGCTGTGCATCTGTGAGGACCAGCATTGCACATGGAGTGAACTTGGCTGCTGTATCTATCTATATGCTGCAGGCTTCCAATGCCACCTTTTACCATGAGATTTGTGCTTGTTCCCCAGTCACTGCTCCACAATCACAAGCAATTACAAGTGGTGGGGAAAAGCCCAGTAGCCAGAGAACACATTAGTGCTCCTTCTGCAGGAGGGTGCACAGCTGGATGGAGTGAGAGGGTTTAAGGCAGCCCATGAGCAGGGGCCATCATGGGATCTGCAATCTACGAGGTTAGAGTCTGAGATATGGGGCTCAGGGTCCTATGACTTCTGTTCCCTGCTCAGTCACTGCCTTTCTGTGTGGCCTTGGGCAAGTCACTTCACCTCTCTGTGCCTCTGTAAAATACCATGTTGCTGAGCAAGGTGTAAATGCCTTGACAGACAGACTGACTGACTTATGGACCAGAGCTGTCATCAACTTAATTAATACGTTTGTACAGTGTTTTGAGACTTTTAAGTGAAAGGAGCTACACAAGGACAAAATATCTGCCTACTATTTTATTTCACCATTAAGTTAAGCTATAATTATTTCATGGGGATCCGTTTCAGTACTAGAAATGCCCATCCCCAGCCCTGGGTGCCCTTTCCAAAGTGTAATGCTCACATTAATACAAATAGTGTATTTAACACTGTTAAATCAATTACTTCTGTCCCCACCATCCTCATCTGATCCAGCCTTGAGTCCCCACGCTAATAACCAACCCCGTCTGACCCCAGATTGTTTCCTCCCAAAGCACCCAAGAAATACCAGCTTTGCAGCGTGATGGGAAGGTTAGTCAATTTGGCCTTTGGCCAAACGAAGGGGGGAGAGAAAGTATATTCCAGAGTGCAGGGCTTCTCCTGGAGAAGAGCCTGCCAGCAGCTCCCCCTTCTCTGTACTGAGGATGTCCCTGCCCAAGAGCCTCAGCTGTCCACAGTCATAGCAATGTGCCATGGGAGGGGAGGAAGCCTTTCCAGTAGGCAGGTCTTGAAGCCCTTTAGCTCTTCAAAGGGCAAAAGCATCTTGGATTCCTCTTGGAAGGCTACAGGCAGCCAGTGCAGCTCCCTAAGCACTAGTGGTGTGTGGTCCCAACATAGAGCTCCACATACTAAGTGATTTGCCTTATTCTGGTAAATTGTCTCAAAATGTAGCTCCAAGCAGCGGCCATTACAGGAGTCTGAACTCGGGTGATGAAGGCTGGGATAGGCGGAGCAAGGCCTGCATCTGGGAGAATGGCCACACTTGCTTCACCAAGCATGATGGACCAAACAAGTCATAACAAACCTGATCTGGGAGCCAAAACGACCCATTCTTGATGCCCTGCCAAGACTGGGACACAATACAAATAGTTTACCCTAATACAATTTATAATGCACAGCTTAACCCTTTCCCACAAGAGTCTGAGAGCAGCCAGGCTCCTGTGCTGGGAGGCAGGTCGTGTGTTCTGCAGTGCATAGAATCAGGGGGAGAAGCGGGGCCCCATGATATGAGGAAAGGTTAAAACAACTGGGCATGTTCATTTCGAGAAAAGCAGGCTAGGGGGCAGGGACCTGATAAGTCTCCAGATGTGTTAAGGGCTGTTATAAAGAGGATGGTGATCAATTGTTCTCCATGCCCACTGCAGATGGGACAAGAAACAATGGGCTTAATCTGCAGTAAGGTAGATTCCAGTTGGATATTAGGAAAATCTTTCTCACTGTAAGGATAGTTAAGTAGTGTAACAGGTTACCAAAGGCTACTGGGGAATCCCCATCATTGGAGGTTTTTAAGAACAAGTTAAACGGACACCTGCAAAGTTTACTTGGTCCTGCATCACTCTGTGGGGATGGACTATACAACCTCCTGACATCCCTCCTAGCCCTACACCTCTATGATTCCTCCACTGTTTAAGCCAATCTGCACTGTTCTACTGGCTCTTGCTGTGGTCACTTTCTACAAGTGCTCACCTTGTTACTGTGCATCGTGGGATTGTACGGGAGGTCCAGCTTGCATGGTTCTGCAGACAAGCCCAGTCCACATAAAGGAGCGAAGGTGAATCACATTCAGGAGCAGTGTGCTGCAAACTAACCCTGCACCTCTCTATGGCTACCTCACTTGGAGCTTGAATGTGATCTTTTAACACTGATATACACAGTCCAGACCTCCTGAGCAAAACACTGGCACTGATAAACCACAATGCAATAGCAACCCTACCTATAGGGTAACTGCATTCGATGGAGGAAAAACAGTTCTTTTCTCATGCAACAGCTTTTTGTTTTTGAGAAATAATAAGTTATAATAAGTCAAAAGGAAAATCTGATCTTATACCTAACGAAGAATGTCCTTTCACAGTCTCAGGTTGGTGGGGCATAGGCAGCCTCTTTGGCGCTCCTAACAGTTGGTGTGGCTTTGATTTCTTTGACGTGTGCAAATTGGCTTGGTTTTTCCTAGTGTTACATGTGCTTGCTGGCATCAGCCCACCCAAGTTAGACTCAGTTTTAACCTTATTCACTTGTAGGTATTTTTAAAATGGTAACTCTTACGTGTGTATTAGAGGTGGCAGCAGAGTTCCTGCCTGAAGCAGCTACCTCACACGTGGGCATTTGGGCCTGTAGCAAGGTCAGCAGCTGCTTACATAATCCACCTTGGTACAATTGTTTTTTCTCTTAAAGGGACTTTGGGCAAGTTGTTTTTCATGTTTTTTAATGAACATAGAACATAAGAACGACCATTGTGGATCAGACCATAGGTCCATCTAGCCCAGTATTTCTGTCTTCTGACAATGGCCAATGCCAGGTGCCCCAGAGGGAATGAAAAGAACAGGTAATCATCAAGTGATCCATCCCCTGTTGCCCAGTCCCAGCTTCTGGCAAACAGAGGCTAGGGACACCATCCCTTCCTGGCTAATAGCCATTGATGGACCTATTCTCCATGAACTTAATCTAGTTCTTTTTTTAACCCTGTTATGGTCTTGGCCTTCACAACATCCCCTGGCAAGGAGTTCCACAGGTTGACTGTGCATTGTATGAAAAAATACTTCCTTTTATTTGTTTTAAACCTGCTGCCTATTAATTTCATTTGGTGACCCCTAGTTCTAATGAGAAGGAATAAATAACACTTCCTTACTTACTTTCTCCACACCAGTCATGATTTTATAGACCTCTGTCATCTCCCTGCTTTGTCATCTCTTTTCCAAGCTGAAAAGTCCCAGTCTTCTTAATCTCTCCTCATACAGAAGCCATTCCATACCCCTAATCATTTCTGTTGCCCTCTTCTGTACCTTTTCCAATTCCAATATATCTTTTTTGAGATGGGTTGACCACATCAGCATGCAGTATTCAAGATGTGGGCGTATTATGGATTTATATAGAGGCAATATGATATTTTCTGTCTTATTATCTATCCCTTTCTTAATGATTCCCAACATTCTGTTCACTTTTTTGACTGCTGCTGCACATTGAGTGGATGTTTTCAGACAACTATTCACAATGAGTCTCAGATCTCTTTCTTGCATGGTAACAGCTAATTTAGACCCCATAATTTTATATGTATAGTTGGGATTATGTTTTCCAATGTGCATCTACTTTGCATTTATCAACACTGAATTTCATCTGCCGGTTTCGTAGCTTTTTGTAGCTCTTCGCAGTCTGCTTGGGACTTAACTATCTTGAGTAGTTTTGTATCATCTGCAAATTTTGCCACTTCACTGTTTACCCCTTTTTCCAGATCATTTATGAATATGTTGAATAGGACTGGTCCCAGTACAGACCCCTGGGGGAAACCACTATTTACTTCTCTCCATTCTGAAAACTGTTTTCTATCTTTTACCCAGTTGCTGATCCATGAGAGGACCTTCCCTCTTATCCCAGGACAGTTTATGTTTTGTGCTTGGTTCTCTCTGATGATGGTAGTAACCTGCCTGTCCTAACTACACAGCTCTCATCTCCTTTTTCAATGGATTCGTGGATTTCCCGCTCACCTGTGTTTATAGGGGGCTGAAGCCAATGTGGCTGGGTTTAGCGTACTTCCTTTGAGTTGCTACAGCATCAGTGATGCCAGCACTGCTTTGGGAGTAGGATTGTTAGTTAACTCGCGGGCTCACAGCTGACTGGCTCTGCAGTGGCAGAGCATAGCATATTGCAAGGGGCTGGTTAGTGTGTATAGCACTGCCTCCTGCTGGGGTAGAATCAGAACTGCTCAGCTGTGTGTCAGGTTCTTATACTGCTGGTAACTAAAAGAAATTCTCCTTTAGTTCAAGTGGTAGGGGAGCAACAATCGGGAGGAGCTAAATTCTAAGTGGTCTTACCGCATCAGGCCAACCTTTAAGTGCTAGGTGGCCATGGCTTTATTATAATATCGTAGGTCCTACATAAACATCTTTATGTTTAGAATGGGGGATTAAAGAACCTAGACAAATAGCATCCTGAGGAAGTTCCTGTTCCAAAGTGGAAGGATTTTAAGGCAGGTCAAACTTTGGCCCTTCTAGGTCATGTCCTCCTTAAATGGTTTCCTTCCCTCAGACTCTTTTGCTTTCATGCAGGAACTCCGTATTTGTTCTTTCTCAAAGGCTTTCCATGCTACAAATTATTGGCATGGACCCAACCTTGTAAAATGCTTTCCAGGGAAAGTCACTTGCACGCTACAGAGAAATGGATGATTTAGCAACAGGAAGCGACTCAGGAGGAGGGGGACACTGAATAGATGGGGCAGCACAAAATCATGTGGAGGAGCCAAGACAGGATGAGCAGAGCAAGTGGGTTGCGGAGAACATGGGTGTATGAGGTCAGGGATGGTGAATGGAGCCACCCCACGGAGGGGGTGGGGTGAACACTAGGGAAATCATTTAAGCAACTTGAATAGAAAGAGGATAAATGGTGAACCATGGAAGCTTTTAGCATCAGCTGATCGGGCTCTAGGGCAGCCCTGGAAATGTGAAAGATGGCCCCTCACTGCTGCCTGCCCACAGCTCCCACATGCTGGTTGGTGAACCATGGTGCTAATCCCTTCTCTGCCTGGTTCTCCCTATTGCTCTCGTGCTGTATCCTGGGGAGAGTTAGCCCTGGAGAGAGGGGGACACATAAGCTGCTGGGATGGCAAGTAAGTCTGGTGAGAGTGAAACAGGGGAGATGTCTCGGGAGAGGGTGGAGAAGTGAGGATGAAAGGGACAAAGAAGGGGGAGAAGGGAATGAGAAGTGTCTTTTGTCCCACTAAACACAGCATGCTGACCTGATGGGCTGATACGTGGCCTCATGCAGCAGGGGCTTCCTCATCCCTCCTCCACCGCACCCTGACCTAGTCTCCAACTGACCGGAATTTTTCATCTAGACTCTTGTGATCTCAAGCTTAACAAAGTCACTTTACGCAGCGTCCTGCAATCCCTCTCGCTGCCAACTCTCCTCCCTAGCAAGCACTCAGGGATAATGGGTTCAGGCCCTTGGGGACCATTGTGTTGCTAATGCTGCTTTGTCTCTTGTAAGATAACCAAGCGGAAGCATTGCCTAGCAGATGGCTTCCCAGGCTGACAGCCTCGTCCCCAGCAGGTCTCAGGTTTTAGTTACTTGTAACAAATTTAGCATCTGTCAAAAAACAATCCCGCTCCCCACCTCCCACAGGAGGGAGTTTCAGTTCTTCCAAGTCAGTAATCGCCTTGGGTACCCAGCTATGCCCTGGTGGAAAGTTCCCATCGAGGGCTGCCTACTGGCTTCTTCATCCCCCCCAGTAACAATGAGGCAAGGCATGGCCAGTGCAACACATACGTACATAGCAGTGTCCCATATACATAGCTGCAGATTTCACAGCCAAGAGTTTAAAGTGGTTCTGAGCCAGGAAACCTTAAAGTTAGCCTTTCCTTAGTGTGTATACCTGGCTATCAGTCTCTTCACGGACCAATTGCAAATTCTGCATCTGGATCTAAGTCTGGACTTCAGACCTCCCTCCTCTCTATCCCAGGGATGCTCAGATCCAGGGCAGTGGTTGGTTGAAGCCCATCCCCAGGGTTTGCTAATCCGATGCAAAGATCTTGAGTAGCCTTGGTATTCACTTAGCATGCCACCCGGCTTTGGATGGGGATGGTGGGTGTGTGAGAGAGAGAGAGAGAGCCCACTGCCATGACCATGGCTTTTAAATTGCTCATGGATTCATAGTTTAATGCCAGAAAGGGCTCCTTAGATCATCTTGTTTGACCTTCTATTTAGCACAGGTCATTGACGTTCTCCCTTGACTCACTCCCCGTAACTGGCTGTCTTTCAAACTGTGCACCTCCTCTCCTCCCTGGCCGCTCTCTTTGGCGTATCAAGTGAGTGACTCTGAAGTCTGTTTACCTGCATTTTGGGACTTCCCAGGGCTGCGAAGTTAGTGCTGGGGTACCCTTCCCAGTGGGATGCAGTGCTCCCCTATGCAGGATGGGAATAAGGCACTGGTCACTGCCGGCGTCTGTCTGTCTGTCTCTGGGACACTCGCTGCCTGGCTACACAAAGAGGCTAAAATAAACACAAGGTGCAGTTGGTGGCTTCAGCGTTCTACTAACTGGGGATAAAGCCGTATCCATCCATGTCAACGGTTCTAAGATGACTGCCTGCCAGAAGCTACTCCTGCCCATCCATAGCAGCTGTTCTCAGCTCCATTGTAGAGCGATGAACTCTTCAGTGCTGCTCTTGTATATGTGAATTTGGCTGCTCAATTCACCTCTCTCAGTTGTTTCCAGGCTCGTTGAAGGTCTCTTCAGCGCCTGCTCCTGTCCATCATGCTCAAGACTTTATTGCAGTGACCAGGGGCTTGTCATTAGCATAGTCCACCCCACTGACCTTCCCACTGGGGTTGAACCTGGTGGGGTCTGTGTTCACCCTCAGCAGGCCTTGCTCAGGTGTTCTAAAAAATGATGCATCTGACCCTATTGTCTATGAGGCTACCTCTGCAAGATCTCCTACAGAGTTTTGTTGCCTTGTTTCTACAGAGAGAGACACTCCATTATCCTTGTCCTTCCATCTCAGCCAAAAGATACAGGGTAGCGGGAAGCAATGAACTGAGAGGGACAAAAGGCACTGAGAGGGTGCTAATCAGGCATGGTACGTCAGCCCAGTGAGGCATTAAACCCCAGCTCCCCTTGCCAGGAGTTAAGGGTCCCAGCCGGGGATTCTGACTGCAGGAGCACACGGTGAGGTTATGGAGCTGAATCGCTGCCTGCCTCATGTCACTGCATTTCAGGGGAGTTGCAGATGCTGAGAACCTCCAAGGATCAAGCTGTAAGGAAGGGAAGGCAAGAAGAACAGAGTAAGTGGAGTTTGGGTGTGGAGAGCGAGCTCAGTGGGCAGGAGAGTGCTCCAAGCCCAATGGGGAAGGAAGCCAGGGGAGCTGGCAGCAAGCTGAGAGTGGGAGGAGGTGCTGGAGGGAGCTGTAGGGCGAGAGCACTGGGAAGAGTGCGGGGAGCTAGTGGGGGAGCTGGAGCGGAAACAGAGAGAGGTGGTGACTGTAGTAAGATGTTGGGTTCTAAGAACTATTCCAGGCAGGAGGCACATCCCCAAGACCAGCAGCTGGAAGCTTCTTGCAGCTGGGCTGCTGTTGTCTGCTCCAGGGCCAGACAGTGTGTGTGTGGGGGGGGGGGGGGGGAACGGGGGGGGCGTGACTTTCCACGGGGACAAAGAGAAAACATGCTAGAACCCCAACAACACAAACTAGTTTGAAACCCTCCAGCCCTCCTGGAAGCAGGAAATGGAGCAGGAGCTCTATTGTCAAAACACTCCCACACAGTTGTTGGTTGTTGTATGTGATTTCACTCCACCTGTCATGTACACTGAGGAGGAAAGGGAAACCTGACAGCGCTTCCCTCAGTCAGGGAGCCTGCTGCCCACACAACAGCAGTGACTTCTGGGGCCTGGCTGAAAGTGCTCCAGTCCTGCCTTGGGGAATCAGAATGCCCTGCCACTCAACGCGGAACGCAACCTCCGCCTTTAGTAGTAGCCACTATGGGCTACTGCAGTGGGGCCAACTCACCAGGGCCTAGGTCTGTCCCTTCCCCCTCCTGCCAGCTTAACTTGAAATCTTCCTTCCGTAAAGTCAGGCCCAGAGTGATGCTTATCTAGCCCATGAGAGCTCCTTTCTCTTGGTCAACTTTTCCCTCTCCTCTGCCTCTGTGGCAGCAGCCCCTCTTCGAAGAGAGGGAACGAGGGTGCTCGACAGATGTGAAGATGGAGACTGCAGCTTCCTTTGTTGGTAATCTGCAATGGCAAACGGCAGGATCGGATGCATGACCTCTGACCCAGGGGCTGGTCAGTGTAAGTAGCTGTCATCCTGTGATAGTGGTAGGCTGGAAGCTCTATGCACACTGGTGCCCCATCATGCTCCTGTTGTGCAAATCATTAAACTCCAGCTGGAGAGAGATTTCTGACCCCATTCGTTTCTTTCAGTTGTACCGTTAGTGCCTTGGTTTAGGGATGATAATTTGGGTTCTGCAGAATCAGGAGCGAACCCGAACAGCTCTGTGGTCAGGTACACGCAGGTGAACCGAAGTGCTGCAGTGCTTGTGTTTAGGGGGTTCTCACTGTGTCTTCAGTGCCTCAGGAGCTGGACTAAGCTTTGCTCTCCTCACAGTATGTCCACCCTCCAGGACCTACAATAGCACGAAGAGACCAGATTTTGTGCCATCTCAGCCACCCCGCGAAAGCCTGTGAAAAACACACACTTGCAATAACAAAGGTCTAACCACTCCCCTCACTGGCATAAGGCTATAGGAAGTAGATCTGGTGGAAGCTGGAGCTCAGCCACTCATGCTAGTCATTCCGGGCAAGTTGTCAAATTAACCTTCAGCCCCCAAAGGCTGTGGCTAGCACAGCATGATGGATCAGCCCGTGAATGCGTGGGCAGTGCTGTACTTAACTGGAGTATGACAGACCCATTAGGTAACAGGCTAGACCATCCTAACAGGTATCTGTCCAACCTGTTCTTAAAAACCTCCAGTGATGGGGATTCCACAACCTCCCGTGGAAGCCTGTTCCAATGTTTAACTATCGTGAGAGTTAGTTTTTTCTAATATCTAATCTAAACCTCCCTTGCTGCAGGTTGAGCTGATTGCTTCTTGCCCTGCCTTCAGTGCACCAATTGATCCTTGTCATTGTTCTTCCCTTGTTCCTTCCCCTCCACCCCCATTTTCCTCTCCCCAATGAAGAGTGCTGATGATAAGTGCCATTAAGTTGGCATCCAGTTGCTCCATATACTGCTCCCATCTCAGCTGGTACCCAGTGACCTACATCTCCAAATATCAAACCCTTCAACCCTGGGTGCAGGAGGGCCATGAGCTCTTGGGAACAGTTGCTGCACTTCAGCAGTTACCTACCTACCGAGAAGGGGGGACATACAAAACTCCCCCCTGCTCCTCAGCACTGCTCAGTGGTCCCTGTTGTTATAGGGGACTTGCACTCTCCTCAGACAGTTCTCTTCTCTCTCAACCACCCACCAATTAGGAGCAACAAATGAGTTATTTATATGCACACAATTCCGACATACCCAAACCGGAGACCACACACACAACAAACTCACACAAACACCCTGACACAAGACAGGGTCTGCTTCCTTAATTATCTCCTGGAAGCCAAAACAATTAGAACTCTCCATTTTCTCCCCACCCACCCTCATCCCTTTATTGTTCTTGGCCAAAAAAAAGGTTAATTAAACTCAAAAAATATCCTTTTTTCCCCCTTCCTAAGCACGAGACTGTTAATTTTCTCTTTATATTTGTATTTAATTAATTCCTGCAAAGACTACAACTATATGTTTTTGGTATAATTTCTTCCTTTGTCTCTCTCTCTCTCCTCATTGTTATCCTCACATATTCAGCTCCCCCTCCTCCCATTTCCCCCAGATTTGAAATTCTATTACCATTTCAGAAGGCAGGCGTTTGAAGAGAAAATTGAATACCCGTCCAGTCTTGATAAGAAGGGACATTTGGTACTAGCAGCAATTTGTGAAGCAGATTTTTTTTTTTTTACCGTTGTTCCCCCCTCCCACTCCCTGCATACTGCTTGTAACCTATAAAGGGGGGAATTAAAAGGCAAGTGCGTGTGGTGGGGGGTGGGCCTGGCGAGGGAAGGAGAAGAATGTAATGTCATTTCTGTTAGAATTAGCAGCCCCTCTGTCCTTTCACTGCCTAGTCAATGTGTCATAGCAACAAGGCATCCTACCTCCGCCTGGCGCTCTGTGAGGAACGTGTGGTGACATTCATGACAAGCTTTTGTGGGGTCTTCCCTGCATTCCCCAACCCCCAAAGACACGTCTCTCTCCTTTCCTTCTCATCCCATCCCCTTAGCATTCCTGGAAAGCCTCAAGCGCTGAACTCACACGTGTCATCCCGCAGCAAGTAGGGGCCAAAGCGAGTCACGTTCGGTTTATGAATGAGGGCTGATGGGGACCAGGGGGGAACCCCTCTCCCCATCTTTGCCCCTTTCCCCTCCCTCTCTCTCTCTCTCTTCGCTTGGACACAGCAAGAGGCTGTTTCCTGAACGCAGTCTCATTTCCCCTTGAGAATGTGCTCTGTCCAGTGGGAGTTCTCCATGTCGTCCTGCCAGCAGCGCCCCCTATGTGCATCGGCCCGCGCTGTTGCTGGGTTAGAACAATTTTAACACTCACCCCACCTGTACAGGAGGTGGCACAAGGATTTCCTTCCCAAGGCACCAAAGCACATGTCTTCACACACAATGCATTCCTAGCTGTACTCACATGGGTACATATGATACACAGTCATGTAAGGCCAGCCCTAGGTGTTCCACTCAGTGTGGAAAATGCTTTTGGTGCCCTGCAAGTAGCTGAGTTAAAGAGGAAAAAAAAAGGCTGGGCGAAATGGCCAAATAGCCCACCTCCCCTCCCCTCCCAAATGGCCAAATACTGAGTGGTGTGGTGCCCCCTCCCCCATCAAGCTGTTGATTCGATGCCCTCAGAAGTTGGCACCCTAGGTGACCACCCTGATCGCCTGCCCCTAAGGCCAGACCTGCAGTGAAACATGTATGTGGATTTGTACAGGTATGTAGATTTCCAGCACGCATGTATCTGCACACACATTCGCATATATTCATGAATGCACATATCCACACCCTTTTGCGTACTCACACATTCATACCCACACACATGCACACATTCATAGATGCTAGTCATTATCTTCGTCATCATCATCTCGTTCCTCAGCACCATCCTCTATAGCCGTCATCCTGGCACTTCCCAAGGGCTGTGTTTCTCCCTCCCCAAAGCACACAGGCTGGGATACAACTGCTGACACCACTATGCCTAATGCATATTCAGTAGGGGTTCTCCCCTTTTCCTTATTTATAATTCCCTTCTCCCATAGGTTATTAGGCCTTTTACCTCAAGCTTATTAGAATATACGTCAGTTAGTTACCATGGCATTCTTGTGGTCAGACATCTGTGGGTGTTCCTAACTTAAAATATCCCAAGCGGGTATAAACTAGAATCCTGTGGTTACCTGTTGGCAGTTTAGTCATGACAGCATTCTCTTAGGATCTGGGGTGACTCCTGGTTACCTGCCCGTACTAAGGTTTTGGCGCTTATGCCTTGTTTAGCTAAGGTATTATCTCACAGGCCTGAGGCCTGTAGGCTCATTGCTTTACTGCCTTAACTTGTGCCTATGCCTTACCTCGCAAATCCCTGTACCTGCAGGCTACAACCCAAATGCAGCAGTTATGACTCTGATGTCTGCAAATGACACTGGGTTGGTACATCCGAGTTCAACATGATGGTGTTTTACTATAACAACATCATTGTGTTGTATCAGAACGTGCTGCTGCAGCATCACCAACCAAGTGATTTTTGGGACCCAGGAATGTCCCCTAGGGCTAATCAGGATTAAAAAATTGTTAACTAACATGCTATTAATATGACATTCTACTTAGTGTGGACAAGGACAGGTGTGCTACTGTGCTACCTGGCTGTGGCTAATCACAATGGTCCTCATGAAAGTCATGTTTAACGTAGTGTTAGCTAAAATATCTTGCAACACGATTAATCTTCCCCATGAAGACAGGCACATAGGACTGAAAGGGACCTCCTGAGTTGAGTCCAGTCCCCTGCTGTTGCAGGTAATGTATCCAGATGGACTAGATGTGCCTTCGGGCTGTGCTAGCAGGGTGCAGGATTCACCCCACTGAAAGCAGGATGATCTCAGATGTACCAGAATGGGTGGCAGTACTAGGCTAAGGCCAGGCTTACAGCACTACAGGAAAGTTCTGTGCATACTTCCCTGTCCTTCCCCATCTCTGCCAGTGCACTTCAGTGATCTACAGCACCCCTGCTTTCCAGTCCAGGGGCTCCTCTCCTGTTCTGCTAATGCATCTCACTGCTGATTATCAGCCAGGCTCTTCCCCCCACGATCTCAGTCCCAGGCCTCTTTGGAGCAGAAACACTATTGTCCTGGCAGGGGTCACTAGATGGTGCTGTTACACAGAGTGTTACAAATTATTCTTCTTCACGGGCTAGCATTTTATTAGTCCTGGAGGAAATCGCTATGTCATAGTTAGTCTTCTGAAGTGATTTTTTCCAGGGAGCTGTGGTAATCAGTACGGGACTTTGTTCTCTGCTGTAATCTCTCAAACTGGAGTTAATTCTTGAAACAGAGTTGCATCCTGGGAACTGGGAATTGAAGTTTGGGCTCAGATTCCTAAAATGGGGGATTGCATGAATGCTGTTTGAGCATGCCTGTTCCAGGACTGGTGTATATAGTATAAAATTAACAAGTTGAACTTGACATTCTTTATGTACTGATATAGTACCATAGGAGATGCAAGGCTCGTTTGCCTCCATCCATCTTATGTGA
The DNA here is from genome assembly GCF_020497125.1 of Mauremys mutica. Taxonomy (NCBI): domain Eukaryota; kingdom Metazoa; phylum Chordata; order Testudines; family Geoemydidae; genus Mauremys; species Mauremys mutica. The sequence goes on along the minus strand of NC_059078.1, from coordinate 22,035,571 downwards.
ACGGGAAGAAGCTGTGCCATGGTGAATTGTGTGCAGGTTGTGGTATAAACACAGATCTGCTGGGGATTGTCTACTTGACCTATTTCACTTATGGATCAGGTTTTTTGCCTTCCTCTGCAGCATGCGGCATGGGTCACTTGCAGGTTTAAATTAGTGTAAATGGTGGATTCTCTGTAACTTGCAGTCTTTAAACCATGATTTGAGGATGTCAGTAACTCAGCCAGAGTTTCAGGGTCTATTACAGGAGTGGATGGGTGAGGTTCTGTGGCCTGCAATGTGCAGGAGGTCAGACTAAATGATCATGATGGTCCCTTCTGTCTTTAAAGTCTATGAATCTATGACTCGTGCAGAATGTGACCCTAGCTCAGGTGTCTAAAATCACAGGCTAATGAACTAACCTAGTGACCTTACGAGTGAGAAGTGTCTGCAGATTCTAACCATTAAAGCCGTCTTCTGGCTTTGGGGAAAGTGTGAGCGTTGCTGGGATAAAGAGTATGATCTAGCCTTCAGGTGGCAATGGGAGGCCTGAGGGAAGAGCGCCGCTGTGGAACAAAGCCCTGCCCTTTGGCTCTGTGCTGTGGGGGATACAGAGGGTAATAGGCCCATCTGGCTCTTGGCAAAATCTGATGAGTTTTCATCTTTGTCTGTTTTTTCATGGTGGGATTCAGAGACTGAGGGTCCTGGATCAGACCTAATGCTCCACAGCATCATTTATCCTCAGGGCCAAGGGCTCTTACCCCTTCCTGTCATGGGTGGGCAGAGCAGAGGCAATGACTGGGTCTCTAACCTTAGACTCATATGTTTCTTTGTCTCCTAGGTCTGGAGAGATGAGATCTGTTCCTAAGAGGTGCTGAGCACTTCCAGGTCCCAGTGTCCTCTTGAGCTGGGCAAAAACTAGATGACATTGGTCATGAAAAATTAAAATATTCCAAAACAGTTTTTGTTCCGCAGGTTTGAAAGGAGGCATTTCCATTCACTCAGAATGTTATCGAAAATCTTCAGTGACAAAAAATGTCGGTTTTTAGTCCTCCCAACCTCCCCCCATTTCTTTCCCTTTCACCTCTCCCCCCCCATTGTGCCACTGTAAAGGGGGTAAGAGGGGAAAAGGGAACACTGAAAAATGTTTGTTTTGGGATTTCAGCTAAACAAAAATCAAAAAATATTTTTTTCACAACAAATTTATTTTCCAAAAAAGACTGTTTTGATTGCGGGGTGGTGGGTGGTGGTGGTGGTGGAATGAGCTAACAAAATGCCTGCCAGCTGCATTACTGTCTGACGCTTATACTCCTTGTTGGCCAGTGGCCCTCTGGGGGCTGAGCTGAGCTCTCTGTGGGCTGCTTGTCTCTGTAGCTTTTGGATGCCCTGTGGTGGCCATGTGGTCAGTACCACATCAAGGGATTAACTGGAATCTGGGCCTTTCCCCATTTGCTAGGCAGCCCCCTGCCTTCCCCCAAGTCATTCAGTCATGCCCTGTTCCCCATAGGCCCATTTCCCAGGGGCCAGGCTCATTGGCTGTGGCTGCCCCTATTGCTGCCTCCCCAGAGGGGCACATTAGGCAAATGAGCTGCTAGGACACAATGAGCTGTGCCAAGCTGGAGCAGCACAGGAGCTGTTGGCTCAGGCCTGTGGCAGGCCCGGGGTACAGGCCGTGCACTCTGCACTCACTCGCTCTCCTTCTTTCTTTGCCAGGGCGCTCATCAGTGTTTGGCAGCTGTTGTCTCAGCCAGTGCAATTGTCAGCCCTCAGGAGAAGCAGGGTCTCTGCTGTGTGAATCCCCCTTGGATTTTTGATAATGCTGCACAGCAGGTAGGGGCTTGGTCGCTGTTTGGCCTCTTCACGGTTACCTGGGGCACCTGATTGTCAGCAACCTCCACTCTCCCCCAGCTTTGCTGAGCTTTGTCCTTCCTCTTTGGTTTTGGGAGGGGGGAATCCTGCATGGAGGATCCCACGTTTCCCAGCTTCTCTATGGCGCCTGCCTCACAGCAGCTGAGGAGGGAGCACTAGGCCTCCCTTTGATGAACATCAACAGGGCGAGGTGCCCCAGAGCCTCCAGTGAAGCTTGCATGGACCATGGCAGCTGCCCTGCTGGCCTTCAGAGAGCATCCCCTGCCAACGGCAAATGTGGTGAAAGTCTAGTGCATGGGGCCCATATCACCCCAGCGTTGCTGCAGCCCATTCCTTGCCCCACTTCCCTTAACATCTGCTTCGTGCCACCTGCCCAGGCCTCCTGCTGCTGCTACAGCAAGGCAAGGAGCCTGAGCTCCAATCTGACCCAGTTTTGCTCCTTAAGGCAGTGGTTCTCAAACTTGGACCGCTGCTTGTTCAGGGAAAGCCCCTGGCAGGCTGGGCCGGTTTGTTTATCTGCCGCGTCCCACGCCGCTTCCCACAGCCCCCATTGGCCTGGAGCGGTGAACCACAGCCAGTGGGAGCCGCGATTGGCTGAACCTGTGGACGTGGCAGGTAAACAAACCAGCCCGGCCTGCCAGAGGCTTTCCCTGAACAAGCGGCGGCTTAAGGGCTGTATCAGAAACCTGAAGGTGATTGAATTCAAGGAGCAGCTCCATCAGAGCCCTCTTCTTACCCATTCCCTGGAAGATCCACTTAGCTCAAAAACTGGCTAGCCCTTAGGATGGGCGTGTGTTTCCTGTCTTGATAGGCTTTTCTGTGGTACCTAGTCCCTTGCAAAGATCAGTGCGTACAGCCTAACTCCCCTGTGAGTAGGGAAGGATTATTGTTAGAGTTGGGCAAAACAATTGGGGGGAAAATAATTTCACCAAAAAAATCATTTTCAAGACAACGAAACTATTCGGGATGAATTTATCGAAATGTTTGGGCTGAAAAAAATGGGGGAAAATTCAAAAAACCGGAAACATTTGATTGCAGCCACTTCAAAAAGAAACACTGTGATTTTTCATTTTAAAATGGCATTTTGTTTAGAAATGTAGCTATTAAAAAATAAGCTGAAAACACTCCAAAATGATCTGAGATGGAAACTCCCCAGACTGAGAGATCAGGTATCCACTCGGCTGTAATCGCCATCCACATTTTACAGATGGGGAAGTGGCTTCTCAACGCTATGTAGTGAGTCAGTGCTTGAAACTGAACCCAGCTCTTCTGCATCTCACAGCAGTTTCTTAACCCCAAGACTATCCTTGTGGTAGCCACTGCCTTGGACCTGGGCTCCTCCACCCCGTCAGTCTGTATGGAGGGAGGCTGAGCTGCTGGTGACACCCGCTTGCCTGTCTCCCCCTTCTCAAAGGGAACTTGGGCCAGCGGAAGACTCTGTGAAAACAACCTGCCTGGTGCATGTGAGCCCAACTCTGAGCCAGGAAGGAGGAAGGGAGGGAGGGAGACAGATGGTATCTTGTACTGACGCCAAAATTTCTAGGAAAGCTTCTTCAAGGAAACTGACAACACCAAAGAGAAGAAGCTGCCCTGCCACATGGGAGACTTCCCACATGAGCCGGAGCAGGGAATGCCATGGAGACCAGCCCAGGGCCCAAGGATGGGCACTTTCTCCTACCATGCAGGAGCTCTGGGTTCAGATCCTGAACTGGCAGGGGCTGAGTGCTGCAGCATGGCCCATATACAGCCCACTATGCAATAGCTGGGTTTGGAACCAAAGCCAGGAGGAGATGGGCGCGCTTTGGAACTGGCTCCGGCCCCCAGGAGTCGTGTCCCTGTTGCAGAGCCAGCCGAAAGTGGTTTTTTCATCCAAAAAGGAAACTTTGCTGGGAGGTTTTTAATTGGACTGAAATTTTCCACTTTTTAAAGTTAAAACTGAAAATTTTCAGGAACGACCTTGGGTTTTGGTAAAACCCTTCAGTTTTTGAAAACCAATCTGTTTTTTAAATTTATTTTTGTCTGAAAATTGTTGCTGAAAATGTTTTTCAAAACCAAAAGAAATAGGAAAAACAAATTGGGAAATTAATAAATAAATAAATAAATAACCCTTCCCCCCCTCCCCCATGTAAACATTATTTTCCCTCAAAAAACAATGGGCATATTTTGCCCAGCTCTAACCTGTTGCCCTGTGGGAGACCTGGCTTCGGATCCCAGGCTGGGGGTGCTGAAGAGACTGGCCTAGCAGTTAGAGCTTTCTCCAGCCATGCAAGTCGTGGTCCCAGTGCTAGTGGTCTCAGTCTCCTGGGTATTGATCTGGCAGGGGCTAGGAGTGCTGTACGGACAACATGCCAGTGCTGCCAGCGCCTGTGGTTTTATCATGAATCTCCTGATTTAAAGCCCCACTCCTGGAGACCAGTGAATATGTGTAAAATAGTTCTGCATTTCTTATTAAAGGGGGGGGAGGGGATAACTCAGTGGTTTGCACATTGGCCTGCTAAACCCAGGGTTGTGAGTTCAGTGCTTGAGGGGGCTACTTAGGGATCTGGGGCAAAATCAGTACTTGGTCCTGCTAGTGAAGGCAAGGGGCTGGACTCAATGACTTTTCAGGGTCCCTCACAGTTCTATGAGATAGGTACATCTCCATATATTAACAAAAATCCTCATGCTTTTTAAACCAATCTCATGAAGTTTTGGGGCCTGGCATATGATACCTGAGTGCTTGGGGTTGTTAATACTGTGTACTGAGGCCAGACACCACCATGATGGGCACATTATAGAAATAGCTAAGCACTAAGGTGCTTAGTGTTGTTTAACAGCAGCTCCTGTGCCCGCTTTCCTGCTGGGAGCGCCCTCTCCTGCGTTCCACTCCCTCCAGAGTATGATTAAAGCTGCTCTGCTCTGAGTCTATTTCTGGACCCGCAGTCAAGAGCAGGGGGACCCAGTGTATGAGTATGGAATGCTCAGAACCAGTTTCCCTTTACCTCTGCTTCAGCTTAATTCCTGTCATGCTGATTATGTCACACCCATACCCTCCTTTGGGCGTAGGGTTGTCAATTTTGGTTGGATGTATTCCTGGAGGTTTTCATCACATGACATAATCTTTAAATTAAAGATTAATCTTTAATTCCTGGAGACTCCCGGACAATCCTGGAGGGTGACTTTGTAAGCCCCACAGGACCAGAGGCATAGCAGGCCTGTGGGGGATGGGAGTGCTGCCAGTTACTTAGTGGTTTTGGATGCACCAGTGATCAAAGTTGGGCATATTGTTTTGGTAAAGTGCAGACTTAAGGAAGAAAAATTGCTTTCCTAATATAACTGTTGTAAACCGTGAGCAGGGCTGGCCTGATGCGGAATGGGAGCTGCCACCAGTCATTCTTTGAGTTCAGCAACCTTTGTGCGCCTGTGTGCGTGTGTGCACATGGTAGGGTGAGTATATAGATTTTGTCTTGCTGTGCAGGCTATTGAGTGTGGGTTTGTTTGCAGACGTGCAGGTATGTGTGTTACCATGGTGCATCTCTGCAGCAGGTGCATAGCAATGGGTCTCTTGGCAGGAATGTATCTTTGTGGTGTGGGGAGGTTGTGTATCCATGTGCAGGAAGGTTAGGGTGTGTGAGTGTGTCTGTGCACAGGAGGGTGATTGTATAGGTGAGTCTCACTGTGCAGAATGTGGGGGTGGGGTGAAGAGCTGTGTGACGGGGATGTGTCTGGGAAAAACCTATCCTGTCAGTTAACCAGCAGATGGCAGTGGTGCCTCCAGAGATGCGGCTGCTCTGTCTCCCATATCCAGCCACCTAGTACCCGGGTCCCCCAGGGTTGGTTTTCTCTCCCCACCTCCCTTACTGTAGTTGTTCTGTGCCATGTTGCATCCCCTCCCCAGATCAGTAGCCTGCAGATCCATCCCTGCCCCTGCCTGACCTTGGAGCTGCCCTGTAATCTTCAGGTCACAGATGTGATGTGGGTCCTTCCCCTTGAGCTTTGCCATGGCAGATGGCCCCAGGCACCTGGAGCTGCTCTCCAGCTGGGCTCCTAGGTGATGGTGGCCAGCAAGCACCCAGGTCTGTCCGGGTAAGTCACCCTCCAGGGGCTCTTTGGCCTGTGTCTCTCCCCAGCCGGCTCAGCAAAGCACTTGCTAGGCAAAAGGGTCTGTTTAGCTAGGCTGCAAAGAGCATTGGAATAGCCAGGAAGGTGCGGTTGAAGAGTACAGGGAAGGATTGGATCTTAGTCTTGTATAGTGAGAGGCTTTTAATGTTCACCACTGAGTTGTCTGACTGCGTGCGGACAATAGCCAGTGTTTATGCAGCACCGACACAAAACCGTGTGTTTTCTGCCTTGAGCTCCCTCTGCTGGTGGAGTCGAGCAGCTCAGTACCCGTTTAGAAAACTGGTGCTGTAGTTGGGTGGGTGGGTGGTTGGTTTAAGTGAATTCCTGCTGGTAAAAGGTGTCAGACTGACACCTCTGGAGATGGAAGTCCTGTGTCATCCGCAGAGCACATATAGTATGGGCTTCCCCACGTGCTGACCAGCCTAGCCCTGGAGGGTGCACGCACACGTGCACACCCACACACACAGAATTGTTCACTGCACCTCCAGAGTGCTTAGCTCTTGCCCCTACTACAAAGATTTCCAGTGTGTCCTCGGGGGCGGGGGTGTTAGTCATGAACATGCCAGCCCTCTGGGTTCAGGCCCAAGTCTCCCCAACTCTTTTCACACAGCGCATCAGGTAACGTGCGGATAACTGCGCACATCCCCTCTGGAATCCTGACCAGGACTTTGGAACAACCAGAGAAGAGGCTGCCCTGGTTAATCCAGCCTAGATTTGACCTGACCCCAGTGCAGGCTGGGACAGGACTTTGGAAGCTCACTGAGTGCTGTGTGCATGCCTGTGCCATGCCGATGTGACCAGTAAAGCACCCTGATCAGAGCAGGGTGTAATGCTGATGACTGAAATGGTGCTGGGCATGGCTTGTCCCTGGATACACTGGCTATGTCAGAGGTAGGTGTTATGACTATTATTATTATTATGACTTGCAACTAACCTGTGCGCTGGTTCAGCGGCGCCATTGCTAACAAGAGCTACACTCTGGTGTAGACAGGAACCTCGCTGAGCCTTGATCCAAGGGGCTCCCCACACATAACAGTCACAACTCTGAGTCCTCACTGATTTGATGCTATTGGAACCAGTGAGCCAGAGGAGAGACCCTGGCATAACTTTACCAGTCCCCGAAGCCATCCCCTCCTTCTGAGGTGCCTTTCCATTGTAACCTGCCCATTGTATGGGGCGGTAGGCGGAGGGTTAATTACTAAAGCTGCAAAGCCCTCAGAGAATGTTTCTTTCTCTCTGCACAAAGTGCTGTATAAATCAAGATGGGTTGGACTGAGCTGAAGTGAAATATTCCTTGTTTCCAAATCCGCTGCTTCAGTCTGGTTCCAAGGCACTGGCCCATATTGCACATTTGAATTGAAAAGCAGACTTGCACTCAGGCTTTTTTTAAAAAATAGATTAAAAAATAAAGTTCCTTCTGCTTCAGTGTTGTGCTGCCTTCCCAAGTAGCTGCTAATTGCAAACATAACCCTTTGCAGGCTCTGCTCTGCAGAAGAATGCACTGGGGGTTGGTGCACAGTGGAGCACTAGAAAGGGGGAAGGGCATGAGAGAAAGTGTTTTGCCTCCAGCTCTGGAAGGATGAGGTTGTTGAGTGGTTAGAGCAGGGGGCATGGCATTAAGGAATCCTGGCTTCTGTTTTTGGCTCTGGGAAGGGAGTATCGTCTAGGTAGGGCACCACTGGATTCAGAGCTGGGCCTCTTGGGTTCTAATCTCAGCCCTGGAGAGGAGTGTAATCTAGTGGTTAGGGCAGGAGACTGGGAATTGGGAATCTCTGCCACTGACTTGCTGGGTGAAGATGAAAGAGTCACTTCCTTTCTCCATGCCTAAGTTTCCCCATCTGTACAATGGGGATAAAGGTATTTACGCACCTTTCATTGATTGGTTTGAGATGGCCCCATAGGAAACACACTATAGCAGTGTTAAGTGCTATTTTATTTGTCTATTTTATAAATGCTTTCTCTGGGTCAGGTCTTTGCACTTGATGGGCCTGAATCAAACCCTAGAGTGGAACATCCCAAATGCTGGCGTATTAGAATCCGCACCCAGATGTTGTGGTGCCTGCCGAGTGGGCAGATGGACCAGTTTAACCCAGTTCTGCCCTCTCCTGTAGCAGCCTCCTCCCATCGGACTGTGTGTGCTCCAACCTACTTGGGCTGGAGCTGCTCCAGGGCCCAGTCTGATGGCCCAAGTGCCAGAGTGGGTCCCAGCATGCACTGGTGAACGGGAGGCCAGCAGTAGTGATGCACTGGAGCTCAATACAGAGGCTCACTGGTGTGGTGGGGAAGCAGAGCCTAGAGGACAATAACAAAGAGCCTTAGGAACCTCAGCCCCGATCCTGTGAGTCACTCAGATACTACAGTAATGGGGACCCTGTAGTACCTACAATAGATTAAAAACACCCTTGTACAGTAGGTCAATATCAGATCTGTCTTAATCTTAGTAAGGCTTTTGGCACAGTACCACTTGACAGTCTCGTTAACAAACTAGGGAAACACAGTCTAGATTAAATTACTCAGAGTTATGAACAGCAGAGTTATGAACTGACTGGTCAACCACACACTTCAGAAGCATGCAATCAGGCAGCAGCAGAGAGCCCCCACCGCCCCCAGCCCCTAAAAAGAAGCAAATACAGTATTAAATGTAAACTACTAATAAAAAATTAAGGGAAAGCAACATTTTTCTTCTGCATAGTAGTGTTTCAAAGCTGTATTAAGTCAATGTTCAGTTGTAAACTTTTGAAAGAGTAACCATAACGTTTTGTTCAGTTATGAACAACCTTCATTCCCGAGGCATTCATAACTTCCAGGTTCTATTGTATAAGGTGAGCACACAGTTGGTTGAAAGTCTATACATTAACTCCTCACTTAAAGTCGTCCCTGTTAACATTGTTTCGTTATGATCAATTAGGGAACATGCTCGTTTAAAGTTGTGTACTGCTCCCTTCTAACGTTGTTCGGCAGCTGCCTGCTTTGTCTACTGCTTGCTTGGAACCAGGGTGGACCGGCAGCCCCCTATCAGCTCCCAGCTCCCCTAAGTTCCCTGCGCAGCCGCTGCCTGCAGTTCAGCTGTGTCCCTCTCCCCATTGCCATGTGCTGCTACTGCCCTCTGCCTTGGAGCTGCTCCCCGAGACTCCTGCTTGCTGTGTGGGAGGGAGGGAAGGAAGAAGGGGGCTAATGTCAGGGTGTCCCCCTGCTCCTGCACCCCGCTTACCCCATCTTCCATAGAGCAGGGGAGACAGACCAGGGCTCAGGATGGAGGGAGCTTGCAGCAGCTGCCTCTCAGCAAGCTAATCTAATTAACAAGGCAGTGTACTTAAGGGAAATGCGCATAACTCCCTCCATTCCTGCTGCCTTGTGTAGAGAGAGAGAGAGAGAGAGTTAACTCTTGAGGGCTCAGCCAATTGCTAGTTCATCATTTAGCAGTAAGGGAAATATCCCACCCTCTGACTCCTCCACCTTAACCAAACTTCACAATCATCATCAATGTGTACCAGTATTAAATTGTTTGTTTAAAACTTATACTGTGTGTGTGTGTGTGTGTGTGTGTGTGTGTATATATATATATATATATATATATATATATATAGTCTTTTGTCTGGTGAAAAAATTTCCCTGGAACCTAACCCCCTCATTTACATTAATTCTTATGGGGAGATTGGATTCGCTTAACATGGTTTTGCTTAAAGTCGTATTTTTCAGGAACATAACTACAATGTTAAGTGAGGAGTTACTGTACTCAGAATAGCAATCAATGGTTTGCTGTCAAACTGGGAGGGCGTGTCTAGTGGAGTCCCACAGGTTCAGTCCTGGGTCCAGTACTGTTCAATATTTTCATTAATCACTTGGATAATGAAGTGGAGAGTATGCTTATGAAATTTGCAGATGACAACAAGCAGGGAGGAGTTGCAAGCACTTTGGAGGGCAGGAATAGAATTAAAAATGACCTTGACAAATTGGAGAATTGGTCTGAATTCAACAAGATGAAATTCAATAAAGATAAGAGCAGAGTGCTTCACTTAGAAAGGAAGAATCAAATGCACAACTACTAAATGGGGAATACCTGGCTAGCTGGTAGTACTGCTGAAAAGGATTTGGGGGTTATAGTGGAACCCAAATTGAAAATGGGACAGCAATGTGATGCAGTTGTGAAAAGGGGCATATTCTGGGGTGTATTAACAAGACTGTTATATGGAAGACACGGATGGTAATTGTTCTGCTCTATTTGGGATTGGTAAAGCCTCAACTGGAATCCCTTGTCCAATTCTGGGCACCATGCTTTAGGAAAGACATGGACAAATTGGAGAGAGTCCCCAGGAGAGCAACAAAACTACATCTCTACCCCGATATAACGCTGTCCTCAGGAGCCAAAAAATTTTACCGCATTATAGGTGAAACCGCGTTATATTGAACTCGCTTTGATCCGCCGGAGTGCGCAGCCCTGCCCCCGCGAAGCACTGCTTTACCACGTTATGTCCGAATTCGTATTATATCGGGTCGCGTTATATCGGGGTAGAGGTGTACTAAAAGGTTTAGAACACCTGACCTATGATGAAAGGTTTGAAAAACAGGACCTGTTTAGTCTTGAGAAAAGACTGAGGGGGATCTAATAACAGTCTGTAAATATGTTAAGGGCTGTTCTAAAGAGGACTATGATCAATTGTTCTCCGTGTCCACGGAAGGTAGGCCAGGGGCTTAATCTGCAGCAAGGGAGATTTAGGTTCGGTATTAGGAAAATCTTTCTAACCCTAAGGCTTGTTAAATCCTGGAACAGGCTTCCGAGGCAGGTTGTGGAACGTCAGTCATTGGAGGGGTTTTCAGAACAGGCTGGACAAACACCTTTCACGGATGGTTTAGGGTTACTTAGTCCTGCCTCAGTGCAGGCGGCTGGACTTGATGGTCCCTTACAGCCCTACACTGTGATTTCTATGGTTCGATAAAATCACACAAGCGAGTCAATGGCAGAGCTGGGCCTCGGACCCACATTTCCTGACTCCCAGCCCTGTGCTTTAACCACTCTGTTTGCTCAGGTCCCATTGGGAGATAATGAGGGCAAAATCCCTCCAAGCTCTGTTGTGGCCTCATGGGAACTAAAGATCCACATTTTATGCCTTGTGTCTGCAAAGGCTGTGCCAACACCGGTCACTTTTCCCACCCTTTGCAACGTGGCCATTCCTGCTGTGGAGCTATTCCACAGCCTGCAGCAGTAGTTTGCAGAGAAGGTAAGGAGGACACGGTATCTGATGGACACTGCAGGGGAAGCCTTAGATAGGCAGGATGTAACAACTCAAACTGGAATTTGGCCAGGAGCGCAGGGCTAATGCCACTTACTGCTGTGATGCGCCCTCAGCTCTTCAATGCTCAGGAGCTTGGGTTTATGTCTCATTTGCAAGATGGCAAACCCTAGCCTCAGGCTGGAGCACTCATTCAGTACTGACTCAGAGGGAAGAGTGGATCCTGCCGAGTCACCAGCACCACTTCCTGCTGCTGCCAAGCTTTCCCTTGATGGGCTCCCATGTGAGTATAGACCTGACCTTGCTTAGCAATAGCTCAGGAGAGCTGACAAGAGCACAACCCATGCGGCGAGGGGTCTGAGAGTATAGGAAGGCCTCTCTAGAGGTTCTGTTAGTAGGGATTTTGCTTCTAGGATCAGTTGTCCTCTGCATTGCTCTGCATTTACTCATGCCGTGTGCAGGGATGTGGGAGGGGAGGCTCTTTAAGAATTCATTGGCTCCAGCTGCTTATTCCCCACCTGAAATCATAATCCTCATATTGTGATATCACAGTAATTTCCTTAGCAACCAGCTGTGATCTCTCTCCAAAAGGAGATTAGCCGTGATCTCAGGAGGGCAGTAAGGAACAGCAACAGCCCAGCTCTTCACAAAAAAGGCCCCATCCATGCCCAGGCCCAGATGTGTTTAAGGAATCATGTTCAAACTGAAGAGGGGCCCAGCTGGAAAGTCCAACTCTGGATCTCTCCTGCCTCCCCAGAAGTTTAGGGATGGTTAGGTGCAGAGTTCTGCTTTTGGTCCAGCTCTGCTTTAAAGAGGGTTGCAGCCAAACAGGGTTTGTTAACTGGGTTTTGCTAGACAAGCAGGACAGGGCTAAATCCTGTTAGATCCATGCTGAAACTGGGACCAGACCTCAGTCCATACACAGGCTGTAAGGGGGCTTCTGTAAATGTGCTTCTGACGTGATTTGACCCCAGTCGGTCAAACAGCTTTAGAAAACAGGTTAGCTGGAACCATCGCCAGATTTGGCCTAGGTTATCAATGGAAACAGCTCCGATTGGCTTCATTTGGAATGACACCTGGGCTGCGGATGGTTCAGTGGGCCAGATCCTTAGCTGGAGAAGTCAGTGGAGCCGGGTTGATTGCACCAGCTGAGGATCTGGCCTGAGTGTTCAGAGAAAAGGTCCTAGGTATGTCATGCAGCCAGAGATTTCATTTTCATGCAGAATCCTCTGGTTTACACAGAACAAGACAGGCATACTAAATCCATGCAACTAACGTGCAGGAGTGTTTGCAGACAGGGAATGACCCCCAGAGCAGCTGATAATGGCCAAAATGCAGCAGTGCTACCTTTCCCCTGGCCATGCTCTCCTATGCCAAAGGCTACAAAGGGCTGGCCCAGAGCCATCTGGAAAACCATATCCCGATGGGCTTTTCCCTAGTGCTCAGTTCTGTCGGCTGGACACACCCATTACACTGCCGGAATGGCACAAGGTGGCCACAGTATAATGAAAAATGAGGCCCTGCATCTGGGACTATTGTTGGGAACTCAAGCTCCATCAAATTCTGTCTATTGTTCCTGCTGAAAATTGCTGCCATCAACGTATTTCGACAGGTGAAGTCACCCAGCAGGCCTGCTAATCATGGCACTGCACTAGGTGGTAATTATTTTATTATTCATTTAAGAGTTGCATATTTATATCGGGCCTTGGTGAGGCAGAGTTTCTCTCTGTGTGTCAGCTGGGTAAGTGCCCGAAACTGCTTTTCCTTTCCTGGTCTTGGTTCTGGGATTTCAGGGGCATCGTGCAGTCTCAAACAATAATGTGCTGAAGAGAGCTGTCGGGTTTCACCAGCCATCAGAGCCTGCACCGGGGCAGGCGGGAATTCCAAACATCAGCGGAGACTTGTTTAGAAGTCCCCAGTGATTTCCAGCTTGGCTGATTGATGCTGACATTTTGCTGACAGTATGAGGAGCATCTTCCTAGGGAAGTATCTATGTGGGGGGGGAGACAGAAAGAGGAGAAGGGAAAGGAAAAAATTGGAGAGAAGGAAAGGAAAGACAGGGGGAGGAGAAAGAAAAAGGGGGGGGGGAAAGGGATGAAGCAAACATACACAAAGAAAGAGAGAAAGGAGGGAATCCAGAAAGAGGAAGAGCAGCAGTGAAGGAAAAATAAGAAAGATTCACCGAGAGAGAAAGAGACGTTGGAGCTGGCTGGGAGGAGTCGTGGAGAAGCGGGCCCCTAGAAGATGCCCCTGAGGTGTGTGAGTGCATCTGTTCCACTTCGTGCACCATGTGAGCGCTTCTGTTTGCGACATTATTAACGAGGATTAATTGCGCGCTGCCTGGCCCCAGCCCACTTGCAGGGACGCGCTCCACTTCCGCTCCCCTCTGAAGTTGGCTCCCTCCTAAACTTCCTGGTTCCCTAATGGGTTCAGTGGGTAATTTATGGACACATCGATGCAGAGAGCTGCTCACTGGTTGGCAGCTTCACCACTGGGTACCTGTGCCTAGCTTGAGGCAATAAATAATCCTATCAGCCATGCTCCGTCAGACAGGATATTTGTGGTAGATGGTTAATTCCCATCAAAGCAGGGCAATATTCTGTTGCAGTCTCTAGCAATGGTAATGACTCTGCACTCCTCTAGCGCCTTTCCGTGGGAACAGTCCCAAAATGCTTTGCAGGCTATGTACCGTTGATCTGCATGGAGCAACAATGAAGTACAGCCACCTCGGGGGTGGAACATGGCAGCTGTTTAACAGTCCAGTGCAGTGCTGAAAAATCCTGTGTCCCAGCTGGAAATGCAGGGGGGAATTTACCCCACTGGAATCTAGTCAGGATGTGGGGGTGAATGCCTTGGCTCCTGCAAGAAGTGCTGTGAAATCTCTGATGGCCATGCGTGTGTAAGGACCTGTGTTGTCTCGTGAAAGAGGGAGCCTCCAGCTACGCAGCAGCCCCTACCCTGCCGTACAGGGCCATGGCATTCAGTTCTGATTCAGAAGAAGAGCAATACCCTGGGTTTTTTCTTCCCCATGCAACTAACTGAACTGACCCAGGGCTGCTTAGCATGTGGTCCCCCATAGAGTCACACCCAAGATGGGATAGGTGCAGGCAAATGCTGCTTGATGCTCTTATCGTTAGAGAAAAATTGGTGCCCGTTCATTCCTTGCCGGGTGGTGTGAGTGCCCAGTCTGGCTGGGTTTGGAAGCCCTGCGCCCTTAGGATAGATCTGGTGGTTTGATTTATTGTTGTTCCTGCTTGAACACCTCTCAGGGATGATGCCGTGAACGCCGCTGCTGGATGGTTACCCAGCCTGGACCGGGAGGATGTGCCCCACAGGGAAGGGTAGATAACCCTGGCCACCTGAAGGGGGTTTCTTTACCCCAACCCCTCCCATTCATCCAGGTCATTTCCAAGCTGAATCTGTGACCTGTTTGAGAAGGGCTTGAGGTGCAGCGATGGGTTTGAGTAGGTGCTGGCTTGGCAGCCCTGGAACCTTGGGGTCCCTCTCCTCAGAGCAGGCACTGCATGGGTGGTGGCTGCAGGGCAAGCTTCCCCCTTACCACCCAGTGCCCTTTGATGAGACCCCTCAGCTCTGCCCTTCCAGCGCTGAGAGGGGAATTCGGTCTCCACGACCCATTCGGTCCCTTGTCTCCTCGCTGAGCCTGCCAACAAGGTGGATAATCTGTATCCGAGGCTGGTCTGGGATGAGGGCACTTGTGTCCTAGGAACTGCAGTGAACAGCCTGAGCAGCCACCATGTGGTGAAGACTTCGGGTCACTATCACCCTGGGCCAGATCCAAACTGGGGGCCTCCAGTTAAAAGGCTTTTTGTGCCATTCACAGTCCAAGCTAACCAGTCTCCGAGGGCTAGCAGTGCTTCAGCTCTCTTCATGATTGGTCAGTTTCCTGAGTTGGAAGGAGGAGCCACACTGGGTGACATGAAGTCCCCAGACCCTGTTGTGTCCTGGCTGTTTGGCGCAGGGTTTCCTTGTACTTCCCTAGCTCTGCGTCCCATGTGGGGTCAGTTCAGGGGACAGGAAGCCTCTGCCTCATTCAGGCTTTGGGGGCTGTGGGTAAGAAAATGAACAAGCACTTCAGTTGGAAAACAGGCAAGGAGCAACAGCAGCATCACCTCAGCCATCTCTCCTTTTTCCTCTTATGTCCGCAACATTGTCCCCTCTCTTCCCACCCTCTGATCTCTGACTGCCCCTCCCCGGACGCCAGCCGTTCACCAGCAAAGCCCCTCATCTCATGAACCCATTTACACTCATCTGGTCTCTGTCTCCCTGTGTCTTGACCAGTGCCTGCCGTACCACAGTAATCAGCCACCACTTGCTGTCCAGTGGGTTCTCCCCTGATGCCAGCAAAACCAGGGCTTCCACCACCCCATTCTCAGACTGCCCCCGCCCCCCCGGGTCCTGCAGCTCTTTCTCTCCCCTCCCGCTTTCTTTCTCTTCACACTGCAGTTGTTTGTGACCCTGGTGCTAGGAGTGTCACAGAATCCAAGTTAGGCTCTGTGTCCCCATTCTCCCTGAGCCTGGGAGTGGATGGGACTTGGAGAAGAAAACCCCCAGCCCTGGGCCTCTCTGATTGAGGAACTTGAACTGAAGAACAGGTGTGAGCATGGTGGGGAGGGGGGTAAGACTGTCCGGGAGCAATGCAAACCAAATCTGTAAACGTTAACACCGTCTACAGCCCCCCTCAATAAATCATTGCTCCACATGCTAGCCAGCCCGTCTGGGACTCCGGGGGGGCCTCATTCTGTGGAAGCAGATGGCCATAGGAGTCTTGAGTGTGGATCTGTCAGAGGGACTGATACATTCCCTAATTACTAACACCACAATAAAATGTTTGAAAGACCCACTGATTGCCATTACATCTTGTTACACTGCAGCGTACATGGCACGTGAGCACAGGCAGAATTTGCCTCGCACCGGTGGAAGCAGGCAGCATTACCGGCATGTCATTCAGAACCATGGTGAGTGTGCACAGACATATGTTTCCACAATCTGGTTGTTTCTTTGTGTGGCTTGGCTTTGCCGTTTCATTCCATGCCCTCTCTCCCGCCCCTCCCATTTCTCTTCGTCCTCTCCCGCTCCAGCTGCACACACACACTATTGCGCACATGTGTGTGCTTGTCATCAGCTGCGACGCCCACCCCACCTTCCCTCTGCGAGGCGGGAGCTCTTTGGAGAACGTACCTGATGCAAACTGGTGGCGGGAGAGGGCAAAGCTATGTCCAGTGAGGAGACATTTCAGCTCATTTGCATCCACTGTGAAAACCACGCCCCAGGCGCCAGCCTTGTCCTGGCTGCACCTGGCAACAAATGACATGGGAAGGCCTCTTTGGTTTCCCTCCCCCCACAACCTTCCCAGAAACCCTCCCCTGACCATGGGCAAGCTGATTTACCACTGGGAGGGAGTAACCACAGTGGCTTTGTAAGTCCACAGTTTGCTCCGCCATTCTGAGCTCTCCCGCAGGGTCTGGTTACCTGGGGCAAAGGGCTGAGTTTCTAAAACCAGTCTCTGACAGCTGACCTCACACCTGAAATGTCACATGTGCGTCTGTGTGTGCACGCAAACCCCGCTGACGTGCGCACAGCTGGTAGTCAGGGCAGGTGCAATATCAGAGGCCAGTTTTAGGCTCCCTGCAAATTTGTCCCAAAATCTTCCCTTTGGGCAGCTCTGTGTCTTTTCCAGCGGGATGTGATCTGTTGTGTATCGACTTTTGACATGAGAGCATGACGCAAAGGTGGTGAAGCTACCCAAACAACATGCATGTCAGGCCTGGTCCACACTGGGGGGCAGTGTCGAGGTAAGATACGCAACTTCAGCTACGGGAATACTGTAGCTGAAGTCGAAGTATCTTATCCCGACTTACCTCCCGTCCTCACCGCTCGGGATCGACGTCCGCGGCTCCCCCGTCAACTCCGCTACCGCCACTCGCTCCGGTGGAGTTCCGGAGTCGACGGGAGCGCGTTCGGGGATCGATATATCGTGTCTAGATGAGACGCGATATATCGATACCCGCAAAATCGATCGCTACCCGCCAATTCGGCGGGTAGTCTGGACGTACCCTTAGACTCTAACCCATCCCATGAACCTTTGCCCCAAACTCACTGCATCCTGACAATTGGGCTAGCTTGAGATCACGTGATTGGTCCGGGATGACCAGACACTGCAGATTCCCCTCATCACTGGGATAGGGGTTTCATGGTGCAAACCAGTATCATCCAGGCAAGGCACTTAGAGGAGACCTGCCACATCCATCATACTTGTGAACCAGCCTTGGGACCGGAGCCTAGGTCTCAGGCAGGGAAGGAGCAGTGTGCTAAGCCACAGTGTGCTCTGGCCCTTTGGAGGGAGCATTTCCTGGGGAGATGCCATCCCTTGTGCTGCGCTTTGGGGGAATCTTTGTGCTGGCTCAGCACTTCCTCACCTTTGCTAGAGCAGAAAGGTGGTGTATTTTTAGCAGTGTGGCTCTCGCGAGCAGTAATTGGTTTCTGAGGGTTTTGCTGTGTATTCCTGATCGTACTTCACAGTTTGCTACACAGGAAAATGTGTTCTTTTCCCAGCTCAGCGCCTTTGGCGCTGTTTTGTTTAAGTAGGTAACTCCATTGTGAGGTTGGATGGCCTCCATGCAGGCTGCAGGATCAGCAGACATCAGGCCTCATTAAAGGCTTTTCTTTCCGGCCTAATAGCAGCCCCCTTCTCGCCCCCCCAGAGCCCCCTCTGCCAACGCGCACACGTTCCCTCCCTCCTAATCAGCCTTACAACAGCTGGGACCAGGAAACCAAATTACTGGCTCTCAGCTGTCCAGCTGCCAGCGAAGCACCTTCTAGTGAGTCCCTTCCAGCTGCTGCAAGAACAGCTGTGCATTCTGCTGTCCGTGGTTATTGCCCTGCCTGCATCTCACCCCTCGCTCACACCTTGTGGGTCGATAGAGAGCAATTGAGTTTACAGCAGGGCAGGGGCCAGTGGGAAGTGAGGGTACAGAGGTGGGCACTTACCAGGCAGAGTGAGACTCTCTTCATACCCGGCTGCTGCCGGGGAAGCAGAACTCTGCAGCAGGTCCATGGGCTTGGGTAAATTTCCTTTGTCAGGTGGTGCTGGTGGGGGTTGGCTGATTGACAGCCCTGGGAGATAGAGGCCTCTGTCCATCCACTCAACTGGCTCAGATCGGGCAGCAGTAGGGCAAGCTTCTCTTCTCCCCTCCATCCTGAAGAGACCGGGCAAGGGGCTCAGCGTCCATGGGCCGTTCCATCCCTGGCCCCTCTGCTAATGGTGTCTGCGTGCGGATGTGGCTTTAGATCCTACAAAAATTTCGACTAGCGCTGTCAAGTGATTAAAAAAATTGATTGTGATTAATCATGCTCTTAATAACAGAATACTATTATTTAAATATTTTTGGATGTTTTCTACATTTTCAAATATATTGATTTATATTACAACACAGAATACAAAGTGTACAGTGCTCACTTTACATTTATTTTGATTACAAATATTTTCACTGTAAAAAATAAAAGAAATTGTATTTTTCAGTTAATCTAATACAAGTACTGTAGTGCAATCTCTTTATCATGAAAGTTGAACTTACAAATGTAGAATTATGTACCAAAAAAACTGCATTCAAAAATAAAGCAATGTAAAGATTCATATGTCCCTTCATGCTTTAACCAACATTCCAGCAGACAGGCGTCCACGCTGATGACAGGTTTTGCTCAATAATGATCCAAAGCAGAGTGGACCGACTTATGTTCATTTTCATCATCTGACTCAGATGCCACCAGCAGAAGGTTGATTTCCTTTTTTTTGGTTTTGGGTTCTGTAGTTTTCGCATCCGAGTGTTGCTCTTTTAAGACGTCTGAAAGCATGCTCCACACCTCATCCCTCTAAGATTTTGGAAGGCACTTCAGATTCTTAAACCTTGGGTTGAGTGCTGTAGTTATTTTTAGAAATCTCAATTGGTACCTTCTTTGCGTTTTGTCAAATCTGCTGTGAAAGTGTTCTTAAAACGAACATGTGCTGAGTCATCATCTGAGACTGCTATAACATTAACTATATGGCAGAGTGTGGGTAAAACAGAACAGGAGACATACAATTCTCCCCCAAGGAGTTCAGTCACAAATTTAATTAACACACTATTTTTTTAACGAGCATCATGAGCATGGAAGCATGTCCTCTGGGGTGGTGGCCGAAGTGTGAAGGGACCTACGAATGTTTAGCATATCTGGCACACAAATACCTTGCAATGCCGGCTACAAAAGTGCCATGCGAACACCTGTTCTCACTTTCTGGTGACATTGTAAATAAAAAGCAGGCAGCATTGTTTCCTGTAAATGTAAATAAATTTTTTTGGCTTCGCGACTGGCTGAACAAGAAGTAGAACTCAGTGGACTTGTACGCTCTAAAGTTTTACATTGTTTTGTTTTTGAGTGCAAATCTACATTTGTAAGTTTCACTTTCATGATAAAGAAATTGCACTGCAGTACTTGAGGTGAATTGAAAAATACTATTTCTTTTGTTTTATTATTTTTACAGTGCAAATATTTGTAATAAAAATAATATAAAGTGAGCACTGTACACTTTGTATTCTGTGTAGTAATAGAAATCAATATATTTGAAAATGTAGAAAAACATCCCAAAATATGTAATAAATTTCAATTGGTATTCTATTGTTTAACAGTGTGATTAATCGCAATTAATTTTTTTGAGTTAATCACGTGAGTTAACTGCAACTAGTCGACAGCCCTAGTTTCAACTCATGATTGTTGTTATCGTATCCGTCAGACTTATGATCATGTATTGGGCATTGGGACCTGACCAAGAACCGAGGCAGTGTCCTTGCCCCAGAGAGCTGAGGGCCAGATCCCGGGAGGGCTGAGATGCCCCAACAGAGCGGGGGTTGCAGATGGTCAGCACCTCTCAGGAGCTGGCCCTGACTTTAGACGGGGCTGCTGGGATTGTGGGGGAAGGGAGTATGAGGGGGACAGCCGTGGGAGCAGGTGATTGTCATGGTCAGGGTATGTGTTGGAAGGATCTCCCAGCCCCCTTCTCCTTGGAGTTACAGATGCCAGAGCCTGTGCCAAGGAAGCCAGCCAAGACGCTCCATTAGCGAAAGTGGCAGAGATGATTCCGCCCCAAGCCAGCCCTTCTGTGTAAGTTACCTTAATAATGCACACACATGACTGTTTGTCTACGGTGGAGTAAGGCAGCTTTGCTCAGAACTGTGTTTGCATTGGAAATGTCAGCACCTAGCTGGTCCGCTGAAGCAGGGGCTTCCAAGCAGCTGCACCGGCCCAGCAGGCAGCTCCACTCCTCCATTCTGGCTGGGGACAATGGTGCACGCAAGTTGCACTGTCCCTAGGCTCAGCGGTGGCTCAGTGGGACCCTTGGAGGGGACAGCATCTGGGCTCCTGGCTGAGTCATGCCTTGGGAAGAGGACGGGTGCTGTGGGAAATCACTAGAACAAGCCAGCCACTACGGCAGCTCAGAGGAGGATTAAAGTTTCATGGGGCCCTGGGCCAGAGCAAGTGGGAGCCCCCTCCCCACACCTTCTGCCTGCGGCCCTGCCCACGGCCCCACATTGTTCTGCCCCTTCCCCCGTGGCTCCACCCCTGTTCCACCCACTGTCCCACCCCATTCCACCCCCTCCCCCCACAGCGGCCCCCGTTTGCTCCTTTCTGCCACTCCCCCATTGTGGCCCCAAGACTGGAGAAGCTCTGTCCCCGCCACCAGGGCCCCAGTGGGCAGTGAGAGCTCCCCTAGGCCTGAGGCTGCGGCAGGGAGCCAGAACTCCTCCAGTCCTGGGGCTGCAGCGGGAGCCTGGGTGCTGGGGCTTCCCCCAATGCCCCACGCTTCTGCAGGAGAGCAGGGTTGGGGTGCTAGGCCTTTTCTTGCCCTGCCCGCCCAGTGCTTCTGCCAGGGAGCAGGGTTAGGGCACCGGGGCTTCCCCTGCCTTGCCTGCCTGTCACTGCTGCTGGGGAGCAGGGTTGGGGCACGGGGGGCTTCCTCTGCCCTGCCTGCCTGGCGCTTCTGCCAGAGATCAGAGTCGGAGCATGGGGCCTTGCCCTGCTCCCCCCGCCTGGTGCTGCTGCCAGGGAGAAGAGCGGGGCTGGGGCACCGGGGCTTGCTCCGCCCTCCCCTGGCACTTGTCTGCTGGGGGTGGGGTGCCTGTTTTTTCAGGGCCCCCCAATTGGCTGTGGCCCCTGACTAATCCGCCACTGACTGCAGTAGCACCAGCCTCTGGAGCAGCGTATCATGCCTCAACATCTAAAGCGAGGCAAGGTAGTTTAGTGGTTAGAACAGGGCCGGGTAATCAGAACTCCTGGGTTCTGTCTGAGACTCTGCCCCTGACTTGCTGTGTGTGAACCTGGACAAGTCACTCAGCCTATCTGTGCCTGCACCCTCCCATCTCCCCCCCAAGCCCCCAGGGTGTGGTGGGGCTCAGCGGGTTAACGTGCGCGCCAGCCGTTGGAGTCGATCACAGGATGGGAGGGGCTGTGCCCGTAGCAGGGGTCTGAGAGCAGGACAGACAGCAGTAGCATCCTGGGCGTCTCCAAAACGGTGGTGCCAAAGAAAAAGGGCCAAAACCCTGGGCACGTGCACTGTAGCTCCTGCAGGAGGTATGAGGAAGACCTGCAGGCTGGCATCCGCTGGCCCTTTCGGGGCAGCAGGGGAGTGTCAGCAGTGATCAGAAGGAGGAGATGGCTTGGCCCAGCGAGAGATTGTAGATGGCGAGGAGTGGGCTGGGAGCATGACTGGAGCCCCTGCTATGTCTCTGTCTCCTTTGCCCAGGGAACACTTAGTGGCAGCTCTCATGCCATAGGGCTGTAGGAGGCTCCCATGGGCACACGGCATTGTTAAGGCTGAGCGGGCTGGGGACTGACCCCAGGCCAGTGCATGGGAACCTGCCCTGCCACAGTGAAAACGACTAACTCACTGGCTCCCCGCATCCTTCGGGTCACGTCAGAAGTGAGCCCAGCCCTGTGCTGAGAGCCAGAGACTTGTCTGCTTAAATCCCACTGAGGGGCTCTCTGAGTTCACAGCTGCAGAGATCGAGCTGGGGCAGGGAAGGAGGTCTGGAGCAGCCTGGGTCAGTGCGCCTTAGCAGACAGCATATGGGGGTTGGGCCGCCGTGCCCAGCAGCTCCTTTAAAGAGCCCGTCAGCCCTGCCAGCCGATCGATGCGCATGCTCCCTAGTTCAGTTATCAGTACACACCATCCGCTGCTCTTGGTGGAAGATCCTCCCTCGCTGTCTGCCTTCTCCCCTTAATCTTCTGCCCGGCCCCACGTGGGCCTGGTCTTGTGACCGCGGAGCTCTAGCAGCTGTGAGCTGCCTGGCCTTTGCAGGGTGGTGTTTGGCAGAAGCTACTGTGACGGCTTTCCCAGCTCCCCAGTGACCACTGCAGCCAATTCACTCGCTGGAAAGGGAGCAGGCCCTGCTGGCTGGCTCCGGCTGCCGTAGTCGAGCCTGGCAGCTGACCTGGTTGACCTGCCATGTTGGATATTGCTGTCGCTACAACAAAAGGGGGCACTGTGGGAATTAAGCCGGGCAAAGCAAAATCAGGGGACAGAGGAAACGAGGTGTCGGCTAAGTCTAGATTTCTGGTTGGAATATCTTTAAACAGAGCTGGCACCGGTCAGAGCTTGCAGCTCTTGAGCCTGCAGGGAGCATGTCCTTTGGTAGTCCACTGTACAGCATGACCCGTCTCTTGCAGTCTTCTTGTCTTCCCAGTATCAGATGTCTGGGACAGGGTGCGACCCACACAGTGCAACGGCGCCTCCTCCAGCCAGCTCAGGGACTGCCCAGATCAGGCCCTCTCTAGGTCTCATCTACTAGGATGCAGCTGATGTGCCAATGGGAAGATATGTTTTGCAACAGGGAAAAGTTGGGGAATCTTCAGGCTCCCACTGTCCTCAAACTCCCCCTTTTCTGCCAGTGTAATGTTAATTGTCCATATTCTCTGTGCTCCACCGAGAGTTGTCATCCCTTCCAAGGGGGTCACCAGAGCTGCTGCTCAGCAGTGGAAGGCAGCAATGCGGTGCAGGGTGTTACGACTGTTAGTGGTGAAGCAGATCAGCTGTGAACACGCATGACCTGCTTGCTGGACCTGGAGCTCTTTCTCCACGTGGCGCAGGTCTTCCCAGCGTGCAGCGTGGAAGCTGAGTGTGAGGTGAAAGGTGATGCTTTCAGGATGTAGGAGGGGAGTTCCTAGGTTGGCATCCAGTGCTGCACCTAGTACAACTGCCCACCCGGGGCTGCACATAGCTGGGGAGGCTCCTGTTATTACTGGGATAACAGGGGCATAGTGGAAAAGAGGAAGAGCATGAGATTTAAATTGCCACGACCGAGGGCTGGCTCCTCAGCAGGTGTAAATCAACATCTCTCCACTGACTTCAGCCAGACGCTGGCTCCATCATGTCTCTGGATCTGGCCCCCAAAGTTGTAATGGAAGGCAGAGACCTCGGGGGAGGGAGAGGGTGTCTAAGTCCCAATGGGATCAGTGGGAGAGTTGTGGGTGCAGCACCTGTCCAAGTGGTCCTTGAGCATCAGAGGAGGAACAAGAGCAAGCAAGCAGTGGAGCTGATGGAGCGGCGCTCAGGTGGGATGATATACAATGAAGGCACCTGGTGGAGCAGCACCCAAGGAGAAAGGCTTGTCTTTGGCATCACACCAGTCTTTGCTTGGCCCCTCCAAGGACTGCATCCGAGTTTCAGGGACTTTCTGGGTTTCCTGCTGGGTCGAAGGCTTGTAAGAGGAGATCCTCATTCAAGATATTGCGAATTTCATGCTGGTGCTGCATTGGCTGCCTGGAGACTGAAGTCCTTGCTCCAAACCGTGAAACTCATCAGTTTCCCCCATGCACTGCTTCCTACCAGTGCGCCTCGACCCTGACCCGTAGAGACGAGCACTATCTCCATGGCCTTTCGACAGTGGATGTAAGCAAGGGAGCTGGACGTGTGCCAGTTTTGAGGTGGACCCTGCACCACCAAGCAGCCATCAGAGGGGAATGAGCTTCAGTCACCATGGACCTGGGTCAGAGTCACAGCAGTGACCTAGAAGGGGAAAAGATCCATGTTCCATTGCCAGTCTGGCTTTTCCAGAGGAGCTGGATGGAGGGGTACAGAGTGGGTGTGTGATTTGGGAGCATATTCTCTCTCTCTTGCTGGCTGATTTAGCACAGGCAGCTCCATGTGCAGTTGCTGTGGATTGTTTTGGGTTTTATCCTTGGCCTGTGTCTGTTTGAACATTTGTAACAGTGCCTGTGCCACTGTGGAGAGGGACTTTGGTGCAGTCTAAATAAATCCATCAGCGCACTGAGCCATCCAGTCCCCAAACTACACCTGGAGCAAGCCTCAAACAAGTAGGGGAAGCCTGGGGACCGGATCCTGCAAGGTTCCGAGGGCCCCTGCTGGATGGAAGTCAGTGGGCGCTGAGGGCACATTCTACCCTGTAAAAAGTCCTCAGCACCCTGCAGGGTCAGGCCATTTATCACCACATCCTGCTCAGTTCCCGGGGGAGAAGAGAGCAGGGGAACTGGCCCATGTGCATGCTGTTTATGCTGCTCTGGCTTGATTGCCTGGGGGACCAGCATCCCCAGGCTTCTCTCAGCTCAGGTGTTCCTTTCACAGCAGTTCACACTTTGCAAGAGCAGGAGATATCATGGCCCTGCCCAGGTGCCGACTGCAGTGGGCTTTGGGCTCTCATCTAGTCTCAGCTCCCATCAACTCTTGATTTTTATATGCCTCTGAAATAATTTTAATAAATGCTTTAAAACCTCTTGACACCTGATGTCCCAAAGCCTCTGGGCACCTTAACAAAAAACACACAACAAAATTGTACTGCAGGGCAATGTGCTATGGTAGTGTATTGCCAGAGCTGGGTCTCAGCTCTGCTCCTCCGTTCCGGCTCCTTCTCCAGCCACTGGGGCCCTTTCACGTAGACTGATCTCCCAGCAGGAGAGGCTCAGTGGAGGGTCCTCTCTTGAATGTCTGGGGCTTGGCCCTGTAAAACCCTGGTGTAACTCCAGTGCCGTACTCTCCCTCTTCACTAGTTCATACAGAACCACTTACCGAATGGACTTCTGCACCCTCTTCAGGCTTGGGTGCCTCTCTGAGCCACAGCAAGTCAAGAATGCCTTTGCTGCTAGCTCTTCTCTCTTGGAGGCCACATAACATGGTGATGCTGTACTCTGAGGTGTCCTTTCCTCTCGTTTCATCTGCAGGAGGATTGGGTGCAGCAAGCTGGTGCCTGCCAGAGCCCTTTGAAGCCATTGCATTGCGGTGTGGTCAGTGGGCAGTGTGCTGAGGGCACTCTGACATGAGGGGATCGGATTCTGCTTCACTCATGCCAGGTGGGGCAGGATAAAACTCTGCAGACACAGTCTCCTGGAGACAGTCAGTAAGGAAGATTGCAACATGCCTGTGGATGCTCAGCTAACCAGATTGCTGAGCATTGCTGCCCATTGAGTCTCTTCATTCTTTGGTTGTTCCATTTCCACAGCTGGACTGTTCCATTTAAAAGATTGGGGGAAAGTAGCCTTGACATCCCCCCAGTATTCTGTTTTTCTCCCCCAGTAAATGTCTTGAAGGAAAAAGGTACCAGCCTGGGAGCACAGGATAAAAGTCCCCTCTCTTTATGGG
This sequence comes from Mauremys mutica, assembly GCF_020497125.1. Taxonomy (NCBI): domain Eukaryota; kingdom Metazoa; phylum Chordata; order Testudines; family Geoemydidae; genus Mauremys; species Mauremys mutica. The sequence goes on along the minus strand of NC_059078.1, from coordinate 22,009,750 downwards.
CAGTAGCTGTGCATGCTCCCCCCCACCCCCACCCCCCCGCCCCAGGAACGGCCTCCAGCAGGTGTTCCTTAGCTCTTTTGGGAAGGACAATTTATAGGAGTCAGAAGGAGGTTCATTCTCTATGGTCTTTGCTTTTTCTGCTGGGGCTGCCAACAAAGGGCTCATTGTGGTGCTGGTTTTGTGGCTTGTTGCAATATGGAAACTTGTCCGTTGGACCCTATCTGAACCCCACAGATGCATTTCACCAGGAGGAGCCCAACAGGTGTTAGATGGTAATGGTTTCCACTCCAGTCACTGCTGCAGATGGGTCCCAACCAAAACCCAAGTTTCTGAACACCCCCAAACTTCATGGACATTAATATCTGGATCCAAACTTTGCAGATGGCCTCTTTTCCTAGATGTGGCTAGATCCACATCCTGGGTCCAAATGCCACCAAACTTTGGGAGAGATGGATGCTACTGTTGTCATGGAGAGGGTGTGATTTGAAGCAGCCAGCATAACTCCCTGTGCAAGACTTCTCTTGCCTAATGAGGAAAGCTTGTTATGAAGGCTCATTATGGGAGAGAAAGCCTGGAGATAACCCTGCTAAAAGTGACTGCACAAGTCCAGGTGTCTGATGAAGTGTTGTTACAATAGTGAGTGTGGGAGGGGGGATCTGGAGGACACAGTCTTGAGATGAAGAAATTAAGAGCAAGCAGGGAATTCAAGCAGAACTTCTTCACTCGAGAGCAGGAAACAGATGGAACAAGTTGTCACGACGGAACATCAAAGCAAATAGTCCCAGTGGGCTCCAATTCGTGCCCCGTGGTTCAACTCCACTGAAGCTGGTGGAATTATAACAGGGTTGACTAGTGTGGGAGACAGGTGGAAATGCCTGTGGCAAAAGGGAGAGAGAACTGAAGGCCAGACCAATGAAGCAGAGATGTGGGGCTGAGATGAGGGTGAAACATTTAGTATTTATTTGTGTGATCGTAGCAACCAGGCACCTCAGCTGTGGACCAGGACCCCATTGTGCTAGGTGCTGTACGAATGAAGAACAAAAAGGCAGCTCTTGCGCCAAAAAGCTCACAATCTAAGTAGAAGACAACAGATGGGTACAGACAGATGGGAGAATGCAAGGAAACAGTGAGACAATATTGGTCAGCATGATCAGTATCAGCTCAACAATGGCCTAATTACTGCCAAGTTTTTTATAGGCATCACAGCAAGGGAAGTTTTAAGGGACTAATACGACTATCACTTGGAGTTTACACTAGCTAGGATAGAAATATATAAGGGATATCTCCTGTCACAGGAGAGAAGCCATCCACTAGCTGTCTCAGGCTGGGGAGAAGCTTCCTCCATGTTACTATATTATAATTATCCATCATGGGCTTTCTTGCATCTTCCTCTAAATCATTTTGTAGTGGTCCCTGTCCGAGACAGGATGCCAGATTAGCCCATTGATCGGACCCAGTTGGGCAATTCCTGTGTTCCTAAAGCAGGTGGTTTCCTTACAGAGTCCCCTTTAGGAATGTCCTAATGGAGGGACCCAAGTTGGTTTTCTCCTGTCCTGATATCTTTCATTCAAAGTGGGCTTCACTCTCCATGTCTGATGGGTGCTTTGGAACTGGGAGCCTCCTTGAGTTGTCCAGCTGTTTGAAAATGGAATGTAGTATTTTAGCTGATAAAAGGAAGCAGCTTTATCAGGACTAAGCCTGGGCAATTATCCCAACACTTGGGCTGGGGGAGCTCTGTGACGCAGACAGAACAGCATCCAGGCTTGGCTGATATTGAGCTGTCTGTGACGTGGTGGTGTCTAAGAATGCAGACCACTGGCTCCTTTTCGGGTGGGTCAGGACGTGTGGGACATTTTGACTCTCACATCCTTGAACCTGGTGGTGGGAGCAGGACTTTCTTCCCCAGTGTGCTGGGTAGATAAAAGCAGTAGCTTACCTCAGTGCTAGACAGCCACAATCTGAAAGACTTCAGTGAACCCTCCTGCACAGAGTCGTTTACCTCTAATCTAATCTATTCCATTTACCGCTGCCAGGCAGTGGGTGAAGGTTTAATCTCTGTGATGTTTTTTATTATTGAACAAATGTTTAAAATGCAATAAGAAGAAAATTAAAAAGCATACAGTGCTGAGCTCTCCTGTGTGTCCTGAAAACATAGCGATCCAGACACGGGCCTGTGGTTAGTGGGGGCTCTGCAAATCAAAGCTCCCAGGCTTGACAGTGAGTTATATAACTGAGCATTATTGATTATATCTGCACCGCACAAGTATCCAAACAGCACTCCCTAAACTCCTGGAGTGCACTGGCCTGAGAGTGAAATCTGTGATGAGTTCTCTGGTTACCCTGAAATGCTGGTCAGGAATGTGGAGGGGATGTGACAGTGCAATGTTCACAATGACCCTAGTGCATCCTTCTCAGTAAGGATGTGGTGAAAATGTTGCTGCTGTGGTGACTCCCTGGCACCCACAAAACCCTACAGAGGTTTCCACTCATTCGTGCACACCAGATGATCAGGAAGCCAATACACCAGGGAAACCACTTTAAACAACTGCTCAATGGACCAGCAAAAACCGATTGTCTAGTAAGGGTGCATCTTTAAAGTCTGCTGAGGCTGAAGGTTTCTGCAATGATTCTATTCCATCTCCAGTTAACGTGGCTGTTTAAGCTGGAGGGGGGCAGAGAGGGATGCTTATTGGCTGGGGGGTCATTAATGGTACTTAACTTTGTCTCCAAACAAGATGATTAATACACAGGGACAGGCCATTGGGGTCTCTCTAGTCTGGCACGCTGCTCTGAAGGGGACGGCTCTTGTGGAGCAGCTTGGGGAGGGCATTCCATACGTCATAGAAGCAGGTTCAGAGAGGCTTGTGGGAGAAGCAGACACACTGGGCACTGAGGATGGCATCACTGGCAGAGTGGAGAGGGTGGGGGGTGACACAGAAAGAGACAAAGACAGCTACCTAAGGAGGGACTGGCTTATAGGTTAGGAGGAGAAGCTTGAATTTGATGTAATGGAAGATGGGAAGCCAGGGGAAGGATTCAAAGAGGAGACCCACCTGGTCCCAGCTGTCACGCTGAGGGGTATTTTGCTTTTAGCTTTAGCTCAGGCTGAGCCAGTCGGGGTAGCAACACTTATATCTGCCTCTCCTCTGGCTGTACTGACTGACTCCCTTCTGCCATCTTTGCTGCTAGGCAGTTCTCCTTACAGGGTAGGAGACTGGCCTGCCCACCCAGCTTCCCACTGGCAGGTGGGGGAAGCAGGCCTGCTGGAGGAGAAAGCTTTGCTGGGGGAGCTGGCCCTGAGAACGGATGGACGCTGTGAGCGTGCTGTGCGGGAGCAGGAAGGACGGAGTTGGGTCTGGAGGAGACAGGAGAGCTTGGAGGAGCTGAGTGCGTGTGGGGGAGAGCAGAGCTTGACAGAGAGAGGGAGAGCTGGGTGGAAGAAGCTGGCTGGGCGTGGTAGGGAATGGTGGGGAACATCTGTCTGCATGGGGGAGCTGGTGGGGTTGTTGGGAGGTGGAGAGCTGGCAGGGGTGGGGACAAGCTGTGTCTGTGTGCATAGGAGCTGCCTGTAGCAGCAGTGGGGCCTGGGTGCTCTAGGGGACGAGATCCCTGCCCTGAGCAGGAAGGACACTGGGAGGCAATGGGTAAAGGCGCGTGTATGTTTGTGACAGAGCCATTCTCTTGATCTGCAATGGCTTTTACAGCACAGAGCCCAGAAGGATTGTAGCAGGCACAGTCCAGGCTGCATTTTATTTCTGGCTGTTTAACAACTCTTTATTTGATGGGTCAATAAACTAGTCAATTTACCCTGGGTAATTTGCTAATGGCTACAAGACTTGGCCGGTGTGTGTTGGGCTGGGGCCTTCCTGTGTCTCAGGTGACTGCAGTGTTTGCCCTCCAGCCTCACACCGAATCACCCCCCTGAAAGGCTCCGGCAATAGGTATATTTGATGACTGATAGGAGGGTGGCGTGGAAGGAACCATGGCAGAGGATTCCTGGGCTGCTGGTAGCCTGGGGGTTGGGGATGACTCCCCTGTGCTTCCTGGCCTCTCCGGAGTAGTGTCCTTCAGCCTGATTCAGACTGGGCGCAGGGGCCTCAGTATCACCTTCTAAACCCAGCCTGTGCACTGGATCAAGCCCTAGCCAGAACCGGTGCAAGGATGTTTCGCGCCCTAGGCGAAACTTCCACCTTGCGTCCCCCCACCCCACGGCAGCTCCCCCCCTCTGCCCTGAGGCAACTCCCCACTCCCCACCCTCCGCCCTGAGGCACCCCCCGCCCCAGCTTACCCCTGCTCCGTGCATGAGCACAAGCACCCCGAGCACGCCATCGCTGCTTCACTTCTCCCGCCTCCCAGGCTTGCGGCGCCTAAGCTGATTAGTGCCGCAAGCCTGGGAGGTGGGAGAAGTGAAGCAGCTCACCCCCGCCCCGCCTCCTCCCCGAGCACACCGTGGTAGCTTCACTTCTCCCGCCTCCCAGGCTTGCAGTGCCAATCAGCTTAGGTGCCACAAGCCTGGGAGGTGGGAGAAGTGAAGCGGCCATGGCGTGCTCGGGGAGGAGGTGGGGCAGGGGTGAGCTGGGGCGGGGAGTTCCCCTGCGTGCCGCCCCCCCCCCCTTACTTGCTGCAGGCGGCCCTCCCCGTGCTCCCCTGCCCCAGCTCCCTCCGCCTAAATGCCGGCGGTGACCGGGGCGGCCGAAGATCCAGCCGCCGCGGTCGCTGCCGAAGAAAATGGCGCCCCCCAAATCCCAGTGCCCTAGGTGACTGCCTAGGTCGCCTAAATGGTTGCACCGGCCCTGGCCCTAGCTAGTGTAGCTACTGGTGCTCTTCACATGATGTGGATGTGGATATTTCAGGGCCCTTCCAGAGCAACCACGGGTGCCAGTCTGCAAACAGGTGTAAACCAGGAGTGCTCAATATGACCCAGTGTGGGTCAGGAGCCAGCCTTTCCTGCTTCTCCCCTGTGGGAGCAAAGAGAGGATTATGTCAGGCCCCTCCCTCCCTGCACTACTGCCTGTGGGAGGAGAGCTGGGCGGGAGGGGTCTGGAGCATCTCTGGCCCAGTCTCGGCATGTTAGTGAGCACATAGTGCACTGGGGGGTGGGGCCGGTATGACTCTGGTATGTGTGACGGTAACAGGATGGGATCCTCACAGTCCATCAGACCTGGCAAGGTGGAGGTGGAAGTGGCATTAGCTTGAGCCCTCTCACTGCTCTGTGTGTGAGGCCAGCCCTGACCTGGGAGGCCCCTGATGGGTGGTGAGCTAAACCAGTGTGGTGTGCTCAGCTCCAGCCAGGCCGCTGTCCATGCCAGGCTGGGCTGAATTTCAGATGCCGGTTTCCATTCAGGATTTGTAATAAATTGTGAGCCGGGAGCACCCCACTCATTTCGAGGAGGGTGGTGGCAGTTCCAGCATTAGTCACCGTCAGGCTGACCAGAGCAGCTGTATCCCTCCATTCCCTGTGCTTTCAAAACACTCCTGCCTTCCTCTCCCCTCCCTCAGCTAACTGGGGTGATTTCCTTTAGGTCTGAATTAGACTATGGGCGAAATACCTGTGTGGGGGTTGAGGAGAGGTCATCAGGACCATCCTTCGTTCCTCTTCATTGCATCATTGTCTCAGCCAGTCCTGTATGGTGCAATCATGTCACTCTGTCCTTGGCCAAGGGTGACTAAGAGCGCAGGCAAAACTCTGACTCCATCTCTCTAGGAAGCGCTTGGCCTCCAGAAGTCAGCCAGAGCCCTGGGTCATGGGAATGGGAGGCTTGTGAGGATGGGAAGATGAGCAAGAACTCTTCGCTGCCTCGCATCCCAAACACAAGAAGGCCCATGGCGTCAGGACACCTCTCCTGAGAGGAGATCAGTAGACTTGGTTCATCCCAGATGGACACAGCTCAGGGCCAGAGGGCCAGATCCTCAGCTGGTACAGACTGGCCCAGCTCCATTGACTGCAGTGACTCCATTGACTGGAGTCAATGAATGTTGAGATCCTGTACAGGTTGGAGCCCTACATGCTGAATCCCAAGCCATTGCAACAGATGATGGAAAAAGCCATTCAGGTCATTGAGTCTGTTCTCCTCCTGTGCAGATGGCCCCCGCACTTTCCAGCTCCCCAACCTTTTCCTAGGTCTGACTTTCTCAACCTGCCCTGCTCAGGGCGCTGTGCTTTCTGCAGGGAGCGATCACTTGCTAGACAGAAACTGCTCAACTTTGTTTTCACAAACTTGGGCAGCTCTGCAAAGCTCCGTTTTAATCCTCACCTCTAGGCTCGCCTTTACTCATCAACATTTCCCTTTTGCAGCTACAGCAGACACCGACGCCCTGCTTGTACACAGGGTCACTGACCTTGAGCTCCGCCAGTCCAGCCTTATTATTAAACACTCTGGTCAAGTGGCTGTCCTGTGCAACGCCTCGGTATCTGGACAGCTTCTCCCGGTGCCAGGGGTCAAAGGCTAAACGCTCCAGTTTGTAGGGTGGCTAATGAGAACTTCCACTGCCTCATGGGCTTTCGCGTATTATCACTGCTTTCCCCTCCTGCCATCTGCGAGCCTTTATTTTCAACCCTGCTCAGGTGTCCCTTGGAGCCAAAGCGACTCAGAGATGCTGCTCTCGCTTGTTTGATGCTTTCCCAGGCATGGTTTAACCTCTGATCAGTCCAGGTGTGTCCACCTGGAATACCACTTGCAATCTCCCTTCCTGGCAAACACGGAAAGGAGAGACTGGAGCGTTGCTGCCCCTGGTGTTCGCCTCTCTTCAATAACAATACCTTGCATTACTAGAGCACCTTTCATCCCAAAGCATTTTACAAACTGTGTGCAGGGATTTCTTCACTCACTGCTGCAATCCGGCTGTTTCCTTGATGGAGGGGGCATGACAGCTGTTTATAACAGCTGTATACTGCAGCTCAACAGCAGCCATTTCAGCCATCACTGGAGTGCAGCCACCTCTGCAGTGCAACCTGACAGCAGTCTCAAAGCACTGCACACCATTTTAAGGCAGGAGGTGCAGAATGCCATCGTATCCAATGGAGTGGAAGGGGTGGGATGTAATTACCCCACTGGAATCTGATGTGGACACCCAGAGAGCTAACAAACCTATGCTTGGGAAAACCCCCGTGGGATTTCTAATGACTTCAAGTCCTCAAGACCTTAGTTGTATGTCTGACCTGAAGGCTGGCACCTCCGTACGCACAGTGCCTCCTAGCACCATGCTGAGGGTCTGCTTCAGTGCCCATCCACAAGAAAGAGCTCTGCTTACTGAAGTAGCGATACCACTTTTTAAAGCAACTGGGAGATCTCCATCTCAGTACCGACAAGGCCTCACCCTGCTTAGCACAATAGCTGATCTTTGACCACCGCTCTCTTACCCACCTAGATAACTCCTAGATAATCAAGCTTCCTAACTGCATGATAGTGGGAACCATCTTTAAGAACACATATTGACATTAAAAAACCCTGTGTACCTATTACATGAACTCATTAAATTTAATAGGATGGTTATTGCATGTTAAAAAAATACCAACTAATTATGAAAAACATATTTGCCAAGGTTTAACTATGGAATAGATGCATCAATTACATGGTTATTAAACCTCAAAAAATATACACTTTTAATAATGAAGTGACATTTAAATAACATACATTAACCATCTTATTAAATGTTGATTCTGTTCATATTTGAGGACTTTAATTTAGTGCATTTACCCTCTCCAGTGTGCCTTGTGCTGACTGTACCATGCATCATTAACTATCTTTTCACTCATCATTTTGTAAACTTTTTTTTCTACATAGCAGAGCAACTCATAGGCTGAGCTGGCTTTAAAACAATCCAGTTCTCCCATTTGGAGAGGGCATCTGCCAAGGTGTGTATGGAAAGGTGGAACGTCTGGGCCTGATTCTCCATTGCCCTGCTCCTTGTGTACTTACACCAGTGCAAAGAGGGAGTAAAAGCTTTTTAAATCTGTCACCTTACAAATAACCAGGCAGCTGAGCTCCTCAAGATTTCCGGCACATTTTAGTTTAAAATGATCTCTCTGTTTCTGCAAAATCAATGATGTTTGTAAGGAGTAGCCAGGAAACAGGCAATGGGTAAGAGAAGGAGGATGGTTAATGTCCAGAACTGGGTGTCAGGATGATCTAGGTTAATTTCTGTCTCTGCGAGTCTTGCCGTGTGACCCTGGGCAAGGCATTCCACCTCTGTGTGTGGCCATAGCACCATCAGTAAATTGGGGGTAATGATACTTACTGGGAGGTAGAATTCTCTCATTTGTAAAGCACATTGAGGTCCTTGCTTGGGAGATGCTAGGGAGGCAGCTGGGGTTCAGATCCCATTTCTTAACATTCACGAAGACCACTGGTAGCATCCTGTAAAGTCCTCTACAGCCTCCCAAGCAGTGTACACCAAACTTCCTCCCTGTTGGTTCAAACCCCCTCTACGACTCCCTCTCCCCGCAGTCCATGAAGCACACCTGCTCTCATGATCATGCCCCATGCAGTCTGGTTTGGACTGTATTATCTGCACTCTATCAACTGCTCAGAGCACAGACTTCTTAATTGTTTGGCACAGGCCTCGTTGAATGATGCCATGTACGCTTCTGGCGCTATATAAATGATGATAATGTTAATCTACTGCAAGGAGCAAAACATAAGGCTCTCGTAGGATACTGAGCAGAGACCCATTTCTATTAATGGCCATCCTCTGCTTGAGGGAGGATGTTGAATGCCAGAAGATTCACTTGTTGGTTTCCTTAGGATGTCCTGTCCAGATAGGCAATATCTCCTTGGCTCCATCCTTTCATTCAGTTGCTCTGAGCCCTGCTGCAGGGTAAAGGACTCTTCAGCACTGCTCTTTGCTCTGCTGTGCAAATGAGAAGGCCTGAGATGGGGAAATGAGAAGAGCCCTTCAATGCTGGTCATTAGCAATTGATCCTGCCCAAGAGTTTAGTGCTGGGATTATGTTGCTCTTAGCAAGCACAAGTTGACAGGGGCATTAGTTGAGTCCTACCAACCCAGACCTATCGTCCTCAAGGGCCTTTTTCAGGGCTTCTGTCTAACCCTGCTTACCCGTTTACCTCCTGCCCTGGGCTGTGCAACTGAATCTGGGTCAGGGCTGAGACTTTCAAATGGGACTAGTGATTCTGAGTGCGTCAATTTTCAGGTGCCCAACCTGGGACACCTTTAAAGGGCCTGGTTTGCAGAAAGGGCTAAGTGCAAAAACTGGTCCAAAATGTTCAAACTGGTCAGTTTTGACTGAATATTTTCACCTGAATTTTGATGGAAAAAATGGGTCCAACTTTTCATTAAATCTTCACAAAAGTTCCGTCCCGTCTTTCCACTGGCTGTACCCAGCACGCACCATCTGCAGATCAGACAACTGCACGGGGGTCAAGATGGGCACCCCTAGTCACTAATCACTTCTGAAAATCTTGCCCATTTTGTAGGAGCATGAGAAATTCATGCTTCAATTGTGGCAGGTGATTGGGGAGCCATCACCGAGAGAGGCGGCGTCACAGGGCACATGGCACAGGGCTAACCATTGTCGGGGAGCAAAGCAGGGTGTTGGGTAAACAGGCGGCACAAGGTAACACAACCATAGGGCTTGCAGACCTGCTCCTGCTTAGTGAATTTATCGATCTCGTCGTACAAATCGGGATATAATTTAGAAATCATTCTCCCAGAATCATGAAAGCGCCTGCTGCTAAAATAAACCCCTCCCCCCATTCATACACCCCCCCCCACCTTTTGCTCCTGGCTCTGAGTCGCCTCGTCCAGCTGGAAATGGGCATCTCTGTGGCTGGAACTGAGAATCCTGAGGGCCTCAAGCAGACAGTTCCGCTCAGCTTTCTGGGAATCAGACCTGGCCTGGGTGCCGTGCAAGCCAGCCATCATTTACATTATGTCAGACAGCCAAGATGTATTGTCTCCTGGACTCACTTGTAATGTTTCCTGCGTCCGCACTGAGGTAGATAATCTGTATTTGGGAGGCCCCAGTGGATGGCAGTACATACAGAAGCACTTAATTAATTATGGAGAAGTTAAGTCACTGGGGCTGGTAGTGGAGGGGCTCTCTGCTTTCCCGTGATCCTGTCTGTACCATTCCGCCCCTGGGCTGAGTTACAAGCCTCCCAGCTCTGTGATGGCAGAGATGCAAAGAAGAGGCTGACACTCGCCCCATTTGGAGTCAGCGGGGCAGAAACTAGGGGTAAGCTCCGTGAGACAAGTGCACCAAAAAGCCATTTTGTTGGGGTCGCTTGGAGTAAGGAAAGCCTGAGGCAGGAAGCCAGGACCTCCTGCGCTCCAATCCCAGCTCAGACATGGACTCCCTCCATGGCCTCAGGGAAGTCACTTCATCGCTCTGTGCCTCGGTTTCCCAGCCTGCAAAATGGAGATAATACTGACCAACCTCACAGGAGCCTTGTGAGTATTGAGGAGGAGGCCAAGTTCTGCTCTCACTCATCCTGGTATAAATCCATTGAGGCAGGCACTGCTGATTTTCACTGGTGTAACTGAGTGTGGAAACTGGCTCACTGCGGGTAAAGTGCTTTAAAGATGTAAAGTGTGAATGAAGCAGAGGTGGGTTCAAGCTGCAAAATTCAGACTCGGAGCTGGATTTGGAACAAACCAAAGTGGTGGGATTGGATTCAGGGTCTGATTCTGGCCCATCTGTAATGGTGATGATGATTTTCAAGGACTATATCTGGAAAGTGACTGTTAGACCAGGATAATCTCCCAGGTAGCCCGCACCCTCCATGCTGTTTTCATCACATACCATCTCATGTTTGCCAGTGATCAAAGATCCTTTGTATTCTGCTCAAGGCACTCACTTTTCCCCAGCTCCAGCCTCTGCTGCCCAGTGATCCTGCAGTGACATCATAATACTGTATTTACAACATCACAGGCATTCATGTGGCACCGTGCCGTGCTGTTGTAAGGGCAGGACTGCGTCTTTGTTGCAGACTCCTTCAGCCCTGGTTGAAGCACACGTCCCTTTGATGATAAGCGGTGGGAACACAGAATATTCAACCGTTTTGTACATGTTGCTCTCCTTTTAAATCCTGACACCAGACGTGCTTGATGGCTCTTTCCTAACAATGGAAGTGGCAGGAGCCAGTGCTTCTGTGCAGTCCTTATCCAGGAAGCCACATGTCCTAGGAAGTGTAGTGATGGCCAGCAATGTGTTGTGGTAATCTACAACCACGCAGAGAACCCTGGCCCTTCACACCCTATCAAGCCCAGGACTGCTAGAGAGAAATCTGGGCCAGTGTTAGCAGAGAGCAGTGATGGGGACAGGAATAAAAACTGCCACCATACCATGCCACCACTCCCAAGAAAGGATTGGTTGTGAGTAGGAAAAAGCCTCTGTGACCAGTCACCCTGATGCAGCAGAGATTGCCCTTGTACATGCCTGCTCAGCACCCTTGTCAGCCGGTGACTTGTGCCTCTGATGTATGACAGTAATAGACTTCCGGATAGTGCGTTTTACACAAATAACTATGGCTTAGCCATTGTGAAGCATCCCCTAGTTGGGAAGCAGGGGTTGGGGAGGGGGAGTGATAATGGTGCAGTAATTGGTAAATTACAGCTGACGTCTTCTATAATTAAACATTCCGTCCACACCAGCATGGAATAAACTTGTCATCAATGTGACTGCACTGAGCGGAACAGCCAGGCAAAGGGACTGGCGCTTGGGCTGAAAATCTGATCTAGAGAGAAGATTCTGGCTTATGGGTCCTGTAGAAGCATGGACTATGGCTGTGTGTGTGTGTGTGTGTGTGTGTGTGTGTGTGTGTGTGTGTGTGTGTGTGTGTGTGGGCTTGGGCTGAGGCTCCGACAAGTGTGTGGATGTTGTAACTATCTGATCTATCTTCACTCCTTGTAGTATCTAGATGCCCAATGCTGGAGTTTGGAACTTCGATATGTTCCTGGTTGGGGCTATGTTCTCTGCTCATCCTCAGGGGAGTTGCAGGCTTGGGGGAAATCTAAAGCTGGTGTGATTTACACCTTCTCTGGCCTCTAGGATTATATCTACACAGCAGAGAAAAACCTGTAGCTGGCCCTTGTCAGTTGACTCAGGCTCGAGGGGTTTGGCTGCGGGGCTGTTTCCTTGCTGGGTAGACTCCCTCCCACCTCGCAGGATCCTAGAGCCTGAGCTCCAGCCTGAGCCTAGATGTCGACACAGCAGTGAAACAGCCCCGCAAGCCCCAGTCGGCTGGCCCGTCTCGTTGCTGTGTAGGCATACGCTTCGGGACTCTGCTGCCCTGCATCTTGTGCACCAGGGTAGTTGATAAGAAAATCAGGCCTATTGCATGCAAGTTGTACTGACACAGAGTCTTAGGAATTCACACCCACTTACTGGTGCAAACCCCACCCTCCCTGACACATCAGCTCTGAGCTAGCCTGCTGAGTCTAGGGGAGGCCAACCTGGTGTAACTCCCTTAACCAAGGGGCGGTGTGAGAGGAGCGTAGCAGGAAATGCAGCTCACACAGTGTGAGTGAAAGCCAGGGTGGCAAATGGCCTACCAGTTCAGATTTGTTTGGGCAAACCAGTGCTTAATTTGTGCCAGGACTGAGCCCCGGCACCTCAAAGCTTGGCAGTTCATAGCCCCGGCACCGCTGGGCTCGCCGCATCAGTTATGAAATAAAAAAATTGCTTGAGCCCGGGCACCTCTTTCATTACAAGTTAAGCACTGGTGCAAACTGTTCATTGAAGCCCTGTGAATAGTAAGCAGAGATGTGAGAATCACGCCCTGTTCGTGGCTAATTCACATGCAGACAAGGGGAGGAAATCCATGGGCTGTTCATTAAATTGTTTGCCCAGATGTAGTGCTATGCCAAAGCACCAAACCCCCTGCAAACACCTGCTAGTTCTGTGAGCTGGTTAGCCCAACGCAGGCTCTGATCTAGCCAGAAGGCCACCGTGAAGGGGAAGCGGCACTAAGGAAAACCAGAGCTGGGCTTGAATCGGGCCCCAGAGAGGAACTCCTGCAGGAAGGGTTCAGATCTGGAAGTCCTCACGGCCCAGACTGAACACCAAGGGCAGCTGGTGTCCCAAGGCCTTCTCCTTCCTAGTCCATTCTCTCTTCACTGGCACAGCCCGGTGTGAAGCAACACCTGGCCAGCAGCAAAGGGGTGCTGCTGTGATCCTGGCTGCATGGCAGAGAGCGCAGATAGTGGTGGCAGAGGGAGAAAGAGAGGGAAAGGTGGGGAGGGGGAGAGCAAGGGAGCTGTGCTGCCCTTACAGGAAGGAAATAGACTGGCTGTGTTTCCTGGGAAAACCACACACTCGCCTGCCACGGCCACCGCACTGTTCCTGTGCTAGCTGCATAATGGATCCATAATAGTGGGAGGGAGGAGCAGCTATGACTCACGTTTGGCCATGCAGTACAATGCGAGATCAATTGTGTGTGTGTTTGTTTGTGTATCTGACTCAGTGGGGGAAATTCATCTCCGTGCAGGTGCCTGTGTAGGGGCATAAGGGGGACAGTTTGTGCCTCCCTTATTCAGAGGCGGCCGGGAGCCAGGTCTTTGGTGTAACCCCTGGCTGTTGCTAGGCTATGCCTGAGGGCTGCTTTAACTTACAGCTGCAGTAACAACCCGCCGCAGGAGTGCAGAATAGCCGGGGAGTGGGACTGCCTCAGCCATGCCCCCCGCTCACTGCCAAGCCAGCTTGCATCAGGTCAGCGGCCCCCTGTGCCCAGGAGTGTTCCTGGGTAGGGGCGAGGGTGGGGTTTGCACCGATCCTTGGGCAAAGTGTCTGTAGGGCAATTCTGGAGAGGGCCCTGTGTGTCTGCCAACCTGAATGTGTGTTTCACTCAGCCTGTCGCGCGCGCGCGTGTGTGTGTGTGTGTGTGTGTAGGGGTGTGTGTGTGTGTGTGTAGGTGTGTAGGTAGTCCTGGACTGTGGGGGTGGCCCGGGTACACAATGAGGATTAGAGTTTCCCCTTTTATGAAACTCACTTGTAAATGTGGGGGAAATGCAATTTAATTATGCTAAGCAGCTATTGTTATTCAAACACAATAAAATCGAGTCCTCCGTGTTCAGATTTCAGCTACCCTCAGTGTCAGGCAAGTGGAGGCCTCATTAAAGGCAGCCAGGAGGAGAGAGGGGGGGAATCTCTCAGGGGAATGCAGAGCTGCAATTTAAAAGGACACAACCACATTCTTTTGGTTTCAAATTATCTGTTTTTCCTTCTCCGGTGTTTAAAATACTAATTATTTAGATTGCTTTTCCCTTGCGGCAGGGACCTTGTCTTCATATTGGTCAGTTATAAACCCATGGCCCTGTCTAAATAATAACAATATTAATTTATATGCCCTGAACCCTCTCTCCTAAGTACTTTACAAATATTCAGTTGTTGAATATTTACCCTTTGCAAGGTTGGCAAATATCGCCACTGCATTGTAATATATTGGCTGGAGTGTATGAGAACCAATGCCCTCTACAGGATGGAGTCAGAACGGCACATCTGGGAGTCATAAATCTTGTACTGCTAAATGGTCAGTGGTGATTCTTATTTAGGTTAAATGGTAGGGACCTGTGATTTTGGAGCAGGAGAATCTGAGTCTAGCTCTAGCCAGGAAGTCCTAGGTGCCCATGTGGGGTTGATACAGTATTACTAATATGCTTGTACCAAGTGAGGCTACTTTCCAAGCTGGTAAATATTTCTTTCCCTCTTCTCCAGTTACCAGACCTTGATTTTCCTCCCCCTCCAACCCTATGTTTCTAGTAGATCTTGATGTTGTTATGACTCCTTCTTGACTTATTCCTTGTCTGTGCGCCAGCCTCTTCAGTGGTGTTAGCCCAATTCTAGGAACAGGGCTGACTTCTTAAGGGGGCACCTAGAGGAGAGCAGAGGCAGAACTGGTTTTTGTACAGGTCTGGTAGCAGTGACTGTTGGTTTGGTTCTGAGAGGGGAAACCGGTTGGATGGTCAGGGGAGCAGAAGCCTGGTGGGCTGGGATGGAGTATTTTGGGGTATATGGAGCTTTAAAAGATATGGCCCAAAATTGTCAGAAGGGCCCTGATTTAGGTGTCCAACTTGGAAACACCTTGAGCATCATTTTCAGAAGCAGTGAGCACCCTCGGCTGCACTTGGCATTAATGGGATCAGCAGGCGCTTAGCACCTCTGAAAATCAGGCCCCACACGTTGCAAGTTGGGCAACCAAAATAGAGGCGCTTAAAATTAGTTGCTGCTTTTGAAAACGAAGGCCACAGAGACTACACGTGGTTATTGCCTGTTCAAGGGCTGCCGTGGAACTGGGCGGGAACTGCATTTTTCGTTTCCTGGGAGAATCTGTGATTTCAAATATTTTCTTATTTCAAAATGAGAAAACCAAAAAAATTTCAAAATTTTGCGCAAAATGAAATTTAAAAACATAGTTTTGGGTCAATCAAAACGTTTTGTTTTGATAAAACTGAACTGTTTCATTCTGCCTGTCAGTCTATGGCCACTGGAGACTCGAGGTAAGAATGAAGTGATGCTGAATATAGCTTGTAAATAAGAATCCACTCTCTGTGCTAACTTGATGCATGGGTACTTTCTTTTTCTTGGTATTCTGATCTGATTAAAGCAAATACAGTTAACTAAGGGCATATTTGGCTTATTGGATTTCAGGAGACATAATGGGCATAAAGCTATTTTATTAATATAGACATCATCCACATGTTGCACGCTTACAGCTTCATATACACAGACACCATCATGGGGGGAGGAGTTTGAACCAGGGGTGTCCAACACCAAAGTACCAACTCCTGCCACTTTTGTAGGTGTGACTCTTCTTGGGGAGGGAGAGCAGACTGTTACTGTTGCAGGAGCTAGCCACTAGAGTAAGTCCTGAGCACAGCAACTAAGGGAATATATTTCATACAGCTGGACGTTTGTTCCTTGCTGAGATTCGTGATGCTTCTCGGGGGATGGCTCTGCTATAATATAACATCTCTGTACAGGGAAATTGTCTTCAGTAATAGTTTCTGGATTTAAAAAAAATATATATTTGTCATATATTTTATTGGAATGGAATTAAAATGAAATTAGAAACTAAAATAACTTTAATTATGAACTTCGTGATACAGTATGTTGTAAATCCTTCAGCATAATATTGGGCCATAAAAATGCTATTTTGTGATAATTATTATTATTATTATAATTAATGTGCCTTAATTGCTCGTACCACAGACTTGCATTATCTCCCAAGCTCCCTTGCAATGTCTTCTGCAAACAGTTTGCCCTGTGGTGTGTTGTGCATTCAGCCAATTGCGAGAGTGGACAGTGGGCTTTATGTGTGCATGTATGTGTGTGTGTGTGGGTATCTTCATGTAGGTGTGTGTTTGTTTTATCACACTGTCAGTCTTTTCATTCTGCTGTATAGCACCTTGTGTGTCTGGGACAGAAGGAGGCGCTATACAGTGAAAATCAGTGTTAACAATTATAAAATATTATTTATTATTAATAATGACCTCCCTCCTTCCAAAAACACACATGCACACACATTCTCTCTCCCTCTCTCTCTCTCGGCACTTATTTAACCACACATTTAACTTGAAAGTCAACATGAAGATATATATGCCATGGAGGTGAATATTAGTCAACAGCTCCAGCTATTGATCAGAGCACAGATGCAGTCTGATCACTTGGGAGTCTGTATACTGTGGTTGGCAGTAGAAGGGCAGCAAAGGGTTTATTTCTGGACAGCTGCCTTCTTGGCCTCCTGGACCGGGGTCAAAGGCATTGTTAACAGCTGGGGCCGATGCCTGGGCGTATGTGGGTTTAATCCTGCCAGTGAATCTTGGTACTGCTGCGAAAGGTCACTCTGGTTAGGGTCAGCGTGAGGGGAGGGGAGAGGTTGGTACCACTCTGGACTGGGAAGCCACCATGCCAAGTGGGAGTTGCTCTGAAGAATGAGGGGAGGCACTAGTGTGTGTGTGTTATGTGGGGAGGACATCATTCTGGGGAGGAAATGCAATCTGGAGGGGAGCCCTGCTCTCTCAAACTGGGGGAAGGAGTTTGTTTGTGGGGGATGCCTTTACTCTCACCAAGTGGGGCGAGCTGCTGTAGGTGGGATAGGCATAGGATCTTGCACAGAGGGGAAGGATCTGCTTCCTGGGGGAATTACCTCGTTCCCCAAAGTGGGGAAGGAGCTTGTGTGTGGAAGGAAATGGAAACGCTAGCAGCCCGGGTACCTCCCACCCCCATCACAATCTCACCATTTCCCACCAACAACTCTCTGCTCTAGCAGAGCCATCTGGTGTGTGTCTGTACATCCCGCACTGAGCCGGACAGAGAGGAAGGGTGGGTTACACCAAGGCAAAAGTACTCCTGTTTAACCACAAATCACCTCACAACCCACAGCGATAAGGCAGGAAACAGCTGAGAAAGGGCCGTGCCTTGGGTCATTATTGTTTTTGGATAAGTGACCCTCCCTGACTGCCGACAAACAAGGAGTTAACTCCCTGCTCAGGGCTTAACACATAGGTGCACGGTGGGGGAGCAGGGCAAAGGCTGGGACTGGAGGAAGGGGAGGGAACCAGGAAATGCTCTAGAAACAGCTGTCTGGTGGGCAGAGGGGAGAGAAGCCTGGTGGGAGGGAGAGAGCTCCCCACTGCGCTGGCAGACACAGAGGTATAACCTGGAGTGGCAGGTTTAATCTCAATGTGACTAACTGTCAAGAGCACAGGACTGGGAGCCAGGACATCTGCAGTCTCTCCCCACTCTGCCCCCTGACTTGCTGTGTGTGACCGTGGTTGTCACTTCCCCTCTCTCTACCTCAGTTTCGAATAGCGCTGTCCACTAGGGGTATTGATACTGACTCCCCGTGAGAGGCTGGGATGAGAAACACTGGAGACATGCAAGGTGTCCTCATTGCCCTGGCCTTTAACAGTTCAGTGTTTCTGGGGCGAGGTGGAAGGGGAGGACGCAGACTGGCTCAGGAGTAAAGGGTTAAAGCTTGGGTTGCTTCTAACCTGAATTAGATCAGCGAGCAGAGGATGGTCACAAACAAAAGGCTCTTTCGGCCTAATCCTAATGCAGAGAGGGAAGGCTGGGGAGATGTGGAGGGAGCTGCATGCAGAGACATATCCTGCATTGCCCTGTCAGGGACAGGAAACAGCCCAGGCCCCCTGGGAAGAAGAAGATGACTTTCCTCTGTGCTAGCTCCTCATTGCTAGTTTGACTGAGTATTAGAGCTCTCTAATTTTGATCACCCAGCACAATAGGAACAGAATAAACTATACACCAGCTTCCCAGGAGGGTTAAACACTGCCAATTAATGTGCCCCTAACAAATGGCCTGCTATCAGCTCCTTAGAGGGAGCTTAGCACATGCAGGCCCAGTCCATGCTGGGTTAGACATTATAATATACAGCAAGCACTCAGGAGAGAACGGCCTGGTCTGGTGAGTCTGTCCAGGCTCCTGGAGCCCTAGTTCACACTGGGTGTGTGCAGGCATAGCCACCCCCATGCCAATGACAAGGACCTTTCCTTTTGAGGGGAACCAAGGCAAGTGGGCTGGCCAGTACCTCACTGAGAACACGGGCCTGCGCCCTGGGTGTGACGAGATGGCCAAGCTCTGTCAGCACGCTGTGACTCGGTTCTCAGCCTAGGATGGTGGCACAGCTGGAACTGGCCGTTGTGGGTGGCAAAGAACTTGCCTATGAGGGTGAAAGAGGAGGGGCTAGCTAAAGCCGTGTGCTCTCCATTTATCTCTGCCCCTGGATGGCTGTAGGGAATACTCCAGTTCTGCTGATGCCCCTAGAGAGCCGCCAGTGGCGTGGGAGGCCTGCCTAGGACATTGGCTTGTTCTTAGCTGGCCCCAACTTCCAGCTGTATGCTGCGTGGACAGCCCTGAATGCATGTGGGGCCCCCTAGTGACCTGGTGCAAAGCAGGGGGGATGTGCCCTTGCCAGGAGGGGATGCTGTGTTGCAATGGCACAGATTTCACAGCATCTTATTGGAAAACCCGGGAGGTGGGCGGGTGCAAGCCCACCCACTTCTAAAGGCCCCTCCTCCAGCCTCCTGGAAGGGGCCACTGGACCCAGGGACCAAATGAGTACGGGGGACAACCAATGAGAAAAACAGGGACTGAGGTGAAGGTCATAGATTCAAAACGAGGGTACCGGATGGGGACACCGAGCCGAGAACCCCGGACAGCACCCACTGCTCCTCAGAGGTGTCAAGGGAGCCAGCGGACGCTGCCCAGTGAACTCTGCCCGGATGCGTGAAACTAGGGAGGAACGGAAATAGGCCCCACAGTCGCAGAGCACCCCCTCATCCAGCATCCTCCTCCTGGTAGTGTAGCTGGAGAGTTTGGCCTGGGCCAGGAGAAGGTTGACGAGGAGGTCTCGCGACTTCTTGGGGCCACAGATAGGGTGTGTGAAAATGAACAGGTGCGGGGAAAAGTGCAGCCAGAACCTCACCAAGAGTTTCTGGAGGAGCCGGAATAGGGGCTGCGACCTGGTGCATTCAAGACAGGCCTGCGCCAGATTCTCCCTCACGCCGCAAAAGGGGCAGGCCTCGGGTGCAGGTGTGAACCACGCCAGGTACACGCCCATGCTCACGGCTCCGTGAAGGAGCCGCCAACCGATGTCCCCAGCAGGCCGTGGGACCAAGGTGGGATAAAGGCTGGCCCACAGCGTTGTGACAGCAGTTTTGTTGTGAAGGACAAATGGGGTGGGGAGGAGGGAGCAGCACATCCAAGTGATCCAACCAGCCCTGGCTCCATCCAGCTCCCTGTGCACATGAGGACTCACTAGCGGGCAACTTATGAACTGGCCCTGCTTGTCCAGACCCTGTGTGGGCACATTTTCCATGAAGCCTGAGCACATGGCTCGGTGGCACAAACGCCCTTGCCTGCATGAGCTGTTCTGTGGCTGTGTACTCACTGGGCCATTTAGGGGGACGCTTCCTCTTCGATCTGGAAGTGGGTGGGGAAATCCCTAAAAACTGCAGCTGGTGATGAGTAGCCACCAGGTCTTTGGAGGCCCCTGTTGCAGATTCAGCTGATTCACCTGTGTTACCATTCCCCGCTTCCTGTCTGAGTTCAGCATCACGGCAGAGACCGGCTCTCCCCCCATGCTGCCTTGTTCCTGGAAAATTCTGCTTTGGTTTCAGCTCCTGGCTCCATATAGGTCAGGGTCATTAGAGTCCCGCAAACAGGTGCATGGGATGTGGAGGGGAACCACCGCAGTCTGAGGGGGCTTACAGGCAGGGTAGAGCAGATGGTGCGGAGTAATGGGGACGCAGAGGCAGGAGAGCTGGCCATATAGGGAGAGTGGGCTGCAGATGGGGACCTGGACAGTTGGCTTACCCCGTAGGGCCTGCCCCAAACCCAGCCGTAGTGGGGATGTCAGGAAGGTGGCCAGCTGGTTTCAGTATTTAATGGCCCACGTGAACAGCTTTAACCTCACTTGCTCCTGCTTGTGACTAATTCATTGGGAAGGAGGTACCTGTCCAGCTCACTTAGTGCATCTTTGCTAAGAACACGCTGCAGCGCATTATGTCTGAATTAAGGCGTCCGTAGCGTCACGCCTCTTAATTACCATGAGATTCCATTACGGACACATGCAGCACCAGGGCTGTGTGGCCGTGGGGCCGTGTCAGTAACACGCTGGGGCTGACTGGTCTGGGAGCAGGGAGGGGTGATTAGAGGCTAGTCCCCAGCTAAACCTGCCATCCGCTGGGGCTTTCTCATCTCAGACACGGTTCTCAGCCTCTCGGGGCTGAGTCCCCCTGTCTGTGATGGGTCTGCACCTCAGCCCAACCCCCGGCTACATCTGACCTGGCTTTGCCCATTCTCTCTCTCCCTCCCTCCTGTGGGTCTATTTCCCTTCTCTCCGGCTCCCTCTTTCCCTTCTCTGTGTTGGGTGTGACATTTGCTATTCTTATCGCCCAGCCCCCATTCTCCCACATCTCTGCAGCACTTTGAAGCCTCAGCTTCTCTCTCAAACTTCTCCCCAGATACCATTCTCCCTGCCAATTTTCTGCCCACCTCCTCACGCCCAGATCCTTCATTCCTCCCTTCCTCCCTCCCAGTTACACAGACATTTGCCAGACTGGATCAGACCCAAGGTCCATCTAGACCAGTAACCTGGATCGGGCAATGGCTGGTACCAGCTGCTTCTGGCGAAGGTATAAAACCCCACCGCCCAATGCTCTCCCTCCCTCATGGCTCTCCCCCTGCATGACTTGCCCCATCTCCCCGTGGAGACTGATCTCTTGTTGCCCACACAGACAGCAGGCTCCCGCCCAGCTTCCCGGCAGCCCCTTCGTCTGCTCCCTGCTGGCTGCCTCTCTCCACTTCATGCATCAGGCTCCCCAGCTCCAGCTGAGTGCAGCTCTAGAGAAAGCTACAGGGGGTCAGAGCTGGGAGCCAACTGCCTGCAGTCATGATATTCAGCCTGCAAGAGCTAGGCTGCTGAGAAGCTGCCTGCCCCACGGTCCCAGAACACTGGCTGGAACAGCAGGACGAAGCTGGGTTTTCAAAACCCAGAACTGTCCCAGCCAAACCAGACTGTTAACGGCTGTGCTGTGAGCTTCCCTTCCCTGTCCCACACCCCATGTACCCGTGGGATCTATGGGGGAGAGGACAGGGGAGCATCCCTTCATCCATTGCTGTTTCTGATTAGCCCCTCGGACACTGGAGGAGGAGGTGGGTGTAACCACTGGAGACATTGAAGATTGTATTTGGCTTCAGGCCACAAGTGAAACGAGTGCAGTGGGCTCAGCTGGGGTTATTTGTGTAGCATGGAATCACTGCAGGGTCAGGCTGAGAGGTTCTTAGGGGAGCCCGGAGTGGAACAGCAGGGGGATCCTGCAGGTCAGGAGTGAGGTGCATCTGCAGAGGTATGTGGGGACTGGAGCAGCATGGGGAGGCCAGGTGTATTGGCAGGACTGAAATGGTGGGGGGAGTATGCAGGCCATCGGTAGGTGCCTTGGCAGAGCTGTGGGGAAGGGCAGGGCTGCTGCCGTGTGCTGTACCTGCTCCGGGGCTAACGCAAGGGAGCCAGTCTCCAGCCCTGTCAAAAGGGCAAACCCTCTAGGAGCATAGGACACCGCGTGTTCTCTGCTCTGATTGGACAGAAACTGCGGTCATGAACTGGCAGGCAGTGCGTGGGAACGCAGGCGTCATCAAGATTCAGCTATGCAGCTGACAGCACCACTGTTCCTTAAAAGAAAAAACCCTTTTCACTTACTGTACCAGCTCATGTGCTGAAGCATGAAATGCCGTTAATACGGGAGTGATTAGCTCTTGGCAATGGCAGATGGATTTGAGAATGACAGTGGCTGTGCTCCCTCTGAGAGGGAGCGGAGTTTTACTCTTCTAGGAATGATTCCTTTAAGGGGCGAAGTCCTGGAAAATAGCACTGACCTGTACTGCATAGAAACTGTTTGCCCGTTGGGTCCCACGGTCAGTGCTTGCTGTGTGGGGACCCACATTGAACTGGTCTGTAAAATCTCAGGATTTTCTTCTTTCCACCTGAATGGGAATTTCAATTAAGCTCAATCAAGTAACAGCTAAGTAAAAAAGCACACTTTGTGTGTGTCCCAAACATAAACTGCTTTGTTTGTGTAGGACCGATAGGAAGGGTGGAAGTTATTATGGGTAACTGCAAACATTAATTGCTAGAACAATTGATCTGAGAGAAGCGCCCACTGGTGGAAGGCGGGTGTTTAGTACTACAGCCAGCTTTAGCGTAGACCCCGCTGCACCAAACCTCGCCCCTCCAGAAAGCTCATCTTAGCCAGTGGCTTATACTGTTTAGAGAGACACTGCAAATTGCAGCCAAGCCTTTGGAGTACATTTCTCCCTCCTCCCCCCGATCATTTAACCCCTCCCCAGACCCCATCATCAAGTGCACATCATGCAAGGCGAATTAAGTTCCATCACAGAGCCAGTCAGGAACCTGCATGAAATGCCAGCCCCTGAAACTGTGTCAATGGAATGAAAATGAAGAGCAAACATTGCGTGGTAGCCTGTTTTCCCAAGGAGGGTGACTTTGGGCTGCAGCCTTGAGCTGGAAGGAAGGCGCTGTAGGGAGCAATCCTGCATTGGGACAGGAAAAGGGAGGGGGGTTCTCTCCATCTCTTGCCTCTGAGGCCACAGACAGTCGGCTACAACACTGCTGTCAGCGGCCAGAGATGTCAGCTGAATCATGTACAACGTCTGTGTTCGTGTGAGATTTGTGGCAGAAGGTGTGACCATGCCCCTTGGGGCCTGAGATGATTATTTAGGGCTCCTGGTCTGAGAGGCATTTGCTTTCCAGGAAAACCCAGAGCAAAGAACTGCAGTATGTGAAAGACTCATTTTCCAAGGCTGCTGTCTCTCCGCGCTAAGTGTAGGCTGTCCTGTACAGACAGACACACACAGGGGGTCTGCCTAGAGAAGCTTACAGCCCACAGCCTGCACTGAGCCAGTTAGGAGCTGAGGAGTTTCATGCAGTGAGAGGGTGATCAGGGAAAGAAAACCTGAGATGTAGGGAGGGATGCAAAGGAAGGAATAGTAATACTAACTGGTGTTCGGTCTGAAAGCAGGTCCTCTTGACTCCAGCACCTGGCAGCATCTCTGGGCCTTGTACAGCACTTTCCATAAGATGGCCAAGCAGTTTACAAAGGTAGGTCTGTAGTGCTCAGAACTGGTTTACTGAACCTACTTCTTGAACAGTGCTTGGTATTCTTATGTGCCAGCAGATGGCACTCTTCCTACTGACTAGCTACACATACACATCCAGAGATATCTCTTTTGTACAGTGTTCTGGTCCTAACTATGATTATCCCCACTTTACAGGCAGGGGAAATGAGGCAGAGGGGCAGGAAGTGAGTTGTCCAAGGCCTTACAATGAGTCGATGTCACAGCCAGGACTAGAACCCAAGAGTCCCTATGCAGAGTGCACAGCTGTAAAGGGCCGTATACAAGATGGACAGAGCCAAGGTATGAATTTTCCATGGGATCCAGAGGTCTCAGTGCTCCCTGTAGGAAAGTAACTAGGACCAACTGAGACTGTGAAGACATGAAAACAGTATCCGAGCTGTCTGCTTCTCAGTGGTGAGTATGTCTATGTTGAAGTTGAAACCAGGATGCATTTTTAATGATGCAAGCAGGGCTGGGTTTCTTTAAATAAGATTAAGCAGTGAATACAGGCTCTGTAAACTGTGTAGTGCACCACAAATGCATTATTTACACCAGCTCCTGCCATGTCCATTTTAATTTTAAATGGGCTTCTCTGTATGCACCAAAGAAAGCAACAGAGTGATTGTGTCTCTTCTGTCTCCCCACATGTTGTGTGCCACGAGGAAACAGATCTGACCTGGTAAAGGGTTTGGTGCAGCTCCATCCACTGACTGAATTTTAGCAGGAGCAGCCAGATACTCTGATATGATGAATGACACTTGGAATTGGAAACTGAGTCAGCAGATGTAAGGATACTGGAAATAACTATCCGGGTGACTTCTCCTCATACAAAATAAGTTATAGAAACAAGAATTCAAATTGTGCAGTGGTTAGAACAGGCAACTTACAGTCAGGAGACCTGTATTCTATTCCTGACTCTGTCACTCTGTCAATATGACCAGTCACATCATTGCTCTGTGCCTCAGTTTCCCCATTTGCAAAATAGGAATAATGCTACTTAACCCTCTTCTCTGATGAAAGGTGCTAGGTAAGTGTAAAGCCTGATTATCGTCCTAGAAGAGGACACAAAGCGATGTCTTTTAACCTGGTATTATATTTTTTCAATTCCAGCTGGAAAGAGATTAGTAAAAAACTAGCTGGAACTGAAAGTCTAAATCACAGCAATCACCTTCTCCAATTTAAACCAGATGGGCGTGCAAACCATCTTGTGCAATACTCACATACAGAGCACCACCTCTGCTGCTGCTGCTGCCACTTGTTGGAGGAGCAGAAAACCTTGTCTGGATAGAAAATGCCACCTGTGGTCCCAAATGCCATCAAGAAACCTGATCTGCACTGCAAAGAGTCTACAACTGCACCTGGCTGTAGAGAGGAGATGGGGAGAGTGTGAGCTGAAAAACACAGTGAATGTTGCACTGTGAAGAAGCTGGTGGTTGTGGTCTGAAGGGAGGTGGGGACTTGGCCAAGGTGGCAGATGGCTCTCAGAGATATGGCACTCTTCTAATGAGCTGGTTTGGCTGTGGAAAAGGAGTGAATGCTCTGTACAAGCACGGTTCCCATTCCAAGTGCTGTCCACCTTACCAGAGTAACTGACAGTCCCTGCTAAAATGGTCCACAGTGATGTGCATGTTGACATTCAAACAGCTGTGCTGAGGTTTCTTTCAGTCAACATTCTACTGCAGTGGGTGGGCTTACCTGTCTCTTGGAGCTAGTGTCCCAGGCTGCCTGCAGACTCAGCCAGATAGCCCTGCATCACGCCACCTCTGCAACCAGAAAGGGCAAACAATTCATTTATCTATCTTTAAGTAACGCTGAAATGCTGCAGAAACTGCTGGGGCCACCCATGAAGTACAATATGTCCCCAAGTACCAGCTCCAGCCAACCTATTTGTGTGTACAACCCGTCCCTTTAGAGGCCGGGCTGTGCCAAAGCAGCTGTTTGCTTTGCTCTGTGGCTCGCTTAACACAGGGGCTGCTGTACTCACTAGGCAGAGGCCCTTGCTTTGGGGAGTTAAAGGCTGTGAGTTCTGTTGCTGATATAGCTTAGGCTGTTTGCCATGTGACAGGATTACAAGATGATGTTAGATATGCTCACTCCATTCTTTGTGGTGCTAGAGGAGTCGAGGAGAGAGTCTGTCTTTTACCTTCAAACTTCCCCCAAGTAGAAGTCAGGCTTGCCTGCATTTGGTTTCACACTGTGGTGAGGGGCCTGGATTTGGTTTAGCAGGTGATCCCAGCGTCACCTAGCAAGGAGGCCGCAGCTCCCAAGGAGTCACTCAGGCTGCAGTGTGGAAGCACCAGCAAGAGTCTGTGAGGGGGAATTGGAAGCCCAAAGATAATGACTGAGTGACACAGTGTTAGTCTCACCAGCACCACCAGAGTCTACAAGGTGCTGAGATGGCAGGTTGATGACTTGGAAAATAGACTTAGATGAAGAAATATCAATACAGAAAGTCATTCCTCCCTAACAGCCCCCGGAGTAGCCTATGTGAAATGGGCAGGAGGTCTCCAGGGAGCTGGCAGGTGTCTACATCACGCTTACTGAGTAACAGGCCAAGGACTGAATGAACCATCTTCCCTCTCAGCCCCTACTGGCTAATCGAGAGGTGCTCCCTCCCCTAGAGTGGTGTCTGTAGGCCCATAGTCAAGGTATGTTGACGAGGGACAGTGGCGCAGTGTGTTGTATTTGTTCTGTGGAAATGGAGGACGTCAGCCTCTGAGACAGTGAAATCTGGTGTCTTCTGTGAGTACAAAGGCAGCCGTAAGAGAGAGAGTGAGAGCCATGCAAACCTCCCATAAAAACCATCTTCCTCCTCCCTCTGTCCTCACGCCCACATCTCAGATCTAGTGCTGATTGCCTTGCTTTGACACACACGTATTGAAACTTACACCCAGACCTTCCAATAACAATCTGGAGAATCTGTCAAGCATACACCAGAGTCATCACAGCAAATAAATAACCCAATCTGCCCTCTCACCCTATATACAAACTCGCTTTGGGATGACAGAGACATTTGGCAAATACATGGAAACAGCCCCCCACTCCCCAAGTCTAAGAACAGGTTGATCCAAGGGCAACAGGACACATAAAATAAAGACACCTCCCTTTATTTCCTCTTCATTCCCCCCCCCCCCCCCCCCCCCCGCAGATGACCTGGGTCCTTGAACTGTGCAATCCTCTTGTTTTATACCCTTGCGGGGAGAGAACACAAACCCCTCCAGACGCAGACTGCTCCACAAGGGCTCTAATAGAAAAAATCCCCATTCCAGGGACATAAGCACAGCAAGCAAATGGGTGAGATGATTCCATTAGCCCCGAATCCATTATGACAACTCTGAGATCACTAATGAATTAGATTCTAGCTTCAGAAGCTTAGTTCCACCATAAAACATCTTATTTGTGCCGAAGAAAAGATGACCAGTTGAAAGTTCTGTTTTTTTACCAGTCCTGTGTGAGAGTGGCAGTATACTTGTACCTTAGTCTAACTTGAGACTTTATGGTTGGATATCTCCCTGTTCTAGAAGGGATATTTTAGTTGGCAACAAGTGATGATTAAAATTGGACAATGATCTGTAAATGACAGAACTTATTGTTTAGGTGTAATTCCTCTTTGGAGTGTGCTGATATGTTCACACATACCTCCTTGAAGCAATCCGAGGGGACTGTCATACGTGCATCTAAAAGTAGAATGCAGATGTCTGTTTCAGAATGGATAAAGCACATGATGTAATGACCAAAAAAAAAAAATACATTGCGCATACTTGGCAATCTAGAGGGTAGCTCTCAAGGATACAGTGTAAGATCCCTGTTAGCAGATGG
Source organism: Mauremys mutica (assembly GCF_020497125.1). Taxonomy (NCBI): domain Eukaryota; kingdom Metazoa; phylum Chordata; order Testudines; family Geoemydidae; genus Mauremys; species Mauremys mutica. The sequence goes on along the minus strand of NC_059078.1, from coordinate 21,982,318 downwards.
CAAATACCTTCCTCATGCATCAGGCAGAGGAACACAGGGCTGCATGGTGATGGGACCCCAAAACACGTGTGGCCCCTTTCACGGGTGCCTGTCTAGTGCAATTTGCTTTCTGGCCCTGCTAGCATTTGCAGCTGCAATACCCTGGAAAACGGCTCTATTCATTATCCATTTTAATTTCACTCTGTATCCCCAGAGCTCTACAGACATATTTTGTTATCCCGACTGTCAAGAAGCTTAAAGAGTCGCTGATGCCGACTGGAAATCTTTGACAAACCCTCTGTTTGGGCACCATTCCGCTTGCCCGGCCTGTCTGCTTTGTGCTTCCATTCCCTGGCTCCTTATTAGCAAAGACATCAGCGCGAGGTGGGGGAAATGGCAGGGTTGGCGTTTCAAAGGGATTTGTCTGCTCCTGCTGCCTCTTGCCCAGGTGAGGATGGCAGAAAAGGACATATGGGCTCTACATCAGCTGGAACTAAGCTGCAGCATTTGGATCGGGATGTACCCCAAACTCCAGGGCTGTTCAGGCTCCTCTTCTGCTATACTCATATAGAAAGAGTGTCTGTTGGTTTTAGGATGTGGTGTGTGGCCACTAGACCTGACCTGAGGCCACCAAACCCTTTTCACACCAAAGAGCCATAGTTTAGATAATCATTTTTTGCCACTCATTCTTAGCCAGGGCTGGATTCAAACCAGTGAGCTGAAAGGGAATGCCTCCTTCAGCCACGACACTCTCCTGAGCCAGCCAATCCTCCTGGCTAATTTCTTTTTAACAAAATATTTGCAGGTCACCTTAAGGAACAAAGATCCCTGAGTCATCCATCTAATAGAGGAAGATGGACCAGAAATACTGAAAACAGATGCCTTTAAATGGAATTTGGGTCAAAGTTTTCAGTGAGTCGTGCAGGCATCAGCTACTCATTCTCAGCATAATGAGAATGAGAGAGAGGAAGCCCCTAACCTCTGTGGTTTTTGGTCCATCCGAGAGCCGAGCCATCTACTTCCAATCTTCCTTCCAGAGCCAATGAGAGCTCTGTAATGTCAAGTACTTTCAATGTTCCTTTCATGCCAGTTGCCCTGGGGCAGGTGGGGGACTGGAACATGACTGATAGTATGGATCTTAGGTGTCTTCTCAATTAAAGGTGAATGGGAAAGCATTGCAAATATAAAATAAAATAGAATGAAAGAACAGCCTAAGATCCTAGATCAGTGACAGAAGAGATGGGCAGGCTAGAAACCAACTGGGCCAAGTGTTCTGGCCTAACTGAGGGCTGCCGAATACCATGGGATCCCACTGTGCAGGGAGGGTGAGCATGGAAGTGGGGATCTATGCAAAAGCCTGGATCTCCTGCGACACAGAGCTGTGAGCTCTTTCTGCTTTGGGACATGGGACAACTGTGTGGGCATGGCTGCTGGATCTGCATTTAGAGAAGCTGCACCCTCCATGGTGTGCTATATGTATGTCACAACAGTCGCAATGGCTCCTGCTGTCCTCATTAGGGTGACTAGATGTCCTGATTTTATAAGGACAGTCCCAATTTTGAGGTCTTTTTCTTATATAGGCTCCTATTACCCCCCACTCCCTGTCTTGATTTTTCACACTTGCTGTCTGGTCACCCTAGTCGTGATGCTGCGGTTGTGGTTGAGGGGACTCTGGGTGAAAGATTGTTCTGCTCCAACCCAAACTCATCAGAATTCTCCTGCCTGCTCCCAGGCTGCCCACTTCCTGCTCTGCGACCTGGACATTCACGGTACTTGTTTTATTCTTCAGTGTCTATACCCACCCCATAGAATTCTGCTGATATGTTTCCTAGTGGCTGGAGCATGAGACTGGGAGACAGGACTCCTGGGTTCTTTTCCCAGCTCAGCCACTGACCTTAATTTCTCTCATCCCCTTTATGACAATCCAGATCCCCTTAGTTTGAGCAGAAATTAGGACATCCGTCACCTCAACCTCCTCCCCATGAACCATTAGACCAGCGGATAACGGCCTTGACCCTGCAGTCCTTACACATGTGGCATCGCTACTGATGTCCATGGGAGTATTGCCCAAGGACCACGTGATCCTGCCTAGTGCATGAAGCACCTACCAGGGCTAGAGATAATTCCACCCATTACCTTGTGCCTGCAGGACAAGGAAGTAGCCAGAGAAGAGGAGGCCAAGGTGCTTCTGTAAGGATTCGGAGATGAAGTCAGAGAGAGAGAAGGTTCTTAAAGGGGCGCTGGGAGATCTCTTGAATATTTTCTTCCTCACATGGTTAAGAGGTTTCGCTGTCTCAGTAACTCCCTCGAGAGCCGAAAGTAGCAGCCTCTTTGGATGTGAATACCTGACAAGATTTTATTGTGAAAAGAATTCACTAAATTTAGCCTCTGGGAAAAAAAAAAAGAAGAAAGAAAGAAAAAGAAAAGGAAAGCTGTTCATTTCAATCCAAGGGAGAGGAACCCAAACTCCAATCACTTTGCTTTAGTCAGAGCTAGTTTGTTCATTCTTTTCCTCTCTGTCTCAAAAGCTTTTAAGCCTCGGCACAGTGCTCTATACACAAATAAGGAATGTGACAAATACAGGAGGGGAAACCGGCACTTCCAATCAAAATCAAGTTTATTTCTGTGTTCCATCAAAAACCCAACAGTGCCTTGTGTGTGCCGCTGCTTGAATACAGCCTCTAACAGGACCTAGGAGGTAATACCAAGATAACCTGGTTTTAAAGTTATATTATAAAGTGAATCCAAAAGCTGTTAAGTAGGTAGCAAAAAGACAGACACCACGATCACAGAAAGATTGGAAGTTTCTCTTAAAAACTATAGCTCTGGAGAGAGATTGCTGCATATCACTTCTAAGAGGGGAAATGGCGCACAGGAGGTGGAAACCGGCACTTGAAAGGGAATGCATCCAATCAAGGCTCCGCAAAGCTGCCACAATAGGGCAGATGAGGTATTCTGTCTTTTCGGGCTGATAGGATTGAAAACACAACCAACTCTGTTTAGATTGGAATGGACATGCCAAGTGGAGTTGCTGGCAATTCTGTGTTGCTGTTGGGTAGCTTTTGAGCAGGACCAGCCTTTGGCACCATAAGAGACCCCTGGGGACCTGCACAGTTGATTCAATGATCTACTTTCTGCTAGATCCTGGCCTGCTGGAATGGAAAGCAGTTCAAGACCCTGTTTTCCTCTCCATTCTGGCTACTTGAGGCTCTACCAGTTGTAAGTTCATCCCTGGCTTCCAGGACCCCACATTTTCCTCTCTTATTCCCCCTGCGTGAGGCCAGCCTGCTTTTCCTGCATGTAGCTCCTTCCTGATCCCATCAAACCACTCCTAACTCAGCCAGAGGGAGCATGATTCCAGAACAGCATGGGGTGCTCTCCTAGGAGGCCTTCAGATAGGTTAGCTGGACCCATCAGTAGCAGTTGTTAAATTGGTAATTCTAGGATAGCTAAAGATCAGGAGTGGGAATTTAGTCCTGTTTCAGTCGTATTGTTAATGTAAAGGCCTGTAGTTTGGGGAGGTCCCTACAATCCACATCCCAAGAGGCATGAAGTAGGGGCCATCTGTGGTCCAGTGATCTGAACGCTGGTCCGGGAGTCACATTCCCGATTTCCTAGATGGCGTGATGCTTCCCCATTCTGTGCCTCAGGGTCCCCAGCTGTAAAATGGAGTATCCATACCTTACTCCCCTGGTCCCCTGGTAAAGCGCTTTGAAATCCTCAAGTGAAAACATGCTGTGGGTGCAAAGCCTCATTACGAAGAAGAGTATTTGTGTTCATTGGTACATGTCGGATTATCTCTTGGTGCAGGCACCCTGACATGCTCAGCTGTAGACAGAAATACACATACCCTCGCCCCCCGACGCGAGAGCTGTAGGAAAGAGTTGGGCTTTGCACCGAGCCCCAAGGGGCAACAAACTCAACATCTGTAAGAGCAGCAAGGGAAACAAATTCCAGAGCGGGTTCTCCCATTCAAAATCATCTTGCCTCAGCCATAGGGTTATAACTGGCTGATATTTGACCAACCTGCCTGGGTTTTTTTATGGATTTGCCAGTTTCCAGAAAAATAATTTAATCTGCTATTTTTTTTACATGGGTCTAAAGATTTGCATTATTATCACAATACACTGGGATATCTAATGTTAAAAGTTGCTGTGTCCAGCTGAAGATGCTGCAGTGTTCCCACTTCCGCAGTTCAAGTGATAACAGCTCAAAACGGTTGAAAATACAGCAGCTATCTCACCTCCTTCTCCATGCACTCCCTATCCATGGCCCCACAAAGTCGCAGGACCTCCTGGTCAATCTCCTCCTCGCCCTGGCTAAGATGGCCATCTACGCGACCAGGCGGATGGCCAATGGAGACTCCTGCGACTGTGGGGCTTGTTTCCGATCCTTAGTCCATTCACGTCTCCGGGCGGAGTTCCTCTGGGCGGCATCCGCTGGCTCCCTTGACGCCTTTGAGGAGCAGTGGGCGCTGTCCAGGGTTCTCTGCTCGGTGTCCCCGTCAGGCTCCCTTCTTATGACCCTTTGACCGCACTCCTGTCCCTGTTCTTTTATTAGTTGTCCCCCGCAATTAGTGGGTTTCTGAGGTCCTGTAGATCCTCCCCTTAGGCTGAGGGGGGGATCCGTTAGCATGGGGCGGGCTTCTGCCCGCCCCGTTTCCCAGAAACCCAATAGATACAGCTTCATTTAAAATAAACACGCAAGCGCACCATGCATGTGTGTGAGAGAGGGAGTGAGTCACCCAAGAGTGAGGTGACCAATCTTATCAATATGTGTTATCTCTCTAGATACTGGAAGTGGCTATTGAGGGCGGGGAGAGGTTGCAGAGTTACCTTATGGCTGGGGGTTGTGGTTGTGGTGGGCTTGCTTTGTGGCAGGGGGTTGGGGCTGGGTTTTTTTGCATTTCAAAGGTGGTAACCCTACTCAGCCATGCAGACGCTCAGATGCAGGGACAGTGAACAGCCAGCTAATCTTACCAGGCAGAGAGGTGTCCCTTAGGGAGCTGTGACTCATGCAGGTCAGGAATTTCCTTCACCCCTTTTTGGTTCTGGCTCTTGCAAAGCAGAATCATTCAAGAGCCCAGTGGGCTAAGCAATGGCAGAGGTGTCATTTGGAACAGAACTTTGCATTGCTAGTGCTGACCTGTGGATAGATGAAGGCCCAATCATACTATTGGACCTGTGTGGATGGTGCCCCCCTGAACTGGCCCCCAGCTGCTCCAGGAGCTGGGAGAACAGACTGCCTCCCTTCTCCACCCCCTGGGCCTGGTTCTCCATGACCTTGCCTGTGGTGTAGTCATCCCCAGCACATTACAGCCTGGGCATCACCAAACTTAGGTTATGTTAAGGCAAACTTGCCTGAGGCTCCAGCCCAACCCAGTTAAAGAGACATCCTCAGGTTTATGTCTCAAACATTTCTGATCACGAAGTCCTTGCACTGTCTTTTGAAGTGCACTTCTGACTTGACATATCTCATTGTTGTTAAAAAGGATCACAGTCCAATTGAGAAATGTCATAGGAAAAAGAACACAGTCGCCATTTTTGTGGGACTTACAAAAATGTGTAGGAGGCCCTCTGCTGGTTGGGTGGTGCGCGGGCACTGATGTCCCAGGCAATCCTAGTGTGCAGAGAAAGAAAGGAACAAACAGGTGCAGTGATTTCACTGGGGGTGGAGGGAAGTACAGGGGGAGGGAGGAATCAGGAGTTGGCAGATGGGAGGGGTGATGATTCTCAGGGTATGTAAGACTGTGAGTCATCTTGTTCTCCCCTACCTCCAGGGACAGGGATTCTTTCCTGTGGTAGCTGGGTAGCACCACCAGCTCCCTGGCACCACCAGCCTTTCAGCCACTCAGGCACTCTCCTCTGGGCTCCTCTGGCCCTGACTCAGGGCCGGCTCTAGGCACCAGCAAGCCAAGCACGTGCTTGGGGCGGCACATTTTCAAGGGTAGCATTCTGGACATCCTTTTTTTTTTTTTGCTTCCGGCGGCAAAAGCCTAGAGCCGGCCTTGGCAGCAGCGGCACGATGTGCACCAGGGGCGCCCTGGGGCTGCTGCAGTTCGCGCCATGGGGGAGCAGTGCCACATCTTGTGGCTGGGCCAGGCAGGCTCCGAGCAGGGGACACTCGGGCTGGGGGCCACCCCGCGGGGCACATGGAGCCACCTGCAGGTGCCGCAGGGTGGCCGCCCTCCAACGCCGCAGCCAGGGCTGGGTGAAGCAGCCCAAGCTGCCCAGGGACTGCGGCAGGGCGGCCAGAAGAAGCAGCAGCAGCGGGGCCATGGAGGGCAAGGTGCTGCCGTGCGGGGCCCACGTCCTGCTCTCCGGGGCTCCGCTTCCTCTGGGGCTACCCTGCCCCTACTCCTCAGCCCCCTGCCAGGGCAGTTCCCTGGCTCTGCCCTCCCGGGTCCTGGCTGGTCCTGGAGGCGGGAGCCCTGGCTGGAGGGACCCTGGGCTGAGGTGCGGCCCAGGAGCCCCACTGCTCACCCCGACCCTGCCAGCACCGGACTGGCTGGAGGCAAGGGAGGAGCGGGCGGAGTCAGCACTGGTGGGGGGGAGCCCAGATCTGGGGCGGCAGGGGGTGCGGGTGGGTGGGGAAGAGAGAGCCCAGCGCTGGGGAGGCAGGGGGTGGGGGTGGGGAAGAGAGAGCCCAGGGCTGGGGGGCGGCAGGGGGTGCGGGTGTGGGTGGGTAAGAGAGAGCCCAGCGCTGGGGTGGCAGGGGGTGGGTGGGGAAGAGAGAGCCCAGGGCTGGGGTGGCAGGGGGGGCAGGGGGGGGTAAGAGCCCAGGGCTGGGGCAGCAGAGGTGGGGGGTAAGAGCCCAGGGCTGGGGTGGGGGGCAGCCAAAATTTTTTTTGCTTGGAGCGGCAAAAAACCTAGAGCTGGCCCTGCCCTGACTTCACCCTGCAGATTAACAGTAGGTGCGCCCCCCTCCCCAAGTCTCCTTTGAATCATTCCCCTGTGATATCCAGCCCCTGACACTGGCTACTCACAGAAATTCCAGATCCTCTGCACCCAACAGTGCAGTGTAGCTCCGTTTACCATTTTACCGTAAACCCGCGAGCACTTATAATAAAACGAAAGTAGGCTTATTTAAGAGAAACTAAAGATTAAACTAGATAAGAAGTGGTGGAAACAGCTGGTTACAACTCAAAACAGAATTATTAACCACGAACCTGGGTTCACACTTACCGCTTGTCTACACTGCGAAGTTGTCGACAAAACTTTTATCTTTCATGAGTACTTAAAAAAGCCCCCCCGCGAAAGACAAAAGTTTTGCCGATGCAAGTGGCAGTGTGAATGCAGCTTTGTTGGCAGGGCTGGAAGTATTTTGTCAGCAAAAGTGCTGACAAAGTACCAGCAAAGAGCGTTTATACACGCCGACTTTTAGTGACAAGGCTGTGTCAACACAGCTGTGTTGCTAAAAGCTGCGTGGTGTAGACAAGCCCCAACAGTTAGTTTTCCTATATACTAAGGTAGGATCTCCACCAAGTTCAGTCTGTTACAGAGCTGACTGATTGCACAAGATCCACATGTTCATGAAAGCCCCTTGCTCCCTAACGGGTTTCCTCAGTGAATGGATACAGAGTGCTTTCTCCGACACCCTGCTTCATAGCCAGGGCCATCTCCTGCCTGCTATACTGTTCCTTTTCACCACCAAGTGTTTCAGTTATTTGTCATTGTCTCTGATGATTTTCCATTCAGTGGGGTGTGGCAAGGGTAGACAATAGAACCTTGCCTTGTGTCCCCAGCCCAGTAGGGGGGTGACAACTCCCTCTTGCTTGAATGGGTAATCCCTGAGACACAGGACCTCTGGTGACTAATTTCTACGCCAAGTCATGAAGCATACTTTCAGTATCAATACATTATTCCATAAATATAACCTGTATATACAGCTCAAAATGACTATGAGACTTGAGCAGTTATGAGCTTCCTGCAGATTCCTTACATTTTACTCTTTGGGGATAAATATCCTGCAAGACGTGTGTTTGGTGTAGTGAGTTGGTTCTGAGGTGAGCGGTGTTTGGAAAGAACAGGGCCCCTTTGCCACGGGAGGATACAGCTCAGTGTGGAAGCAATGTTGCTTTCTTGGATGATAAGAGAGTGTCACAAGGAGCAGAGAGTAAAGGGAAAAAATGGAAGCGATAAAAGTGGCTGGCACGGAGTGCGTTTTTAAAAGACAAATAATCAACTCAAACCGTCATTTAGTCTTGTTTATGGCTTTTATTATTTCTCCTCTTTATAATTTTGTTTTTAAGTGAAGTGAATTTAGTGCCAGTGAAAGTTACTGAACTGACAGTTCTGGAGCACAGAGTCCTCTGTCTAGCTGCAGAATGGACACAGCATGAGCAGAGGAGGGGCCAGATTCCTGCGTGTCCCCCTGCCGATGTCACTCGCCCCAGGCCAGGAATCCAGTCTGCATGGGCCTCTTGGCAGACATTGCCCACTACTGTCGGTTGGGATGTGTGGCCATCTGTCCCCTGGGAACTGGACTAAGGGCTAGCTTTTGGAACCAGCACTGAGCCCATGTGGCTGTTCTATGCATTGGGGGCCCCCCCCACTGGGCCTGGGGAAGGAATTCACAGGCCACAAAGTGGCAGCTGCTCCACAACTCCTATTGTATCCTTAGCCGTTGTGCCCTTCCCTGGGGAGCATGGCAAAGATACTGCAGCTGTGGTCTCCCCAGGATCTTCTGTGTGCTTTGTGGCAGGCTGGACATGTGCCAGGTCCACTGGGTCAGGGTTCTCTGCACCCGTGAAAGGGGCCAGAATAGGTCCTAGGACCCCAAACTCATTTCATATTGTACGCCACTGAGCCACCTTCAGATGGGCCACCGTGTCTGCACATAGTATGTACAGGGTGGTGGTGGAGTCATACCCTCTGAGGTGTTGTCCCCATGGTGCCCCCTCTGTGGAGTGAGGATGGAGGCTGGAAGGAGAGGGCTGGAGGCACATTGTCCCTCACTCCTACCATTGTCCCACCCTCTGATAACATGATCCTAGGGGAAGTGCAGGGGAAGATCCTTGCAGAATTTTCTAGCCCCAAAGCCCTGTCTGTTAATAGCCTGATCTGTGCCTGGGAAGGTTGATCTGGTCCTGGGATACCACAAGCCTGGACTGGCTCTGAATGGCCCCCCTCCAGCCCTCCCCCACCCCTTGTCTAGAGTTTGCAGTGCTTTCCTAGGAGGCCGGGGATATTGTTTTCCCCCTAACAATTTTTGGTCTCTTTAATTTGGAAAATATTCCCTTGTTTTCTACCTGCATTTTGAGGGGCTGTTTTTCTTTAACAACCATGTCAGTATCTAGACAGTGCCCCCGTGCCAATGCAACCTTGCGCAGCCTGGGCATCAGTGCTCTTGCCATGGTACTGGGGAGAATGCTGACGTGTGATCCTTCCGATGAGGCCTTTAAAATCCAGAGCCTCTCTGCTGTGCGTACTGGGGTTTGTCTTGGGTTCCTTGGTCAACATTTTGCCTGCCTTCTGCTGCGGTGCTGCTCAGCTGTTATACTGTATGCATGTGGGTTATGCAACATCTTGGGATCCTTCAGGATGAAAAACAATAAAGGGAGGGAGCGTTAAATGACTAGAGCATGGGGCACAGAGTCAGGATTCTTGGGGTTCTAGTCCCGGCTTTGCCTTTTACTTGGCGCTAATGCATGGCAAGTCAGAACGACCTTTGGAAAATTAACATGACCTTGGGCAAGCCACTTAATGTCTTGGTGCTGGCCGTTACCCTAACTGTAAAGTAGGGATGATGCTCTGGACTCCCAGAGGTGGTTAATAACTTGTAAGGTGCTTTGAGCCCTTCCTTTGAAAAGTAGTATCAAAATGCAAAATATTATTATTGTGATGCAGTTGTTTATTTTCCTTTACCTAGGCCTGGGAAGCACAAATTAAACAACCAGACAGTTGTTGCTGGGTCATTACTTGCTAACAGGGCCGCCCCAAGCACGGCAGGCAGGCTGCCTTTGGGACCAACGGAGCCTCCGCAGGCAAGCCGCCGAAGGCAGCCTGCCTGCCACCCTGGCGGCGACCGGCAGAGCGCCCCCAGTGGCTTGCCGCCCCAAGCACGTGCTTGGTGTGCTGGGGCCTGGAGCCGCCCCTGCTTGCTAACTAAAGTGATTGGTATCCATAGCAGTGAAACTCAGGCATTCTATGTTTATCTGATTTTAAGTACATGAGTCCAAACTATTCACAGCTTAAGGAGGCGGGGTAGTCTAGTGACTGGACCAAGGAATGGAGAGTTGTCTCCTGAGCCTTGTTCCTGGCTCTGAGAGGAAGTGCCGTCTAGCGGTGGACACAGGGTCAAGTTTCCTGGGTTCTGTTTCTGGATCTGGGAGGGTATGTGATCCAGTAGCTTCAGCAGGGCTCTAGGAAAAAGGACTCCTGGGTTCTATTTTCAGCTCTGCCCTTAGTCACCCTGTGACCGTGGCCTCTTGGTGTGTGCCTCAGTTTCCACGCTTTTAAAACTGTGGTGATGCTACAATGGGCAGCAGAATTCGGTCATTTGAGAGTTGTTGCCATCCCTGGCTGGAGGGTGCTGTAAACTTGCACAGCAGTATTGGGCTTGGCTGCCAGCACACTTGCTTCCCCCCCGCAACCACCCTCCTGCCCTGCTGGGGAGCTGAGAACAAGGGACCTGCAGGTTCCTCCAGCCCTTGTGGAGCCTTCTGGCACTTACAAAAGCATTGCCGCTTTTACGGCAGCCCCTCGGCCATTGCCCTTTTAACGGGGTGCCCGCCCCTTTCGGCTCCTCCGCTCCTCCTCCTCTCTCGGTGCGCCAGTCTGCGCAGGCCAGGGCGCCCTCTAGAGGGGCTCGCTGGGGGAGCAGCCAGCAGCTGCCCCTTTGAACGTGTGCCTCAGTCGCTCTCCCTGGGAAGTCAGATCGAGGCTGGAGTTCCATTGGAACCCTGCGCTGCATTCCATTCCAATTCCATTCATGCTGGTCAGAGGCAGCGGCGGCAGCGGAGGAGCGAGCGAGGCGCGGAGCCCCGGCTTGCAGGGAGGGGGGAGGGCTAGTTGGTTGGTGTGGAATGTAATTATGGCTGGCACATCTGAAGCAAGCTCCGGTCCAGGCTGTAAGTAACCAGAATCCAACTTTACTCCTTCAGTTCCCAGGAATCGGATGCGTGGATTTTTTTTCTCTCTCCCCCTTCTAAAAAAAAAGAGGCGGTGATTGTGCAGCGAGAGGGACGGGAAAGGTGGTTGTACAGGAGGGTGAGGGGATTGCAAAATGCCTTTCTCCTTGTTTCCCAGCCTGTCTCTAGAACAGTTGTGCCCCATCTGAGAGAGAGAGACACACACACACACAGACAGGGAAATGTTCTGCGTTTCTCAGCTCTCGGGAAGCCTGTGCTGTGCTGGGGTAGGATTTGCAGTTTTCCCTCCCCCTACGGGGAGATCCTTCTTTCTTTTCGCATGCACAGGGGAAGAGGAGTTTGCTGGATTCTTTTGCTGGGTGGGATCGCTGCTGTGATTGTGTGTGTGCGCGCGCGTTGTGTTCTGCCGGTGCTGGAAGAATGTAAACTAGAGAGACCAGAAAACGTTTGGGGGTGTGGGGAGAAGAGGGTAATCGCCTAGCCGAAAAGCATCAGAGGGGGTGGGTGGATTGCACAGGGGAAATCTGCTTCAAAATGAGTCTGAATGGCTTCCCCTGAAATGTGGCAGGGTTGGAGCGGAAAGAGTTTAAAATGAACGTGAAGGGGGTTTGCTATTAAAAGTGTGGAGGACAAGGAAATCTGCTGCCTTTGAAATTGACTAAAGGGTGTGTGTAGTGGGGGGATGAAATGGAAAGGACTGAAATTGATCAGCATGTGGTTGTAACCGCTTAATTTAGAATAGATGGGGGAGAAGAAATATCTTAAAGCTTAAAATGCTCTCTCTGGGTAAAACGTGCTACTGCTGGTTCCCTGCATGAGGAGGGCTGCGAGGGAGAGACACCCCCCGCCCGTCACAACATGCAGCGGCAATGTGGAAGGTACCGAAGAGCTAGCACAAGGGGGAATGCAGCAGGGCTGTGGAAGGAGGGGAGATCCTGGAGCAGGCAGGATGGATTGTATGTGTGCATGGCAGGGAGTGAGCCAGGAGGGAAAGCCATGCCAGATCTCTCTGCATTTACATTTGCCTGGTATTGTATTTTATTTGTAAAATAAATCTCCTCCCTGTTTAAGTCCTACGGAGGGAAGCGATCTGGCTGTTGTGGGGAGATGGGGCGTTCAGTGAAGGCTGTGAAAGCTGCACTGCATCTTCTCCTCTCCAGCCCCTGCTTTCTGGGGACTTGTTCTAGAGAAGAGCTGGATCTGGGCTTGAGGTGGAACGCAATCCTGCCCGGATTTGGAGGCTGCAAGGCTGGGAAATAGCTTTGCATTGCAGTAGTGACTAACTCCGAGTCATCCTTGGAATGGATCCGGCAGTGAAGATAGCGCTTTAGACTGTATTTATTTCCATCAGCATCTCCCCTCCCTAGAGCCTGGGCTTAAAGGGAAAAGTTTACTCCGATTGTTCACCACGGATATTTTTGGTGGGTGGTGGCAGGTGGGGGATGGGGGTCTTTCTTTTTTCCTGTGCATAATTTATTAAGGGATATATAAGGTCTGACTCTTGCTAGTGTTGTGCTTGTCCAATTGTGGGTGTCTGGGGGAGAGGGGGAAGAGCTGGTGTCCCCAAGCCCTGCCTGATTGCTTCTTTCTCTGGGTGTCTGGGGTTGCGGAACTTTGCCTGGAGTGTACGGTTCATCTTTTATTAGGGGAAGCACAGCGTGCATGGGGGCTGATGTTGCTCCTGCTTTGGGCTCCTGGAGGAGATGCCTTCCGGGCCTTAGCTGGTCAGAGTGAGGACAGAGAGGCATCCTTCCCTGCTTGGGTGACTCGCCAGATCTTCCCAGGCAGCAGTGGGTATAGCCAGACAGGGGATTGTGTGGGCTGTGGGGGTACACAAGGCTCCCTGGGTGCATCCCGGGGTGCGTGGGTCTCAGCTGCTATTGCCCTATGGAGAGGATTTTCATTCCCATGCTGGATTTCCTCTTTCCAAGATGAAGCAGCTATTTTTTGTGCTAGTAAATTTCCTCCACTGCCTGCATTAACCCAGCTGCGCTAGTGAAACTGACCAAACAGCTCAGTCTAGAGACCTCTCCTTGGCTTATTCCTTGCATCCACTGGAATGGGCAGTTGAGGTGAGTCTATATGCAGAGAAATGTGCAGAGCATTATAGCCGCCTCACCTCCCTGTGCCTCAGTTTCCCCATCTTTAAAATAAGGAGAATGACCGGCTCACACAGGAGTGTTGTGAGGATTAATTCAGGTTTGCAGTGTGTTGAAAAAGGTAAAGCGCCATATATGGGTGAAGCATTTATTATACTGTAGTTTGTGAAAGGCCACTGTGCTCTTCCACACAATGTGTATCTGTGATTATAGCCATATCTAGTTGCACAGGGTGGATTTATATACATCTATACATGTACCACTGTGTGTGTGAAGCCCTCTAATAACGTGGAAGGTGGTGAAAAGAGCTATTTGCCTCTCCGTTTATTTTCCTTGACCGCTTACATATAGCACTGTGCTGAGGACTGGACACACACACACAGCTCCAGTGTGCTTGTGGGGAGGGATCTGCAAATATTCAGTGGCATGCTCTGTGGAATACTTACATCCCTATTTTTCTAGGTGTTTTTTGCCTTCCCTGCTCCTCACAGCAGTCAGATTCTTCCTTCTCTCCCTAGCAAAGTATGAGTGTTTGTGCTGAGGGAGGTGGGGTGAGGAGAGCCAGTATGTAAGCAGAACTTGACATGAAGGTCACTGGTTAAAGATGAGATGGGTTGGGAGGGAAAAGACAGGCATTAGCCTTACTTGTTAACTCCCTTGTCCCTCATGCTTCAGGGAGAGAAAAACAAGAGCAAACATGCTAATAAAAATTCATGATCATCCTCTTATGTCAGGACCTCCGAGGGGAGAAAAGTTGTGAAGATGAGCTGCATTTAGGAGGCACTTTTTGTCTTGCTTAAGATAAAATCAGTTTACAGGGAGTATTCCATATAAGAGTGTGTCGTTGGCCTTTTGCAGGAATGAAAATTATTCATCTCTTCTGCAAGGGGGCAGATAAAAGGGACAAGAAAAGGCTGTTGACTACATCAAAGGTTATCCATTTGAAAACACCATTTTCCTCCGAACAGCGTCTAATTGCTTCCTGAACAATCTCAAGGTCTTTTGTATATACTCAGTGGGTAAAATGAGTGACTCGGTGTATCTCTCTCAAGATACCAGTGACCGAATGTGCCGAGTAAGGAAGCCAAGGAAAATCTGCAAGGTAGAAATTTCCTAGATGATGTGGAGATAATTTCTTAAGTGGTTACAAAGAGAGAAGGTTTTGCCTCTGAGTATTTGCATAGTTCAGCTCTTCTGATATGAGTAAATTACAGTGTTAAGAGAAGCAAGACAGTATCAAGGTTGCGTGGGTGGAAAGGAAGTTTGGGTCCAAAATAGATGATCATGTAGCATACAGATACACCACTAGGATGCGGAGCTGGGAATCCAGTGCACCCCATTCCAGATCTACGTGTTACTTGAATGCAGCCAGTGTCATCTGTTATGCAGAAAAGTTAAACAGATCTGTCTCCTTGGATTAAGATCCCAGTGGAGAGGAATAATGTGTTGTCCCTCTCCAATGGATTTGTAAAGAAACAGCAGCCAGGGGGATGGTTTTGTCTTTCACCGTTTGATCGCTGGGCTTCCTGTTCTGTAGATCACATTCTAAAGATTATTTTTTTATTGTATTTTTGTTAGTGCAGTAAGATATCAATACCTGAAAGAGCTCATTCTTAAACAGACATGGTGAGGGATGGGAATGGAAGAAAGCCTAAAATTTTACCCGCTTAGCCCCCTTTCCTGAGATGTAAAATTTGGGTTAGAGCCTGGGAATCAACCTCCATGAACACTTGGATTGTGGTTCTGGATGTGAAAATTGTTTTGCTTCTATCTAGAAGCACCTTTCCTGTTAAAGGCCGAGAGAACACTGAAATAGACAAACAAGCCCCTCCTCACTAAAGCTGTGATGGGATTGAGGGACACGCATCAGTGTTTATGGCTGCTGTTATTTAGTGGGAGACTTACACTGCTGAAATCTGAGGGGGCAGTAAAAGCGTACGCCTTGCCTGTGCACCGTGGATACGTGCCGCTCATCCTCTCCCGCCAGCCATTCCTCTCTGAAACCTAGAGGGAGAACAGAAATAAACCCTTTGGTCCAGACTGTGTGGTGTAAATCTAGTGCAAGCCTGTGTATTTCAGTGGAGTTACTCTCCCTTTGAACCCGGTTGTCTGGCCCTCAGTTTGAAGCTAATGACGGACTCTTGTTTGTGTTTACTCTGTAGGCCCAGGCTGGCTTCCGGTCTTTGTTGCTGTTTGACTGACTTCTTACTTTTGCAAGGCCCAGAGCCACGGGTGCTGGCGTGTGTGTGTAAACTAGAACTCTCCGCACCTGGGACAAGCCAAGGGAAGTGTGGCTGCTCCCTCTCTGGGGATCTCAGTGGATGTGGGGACAGCTTTAGTTTATAGTTTTGGTTCCTCTGGCAGCTCATCCCCCAGCTGGCCTTAAATGCCCCAGACCTCCTCAGGACTCTCTACTTCCCTGGTTTTTCTGGACCTCTGCAGCCCAGCAGGTGCAGATTATGGCAGTTTGGCACCACCACCGCTCCTCCCCCTGCTGGGCTTTTTGCCCTGGGGCCTTGCACCGGGGTCCTTGCAAACACAGATGTTGAACTGTATCAGGGTCTATGTGACCAAAACCATAAAGAACAAAATATTTGAAGTGCACAGAGATCTTGGGTTGCTATTCACGGTCACCCATCACCTTCTCCAGACCCGCTTTTTTTGCAATGTCTGTAAGAGTCTAGCCAACGAACTCCTCTGAGCATGTATCCTCTTAATTTCCCAGCAGTGACCTGCTCATTTGTGTGGTGGGAATGGAGGAAGGGCAGTGGAACTGAAGTTTCGGGTTGGTGTGTGTGTGAGGCTGAGAAATCGGGAGTTTAGTTCAAAGGTGGACACTGATTATTTTGGATGCATCCATTTTTGGTTGGGTGCCCAACCTGAGATGCCTGGGGCCTGATTTCTCAGAGATGCTGAGCACCTGCTGCTCCACCTAAGGCCAGTGAGAGTTGTGAGTGCTCGTCTTCTCTGAAAATCAGGCCCCATATGTATCCAGCTGAGCACTGGTGCCCCCATTGAAAGCAGAGGCTTTGATGTATTGTACCCTGTGTCTGTGCAGCGTGTGGCACATTCCGGGGGCTGCTGCATTCTAAACAACTCCCCTTTATAGATCTGATCTACGGGGGGATGCTGGTATGTCCTGACTGTCTCTGACACACACAGCCTGCGTTCTGGTGCCGTTACCGCGGCATGCACTGGGTACAGCACATGTAAACACAGACAGCTTGTTCATCCAGATACGTCTGGGAGTCTTGTCTGAGCAAATGTCATGTGCACCGTGGTGGTGAAGTGCTAACTAAGAAATAAATCCTGATGGCCTTCTGCAGCGCCAACAGCACTGACTGGATACAGGGCCGCCTTAGCAAACACAGTGTGGCTTAACTGTGTCTAATGCCTTTCATGCCAAAGAAGTCTTCTGACCTGGTAGCAGGAGCAGGGCTAGTTTCGTTCTGGAGGGGAACACAGGTGACAATCACTTTTTGTTTTTTAAAGTGAAACCATTCAAACTAGCAGCTCGGCCATATCCATGCGTTTTCTGTTGGAGCAGCCTTTACTGTTAGATGCTGCGGTTATGATCTAGCCCAACTTCTCCCTTGCTTTTGCACCACCGCTGCTTCCAACCCTTTCCACTGCAAGCAAATCTCTCTGACTGGGAGATTAAATGTAGCCCCACTGGCTAACAAAGCCTCACTGTTAAAAACTGATGTTCTTTATTTAGGACGAGCATGAAAAACACCTGCCAAAGCTCCTTGTTCCCTACGTGACAAAATGCTTAAGCCAATTTAAATCAACTTAAAATACAAACCCTGCATCTAGACTGTCAAACTTAAACTGAATTGAGTTATCTTTTTTTCCCTATTTATCCTTGGATGTAAGGTGCTATCTAAATGCAAAGTATAGAATATAATCCTGGTCTTGTGACGGATGATGGTTTTACAGTTACCAGAACACTGTAACAAAGGGGGTAACGTTTAACCCTTGTCCAAGGCTCCACATGTGCTTGGTGTGTTGCTTTCAGCGTTGACAGAATCCTTTCTGAACTGTGGTGGTGGTTTAATTGAATACAGAGTATTCTTTTATTGATTAAACACTAGATTAGTTTGGTAATTTCTCTGGCTTCCTGGGACAGCTGCGGTCTAGTAGTTGGGGCATGGCGCTGGGATATGGGAGACCTGAGTTCTGCTTCTGACCTGCAGGGTGGCCTTGGGCAAGTCGCCTTGCCCCTGTGTGACTCAGTTTCCCCATCTGTGCAGCCGGGGATGATGATGATGCCTTACTGGTGGGAAAGTGGTCTGAGAGCTCTAGATGGAGTAAGTGGAAAGGGTGATGGGGCTGTGATGGCTCAGGTGACACAGTCAGTTCGCAACAACTGGCCTGCCCTTTCCTGACCCTGTAGACAGTGCTCCTACATTGTCCTGCGACCCAAGTGTGTGTGTTAGGAGCCCCTCTGCAATCCCCCCTTGGTGTCTCTAATAGAGTTGCCCAAATGCAGCTAACACCATCAGCCTTGCCTCACCCCCATGTAGTGTGACTCTGTACTGCAGTAGCCTGGCTAAGGCTGCTCAATGGCCGACAGCTTGCAGAGCAGCCTGCGGGCTTTCCACCTCCCTCCCCTCTTGCTATCTCATGTATCCCTCAATCTGCTGGCCAACTTGGCACTGAGACCGAAGAGAAGTAGTAATCCAATTTGGGCACTTTAACTGCACTTTGCTAACCATGCCGCTGGCCAGAGCTTGGAAACTTTAATCTGCCTAATGACCCCAGCTTTGGGGACTGACTGATGGCCATTTGTTTTATTTATTTGGTTTTCCTTTTCTTTGGCTGTTGGGGATGGATGTGATGCCTGGGAGAGGGTTGATTTCCAGGGTCCAGCCGCCTGTGCAGGGCACCTTACAAATTGTATAACAGCAGGGGAAGACCATATATTGTACTTGCATTTTTTTTCTTTTTGTTTCTTCCCCGCATCTTCCTTTTCTATTCTCCTCCCTTCTTTTCTTGTAAAGACAAACCCCTCTAGGCAAGGCAGGTTTGCAATATACTATTATTTTCAGGAACGCTCAGCCAAGAAAAAGAAAGTATCTCTCTTCCTTTGGTTGCCCACTGTTTAATGTACAAAATACAGAGGTGGTAATTGCATTAAAATGTATATAATTATGCTGTAGGAAAAAAAATCTTGTTAATTGCACGGGTGTTTTGAACTGATAAGTGTTGAGTGATTCATGTTTTCTTTAGAGTTCACCAAAGCAGAGCTGCCGTCCACAATGCAGGAGTTTAGGAGAGAGTCTTGTTTTCATACCCTTTACAGAAAGTAAGCTAAACATTTAGAATCGGAGCTGATTTCTGTATCTGTCAGATCTCCTGCACTTGGCCCTTCATTCCTGGCCTCCGTCCTGTGAAGTGTTGAATGGTCTGGCCCTGATCCAGCAAAGCCCTTAAGCACATGCTTAACTTGAAACACTTTAGTCCCATTGACTACAGTGGGGCTGCTTGAGTTTTCAGTTAAGCATGTGCTTAAGTGCCTTGCTGGATTGGGCCCAAATGCCCAAATTTCTTGCAGAATCGAGTCCCCAATGAGTCAGAAACCACAGTCACATTGACAAATGCTAGCGGTTGACTCTGGATAGGAAGGAAATTTCTGCACTTGGTACTTGCCATAGTACAACTAATCGGGTGCTTTAAGGGTTCTTTGCTGCCCACCTCTGAAGCGTTTGGGTTTTGGCCATTGTCAGAGGCAGGGCACTGGCATGATGGATCATTCTGACAGGATGAGGGGAAGGGTTGCCTAATGGTTAAAAAGACACTGTCAAGTTGAAAATCATATATCCACCCGACAATCGCCAATCCTGCTATAGTTACAGGTAACACCTGAGGTGACAGTCACAGAAAGAAGTGTTTACTTTGTGCATTTCTTAGCACTGTGTGTATAGTCCATTTTACTTGTCCTCTATATAATCAGTTAGTTTCTCCCTTGCTGTAAAGACCTTTTATAAATATTGACAGGAGAACAGGAAAACCCTTACAATATTTGTACAAATAAATAAATTTCAAGCTATGCTGATTAAAGGGCACTTTAATTTAAAAAAAATGTTAATTGATTAGAAAAATGTCTCGTTAGTGGGTTGGCTGGATCCCTTTAAAACACACCACTGGGAGTCAAGAGGACCTGAGCTCTAATCCTGGCTCTGCGTTGGACTCGCTGTGTAACTGGGCAACAGAGATTGAACCAGGGTCTGGATTTGTTCCTGAGTTTGCATGTGAATCCTGTCTGTCTCTAGCAGGATGAATCTGAGCATCCTGAACTCTGGCAAAATTGGGATTCAGATTCAGGAGTGTTTAGATTCTGCAATTTCAGTCAAGCCTGGCTCTTCTAAGCAAGTCACCTCCCCTCTCCAGGCCTTGCTTTCCCATCCATGAAATGGGAATAATGAGATTTAAGTATACCCCCAGGAGGTGGTGAGGATGAAGTCATAAAAGATGATAAAGTGCTTTGAGATCTTTGGATGGAGAGTACTAGGGAAGCGTTGACTGTTGTTTCTACTTCTATAAGAAGGAGGGAATTATTTCCTAACCCAAGAGAGACTCTCTGAAGAGCAGACGTCTAGAGTTTGTCGTGGGAAGCTTAGAGCTGTGATGCCTTTGAGAAAATGTTTGAAATTCATCCTCTCTCAAATCTGCTATGTTGCTATGTCACACTTCCCTCCCCCCCATCTCCTCCCTAGTCCTTTTTATTCCTAGAAGTGTTGGCATGAGCACAGACACTCTGATTTGTCAGCGTTAGTCTGTAGTTTCCTACCTGAGGTCCTGTTCTCTGGTGACAGAATCATTTCTAGCTGTGATGATGCAAATGGGGGTGGTGGTTATTGCCTCAGGTGGGATAATAAGCAGCCAGAGGATCTCTTAAAAAGCCAAGAACCTGTTTTCCAGGCTGTGGTCCCCAGGAAGAAATGGGGGAGGAGTAAAGCAGAAAATGCACAGGAACGCCAGCAGGATTGTTTCCAAAATAGACTGTTTGGAACTGTGCGTGTGTCGATGAGCCTTTACAACACAGAGTGGGCCTGTGTGAAATTGACAGGAGTTATTGTTCATTATTATTTGTATTATGGTAGCACCTCAAAGCCCCAACAGAGATTGGGGCCCCACTGTGTTAGACATTGTTCGTGCATACACAAGACATGACAGTCCCTGCTCTGAAGGGCTTGTAATCAAAATAGACAGGGCAAACGGGGTAGGAGGACAAATGGGGGCCCAAACAAGTGACTTGCCCAAGGCCATGCAATCGATAAGTGGCAGAGCCAGGAATAAAACCCACATCTTCTGTCTCCCAGTGCCCTGTCTGCTAAGTCATTCTCCCTCTTGTAATTTACATCATAGTCTTGCAGTTATACCCGTGTGCACCACTGCGTTTGGATGGAGTCGGAACTCTTCAGCTATGTGTCACAGGCCCTGTACTGCTCACAGTCAAGGAGGAATCTCCTTTAGCTCAAATATAATGGGCAGTTGTTTTTGGAGCGGAAGGATCCCAGTTCTGTCCCTGCTGCCACCATGACATTTTGATACCATGATGTGCAATGTAGGGCGAATGTTGAAATCTTGGTGATCACAGATTATGTGCAATATATTGCAACATGCTGTGTCTTGACAGTAAGGCAGGAGTTCTCGAACTGGGGGTCGGGACCCCTCGGGGTCACGAGGTTATTACATATTCTCAAACTGGGGGGTCGTGAGCTGTCAGCCTCCACCTCAAACCTCGCTTTGCCTCCAACATTTATAATGGTGTTACGTTAAAAACACTTTTTTATATATTTATGGGAGGTCGCACTCAGAGGCTTGCTGTGTGAAAGGGGTCACCAGTACAAAAGTCTGAGAACCCCTGCAGTAAGGCCATCCTTTAGCACTCCATGGGGCGATGCCACTTGCTTGAGCTCTTATGATCGATATTTTCATTATTTTAAAGTGGATTTCTATACCTAAAAGACACTGGATCCATCCATGCGCCTTAGTCCCTTCCTGGAAGGTGATGTCTGTAGTGCAAGAACAAAGTCCAGTCTTCTTGGCCTGTTTGCAGTAACAGCTGACGAGTGAATTCACATCACGTACACTGGTGTTCCTTGTGGTACAGCCATACGTCCCCAGGGACGCTGGAACAATTTGTATTGTGAGGGTGCTGAGAGCCATTGACCCAAACTGTAAACCCTGGATAGAATGGAAACCATTTCAAGCCCAGGGGTGTTGCTGCACCCCCAGTTCCAGCACCTGTGTGCGTCCCCAAGGCGCTGCTCAGAGACCATCAATTTATTTCCTGCATGCACAGCCATTAGCCTGTGACACTTGTTCACTGTTGACCTGGGATGGATTTGAACCAAGGGCGTTAAAGGCGAAACGCACTGCATCCAATCCTGCCAGCCTGTCCCTGTTCCTGTAGCTACTCTGAAACACTGAATTCCATGATCCTTTGGTATCTGCCTCTGTCACGCTGTTAAAACATAGTTTCCCTTCTCTTTGTTTTGTTGCTGTTGGAATATTTTCAGAGGCTTCTCTCTCTCCCGTCCTACTGCGGTCTAGCGAGATGCCGCAAGCTCTCAAGTTATCTCCCTACTTCCAGCTTTCCCAGGCCTGCTGCACCTAGGGCAATTTAAAAACTCTTGCTACATTGTGGGACTGGAGCTTTGAAATGAAAGTGGTTCTGAGTCCTGACTTGACTTCCAAGGGCCCTTTCTCATTGGCTTCTCTGCAGGCCGGAGCATCTGTGCTTTGGGAAGGCAGAGCCAAGCTTCCAGCAGGGACTGAGCTGCAATGAAAGAAGCTGCTAGTGAGGAGGGGAACCAAAGCCTCTTGTGGAAGGAAAGGCTGAGCAGATTGGGCTCAGGTAAACCTCGTCATGAGACTCATATTAGCAAGGAGCTTAGGGGAATTGGAGGTAAGGCTGACGACAAGAGTCAGTTCACCTGCCTTTACTGTAAACTGGGAATTTTCACTGTGGAGTGAGTCTGTCAGGGAAGCTGCAAAATCTACCCGGCTTGAGTTTGGGAAGGAGAGAAGTTTCCCTGCTGCCGAAAGGGCTGTGAATATTCTGTGGGGTTGCTGAGCTCACCGGAGGCTAGACTCACCGTGTTCTTGCTAGGTTACTAGGTGAAGGGTGTGTGTGAGGAGAGAGAATCTCTCACGGGGATCAGCTGCTGGAGATGTATTGATCTTAGGAAGGGAGGATTGCTGGCTTGTATCTCTGGCTGGGCTGGCCTACTAAGGGGCTTGCAGCAGATGGTTAGGAGGCAAGGAATATCTGTGCGTCTCTGTCTGTAAGTGTAATTCCCTGCAGTCTGAGAGCAGAGCACCTCCACCGAATCATGCCTGGACTACTAGGATTCTGCATTTAGTAGCCTAGCTGGCTCCCTGTTCTGGCAGCTTGCCCTTAGCAGATGCAACAACATCTAGAATCATAGAATATCTGGGTTGGAAGGGACCTCAGGAGGCCATCTAGTCCAACCCCCTGCTCAAAGCAGGACCAATCCCCAGACAGATTTTTGCCCCAGACCCCTAAATGGCCCCCTCAAGCATTGAACTCACAACACTGGGTTTAGCAGGCCAATGCTCAAACCACTGAATTATCCCTCCCCCCAAAGTTAGAGGCTTTGTTCCCCTGCTGTACATGGGGTCAATTCCCAGACGTGTGATTCCCCCGATGATACATTTAGGGGGGCAAGGGGAGAAAATCCCCACCACTAACAAGGTTGCATGAAATGGAAACTCATCTTGGTGGCTGAAGGTTGGTGTATTTGCCTTTTTCCCCCCCGTAGACCTTGGTTCAGCTCCTATCTCTGGATATGATGGGAAATATATTTGGCCATGGCAACATCTCCCTTTGTTCACATCACAAAATTCAGCCCAACTAGCAATCTCTGATCAAGAGAAGCCCGGGGTTAGAAAATCAGGGGCTGGATCTGTTGTGTGTGCGCAACAGCAGGGACTGCAGGTTGGGACTGAGTGGCTCATATGGTTCTTTTGCTGCTTTGTGCCAGGTACAAGCCAATGGGACGAGCCACTTTCTTAAGCACCAATTTCACCTGCCGACCTTCCCAACCCGAGGCTGCCAATGGAGCTGAACTGCTAATGAGAACGGCTTGCAATGGCTTGGTGTCTGGGACGTGGGCTCAGCTCCTCCAGGAGGGTTGTTATAGCAGGGAATGGAGAGCGCACCTGGGAGTGAGAGGATCCCCAGCAAGCTGGGAAATGGTCTCAGGACAAGTTGGGCTGAGCCTGAAGTTGTTCCCTCCTAGGCACAGTCAGGAATCAGATTTGCGTCCCAGGCGAGCTTTCCCCATGACCACTCGCTGCCGCATTAAGGGAGGTGACAAACTAGGTTTGACTCGGAAAGGAAAATGGTGGTTGTAGATGCTTTCTGTAGAATTTCTCCATCTGATCTTTAACCAGCAGCCAGGTCAGATCTGAACTAATGGCCTCCAGCATTGGAATAACATACCTAGGGGCGTGGTGGAGTCTCCGGTGCTTGTAGTCAGATGCTACCATAATACAAAGAGCACTGTTTGTCTGTAAACTTCCTCCCGCCGTGTTGGAAACCCAAACACAGCTGCACAGACACAGCGGCTATTGCATGAAAACCAGGAGAAACTGGCCAGTTTAGCTTCCCTCTCCTGAGATAAGTGAAGTGCAGGAAAAGGAAACAAACTGCATGGGTGGTGAAAAGCTGACTGGGTTTCGAAAAGCCTTTCGCATTTGCTGATTTAAAGCCCCGATAGTAACCCACGGAGGGAATTAGATATCTTCATTATGACTGTTTTTAACCTGACAGTGTCCCTTTAAAGTGCTAGCTGGAGACTGAGCCAGGCATAATGTGCCAATGGCCCTTCGTGACTGTGCCAATGTATCCTGTGGCTGCCTGCGTTGAGCAAGGTAACTGCAATGCAGCTGCTCTGACTGGAATGGGAGAGGCCCAGGAGCCCTGTGCACCTTTCAGTGCGGTGCAGACAAGCTCCTGTGCTTGCAGTCCTCCTGGCGCTGCAGGGGTTAAGGTCAGCTTGGCTGTGCACAGAATACTAGGGCAGGCTGCCAGAGCAACATGTGAGCGGCCCCTCCCCCGCTTTCCTGTTGCTGCCTGAGGCATATCTGCAGGCACTGGAAGGGGTTAATATCACACTCAGTGTGAAACTTGGTCTTCAAGCCTCCTTGGGGCAGGACTCTGTGGGGAAGCCCTGAGCAGCCTCACCGCCCCGGGAGGTATGGGCCTCCCTTCCCCTATTTCCAGGCTCAGGGCTGAGCCGGTTTATCCTGCAAACCCCTCGTGTGCACCCTGGAAAAGCCAGAGAGTTGCTGGTCCCTGAGTGTGAAGAGTCCAACTTGCCTCTCAGATCCCAGGGGAGTTGAGCTGGCAGACACAGCTTGTGGCCTGTAAACATGGCAAGTCCCACCTGAAATTCCCGACTAGGGGGCGGGGGTGGGGTTGTTAGAGAAGCCTGTGTAACTTTACTGCTGCTCAAGTTTTGCACTTAGCACTGTGCACCCAAGACACTCAAGCCACTTCACCTCAATAGGTCGTATCCCCGTTTCCCAGCTGGGGAAGCTCTGAGGTTAACCACTGCAGAAGTGAGTCTGCAGTCTAGCTGGGGATAGTGCCCAGGAGTCCTGCCGCTCAGTCCCCTGCTCTGGCGCGTAGGCAGGCTGTCTCCCTACAGCCTTTGCGCAGGTGGTTTCCTCGCTAGGCACTGAACGCCTGAGTGTCCTTCATTTGTTACCGATAGTTCTGCTTTCCAGCTGCGCTGGGGCCCTCCTCTGCTGTACGTGCGGAGGAGCTGGAGAGATGAAGATTTCTTCTGACAGACGTTGGGGGAACAATCTGCATCATGTGGAGTCTAGTGCTATCCACGTGCTTGTGAGTGAGCATCGTGCCGCAGCAGAGGTCCTGCCAAGTGCGGGCTGGGGCACTGGGGGCAGTGATGGTAGGTGAAGCAGGCCTGCCCTGCAAGCATGGCCCTCTTTGGTGACACAGGCCCCTGCTCTTCAGGCAGCGGGTCGGGGTGGAGGGGCTGTTGGAGAAGCTGGAATGGGGGTAGGTTCAGACTGGGCTTGCTGCATGTGGGGCTACTTTGAACATTATGTGTTGCTCCCTGCACCGCTGCTGCCAATTCTCACCTGTTCCATTTGCAGAGACCAGCCCACAGTATCCCCAGCCCTTTCCTGGGAGACACTCGTTGTTCTCATCCAGGATGGATCTACAGCAGGGGTCGGCAGCCTATGGCACGTGTGCCGATTTTTAATGGCATGCGGCTGCCTGCTGGGACTTCCCCGTGCCATTAAAAATCCTGCCTGGCGCGGCAAGCCGCGGGGTCCGCGATCCCGGGCTGGAGCACTGGGCTGAGCGCAGCAAGCCGCCGGCCCCTCCCCCGCCTTCTCCCCTCCCCTGGAGCCCTGCCGCCATGCATGCAGAGCTCTGGAGGCCGGGGCTGCGTGCTCCCGTGGGGCAGTGTTTGGCTCCACGGGGAGGGAAAGACGCTTCCCGCTCACCCGGAGCCCTGCCGCCGCGCGCGCAGCACTCTGAGGGGCGGGGCGGGGCTGTGCGCTCCCGCGGGGTAGTGTATCTGGCTCTGCTTCAAGCCTCAAGGTAAGGGGTCTGAGGCTGGGGGGGTGGTGGATAAGGGGTGGGGGCAGTCAGGGGACAGGGAGCAGGGTGGGTTGGATAGGGGGTGGGATCCTGGGCGGGGGTCTCTGGAGAGGGCAGTCAGGGAGCACGGGGGGTGGATGGGGCATGGGAGTTCTGGGGCCTGTTAGGGGGTGGGGGGTGGATAGGGGTCAGGGCAGTCAGAGGACAGGGAGCAAGGAGGGTCCTGGGGGGCCAGTTAGGGTGGGGGGTCTCATACCCAGCCCCCCCCTCTGCCCTGACACCTGCACCCCGCTCACATGCCCCCAGCCCTCTGCCCTGACTCTTGCACCCCCCCACACCCCTAGCCCCCCACACCCCATGCACCCCCCACATCCCCATCCTCACCCTGAGCACCAAACGGGAGCTCCTGCACCCCTCACATCATATGGGAGCTGCCCAGGTAAGTGCCCCACACCCAAACCTCCTGCCCCAACCCTGAGCCCCCTCCCTCATTCTAGCTCCTGGCCCAGACCCTTCAGCCCCAGCCCTGTGCTCAGTGCACTCCCACCCTCAGCTCAGTGCAGAGAGAGGAAGAGAATGGGCCAGAACCAGGGAGAAGGTAGGTACCCACTGTATGTGGGCAGGGCCGGGACCCCAGACTGACAGTGGGCTGAGCGGGTCCGGCAGTCAGGATCCCGGCTGGCAGGAGCTGGCAGATGGAACCCGTGAGCGGCAGTGGGCTGAGCCACTCAGCCCACTGCTGGTCTGGGGTCCCGGCCGCAGGCCCCACTCAGCCCACTGCCGGCCTAGGTGAACAGAACCCCAGACCAGCAGTGGGGTAAGTGGGCCAGTGGCTTAAGATCAACATTTTAATTTAATTTTAAATAAAGCTTCTTAAACATTTTGAAAACCTTGTTTATTTTACAATACAACACTAGTTTAGTTATATAATATATAGACTTATAGAAAGACTTCTAAAAAGCATTAAAATGTATTACCAGCACGGGAAACCTTAAATTAGAGTGAATAAGTGAAGACTCAGCACACCACTTGTGAAAGGTTGCCGACCCCTGGTGTACAGTGTGCATATAGCTTGGCAAGCATGGCAGGTACCACTTGAGCACACAGGGTACGCCTGGGCTGGACTGCACCATGCCTCGCTGGCACATTGGAACGGTCCCTTGGCTTCAGTGGCACGCGTGTAGATGATAGTCACACCGCAGGTCCGGGGGTAGCAGTATAGAAAGGGTTAACCTACCTCTGCACTCTTGCACCCACCCTAGGCAAAGCCTCTCTTGTCAGTTAATGGAAATTTCCAATCCCTTCCGCCAGGGCCGTCAGTGCAGCGCTGGCGATGTCTGTAGCTCTGCCATGGATGTGACGCCGACACAGCATATGCCCCAAGGAGCTTACAGCCTGCGGGGACAGAGATGGCCGGGACTGTTTCAGTGGAACGTCCCACCCTTCTCAGTGGCTGGCGTGATGGGGGCTGATTAGGGCCTGCTTATCTCCACAAGAGATGTGGATAAGTAGAGAGTAGGGGGCCTGGCACGGCTGCCTCTGCCTGGTGTGTTAATCCTTTCTGCCTTAGGCTGAAGTACAGCTGGAGCTAGCTTAACTCCCCTTGTCCTCTCTCTCTACCCTGAGCCGCTGGCATTCAGCAGGCTGGGATGTGAGCACCCCCTGCCAGGTGGGCTTGGAGTGTCTTTCTGGAGAGGCTGTGGGCAGGCGCTGATTCCTGGCTCAGAGCTCATGCATGTAAGGCCCAGTGAATAAAAGTTCCCAGCTGACAAGTTGTGCGTGTGTGTGCAAGCAAAGTCCATGCTGCTTCACCGTCTCAGTTTGCAAAGCTTGGCCCCTCACCCCCGGGGAGACCTCGGCATTTGTGTCTCCTCGCCTGACCTTATTGGATCCACTCTCCATTGAACAGGGGAGTTTCTGGCTTTGGTTCTGGTTAGGCTGCCCCTCCCCCTCTGCCCATGCTGTGGGAATGCTGGCCAAGAGGCCTGATGAATAGGATGGAGAATACTAGGGGCAAGCAGTGGAGGCTGGATCTGGAGGTGGTGAGTGTGGCCGAGGGCTCTGGCTTGCCATGTGGGTGCAGGGTAAGTCTCTCTGGGAAGCTCCTAAGGCTGTGAAATGTGTGGGGAGTGGAAGATCAGCTCTGGTGGAAACTGCTCCCTTCCAAATGTGGACTCTGCCCATTGGGAAGCACAAGGCCAGCCTTCCTGAACTCTAGCCCACTGATCTGAGGTGGTGGTTATGGCTGGAAGATACAGCGAGGCTTTCAATAGCCACATGTTTCAAGAGTTTGCTATAGAGCCACCCAGCGGGGATGTTGACTTCACTGCTGGTACATACTAGCGTGTGTGTTCTGTTCTACACCTGCTGTTGCTTTCTGATTAAGATCAAGTGAGACTTTCCTCATATCCACCCTGCTCAGTCTAGGGCACTATCTCCTCTCCCACTCCCACCTTCCCCAAATGGACGCACTAATCTAACCGCTCATTTCATCTCTGATTCTGAAGTGGAAAATATCCTAGATTCAAATTTTGCTACATGTCCATTTTTGTTCATTTTTAGCCCTGTCTCTTCCAGGCTGGCTTTCCCTGCCAGCCAAGCAGTCTGTTGTTAATTACCTGGCTGCTCTAACTTCTCCCAGCTGAGGGGCTGCATTAACTAACCAGGAGCCTGAGGGCGGTGCCTGATCTGCATAAAATTGAGCAGATTGCTGGGGCCTCATCTTTGGTGTGCTGGAGCAGCTCCAGCTCCCAGCATGCAGTGCCCCACATAGCTTTGAGCAGCCTCTGGTCAAGATGAAGCACTGTATGCCAGGGCCCATAGATTATGCAGGCTGCACCCCTTAATTAAACAGGAGAGAGACCACAGGACATACGCTGCATTTGGGCTGGGAGGCAGTGCATTGGTCCCTGCCCCACTCCTAGACCAGTCCAGACCTTTGCAATGCCTCCTTGCCAGCAGGTGGTAAAGGAAAAAGCTGGGTGCTGCTCCCTGTCAGTTCTCCCCATTAAGGGGGCTGCTATGAATGGAAAGAGAGATCTGCTTTATGGGACAGAAAGAGAGATGCCATTGGAAGTGTGTGGGGCACAGATCCCTGGGTGTGCTTGTGGAAAGATGGACAGAGCAGCTGGAGCTTTGCATTTTTATAATTCTCCCAGAATCGATCAAGATCCTAACGGCGCTGGGAACATTTGAACAAACGTATTCTGCTGATGGCTGGGTTACTCTTTTCTTGTGTGGACCAAATGCTAATGGCAGGACTGGGTGTGGTCTTTGTGCGTCTCTCGGCCCCAGCCCACCGTGCTGGGGATTTGAAAAATGCTGTGCTTCCATCTCGGAAGGGATCAGGGCCAGCTCAGAAGTGGCTTTCTGCAGGGAATGTAAAAATTTTTAGTTTTCAAAATATAAGGGGGCTGGGTGGCTAGGAACTCGTTCACTCTGGACAAAACGTTGTGCCTCTTTGCATGCCGAATTGCCAAGAAAGGGAAAAACATACCTCCGATAAATCCCATGTTTGTTTGTTTTATGGTTGCAATGTGACTGTGCACTGATAGTGCCCCTTTTATCTGAGGAGGTGTAATTACTGTGCAGAGCCCCTGAGAGGTACACCTCAGCTCCTTCCCGTTTCTCCGTAGGGGCAGCCCAGGCACAGGAGGAGGTTAAGTGACTCACTCAAGGTTGCTCAGTGAGTCAGTGGCACAGCCAGCAATAGACTCCGGGATTGCTGCCTACCAGTCTGCATTCTAATCACTAGACAACTCTCCACCCTACACCACGTTGTGTGGGGTGAAGCTAGGCTTCGATCTAGGCTGCACCAGGAGAAAGCAGAGGGGTGGGAGTGTTAATTCCTATGAAGACAGAGGAGATACGTCAGCATAAATCCAAAGGTAACTGAGATCTGAATGAGTCTGATTCAGAGCTCATTGAAGTCATTCTCAATAGACTTTGGACCAGACTCTGTGTGTGCATGATATGAAATTTGTAACAATGATTCCACTAGCTGGGGAACAGTGGAGAAATCTTTGAGAATATGTTTTTAATTAGTGCGGGGGAAGAGGAAAGAGTTAAGCTTAGTTGAGGTGCAGAGAGTTGCATATACAGTACAAGCTTCTACTGGTAGAACTACAAGCCTTTTCTTTCGTTATTGCTGCAAGGCTTTAAGATTCTTCCCATGAAGGCAAACCTAAAAATATACCTAATGTCTCCTGCAATCTACTGGCTTGTCCACTGCACTTGTGGGGGTTCCTTCATATAATTTCCCCTTCTACCTTTGCTAATCATCAGAGGGGTGGGTGTGTCGACTATGGTGCTGGTTGCTGACCACAGCAAGTGAATCCCAGTGTTTAAAGATAAAGACCCATTAAGTCTCATTTCTCCCATTCTTTGGGGGGCCAGTTCAGGATAGTTCCTTATTCATCAATTTTCTTACCAAGCCTAGTTTTCAAAGTGCTGCTCATCCTTGAAATGTGACGCTAAAGCTGTTGTGGTGGTTGTGGGACTCTTTGTTCCTTATCTGGCTGACTCCAGATCAGTTTCCCTCTGTTTGAGTAGAGGGATGGTTTTTCTAAGTGCCAGCTCTGTAAACATGCCTGGGACTCCAGGAGTCAACCCCAGGCTCCTGCTGACTTGTGTATCATCACCACAAATGAACATGCTGCAATGAGAACACAGATAATGACTGATTCTGTTAATGATGCACGAGCCAAAATAGAATCCAGCTTGTGCAACTGTAGCTATACTGGCTCTGCAAGGCTAAAAGCAGCGAAGTGAGCTCTAATGGCACTGAATGCACATGGGATGCAGAGCCGTTGCACCTTGCTGATCATAACTGCACTTTACATGTTCCAAGCAGTGGGGCTTCCATCAACTCTTAGGGAAGTCTGTTCTGTGTTGGGCTGGATCTTGCCCACTTTTCTATCAGTTTATGCCCTTTTGAGGCACTATAGTATCCAAGACCTAGATTAGGGAGTTTTCCTTGGTATTCAGCCTAAATTCCTCCTCACCTCTTTAATCCTGATTCCATCCCAGCACTCTTGGTTCTACCCCTTTGTGCCACCCTAAATTATTTTTATGGCTGCATCTCTGAAGTCCCAAACACAGGATTCTGACATATCTGCAGGATGCAGTGGGAGGAGAGGTGCAGCAGGCTGGAGGAGTGAATGGCCTGTCTCCATATCTTTATTAGAAAGCAAGCGGGGGGACAAGCATTTATGGGGCAAGTCAATGGTCTTTTGATTAAAGGGTCTTTTGAAGTGTGTGTCTGTTAGCTGCAGCCAGGCGGGCAGACAGTCCATTCTAACCTAGTTCATGGAGCAGCTGTGACCAGGGTCTAAAACATTCAGGGCTTCATGGCCAGTTTAAAGGTGAAACAGTTAGCAAATTTCCTTTCCAGTGTGGGATAAAAGGGGTTTGACTGAGTCTGGCAGTTGTGGCTGCTGTGTCAGCTTTGCTTCTGATGGCAGGTTTTCCTGCTGCGCTTGTATGGGGGAGTCTCTCTCTCTCTCTCTCTCTCTCTCTCTAAAATAAACACAAACTATTCCCCGTCAGCCCCTCTGTATGTTCCCTCCTCCACGTTCCTGTTGCATTGCTGCTGTTTGAGTCATCCTGCAGGGTTGTTCTCTGTTGCAGGAAGTTCTTCCCTGTTTACTTTTCTGTCCAGGCAGAATAATGGAATGTATTTTTAGGCCTATTTGCGTTGCTCTCTGAGTTGGCATTAACCTGCGGCCTGGGCTTGGGGTGTAGTTTTTTAATGCAGTCCATTTCAGGCCTGGGCTTGGCTCCAAGGCATCTGCCTGGAGGTTTCCGAAGTCCCGTATCCATGGTGGCCATATTTGCGGAACAGGATCAGCTTTCTGTAGACAAACGAATTGCTAGGTCTCCAGTGGGAATGGAGTTTCCAGTCAGAACCCAGGGGATAGGTTCCTAGAGGTTAGAGTAGTGGCCGCTTGGGGCATTTAACACTAGCCATCATTGCTGTGTTAGGGTGGAAGGACGGCACTGTTAAGGTGCAGGACTGAGGGTCAGAAGTCCTGGGTTCTGCTCCTAACTTTGTCACAGACTTCCTCTGTAGGCTCTTTGGTGAGACACTTTGAGCTCAGCCCTGCAAGGTCCAGGTGATGGAGTGGTTAAAATGCTGGCATCTTTCTGCACTAGCACTCCCACTGGTGGTAGTAATGATAGGATGCTTTTGGTGGGGGAATTTAGCATTGAGAAGCAGGCTGGGGCTATTTTGTGAAGAGGGCCTGTCACGTGGTCTGCACACCCCATCCTCCTTTGGGGCATGGCGGGGTTGTGATACCACCCTGGTTACAGTCTTCCTGACAGTCTTTAGGCTGAAAGAGGCATGGTCTAGAGTCTGGAGTCAATATGGCGGCCCTTGGGGTCAGGGCAGTGCAGCCTAATGGACAGTACCGGGGGGGCGGCAACCTGGGTAGGGGGGGTCTGGGCCCACTCGACTCCACCGGGCCTTGACCCGGGGCCCTGACTCTGCCACTGGATCAGTGGGGAATTGCACCGAAACACGCTAACCTCACTTGGGTGGGATACACCACTCGCTCACCCTCCCTGGGTTACTTCCCACCGTGCTTCCAGAAGCTGCAGTTCATGGGGCATCGGGGTCTCCGGGCTCCTCAGCGTGGGTGATTCCCTGGGGCTCCATTGGCCACAGACCTCCAGTCCGACTCTCAGGATCTCTGGCTCCCGCAGGCAAGAGCTGGGATGGCTCTTCAGCTGGAGCCTCCGCCAAAGATCCTTCTCCTCCCTTGGTCAGCCTAGAATGAGCTGGGCTGCTCCCTTTTATACTGAGGCAGCAGTTGGAGCATGCCTAGCATGGTCTGAGGGGTAGGACTTCTGATGCCCATAGTGTGGGCTTAACCCTCTCTTGTCCAGTGCGTGATATGCACACCCTGTCACAGAGCCCATGGCAACATTCAAGTCATTGCCTTTCTCAAAATGGGCTGTAGCCACCAGAGAGAAAACTAATGTGAAGGAGACCCCCCTCTCCCTTCTATGATTCCCCAACCTGTTCTAGCACGTGTCTAAGTGGTAAAAACAAAATTGGATTGGCCAGCTGTCTCTGTGCTTTAAAATAGAGCCTTCCACTTCATTCAATCACTACTTAGTCTGATCCTCTGTTTAATTTGATCCAGACCTTAGGAACCCAAATCATTTTGTATTTTAAAAAAAATAATAAAACTTCCTCTATTCTTTTAGTCACTGTTGATTGCTTTAGGCAGGTATTATTCGATAATGCAATCACCAGCTATAGGAAGCTGCCCTTTAATAACAGAGCCAAAGTTCTGAACGAGAGAGAAGCAACTGCCTAAGGAGGATCCATGATGGGGAAAAAAGTGGAGTTATCAGCAAAAAGTTCTGTGGAGCTGTTTTAAAAAAACAAGAACAAAAAACTCTACACATCTCTGCCCTGCCTCCTGCTCAGCTCATATATGCTGTGCCCTGCTCCTCTCTCCATTGTCCACTCCCTTTTCTATGTCTAGATACCCCCTTTGAGTGACTCAAGAGACCTTTCTTTCAGTGTCTTCCAGTACTGATCTCCACACCAGCATGCTTCTTCCAGCTCTGGTGCCTGATTCCTAAAATACGTGACTAACCGGAAGTACACCAAAGAAAACAACTTAGTGTTCTGCTCCCTCTAAAGAATCTAGAGCAGTGTTTTGTGTACGAATTACAGGGAATCCTAGTCTTCCCAGTGCATGTTGTGGTCTCTGTCCTCATTCCCTCCTCTCCCCATAGTCTGTTGTCATGGTTTGGTCAGTCTAATTTACATTGTAATCTCCTTGAGACAGAGACCTAGGTATTTACATATCTGTCCTTGCATGACTCTGACAATGTAAATAATACAATAACTT
Organism: Mauremys mutica; assembly: GCF_020497125.1. Taxonomy (NCBI): domain Eukaryota; kingdom Metazoa; phylum Chordata; order Testudines; family Geoemydidae; genus Mauremys; species Mauremys mutica. The sequence goes on along the minus strand of NC_059078.1, from coordinate 21,948,667 downwards.
GGGTAGTGTTCATGTGCGTTGCTGCCCCCTCTGGATGGCATCAGAACTGCTCAGTTGTCCACAGAACCCTTATTGCTAACACATTTGCCCATCTCCTGTACCTCAAGTGGAAGGGTCCTGGACTTTTGGGAGGAAGATCTTCCTTTTCTCCCTGGTGTTGCCAAGTGGGAAGCTCTGAGCAGCGAGAATGTGAAGTATGGCAACCTGTGTGACATCCTGGGTGGCCATGGATTTGTTACAGTGGTATTATTACTAACAAAACGTGTGTTATTCAAACTTTGCAATTGAATTGTGAGCTCTCCTGTGTGCTCTGTGAACTGCGCCTTGCTGCTCACAGGGATGAGATCAGCCACTTAGATCAGTCACAGTGATAGAGGAACGGTCTTGATTGAAATAAGAGGAAGGCAGGCACTGCGTGGGACTTGCTCCTCTTTGTAAAGTCCCATTAGAGTAGTGGGATCCTGTGTGTCTGACAGCTAGGGAATGGGGATTTGAGGGACCATTTCCTCAGGGGAGAAGAAGGGTGAAGACTTAGACTCTCGTTCCTCTGTGTGAGACAGGAATAACTTGCTGAAAACACCTGGTAGTGTCTTCAGAACCAGGCAGAGCAGCAGTCTGGTTTGGGAAGATGATCTGGGCTAGCGCTGTGGGGCATGCTGTGTGTGTGGTGGGGGAATTGGCATTATGGAAGGATTGTGTATCATGCTTCCCCTTTACTGAAGAGCTACTGATAGGCCTTGCCACCTGGAGGTAGCCACTGGTAGAGGAAGATTGGCCTTGTGGATAAGGCACTGGCCTGGGAGTCAGGAGACCAGGTTTCTGTTCCTCCCTGGGCCACTGATTCACTATGCAGCCTTTGAGCAAGTCACTTCCCCTCTCTGGGCCTCAGTTTCTCCATCAGGAATTTGATGACCAGTGCTTAATTTGTAATGAAAGCTGTGCCAGGGTTCAAGCAATTTTTTTACTTTCATAACTGACACGGCAAGCCCAGAGGTGCCAGGGCTCAGCCCTGGCACAAATTAAGCACTGGTGGTGATGATATTCCCTGGCCTCTCAGAAGGGGCGAGACATTAATTAATATTTGTAAAGGGCTCATATACTTTGATGAGATGAAACAATACATGACGTAAATAGGGGTTTGTCTACACTGGCACTTTGTCGGCAAAACTTTTGTCGTTGGGGGAGGGGGGGGCGGGGGAAAGGGGTGACAAAAGTTTTACCGAACAGCGCTTTGCTGGCCGACAAACAGCAGCTACACTGCGCGTGGCTGTGGCTGCACAACTATATCGTTAAAAGCCTCGTCGTGTAGCCATAGCCTAGTTCTCACCTTGCTACATGACACTGCCCTCAGTGTATGGGGTGGGGGTGTCAGTGGAGAGCACTGCCCCAGAGTTGTCTGGGCTGTCTGTCTGTTGCTGAGAGGGGTGCCTGTTTCTAGGGGGTTGGAAGCCTTCCTTTGAAGGCACCCACTCCAGGAGGAAAGAGCAGCACTTCCCCCTGCCCCGGTCTCCAGGTTTGTCCATGTGGCCTGGAGGCACAGTTCAGGCCCCAGCAGGGTCAATGTAGCCTTTTACCCTTATATGGCATCCTATGCAATTCAATGTGCAGATCTTTCAGACAAGTCCTTAAAAATCAACATGCTGTGTCTGCCTTGGCGGTGGGGGTTCAAGGTTGCCGGGCATTTCTCGGTAAGGCCGGCTGTACACTTAAACTTAGGCTGACCTAGCTACGGCGCTCTGGGAGTGAAAAATCCACCCTCCTGAGTGATGTAACTGTAGACAGTGTAGATGCAGCTAGGTCGATGGAAGAATGCTTCTGTTGACCGAGCTACCGGCTTGGGGAGGTGGAGTCCCTCCAGTGACAGAAAAGCCCCTTCCATCGCTGTAGTCTCTCTCTACACTATGGGGTTGTGTAGTGTACAGTAGGGTTGTACAGTGCTGCTATAGCACCTGTAGTGTAGATGTGGCCTACGAGTTGACGTTTTAGCTATGAGAGCTTGGGCCAGAGTTTCCCTACCCTTGTTGCCTGACTATTGTGCTCCACCCCAGAAGCGGTTACATTTCAGAGGTAGGAAAAGTGATTTGTGAATATACCTTTTGCTAAGTGCTTTGGGTTCCTTTATGGTGATCAGATGTGATCCGAGAAATGTGAGATTGTTATAATCAGTACTATTGCCGGGGCTGGTGGCTCTTGGAATCAGTTAATTCAGCACCCAAGAAGCTTCGCAGTTAAACACGTGCATCGATCTCTCCCTGCTGCTCCTACGCAGCCATGTTAGTCTGCACAATGTGTATATGCAGCCGCACAAACATCCCTCTTGGCTAGTACCTTACAGAGCCCTGGGGATGGAGGGAGGAGGGATTAGGACCTCAAATGCTGCCTGTGAAACAGACAGCAAGGGCAACTTGAACCTGGCACCCGCTCAGCTGGAGAGAGCCTCGTGGGCTGCTTAGAATTGCACTTACCATCCGGAGCAGGAGCCAAGGCCTTGCTTGAGTTACCCGGTGCGCCAGAAAGGAGCTGGCAGGGCTGCTGCTGTGACGGTGCTGCTAAGGGCAATCTGTCAGTGGCCCTAATGTGGTTCCATCAGTGCTGCGTTACCCTACCTTGTCCTGGTGGTGCTTTCACTGTGGGCTCTGAGGGGAGGGGAAAGCGGGGGTGAGTGTGACTCCATGCTGCTGGCGAGAAGAGAGGCTGAAAAGGCCTCTGCAGAGACTGAACGTGCGGGCAGTGCTTGCTCTGAAACCTCCCCACCCCCTCACTTGGAGCTCTGCCAGCCCTGCTCTCTGCCTTGCAAATGCTGAATTGTTGTCAAGGGATGCTGAGGTAGGTCTCGGGGTGGGGCTAACACTGGCACCAGTGAAGTCAAGGTCGCAGTAACCCCTTCGCCGTGCAGAACTTCCCTCAAAACTGGTGGGAAATCAAGGGCACCAGTGCTCCACTGGCTGGTGCTTTCAGGCACCTGGTCCTGACCTTGCAGTGGAGTGAGCTGTCGTGGAAGCGTACGGCCCAGCAGCAGGCCTGAAGAAGGGGAGGGAGCTGGCTCTGGAGCTCCACGTTGGAGCCTGTCAGGGAGCAGAGGTGGATGATTGGCTTGGCTGGGGACCTGGAGCTGAAGTCCTGGTGCGTTTGGTTTCTCCTCAGTGACGCTGGCCATGTGCCCTGTCCAAAGGGGCAGTGCAATGCAGCCCAGCCCCGCTCTGAGTGCACAGAGAGATGGGTTGGAGGAGGTCTGAGGGCTGGGTGGAGGGCAAGGAGAGAGGCTGTTGATATCATTAGGCTGGTTGGAGTGGGCTTCTGCGGGTGGCAAATGGAGCTCCCCAGGAGGGGGAATGGGCACTGTCACATGTTAGCTGTGCAGGTTGAATGAGGGACTCTCTAGTCCTTTTGTACAGTGACCCCATTCCCGGGGGCCCCAGAATCCTTTGCTCTGGTTCCCTTGGCACCTTGAAGGAGACATCATGGGAGTTTGCTGAGTGGTGTGAGAACCAGGCTGGTGTCTCAAGGAAATCTGCTAGCAAGTGGCTGAGAAAACCTGACTCCCCAGAAGATGGGAGCCAGGGAGTGGGAGGTGGCAGGATCATGCCCCTGGATGACTGGTGGGAGCTGGGAGGGAAGTTGTGCCCCCAACTGAGAATGAAATGACTCCGGGGGGTGGGAGTCTTTGCTGCTGCTGGTTTCCTGCCTCTGTCCTGGTAATTGCTGGTTTCACCTTGCAAGGTTGGACTGCTGTCTCATTAGAGTCTGTCTCCCCACTCCCCTGCTGGCTGTGACCTGATGGTCTAGAGCAAGGTGAATCCCTGTTCTTGCTGGATGTGTGGTCTGTGGTGCTGTGGTGGAACATAGCAGTCTGACAATCCTCCTGCCTGGGGCCCTATTTCCTGCCTATGCCACTCCCTGCTGGAAATCCTAGGCATCCCCACCGGCTGTGCCAGGTTTATCTCTGAGCCAGGGATCTCAGATGAGGGGTGTCTCTTCTTGTCCTTTTACCACCTTTCAAACTTCTTATCTGGGGGGGTCTGGACGAACAGAAGATTTAACACCGGGCTGGGCAGCTGGACATCCCTGGGATATTTGGTTGGGGCAAACAAATCCCAGGGGCTGATCGTACTTTGCACCTACAGCTCCTTTCATCGAAGGATCTCAAGGTACTTTATAAATGTTAATCCTCCCCAGGCAGTGGGTCAGTATCTTTACCCCAGTTCTATAGACAACCGAGAAACTGGAACACAGAGAGGGGAAGTGCCTCCCTGAAGGCCATGTAGTAAAGTCAGTGGCGAAGGCCCCCAGAGCCCTTACTCCCAATCCCCCTGCTCTAACTCCAGCCAGGGTGTTCTCCTCTCAGTACATTTGGCACCATTTATTTCTCCCTTCATTTGTGAAAGTCTTTCTCTCTCTGTCTTTATAAAAGTAACATCTCTTTAATGACCAGCCATTCAGCACATTAAAGTCCAATTAGGTAACTGGTGAAATGCAATGAAAGCTTTGTAGGCTGCCTTGCGCTGCATGCACAGGCCGGGGAAGAAGGGCTCAGAGGCGCTCGCGTTGTGGTGTTTTCCAGCCTCTCTGTTCAGGAGGGGACTGCGTTTGCAGCGTGGTGGGTGTGAACTATACAGCTCCCACAGCGTGGGGCTGGGTGCGAGGCCACTGGCGTGTTGTTTTCCTGTCTGGGAAAGGGACTGCTGGATTGCCATCTTGGGCAATGGAAATCCTCTGTATGACTCCAGCAAGGGCAGGTCTCCCTCGGGAACTCCCCCTGCCACCGAGCCTTCATCTTGCTCTCTGGGTGTAGGCCCATGGCCCATTTTAGTCCTTGGCTTCTCTGCTGAGATTGCTAGGAAGGGAGCCGGTTTGGTGTTGGTTAGGCGGGTGGGTTTTGTGAGGCACACCTGTCTCCTAGAGCTCAGGCAGACTCGCCAGCTTGTTTCATGGGGGACTTCTTCAGGTGGTAGCAGCCTTGTCAGCACTGACTAGGCTGGATTTGAACTGGGGGCTTTGAGAGGACTCTACTGACTGGGGCCTGTGCCTGAGCCATCCCATCCCCCAGTCATGCAGCTAGTTTAGATAAGAAGTGAGCAGCTGGCTGTTCAGAGGAACCATTTGTGGTTCCCCCCTGGCTCCTGGGCGGTGAACAAACTGCCACAAGGACCAGATTTTAAAACCCTCAGTGAATTGGGGCGGAGTTGCCAGGGCCGAGGCGCGTGTAGCTTCGTGTCACGGTGGGAGGTGTTAGGCCCCAATGAGTGCTCCTGTGCACTGTGACTGGCTGTGCATGTGGCCGGCATGAAGGGCACGTGTTGGCTATGCCCCATGGAGGCACTTGTGTCTGTGAGCCATTCGAGAGTGAACCGTGAGCGTGCTGCCTGCCATGTGTGTGCCGAGATGCTGCGCGCTCACTCTGGCAGCTGAAATGATGGGCGCATTTACCCTTTGCTGCGGGCTGGCCTGTGGCTTCAGGTCCTATTGGAGAGCCAGGCTGATTCTCTGGACTAGTGATGCTGAGGCTGAGTGCTCATCCACCCTGGGAAGTGAGTGCTTGACAGCACCCAAGAGCAACCGTCCCATGCCTGCTAGGGAGTGTCAGAGCATTGACAGGCTCTGTGCTGCATTCTGCCCCGGCATGGTGGGAGAGATGGTGGCTGTGATATGGGCCAGCAAGTGCCAGGGTGGGGAAGCAAAGTGGCCGTGAATGCCCGGAGGCTCACTGGGGTGGTTTTAGGCTGCGTTGTGCTAATCCGCTCTCGGCAAGTCTCCCTTCAGACAGGAAGCTATGGTCTCTGTGCTGCTGGGGTGGGGGAAGAGGTGGAAGGTGGGCGAATGTGGCTTTCTGTGATGCTGCACGCGCCCCCCCCCTCATTGTGTGTGGTTGTTGAATGAGGGGAGTAACGTTCTGGAGGAGATGGATGGAAGGGGCGCTGCATCTCCTATACATGGCAATGGAAGCTGCTAAGCCCCCAGAGGGCTGTGAGAACCAAAGCCCCAGAAATGGAGAGTGGCTGGCAGGGGGCAAGGGGGTGGGCAATGAGCCCCAAAGGCTTAATGTTATAACTTGAGCTGCAGAAGGGCTGGCCTAACCCTGTTCTTGTCTTTCCCTCTAGGGCTGATCAGGCTGCCAGTGTCCACGACGCCCTGAATGTGAAGTCTAGCAGAAGCAGAGGAGACCGTGGCCCTGTAATACCCCCTCCCATCCCCGCACCCCTCTATTTTGGGTTGGCTTCTATTTATTTTGTGGCTGGGTTTGTGCACGGCCCTGGTCGGATGTGACACTGCTGCAATGTGGCTCCTTCGGCTCAAGCACCACTTGTCCGTTAATATCTGGACCCTTCTGCTTTTGGGGAGCGCCTGGCTACCACTGGCAGAGGGCACCCCCAAGTCCCTCTTTAGGACTTTCTCTGTCACAGACTGGAGCTTGACACACCTGGTGGTCCACAACAAAACTGGGGAGGTCTATGTGGGCGCTGTCAACCGGATCTACAAGCTCTCCAACAACCTGACGCTGTTGCGTGCCCATGTGACGGGGCCGGTGGATGATAACGAGAAGTGCTATCCGCCCCCTAGCGTCCAGTCCTGCCCCCATGGGCTGGTCACCACCAACAATGTCAACAAGTTGCTGCTGGTGGACTACTCAGGGAACCGGCTGATCGCCTGTGGTAGTGCCTCCCAGGGCATCTGCCAGTTCCTACGCTTGGACGACCTCTTCAAGCTGGGGGAACCCCACCACCGCAAGGAGCACTACCTCTCCAGTGTCAATGAGTCGGGCACCATGTCAGGTGTCATCATTGAGGTGCTTAATGGACAAAACAAGCTCTTCATCGGGACGCCGATCGATGGGAAGTCCGAGTACTTCCCCACCCTCTCTAGCCGCAAGCTGATGACCAACGAGGAGAACGCGGAGATGTTTGGCTTCGTCTACCAGGACGAGTTTGTCTCCTCCCAGCTCAAGATCCCCTCAGACACGCTCTCCAAATTTCCCACGTTTGACATTTACTACATCTATAGCTTCAGCAGTGAGCAGTTCGTCTACTACCTGACCTTGCAGCTGGACACCCAGCTCACCTCGCCTGACTCTACAGGGGAGCAATTCTTCACCTCCAAAATCGTCCGCCTCTGTGTGGACGACCCCAAGTTCTACTCCTACGTGGAGTTCCCCATCGGCTGCGTGCGAGATGGCGTCGAGTACCGCCTGATACAGGACGCGTACCTCAGCAAGCCCGGCAAGGTGCTTGCCAGGCAGCTGGGCATCTCGGAGCAGGAAGACATCCTCTTCACTGTTTTCTCCCAGGGCCAGAAGAACAGGGTCAAGCCACCCAAGGAGTCCGTCCTCTGCCTCTTCACTCTGAAAAAGATAAAAGACAAAATCAAGGAGCGCATCCAGTCTTGCTACCGAGGGGAGGGAAAGCTGTCACTGCCCTGGCTATTGAACAAGGAATTGGGTTGCATCAACTCGGTAAGTGCCTGCTTAGCTCTGAGGGGGGCTGCTTTCCGGTCCTGTGGATCCACTCCCATCACGGTCACCTGGCTGGGCTGCTGCCTGCTCAGATGGGCTGCTTGTCTGTTGTGAGAACTATTGCCGGCGGGGCGGGGGTAGGAGCGCAGGCTGACGCAGGGTATCTAGTGGTATCCCATTATGAGTATGGAGCACGAGGTCATGGCTCTGGTGCGGGATGGTCACTGGGTTTTGGTTTAAACAGGTATTTACCAGTGGATCCAGGCCTGTGTAGTAAATGCTGCTCCCAGTGGTGATACAGTGGGCGTCAGCTCTTCCCCAGTTTTAGCTAGAGTAATGCTGGGCAGAGGGCTGGGAGGGCAAAAAAAGCACCCAGAAGCTTTTTGATGTTAGTGGTTTGGTACCCACCAGATCCTTAGGTAGGCGAGTGCCTGGGTACCTCTTTCTCCTCCTTGTTCCATGCTGGCTCTGGCAGTCCAGGCCTCCTGCTGGGACGATTGTACCGTAGCTCACAGTGATGCACCATCCAGAGCCTGGGGTCCTGCTAGCGATGCTGAACCTTCTCTAGTTTTGTGGTGAGTGTAACAGACACCCTAGGGCCCAAGCAGCGGGATGGTGGGAGCTGATACCCTGCAGTGCAGTTCCTGACTGCATACAGTACATGGAACAGCTGACACCGCTGCAGCATGTGATGGGGGGCTGGGAAGGCAGGGATGGAGTTGGGTAGGTGCAAACAATAACTATTCCCCTCTTTGTCTTTTGCAGTATTGACAGATTTGATTCCCTCCTGGGGAGGGTGTGGGGGGCGGGGGCAGCTAATCTCCCTGCAGATCAGACTAATAACATGCTTCAGAGAGCTAACCGTGGCGACGGTGGATTAAAGGGAGCGCAGCCTGCCCTCTTCAGGCGCAGGTGGCGCCTTTCCCGCTGGTCGATGCCAGCGCTCAGAGTGGAGATGGCTGCGGCTCAGCATGAGAGCCCCTTGCAAATGGCATCTGTGGCTTTTGGGATGGTCGGAGAGAACCTCCAAAGCAACTGCGTGTGACTGAGAACACAGGGGTGGGGAGGGGTGGCGAAGGCAGAGTCAGAGGGTGTCCGGCAGCCTTGTGGGCTGCACAGCTTCCTTCAGCGTTCGGCGCAGAGGCTCCTTGCTGCCTGCTCCCGGGCCCTTGTTCATTCTAAGTGCACCTGTTGCATGCCCCGTAGCATGAGTTGGTGGGAAGGGAGTGAGAGTGTCTGACCCCTTAATTTCTGCCCTCAGGCCCCCTTTAGAACAGCTGGTCACTCCGTTCACAACCGACCCAGGGCGGCTGGATTCAAACACACTCTGCTCCTGCTGGAAAATGATCATTCCTGCGAGCTGCTGGCTCTGTGCCAGGGGCTGGGTCACACAGCCAGACCCTGGGCCCCCGCTGCAGGGCAGCCCTGCCTTTGGCAGACTCCAGAGAAATGATCTGCCTCTGACATGTGACGCCCTCTCGTCTCTGTGATCTTGTCAATACCTGGCACATGCTTGGCCCATTCAGCCTCTGTCAAGCCTCTCTGTGTCGTCCTGTCCTCGCGCTCTGTTCTCATCCTCCCCCACCATGGTATAGGACTGTCCCTGAAGGAAGGCTTTCCATGCTGGCTGCTCCTTACCTGGTCAGACCTGTTCCACTGGCTGATGGAGGCCTGGAAAATCTTCCTGTTCCTTCTCTTTTTAGCTCTTGGCAGCTCATTCATTGCTGAGCGTGCTCATAGGATCTGCTGAGAGTGGGAGCAGGTCAGCTCCTGTCTAGATCCCATGGTGACAGTTCCCTAGTTCCAGAGGTGAAAGTAAGCCGGTCCGGTCCGGTACGCCGTAACAGACCACACCGGCTTCCGCGGCGGGGACTTAAAGGGCTCTGGGCTCCCCGCTGCAGCGGGCAGCCCAGAGCCCTTTAAATCCCGCCCGCGGTTCCAGCGGCCGGGCTGGGACCAGATTTAAAGGGCTCTGGGCTGCCGGCTGCAGTCAACCCAGAGCCCTTTAAATCCTGCTCGCGGCTCCGGCAGCTGGGTTGGAGCCGGATTTAAAGGGCTCTGGGTTGCTGTGGCTGTGGTCAACCCAGAGCCCTTTAAATCCCGCCCATGGCTCCGGCAGCCAGGCTGGGGCCGGATTTAAAGGGCTCAGAGCTCCCCCGGCTGCGGGAAGCCCAGAGCCCTTTGACTCCCGCCTGCGGCTCCGGCAGCCGGAGCTGTGGTGGGAATTTAAAGGGTCCGGATCTCCGCGGTGGCAGGAGCCCCGGGCTCTTTAATTTGCCCCTGAGCCCCCGGGGCTCCCAGCCACCTCTGCAGCTGGGAGCCCCGGGTTGATTTAAAGGCCCTGGGGCTCCCAGCCACAGCCGGTGCCCCAGGGCCTTTAAATCTTGAGGCCCCGCTTCTTCCGGTTGAGGCCACGCCCCCTCAGGACTCCGGCAGTACCGGTAAGTCCTGTAAGTTACTTTCACCCCTGCCTAGTTCTTGCCTGGACAGTTCCCAGAATTTGTCAGGGGCAGAGCTTCTTTCAGAGTGGTTCAGTGGCTCCTCCAGTTGGGCATGCTGACCTGCCTCTGTCCTCAGGTCAGCATGCAATGAGGCAGCATAAAGAGGGTAGGTCCATGTGCAACAAAAACACCTCGGATTCTCATTCCCCCGCAAGCCTGGCTGCCAGGCCATGGGAGGTGCCTGGAGCATTGGGAGTGGGTGACTCCTCCACTTTCATTCAGGGCACATGGATGGGGAATGGCAGAGCGTGGGCCTCAGCATGTCCTAGGTGTGAGTGAGGCACTGGGAATGCGTCTGATGTTGAAGGCAGTTAGTAGCAAACTATTGCCCCTGGGGATGTGGGAGCATGCCAGGACTGTAATCCCTGGGCTGCTTTTCCCAGTCTAGGGAAAGTCTCTTGCCTGTCCCAAGGGAAGCATTTCCCACCGGCTGTTGCTAACACACGAACGCGGCTGCCGGCTTATTGTCCTGTTTTGCTACATGAAGTCTGTGGCAAGGGGGTGCTGAGCCTGCTTGGTTTATGAACTATTGCCGGCTTCTCTTCCAGATGATATTATAAAATATAAATGGTCACAGGGAGGCTATTTCAGCTACTCGGGATGATGGGAGTGTAATATATCCAGGCATCTCTAAACTGGCATGGCCTGGGCAGCCTCTCGCAGCGTGGGCTAAAGCCTGCAGGCCAGATCCTCAACAGGGGGAAATCAACTGAGCGCCATTGAAATCAGTTTAGCTACACCAGTTTACCCCAGCTGAGGATCTGGCCCAGCCATAAATGGGTGTATGACCTCACTGGGCTATACACCTGCTTACACCAAGGCTGAATTTAGTCCCCTGTCAGTGCTAGCGTGGTGCAATGGTTTAATGCTCTAGCCCAGAGGTAGGCAACCTATGGCACGGGTGCCGAAGGCGGCACGCGAGCTCATTTTTCAGTGGCACTCACACTGCCCGGGTCCTGGCCACTGGTCCAGGGGGCTCTGCATTTTAATTTCATTTTAAATGAAGCTTCTTAAAAACCTTATTTACTTTACGTAGAACAATAGTTTAGTTATATATTATAGACTTATAGAAAGAGACCGTCTAAAAATGTTAAAATGTATCACTGGCACGCGAAACCTTAAATCAGAGTGAATAAATGAAAACTTGGCACACCATTTCTGAAAGGTTGCCGACCCTGCTCTAGCCTCTCTCTTTTGGGCTTCCAGACTTTGCTAGATCACCATGAAATGACTGGTTGCAAGCTAGTCCAGGGTGGGTATTTGATCAAATAACACAAACTGGCCTGGTTGGCTTTCCCTGATCAAGGGAACCCAGCTCCAGCATAAGCAGGGGCACCTGCAAGTTAGGACAGTGGGGCATTGGCAGAGTGGTGGTATGGCCCAACCTGGAATATCCCGGGGGGCTGCAGGCCAGCACTGAGAGGGGTTGACAGAGCTGGGCTTGTGGATAGCAGGGTGGCTGTAAGAGGGGAGCTTGCCCTGCTGTTTTGTGCTCTGGCCAGCAGAGCCTGTGCCCTGAGTTTTCCTAGAGCAGCCCTTGTGTACCCCTTGTGCTGGAGTCTGTGTGGGATTTGTCTTTTCAAAGCCATTGTGCTGTGCTCAGAAAGCCAGTAGACTAGGACCTGGTGGTGCCCTTCTCCCAAGGAGCTTCACTGTGAGCTACTTATTGCTGGCATGTCAGGGGATTAAGGAGTTCACAAGGAGCCTCTAAATAGTCCCTCAGCCCCCTAAGTCCCATTCTGTGGAGCGTGGCCATCTGAGCCCCTTGCATTCCCCCTTCAAGGGGGAGCCAGCCATAGGACAGCTGTCCCCGCTGAACGTCCATTCTGACTGGCCCTTGGGGCACTGGGGAGTGCAGCAGGAGCAGTGCCTGAGTGAGGGTCTCCCCTTGGCTTAGTGCCCAGAAGGAGTAACACAGGGGGAGTCTTTTTTGGCCCTTGCTGTTTCTCAGGTGCCCTCTTGCAGGTCAGTCACCACAGGGATGCGGGGCTGTCCTGTGGGAGCCACGTGCCTTAACCGCATCCACCTGGAGTGCTTCGGCATCCTTGTGGAATTGTCCCAGGCAGCTCCTCCTTTGTCCTCTCCTGAGCTCGGAGGGAGACAGCTAACAGCTGCCTGACAAAGTAAAGGGTTTGCTGTCAAGAGCACTGGGCTCACAAATCTGATTTTGGCTTCAAACTAATTCAATTCTGGTGGAAAATGATGAAATCGTTACACTGCTGCCTGCTGGGTCATACGACTGCTGACTCCGGGAACGGAGCTGCCTGCCTCCCTCTCTTGCTCTGTCTCTCGCTCCCCTGTTCCCTCTCTCTTCGCTGCCCTTGGCCCGCACAGCTGTCTTGGGGACCCAGCTGTGCCTCGGAGCAGCTCTTCTGTTTCCTTTGGGCTTTTCCTAGGCAAGGTGCTGAACGAGAGAGAGACAGAAGTGTAAGGAAGGGAATGTCACCTTGTCCCTGAGCTGGTGGTATGTGTGTAGCGAGGGTGGTTGTGCCAGTCAGCCAAAGGGGTTGATGATGCTGTAGCCAGGTCTCCTGCTGGATTGGCACGGGGTGGCCGGTTTGATATATGAAATGAGCTGCGCAGAGGGATGTTCTGAGCATCAAGGACTTCAGCCTGGGTACAGGTCTGTGTGCAGAGCTAGATCTTTAGCAGTATTCTGAATCCAGGCGGGCTATTCCCCTGGAGCTCCCTGATCTCTGCTGGGTAGCGTTAGTGGGCTCCGGGGTGCTTAGTGGCCCCTCAGGGAGCCTAAGCAAAGTGTGCCGTGCAGATGAGCATTCAAACTGCAGCTGCCCTTGGCCTCCTTGTTGGTAGCTGCAGCAGAACAAGCAAGGGGCGAATGGGACACGGATGCCGAGCTCCCCCCTCTCTCTGCTGCTAGAGGGCCCTGTCCTGTGCCAGTGTAGCAGGAGGCAGGGCAGCATGGGTGTTTGTGGCTGTTCCTACTCTGCAGATTACTAATTCCTGTGCTGCGAAACATCTCTCTGAAACATTAAGAAGATGGTCATTAGTGGATCCCTTGTGTCTCTTTCTCCCAACCTCTCCCCTTTCACTCCTTCTCTTGTCTTGGCACAGGGATAACAAAGGAAGAGGGAAGGAGCAGAGAATAAACAAGCCGTTTGCTCACAAAAGTAACAAAGCACACAAGAAAACCAATCTGGCTGGAAATGGAGCCACAATATCAGTTCTGGCCAGTTGTTCTTCCCCCAACTTCCCTGGCTTCTTCGCATCCTTGTCAGGATCCAGCTTGGCTTTGGCTGGCTGGCTCAGGGCAAATTACTGGTCCTTGGGGAATTGAGAGCTGATGGCAAGGCTGCCCCTGTGTGTGGCCTTTGAACCCTGGCTGGGAACAGGATTAATTTCCCCCACTTTTAGGAGAACACAATAAAGATTGGAAGCAGCCACTCCCCTGCCTGGGGCTCTGATCACACCGCATGTCCCAGGCTGAGCAGAGATGGGCTGAGTCAGGGCTTGAATGGGAGAGCTCTAGGGAGAACTCAGGGTGCTTTGAGAAGCGGTGGCTAGTAACGCATTGAATAGTGCTTGTCTCTGTGAGCCAGCACTGAGCCGCTGTCCCAGCCTTATGCAGGAGAGTGCTGCGTTGCTGAAAGTGCCTGAGATGCGGCACCGAGGTCTTGATTTTTGGGCTCTTTAATGGCACTTTATGGAAGAGCAGGGATGTGAACATTGCTGTCCTGGCCAAAGTCCAGCTCAGGTAATAACTGTATTCCTAAATCCCACTGCACGTTCAATTAGATGTGGTATTCTTCACTTCCTGTCCTAAATGGTTATGCTGCTGTGTGCTGTTAAACAGTTCTCTTGTTCCACCCCCGCAAGTGGCTGCATTTCTGCAGTAGTTGAATGATCCCTGTGTGTATAGCTCATAAATCAGTTTGTAGAATGCATTGGAAGCTTCCAGGATGAAACACCTATCCATTATCATAGTCAATACTGGGGGACAAAAGGGGGCATCAGTTCAGCTAAACAGCCCCCTTCATGGGAGTTGTGGAAAGAGTATAAGTTACCAGGTACAGGTTACTTGATGGTTTCTGGGTGCCCTCTGCTTTCCTGAAGCTCCAACAGATCAAATGTGCCTTGTAACGTGTGACAGCTGCTATCTTGGCTAACACCACGGAGAGAACCCGGGACTGCTAGAGCTACAAGCGTAAGTCTCTCTCTAGCTTGAGCTAAAGAGCCAGGCTTTGCAGTTACTGTCAGTGACAGACTCCCATCTTCTGTGTATCAGGCACAGAAGGGGACACAACACACGCTGACCAGTGGCTTACATAGACATTCCCTCCACTCTGTCCCGGGCAGCTCTTGCAGTCCCACCATCGTTTCATTAGCATTGGCAGGCAGGGTTTGATTCTGTTTATTCTCAGGAAAGCTCAATGCTCTGGTGATATCTAGATTTTGGTGAAATCCCAGTTGGGCGACTTGTCTGAGCTGGCAGTAGGCTAAGGGTTCAGTTAGAGGCCCCCTCACGCCCTTTCCAGCCCTGGGGAGGATATATCCCAGTGGGGGGGCGGGGGAGAGTGTAGCCATCCTGCGCCATTTAGTGGTGAGAGAATTGGGTAATTGTTCCCCCGGCTACAGGAATTGGTTCTCCCAGTGTTCTTACAGGGCGTGAGCTCCTGCAGGAAATCAGTCAGGGGTGTGTGTGTGTGCTCACCATGACGGGAAACCTGGCTGCTTTGGCATTGGGATTATGATGTGAGCTTCTGAAGGTTTCAGGTAAAGCATGGAGGTGTGGGCTGCTGCATTCCAACACCAGCACTGCCTGTGCTAGAGAGCCCGTGAGGATTGTCCCTCTGCTAGGTACTAGGCCCGACCTCTTGGGCCTGGAGAAATTCCCTCACGTGATTTGCTTTTTCAGGCCAAGCAGAGGAGGGGGCACAACAGAGGAAGGTGCTGCCAGATCTCAAACCGAGCCCTCATCACCTCACTTCTCTGCTAGCAATATCCAAACCACATCCTCCAAAGTGTGCAAAACCAGTAGGTGCGAATTTTCTCATGCACCACTGAAATGCTGCCTGCTCTGGGCGGGCCATGGGAGCCAGTTAAGGGCTGCACAGCAACGCTCCACACTTGTCAGGAAGCAAAGGGTGGTGTCTCCAACTGATGCTATAAGGTTGCTGTCAGGAGTCTACTCTCACTTGAAACTGGGCGGTTTCAAAGTGAGGACCCGCATGTCTTCCCCCCACCCCAAAATCCTAGGGTAGGTCTCCCCTTCGGCTGCCACCACCCGGTCAATTCCGTGGGCCGGGACACCCCTGTTTCCCCCCTTGGGAACACAGATCAATTCACAGAGGAGGAACCTTCCCCCTCCCCCCTGATTCAACTCCTTGAATCTCACACACACAGGGAAGCAGCCCACTTCCCCCTCCCCTTCCCCTGAATTTCCCCAAGGGAAGGAATTAACCAAGTCCAAAGAAAAGAAAAGAATTTATTAAAGAATAAAAAGAAAAATACAGAATCTCTATGAGCCCAAGCTGGACACTCATAGGGTATAACCTTATCAATCTCTGGAGAGAATCCCCTCTCCCCCTTTTCTCAGTAAAAGCAATATCAGCAAACAGGAATAAAGCATTTCCTTTAGCAAACACACAATTGCAAATATAGAAATCAAATCATAAGACTAATTCACCTTTCTAATTAATACTCACTATTAATTAGTAGAAACTACTCCAGGAGAACTTGGAGACATGACTGTCTTCTGTTAGATTCAAAAACAGTTCTCACCCAGACAAAGGCTTCCCTCCACAGAGATTTGAAAAAATCTTATCTCTGATTGGTCCTCTGGTCAGGTGGTCACCAGGTACTACATGTTAACCCTTTACAGGTAAAACAGACCTTAACCCTTAACTATCTGTTTATGACAGTTGCTTTCTAAGTAGGCTGAATATAGGTGCCCGAGTTGGAACCCGAGACTCTGGGGTTAATGTCTGATTGGTGTGAAAAGTGCTGCTCCTGGTCAGGATTTCTGGTTTAAAGTCTCATCTGGAAGGCAGAAGAGCCAGGCTCTATGGCTGCGGTGGGCAGGGGGGATTTCTCTGCATGGGAAGGCCCTGTCAATCAAGATTAATCTCCTGACAAAGGAGGGGGAGGGTAGGGAGTGGGGGAAGGGCTGTCTCATGATGAACCTCACCCCCTTCCTTTGAGCCCCTCCAGCCGCGTTGTAAGAACTCTATTCATCGCGCTCCGGCCTCTCCAGAATGAGGCTCGGTGGATGACATCTCGTACAGCAGGGTTCAGAGGACAAGGGTGAAAGGAACTGTACGGGGATGTGGCTTTTGGATGAGCTGCCCTGTTCCTTCCCCCAGCTGAGTTCCCAGGGCACAAGGCCACGGCATCCCCAGTGCAGCAGCATCCTTGCGTTTTGGTTCCAGCTGCTGCGGCAGCAGCATGAACTTTTGACTATCTAATCCCCAAGTGCTGTGGGCCATCGCCGAGCCCACGCTGGAGCCAGGCAGAGAGGCCGCCAGACTTGGCTGAGCACTCGGAAGATGTTAGCGGTTCCTCCCTAGTGCTGAAGAGCCGAACAACTTGGCTGGGGAACTAATTCCATCCTGTTTCTTTCGTTCCCCTGCTGGGACCAGGAATTCATCTTCTGAAAGAGGCAGACCTGGAGCAGGAGACTGCATTGAGCAGGCTGTGAGGGTCTCAGCATAGCCATCTAAGCCCCCCACCCCCATTGCTGCCCTCCTCCCGTGGCCTCTGTAGGACCTGGGGAGGGCCAGCACCTGCAACAGAGGGATGGGGTGGTTTAGTTCAGACTCTGCGGGCTGAGTTTAAAAACAGTCCAGTAATGGCTGCGATTGCCTGCATGACTCTGCTAAACCAGCTCTAGTCAGAGCGCCTATTAACCTCTTCAGTGCTGGATGAGAAATCACAGGCTCCCTTAGACCCGCACGTCTGAACGTTCTGCTTCAGCACTCTGCAGGGCAAACTGCCGTGGGTATACTCGGTTCTGGTTATCTAGATCCTTCTACCGTCCACACGTCGGTGGAATTTGATCACCTCACTGACCAAGGTACCTTCACAACACGTCTCCAGCATGTCTCCACTTCCCAGAGAGGGAAAAGCCCTGAGTTAGCAGAGCGTTCAGCCCCAGGCTTGAGTGTGTTGCTGAATCAGGGCTCCATGGATTGTTCAGGTTCATACAGGAAGCTTGTGGCAGACCTAGGAACTGAACTCAGATCTCCTTCATTTCAGCCCAGTACTTCAATCACCAGAACATCCGTCCATGGGCTGCCAAAGAAGGGGTTAATGTTGCTGCCTGACTGAAGGTCTCTTTCTCTGCACAGAGCAGGTGGGGCACGGCTAGCTGCAGGGTGGGCTTTCTCCACCTGTTGCTCTCTCTGCTGAAGTGCCTCATGCCTGAGGCGGAGGGACCCTGTCTGGGGGAGGAGTTCAGATTCCATGGCCTGTTTGAGTCCTGGCCTCTCTCCGGAGCCTGCCGATGAGGGGGCAGTTGTTGCTGGTTCTGATGAGGGTGTGTTGTGATGTAGACGTTTGTGCTACTGATGCTGGGCTGAGATAAATCAAATCATCTTTCACAGGGGTCACATAGCAGAGATCAGATGGTAGTAATGAATGGAAGTTGCTAAACCCGGAGCTAAACTCAAACAGGGGACTTAGATGTGAAAGAACTGGAGTCCCGGTCCCCACTGCCCCATGAAAAATTTCCTCCAGCTTCTCTCGGATTCTTCTGTGGGGGTTAGGTTGCCTGTGGGTTTTGTGCACGGGATGTGAGTTTCAGAGAGATCCTGTCTGGTTTCAATCCCAGCTCCCCTTTGCCTGATACTCACATCAGTTTATGCCCTGGGAGGTTGAGGTAAGAGGGATACGTGGTTCTAGACTGAGTACCAACAAACTTTTCTGCTCTGTCACACAGTCCCGAGCTGAATCCTGGCCTCGAGAGGCAATGGGCTGATGCCCTCACACTGTGTAACAATGTCTCGCCTCACACTCGTTCTCCACTATTGGCTTTTGGCTTTGGTTTTGCTATGAAAAGACCCCGGGGGCTTAAAGGTCCCCCAGCAGACGTCAGGAAGCCAGGCACTCAATGGCAGCCAAGGGAGAACATTTATAAATGTTAACTGGCAAATTACTGGCCAATTAATAACACTAAATGGCATGAATCTTGCCTCTCCTGTCTGCTCCCTCATTGCTCTGGTAAGTGGGCCTGAAGGGAGGCAATGATTCGGAGCGTCGGAGAGATGGCTACTTCCTGCCCTGGTTCAGCATCTGCTTTGTGTGTGTCTGAAGCCAGATTGCTGTATCTCAGGCTCTCCCTACTGTAGGGTGGTTTCCTGGGAGAGTCACAGTGCCACTGAAATTTTCCTGGCCCCCCTTTTGTACTGTCTGGGCCTTTTTGGGGGGTGAGGGTTGTGTTGGTGGAAAGTATGGGATTATCATGCTCCTGGAGATTGGATCTTCTGAATATCTACGAGCCAGCTCCCCATACCCCATGTCCCTGCCTAGATGTCTCTGCTGTGCCCTGCAGGGCCCTTCTCTAGGGGTGAGGGGTTCAGTCTTCCTGGTTCATCCCTTTCCTGGCGTCTCTGCTGAAACTGTCTGCTAAGGACCCAACTCGGGTGGTCGTTTCTGTGATGTGCCCACCAGTCCCACTAAGAGATGAACTGAGATCCTGCCAAGCTTGTTTAGTATTGGGGCCACTGAACATCCTGACACAACTAATTAACCTATATACCCCCCCCCCACCCCCTAAATGCCTCTAGTGCCAGTCCATGAGAAGAGATGCCTCTCTGGTTAGGGTCTCCCACTATGTCAGTGGGGCCTTCATTCACCCCAGCTGATTAGGATGGAGCCTGCTGGAAAGGCGATTGTGTCACCCTTTGCCAGCCATGCTGGTGTGAAGTCTCTTGTTAACCCGAGTGTTGGGTATGTGCTTTAGTAGCTATATGAGGTCAGGCAGTGTGCGTGGGTGGGTGGTAATCGATCCTCATACTTGAGGCTGGTCAGCACAGTGGTCAGGAAGGAAATTTACTTGCTCCTTGCAGCATGATGCAACTGGCCATATATATATTCCCCTGACTTTATCTGAAGCACCTGGCAGTAGCAGAGGCCAGACTTGATAGACCAGTGTCTGGATCTGCTATGGTAACTGGCACCATACCCTTCAGATTGCTTCCCCCATCCGATTTGACCTGGCCTGGCCTTGCCATGGTGTCTGTCTGCACGCCCCTAGCGAGGGAGTTTGCTGTTAGTGAGCTAATTGTCGGTGTAATTATTTATTGAGGTGGTGTCGGTGTTGCCGTAGCGGGCAGACGCACGCTCCTTGCAGCCCGGAGTGCAGCGGTGCAGCTGTATTTGTCGTTTCCCAGAGTTTGTTGAGACATAGCAGAGAGGAGTAAACACCATAAACATTTATCCTCTTGCATATTCAGCAGCAGATGAGGTTGGGGAAGCTGCAAATTGGAGTGCAGAGAGCAGTGTGACATGGAGATTGCATTGGCTGCGAGGTGCTGCCAGGACTTAAATACCTTCATTGGTTCCGCTCCAGTGTGCCCGGGACTCAGGTTTTCCATTCACCCCTTCACTGCTGCCTGCTATGCACACTGTGAGGCAGGAGGAAGGGAAGGGGCTCAAGAGGCTCTCTTCATGGGAGAAGATGCATGGGGGGAGCAGGATGTTGCATCGGGGAAGAAGTGACCTGTGATTCCGGGCTGCAGGAGAGGACGTTGCCCTGTCAGCGCCTGAGTCAGGGTGGGCTTCCCTGAGTCTTGGAAGCTGCTGCCGTAAGGGGGCTGAATGCACCTAGGGATCGGACCAATCTGTGCTTAGGGGCAATGACCAGATATCTCTTTCTTCCTCTTGAAACAGACTGTGCTTTTGGGATCGAGTGGCTGAAAGGGTGATGTCTAGGGGTATGTCTTGGGGGGCTGGGCAGTGGGAGCCTCCCATTGCCACTAACGTATAGAATCGTGTAAAAGTAAATATGTCTCCCTTGTGTGTGTGTGTGTGTGTGGGCCCCCTCCTGTCCTCAGTTGCTGAGTCCTTCACCGCTTCCCCTAAGGGCAAAATAGCCAAGGAACCCCAGATGCTCTGCTGGGGCCAAAGCCTCTGCTACTAAATTGCTCCCGTCTTCCTCCACAATATCGATTGTTCATTAGGCCTCAGTGATTCGCTGCTTTCTCAGTGGCATCTTCCTTGGTGAGGCTGAGCTGTGGGGCTCTTGCCCCTGGGCTCTGGGGCTTCTGTCTCAGCCCCCAGAGAGCCAGTCCCTGAATGTTCAGTTATCCCAGCCCTCATGGAGGTGAGGTTCTGGTCGAGGTGTTGGAGAAGGATGTGGGCCCCTGAATTCAACTTGATTTATCACTGGAACGACGCTGCCTTCCTGATGTTTGCTGTGTGAGAATGGAAAGGCGGAGACCAGCAAGGTCCTACACCCCATTCTATTAGTAGGCAAGGTCCTTAGGTTTTCAGATTGCAGGGGGCTTTTGAACCCTTCCACCCGCTTTTCAGTATATTGAGTTGAGGGTTGTTAACTCCCCACTATGCTGCTGATCCCCCCACCCCACTGGGATGAGGGCTTAGGTAGTGGGTAAAGCAGTCTGCCTCCGGGGGCCACTGACGCGGCCCTCTTTGGGAGCCAGTGAGGCCTGTGCGCAAGCTGTGTGACTTTTCTAGAGGAATTTCTTGCCTGAGGAAGGGGAGATAAAAAGTCAGGCATGGAAAGGAGTCAACTTGTGACCACGTCCTAAACCCTGGCACCTCAGCTAGAGGAAGTGAGAACTGCTGAGCAAGCGAACGGAGCTGCAGCTGTGAACAGCTTTGCATCCACTAGACTGTTCCCACCTCTCTGCGCTCCCCACCGCTGTGGTGCTAGCTGTGAACTGCAGCAGTGGTGTGAGGCCCTGGCCTCCTGGGTCACCCAGGAGGGCTCCTCCCCTGGGCTAGAGATCCTGTCCCATTGTCATGCTGGAATTGCATGCTGCAGGCATCTTGAGAAAAAGCAGGGAGGGGCCTGGCCCCAAGGACAGCAAGTCAAACAGGAAGTGAAAATGAATGGCTCTTTTAAACAGTGGGCTTAGAGCATGGCCATCAGTGATGGCTGTTCAATGTCCCTTCCCCGGGGGTGTTGGTGAGCTGGTACTGGACTGACCTTTGGGGAGTCTCTTGCGAATGCACTCTCCTTGTCCCATGCTGTGTGAGTGCCGCACTCTAGCATGGGGTGACAGTCCTGGAGGAGCTGGTTTTTGAGTTGGGCTTGCTATCTGTCCTCCTGGAGCCACTTCTCAAAGTTGAGGAGCTCAGCGCTTTCCCCATATGTTACACCCATGCTCTATGGATTTATAACCTCCCAGGGACTGGAGCAGGTTCTGAGCCCATCCCTTGCCAAAACCTCCCCTCTAAATTCCGAGCTGCAGATGGAGCCTCTCCAAACAGAATCCTTCCGAGGCCCAAGTGCCCCACTCTCCTCAATGCGTGTCATTCAAAAAGGCGTCTCTGTTGGCAGTGTTTGACTTCATGTGCTCCATGCCTGGGCTGGGCTTGGTGCGAGTGCGCCACACCTGGAGGCTCCCTGAGATTGGGCTCTGGAGAGGGAAGTCCAGCCGGGCTGTTCGCTGGGATTACGGAGTGAAGGCATCAGGCATGCAATGCTCTGCTCAGCCATTGCCCCACCCAGACACGGGGGGCTGGAACAATTTGTATAGTGGGGTGCTGTAAACCCTTTATATAATGGAAACCATTTCAAGCCAGGGTGTGCAGCAGCACCCCCTGCACACCTAATTCCAGCACCTATGCCCACATTGGGCCTTGTGGGTAACTGAGCTCACCCGTGCCTGGCTGAAAGGCTTCAGTCGTTTCTCTTCAGTCCCCATTCCCCCTCCCTTTCTCCACATCTCCCAGAGCCTGGAACCCATGGTCAGGGGCTGTTGGACCAGGGGTTGTCAAGGCAACACCTCTCCTCCCACTGAGGTGAAGACAGAAGCAGATTTCACGGTTCAGGGAATTTCCCAGTTCCTGACCCCAGTTCCCTGCGGTCTCCCCCACCCCCCCGCATCCCCCTATCCCTGTCATCCTCTCTTAGCACCACATGGCTGGGCCTGCATCGGAGGCTGGAGGGGACATGGCACAGACATTGTATGTTGAGTGCAGAAACCTGTCCTTCCCCTCTCCTCTCAGTGCTGTGGAAATGAGAGACTGACACAGAGCTGCAGCAGAGCCAGGCGGGTTTGTCTCAGAGGTCCAGGATCTGGGAAAGGGACATCCTAGGAAGAAGGATAAAATGACTCCCATCAGGGGCAGGTCTGGCAGAGATGGCACAGGCAGAGTCCAGCTGTGGGGGTGAGGCCCATTCCTTTCCCCGGCTCACCTGCTGCCTCTTCTGAGTGTACTGCCTTTTCTTTTTGTTTGTTCACAACATTAGTGAGTCTGGGGGAAGGTGATGGATTGGCAGCCACTGCATGGGAACAGCCAGGGAGAGGCAAACACACTTCCTCCATACCCCGCTCCCCTTGCTGTTGTGTTTCAGACCTGCCCAGGACGGCCCCTGTAGGGGAGAGAAGGGAATTTGGGCTTCTTGGGTCTTGCTGTCATTGAGGGGGCCAGGCCAGCTGTGAGGAGAACGGCTTTTCTGGGGCAGATATGTGAGTCAATAGGGATTGGATTGAGAGCAGCATTTCTGGGCCCGCAGGCCAGCTGTCTGAGGATGACCACTCTGAATCACAACTGACCTAGGGCTGGATCGGACCTGGTGACCTGAAGATGAAAGGTCCTGTATCCTGTTTCCTGGTCTGAGGTGGCAAGGAATGGTGCAGATCAAGAGGGCAGGGCTGTGGCATTGGTTCGCCAGATTAATTTACAGATAATTTCTCCTGCCTCTCATCAGTTGTGGAGCAGCATCACAGGTTGCGGTTCAGTGCTCTCCAAACCAGGCTTTGGAGCAGAGCCTGGAGCAGGAGCGCGGAGCAGTGGAGCTGCAGGATTTTGCCTGGAGCTGGAGCGGAGCCGGAGCACAGCTCCAAATGGAGTGTGTGTGTGTCTGACAAAACCAGGCTCCATCCTCTTAGCTCTGCACCAGTTCTTCCCTCCATGGGCACTGATGGTGATTCCTCTGTGCCTTCCCCTCTGCCTTTGGAGGCCACCAGGAACGAGCCCTTTACCAGGAACTGCCTGCCTCTGCTGCTCTCCCATCTCCCTGGACAGCAGCTACAGCGCTTGGTGAAAGGAGTGCTTGGGAAAATTGCCCTACATTTGTGTCTGCCAGTGCTGGGCACTGGCTGAGCCGCAATGGCTCTTGGCTGCTGTTCGAGCTCCCTTTTGAAAAGACTTCTCCTGAATCTGCAAACGCAGGAGAGTGTTTAACCAACAAGGCCGCTAGCTGATGCTGGCAGGGGATCTGCAGTCCAGCTGCAGCTGCCAAACCTGCAGAGGCTCAGCGGGGGGGACGATGACACACAGGATTCTGTTCCCTTCCTCCCACGTGGGAGCATTGCCTGGCTGGCCGGATGCATTGTGGGGAAGTTCAGCTTCCGCTGCTGAAAGCACCAGGCAGACATTGCTCCAATTGGCTGTGTTAACTCCTGTGTCCCTGAAGGGAGTGTACTGCTGGGCTGTTAGCCCGTGAGCTTGGAGCTTGCTGCCTGCGGGGACAGCATGGGCAGCATCTTCTCAACCCTGCTGCCTGCTCTCGGCCCTGGAGGTAGAGAGGAGAGTTCAGCCTCTGTTGCCCACTCAGTCCTTGGCCTCTCTGCTGTGACTGCCAGCAAGAGGACCAGGTGGTGCCAGCAGTGATGGTGCCTTATGTGAGGTAGCTGTTCCCATAAAGTGGGCTCATGCCGCTGGGCAGACAGCAGACAGGATTCACTTTGGGTCACTACCATCCTGGGTTAGTCACCCTGAAAGGAAATGTTTAATCTCATCTCTCCCCGCTCTCAGTGATGTGAGCCAGTTTTTCCCTTGTTAATGTGGTCTTGTCACCTGGGCTCAGCCGTTTGGGGGATCGGTGGAAATTGGGAAAGGGACGGGGCATTATAGAAATGCAGAGACTTACCCAATGCCCTGAGTGGAAGGGGTAGGAGCAGCAATATTAAGCAGTGTGTTTCCCGGAGCCTTTGGTATGTAACGTGAACCTGTTTGTCTTGGCAGATCCTTGGTTTGGGAGTGTGCAAATGGTGGTGTCATTGCGGGAAGGTCAGGGCATGGCATCGGGCGTTCCTCTTGTGTTCCAGAGTGGCCCTTTCCACTTGATATCCTATTGCCGGTGCTGTGGTGTTGTGCTAGGCTGGGGTTTTCTCTGACCACTCCAGTGGTCCTGGCAGGCTCTGTTTTAAATCAGAGCAATCTGGGAGTGGGATGTGGGAGAGGGAATGCTACGTACCCTTTGATACCCTGGGCGGAAGTTGAACCCAAAGATAGGGAGTGTCTGTGGCAGGGTTTTGGAGGATGACAGCAATTGTGTCCCTGGCTAAAGGGGCCTGGCGTGGTTGGTGGCCATGGGTTGGGGCCAGACCTTGCAGGGTTTGCTTGCAAGAACAGTTCCAATGGAACCAGTGAGGCTATAGTACTTGCATGGGGAATGGTTCTGGTTTTCTAGGCTCACTGGGCAGCTCAGTGACGTTGGATTGTTAAACGCATGTCCTGCGTAGCCTCTCTGGCATGTTATTTGTTCTGGAGTTGGGGTTGTGGAGCAGGATGAGGGAGCTCCTTTGTACAGATACTCCTCCCCGAGATGGTGAGAGATTAGGGAGCCAGTATTGTGAACTGGATGGGCCCAGGGGCTGGTAATTGCCAGCCAGCTGCCCCTATGTCAGCAGTGTGAGGAGACATTTTGCTGTGGCACCATAGATTGGACTATTACATTGGCCAAGGGGGCAGCTCTGTCTGCTCCACTCTGCTGTCGATGGGCCCTGGCACTGTCTCTGATAGATGCTGGTTTGCAATGTAAAAAATAGCTCCTTAGCCACTCAAGCACGTCCTAGGCAGATCAGAAACTTGCAGGGGCGGCTCTAGGATTTCCGCCGCCCCAAGCAGGGCGGCTCGCTGCGGGGGGCGCTCTAGCGGTCACCGGTCCCGCGGATCCGGTGGACCTCCCGCAAGCATTCCTGCGGATGCTCCACCGGAGCCACGGGACCAGCGGCCCCTCCGCAGGCACGTCTGCGGGAGGTCCACCGGAGGACCTTCCGCAGGCATGCCGGAGCCGCCTGCCGCCCTCCTGCTGGGACGCCGCCCCAAGCGCGCGCTTGGCGCGCTGGGGTCTGGAGCCGGCCCTGGAAACTTGCTTACCACCCCCCTTCCCCCATTCAGTTCCTCTCTTCCTCTTTCAGTATGTCATTCAGCCCCATCTGATGCATGAGATCTGTAACTGCAGGCAAAGCATGCTCCATGATAAGCTGTTCAGGGCCACTGGTGTGACATGGGGCTGCTCCTGACTTTTTCTGCACCCAGGAGCCATAGATCCCCTAAATACAGCCACTGAAAATAGCCCTTATACATTCCTCTAATACCTTGCCAGCGCAAAGCACTCTGTGAACTCTGTATAGGAATCATCTTCACCCCCTGCTGAAATGCCCAGCAGCTTAGGACAGGAAGTGAAGAATGGGGTGTCTGTTGGAAGCTGCAGGGGGAAAAGTGTGTGTGTGTGTGAGAGACACATTCCCCTGATTACAGTGTGTGTGTGTGTGTGTGTGTGTGAGTGACACATTCCCCTGATTACAGCTCATTGAGATGCAACATTTCCTTTCTGAGAGTGACCTGGGGGTGTGGAATGGGAAAGTGAACAGGTGTGGAGATACAGAGTGCTGGACCCCCTGAAGGCCTCTGTACAGATCCAAATGAAATTGTGCAACTGCTCCCCAGGACTACGATAAAAGCCAGAAAGTAGAGTTCCTATACTGAGGCCCTCACGGAGACGTGGCCTCTGCTAGCAAAGGTCTGGTGCTCCCTGGTTGACTGCAGGCAGGGCTCATGATGACATTGTAACCCCCTCATGACACCAGATCTGTTTTGGAAGGGGGTTTAGGGATTGTTGAAACCAGCAGTGAGGGGGTTATATGGAAAGGAGCCTTGTAGCCAGACTGAGCCACGAGACCCTGTGGGGAATGTAATTAGATCTGGGAGTTGCTGTTGCTTGGGCTCATCTTACCTCCCAGGCTCAGTCTTTGTCTTAAAAAATCCAGTCCTGTGAAGGCCAGTTTTTGCCTTTTATGCAGTGTTGTAATGGGCCAGGTCTGCACGCACAGCTCCCCCAGCTCTGCTGGAGTGGGGCCCTTGCTGGGGCGGGTCCTCGCACTGAATTAATATTCACTCTCCTGGCTTTGGAGCTCACTGCAGAGAGAGGCAGGGAGCCAGCCAAGCTATGGGCTCTAATCACTGCTTGCCCACCCGGCCCCCGGGAGCCCAGCTCAGTGGGAGGTAGGCAGCCAACCTGGTTTGAATGCTGATGGGATTCCCACTCCTTCCTCTCCCATCCCTCCCCCTGACGGTATTTCTCTGGCTAGAAGCTTGGGCTCAGTGGTGGGTTTCTAAGTGCTGCTCCAGACGTGACTGAGGCCGGGAGCCTCTCTGCCTCACTCTCTTCTGGGGGCTTGGATTAGGGAGGTTATTAGGGAGCAGGGAGAGGCTGTTCCAGGACCCAACTTTGTGGTTCAGAGACACTCTCCCCTCTTACTCAGTATCAGTGTCTCCACCTCCCACACCGACCACCCCCCACATATTAAACTACTGCCTCTCCTGAGGGACCTGAGCTATTGAGTCTCAGCTACAGCATGTGGCATTGGGCTGCTCTTGGTCTCCTTCTGTAAGGAGTGTGGGGTGGTGGAGCTTTCAGGCAGGGATCTGTGCTTGGTACAGCCTCTCTGGGGATTTGGCAGGATTAACCCTTTGGAGGGTGGGAGGAAACATCAGGACTCACTGATTGAAAGAGGTTCTCCTATGTGTTCAATCTGGGCTCTCCACGTTCATCCCCCACTCAGCCACCGCTCTTGAGACTTGCCCGAGAATCCTTTGTGTCAGCTCATATGGCACTTGTAGGAGATAGGAGCATCCCTTGCCTTTGAGTACAGCCTGAGGTGGTGAGAGGCTGAGCAGATCTGCTCTGGCTGGGAAATGGGAGCAGGCAGACTCATGACTCCTTTGTAAAACTACTGCCAGCCTCCTGTCTGGCCTCAGACTGAGAACTGCCAGCATCAGTGAATCCTCTGGTTGGGAGAACAGCATTGAGGGGAGTTTGAGATACTGAGTAAGGGCAATGACCGTTCTTTGCAGGAGCCAGATCAGCAATTCACCAGGGACGGCCTGCGAGTCTGGAGAGCTGTTTCCTGCAGAGGCTGGAATAGCAGGGGGCGATGCAGGTCAGGATGGAGGGGCACTGGCAAAGGGGTGTCTGGTGGTGGTGGGGAGCTAGGGGCTGGAGTACTATAGATCAGGAAAGGGGGGTATCGATGGAGCTGCAGGTGGGAAGCCAGGTGCTGAAACAGCTGGGAGTGTTGTTGGCAGCCTGTAGGTGTGGGGTGGACCAGGGCTACAGCCAGTCTTGCATCTTATCTCCTCTGTCCAGCCCTAATTGCTCTTCCATGGAGCCAGGCACCTCAGTGGTGGAGGGAAGGAGTGGGATGGGGTGGGGAGGGGTCCTTGCCAGGCTCCACTGGGAACTGTTGTGTTCAATCGTTGCTGTCCTGTGGTAAGAGGCCTGGGCAGCAGGACTGTGTTTGGAGTCTGCCGCTATCTCCTCCTGTCTGGGAGGCCTTTTCTGCTCTCTGTCGGCCCCCTTGTGCCCTGGGGTCCCTCTCAGAGAGCAGAGCCCACCCGCACCACCCAGCACCGAGGCTTCTCAGCAGACTCTGAGGTTCCCACCTCTCTGGTTTCCCGGTGCCCCAGGGCTAATCTGTGACTCCTGCCTGGGCATAGCTATGGGTATGTCTGGTACCAGGCTGCTGTGTGTGAGCTCCCAACTGCTTCTGAGACCACAGCTTCCTGCCCCACCCAGGAGCAATCCCTGGGAGAGAAAGGGGATGGCGGAGCTCCTGGCTACCCCCATGCCTCATTAGCAGCCTCTAAGCAATCTGAGGCAAGCCCCTAGTCGCTGCCCTGACCCCTCATCATGCCCCTAAGTGATGATGTTTCCCCGCTCTCCTTGGCTGCCCTGGATCTGGGGCAGGAATGAGCCAGTGGTAGCGAAGAGGGGCTCATATCATTTCCTCACTTCGTTATTGCACTAAGTCAGGAGCTCAGTCCCCCTTGCACACAGCAGTTTAAGCAGTGTCGATGTATTGACAAACGGCTCATCTCTCTTTCCCTTCTTCTCTGGCAGCCTCTGCAGATTGACGACTATTTCTGTGGCCAGGATTTTAACCAGCCGCTGGGCGGGACGGTGACCATCGAGGGGACAGCGCTCTTTGTGGATAAGGAGGATGGCATGACCTCGGTGGCTGCCTATGACTACCGGGGACACACGGTGGTCTTCACCGGCACGCGGAGTGGCAGGATCAAAAAGGTAGGTAGCTTACTGGGCCGGGGGTGAGGAGGCTGGTTGGCTGACTACCTCCTTTGGGGGAGGGGCAGGATTTCAGTGCTGTGTTTTGAGGCGCGAATGGTGTATGCAGGATGGGGAGTGGCAGCATTGATGAAGGCCAGTTCCCTTCGCTCTTGTCCACCAGGCATATTTATTAAAGCAATTGTTTATGGCAGGATTATAAGATGGGGAAACTCCCAACCCCCCGCCCCCCTCATTCAAGTCCCAGTCAGCAGTGTTAGTGGGAGTTCCCTTCGCACAGTCTCTCCTAGGGCTGGGGTGTTGGGTTCACAACATAGCAAGGTATCCCAGTACTGGTGGTTTCCCTCTGTACCCTGTGTGCTTTTATCATTGGATTGCTTTGCCACTGACCCGAGAGGGGCTGCGCATGGGTTGTGTATGCGCTGGTGACTTGATGCCTGTGGTGCTTCGTTGGTGCCAGGTGGCAGTGCTGGCATGTGTGAGCTGGCATTTCTTGGGCGAGGCGAAGCTCCTTCTCTTGGCACTTCTTAAGTTCAGAAACTCCTCCTCACTGTTGGCTTTAAGTCCTGAATTGGGCCCAAATGGTTGAAATAAGATGGAATGGAGAGGGAAAGGCCGGAAATCTTGTCAGGCAGGGTCAGTCCTCCAGGGCAAAGAGCCTTTGGCCCAGGCTGGCACACTCAGAAGATCAGCAGGGGAAGAGCTTTCGTCTTGCCATAGCACCTGTGCTTAGCTTAGACATTCCTGGGCCTCATCCCTGTCCCATTCGGCTGGGTGATGTGACCCCAGAGGGGGGTGACATGTTTCTTAGACCGCGAGTATTGAACAGTGAGGTTGCTCCCCTCTTCCCTGCCTGCATTGCTAGCATCGTTAAGCTCCCATCCCCATGCCATGCTAGGCCCTGCTGCAGCCTCTGTCTTGGGAAAGCCCTGAGGTGATGGTAATGCTCCACGGGGGGAGTGGAAGGAATCTAATAAGCTTCTGTAGAAGGGGAGTTCTCTTTGGGGCTGCAGCGTGCTCCAGCCTGGCTGACCTAAGCCATCTGTGGGCAAAATTCCACAATGTGGGGGAGACCTCTCTTCCCCAGTGAGACAAAAGGCTTCTTGTTGGTGGTAATTAGCAAATAAATCTGTGCCTCTCATTGCATCTCCACGAGGCATGGATTTCCTGTTATCATAACATCATTCCTATAATTACAGCTGAATCTTCCCTGTATAAACACAGCGCACATTAACTGCATCCTCCACCAGGCTAAGTCATGTTGAGGGTCCTGGTACAGTCCTGCCGGAGGCCTGAAGTGCAGGACTCAGCTGGAGTACCCAGCCCTGTTTGTTCCTCCAGAGCCTGGAGACATTGCCACTTGGGCCTACCCACTACCCAGCCCTGGGGATCAATGGCTTGAACTTTGAGCTCCTTTTGGCATCTTTGTTTTCCAGCTAAAATTCCTCCTTTTCTAAAATGACTCACTGGTATGTAGAAGCAAAGTCAGCTCTTTAGAGATATGGTGCAGTGGGGGGTGGAAGCACCACATTTGCTGGCAGGGTGGGGTCCGTTGGCATTGGGCTGAGCAGTAGTCACCTTGGAAGGCCTGAAGCCATTGGCAGCTGTTTACTTGCATGAATTGACAACGTGATAGGCAGGCCACGTGCTCCCTTGGGGTCGGTGTTTACATAGCCAAGTTAATAGGGGGATTAAATTAGAGGGGGCTGCAGCCCTCCCCTTTCGGCGAGGTGGGGAAGGATTTCAGGCTAGTGGGAACATTATGCACAAGGAAGGCCAGGTGGTTTTACCTAGGGGTTTGGACTCTCAGGGTGCTGTACAAACATGAGCTAAGTGTTCTTCTAGCCCCTCTACCTCAGGAGATGGTCCCAGTGTATTCCCCATTTTGCAGATGGGGAAACTGAGGCCTAGTGAGATGCAGTGACTTGCCAAGGCCACTTAGCAGGCCAGTGGCAGAGCCAGGAGCAGCGCTCAGAGTTCCTGGCCCCTGACCCCTTGCTGGAGCCACATGACCCTGCTGCCTCTCTATTTGGCTGTGTACAGTATGTTGGACTTGACCTGTGTGGGTTTCCTCTGGGCCACTAGTCTGTGATTAGCTGTTTCCACTCTGGTGTGAATGGCACAAATCCCTTCACCCCTGTAAGAAGTGCTAGAGGAAGCAGACTTTTGCTGAGGTGCTGATTTCTGGTTCACTGGGTCGGAAATGCAGTGATTGGCCCAAGGCCAGTTCAGGACTGAACTAGGAGTGTGGTTAAATCATTATGCTGGTGTCCGCCTGCGTGGGGCCAGTGCTGGCAGAGGGGAGCCCTCTGTGTGTGAGTGGGGGTTAGACAGAGCTGCTTGCACAGCCCTCTCCCCAGTCTCCTTGGCTTGGCTCCAGCGGAGCTGAACAGCCCCAAGGGGTCCCAGCCATCATGGCGTAATGCATACACATGCTGTGCTGAGCTCAGTGAGATCTCTGTTGCTCCCCCGTCTCTGCTGACTGCCAAAGCCCAGCATCAAAGGCAGCATCCAGGTCTCTGATCCAGCCTCCCATGCTGGCTGGTGGCAGGACAGAGACCAGGCTGCTGGATTCGAGACCCCTTTGCCAGTCAATTTGGGGATTTGAAATCATGATGAGCATGAAACTGGCTTCTGGGTTGGTGTGGGGAGAGGCCAACTGAGAATCATAAAATCATAGAATATCAGGGTTGGAAGGGACCTCAGGAGGTCATCTAGTCCAACCCCCTGCTCAAAGCAGGACCAACTCCAACTAAATCATCCCAGCCAGGGCTTTATCAAGCCTGACCTTAAAAACCTCTAAGGAAGGAGATTCCACCACCTCCCTAGGTAACCCATTCCAGTGCTTCACCACCCTCCTAGTGAAAAAGTTTTTCCTAATATCCAACCTAAACCTCCCCCAGTGCAACTTGAGACCATTACTCCTTGTTCTGTCATCTGCTACCACTGAGAACAGTGTAGATCCATCCTCTTTGGAACCCCCTTTCAGGTAGTTGAAAGCAGCTATCAAATCCCCCCCTCATTCTTCTCTTCTGCGGACTAAACAATCCCAGTTCCCTCCTCAAAAGTCACGTGCTCCAGTCCCCCTAATAATTTTTTGTTACCCTCCGCTGGACTCTTTTTCCAATTTTTCCACATCCTCCTTGTAGTGTGGGGCCCAAAACTGGACACAGTACTCCAGATGAGCCCTCACCAATGTCGAATAGAGGGAAATGATCATGTTCCTCGATCTGCTGGCAATGCCCCTACTTATACAGCCAAAATTCCGTTAGCCTTCTTGCCAACAAGGGCACACTCTCAATTCATATCCAGCTTCTCGTTCACTGTAACCCCTAGGTCCTTTTCTGCAGGACTGCTACCTAGCCATTCGGTCCCTAGTCTGTAGCAGTGCATGGGATTCTTCTGTCCTAAGTGCAGGACTCTGCACTTGTCCTTGTTGAACCTCATCAGATTTCTTTTGGCCCAATCCTCTAATTTGTCTAGGTTTCTCTGTATCCTGTCCCTACCATCCAGTGTATCTACCATTCTTCCCAGTTTAGTGTCATCTGCAAACTTGCTGAGGGTGCAATCCACGCCATCCTTCAGATCATTAATGAAGCTATTGAACAAAACTGGCCTCAGGACCGACCCTTGGGGCACTCCGCTTGATACCGGCTGCCAACTAGACATGGAGCCATTGATCATTAGCCGTTGAGCCCGATGATCTAGCCAGCTTTCATCCAGCCCATACTGCTTTAACTTGCCGGCAAGAATACTGTGGGAGACCGTATCAAAAGCTTTGCTAGTCAAGAAATAACATGTCCACTGCTTTCCCCTCATTCACAGAACCAATTATCTTGTCATAGAAGGCAATTAGGTTAGTCAGGCATGACTTGCCCTTGGTGAATCCATGCTGACTGTTCCTGATCACTTTCCTCTCCTCTAAGTGCTTCAGAATTGATTCCTTGAGGATCTGCTCCATGATTTTTCCAAGAACTGAGGTGAGGCCGAGTGGGTGGCTGTTGGCAAAGAGAAGAGAATGTGTGTCTGGATGGGTGGGAGGTTAGTCTCTGAACACCTTTCCCCCACTATCTCATTCTTCTGGGATGCATCAGTTGGCAGCACTCTCCCCCGACTTGGATGCAACAGTAGGCAGTCCCCACGCAGTTAGCCTCCTGCTCTATCTGGGATCCTTCCCCATCCCTGGTCTGGTGGCATATGTTGTGAACCCCGGATACCGAATAAACCCAAGAAAAAAACAGAGACAGAGACCAACACCTACAAAATCTCCACCAAGCATTCTCAAAACTACAGTACCCGCACGAGGAAATAAGGAAACAGATCAACAGAGCCAGACGTGTACCCAGAAGCCTCCTACTGCAAGACAAACCCAAGAAAGAAACCAACAGGACTCCACTGGCCATCACATACAGTCCCCAGCTAAAACCCCTCCAGCGCATCATCAGGGAACTACAACCCATCCTGGACAATGATCCCACACTTTCACAGGCCTTGGGTGGCAGGCCAGTCCTCGCCCACAGACAACCTGCCAACCTGAAGCATATTCTCACCAGTAACTGCACACCGCACCACAGTAACTCTAGCTCAGGAACCAATCCATGCAACAAACCTCGATGCCAACTCTGCCCACATATCTACACCAGCGACACCATCGCAGGACCTAACCAGATCAGCCACA
This sequence comes from Mauremys mutica, assembly GCF_020497125.1. NCBI lineage: Eukaryota > Metazoa > Chordata > Testudines > Geoemydidae > Mauremys > Mauremys mutica. The sequence goes on along the minus strand of NC_059078.1, from coordinate 21,915,575 downwards.
CCATCACTGGTTCATTCACCTGCACGTCCACCAATGTAATATATGCCAGCAATGCCCCTCTGCTATGTACATCGGCCAAACTGGACAGTCTCTAAGGAAAAGGATAAATGGACACAAATCAGATATTAGGAATGGCAATATACAAAAACCTGTAGGAGAACACTTCAACCTCCCTGGCCACACAATAGCAGATCTTAAGGTGGCCATCCTGCAGCAAAAAAACTTCAGCACCAGACTTCAAAGAGAAACTGCTGAGCTCCAGTTCATCTGCAAATTTGACACCATCAGCTCAGGATTAAACAAAGACTGTGAATGGCTTGCCAACTACAGAACCAGTTTCTCCTCCCTTGGTTTTCACTCAACTGCTAGAACAGGGCCTCATCCTCCCTGATTGAACTAACCTCGTTATCTCTAGCTTGCTTCTTGCTTGCATATATAAACCTGCCCCTGGAAATTTCCACCACTTGCATCCGAAGAAGTGGGCATTCACCCATGAAAGCTCATGCTGCAAAACGTCTGTTAGTCTATAAGGTGCCACAGGATTCTTTGCTGCTTCCAAGAAAAAAAGGGGCCCACACAGAAAAGCTGTGACCTCAGCTGGTGCAGGGAGAGTCGATGAGGCAGCTCTGGGCTTGTGTCCACGATTTGGAGTTCAAGGTGCAAACCTGCAGTACTGGGGAGGGGAAGAGATTGTGACCCTCTGCACATATTGGGCCAAATTCAGTCTTGCTGTAAGTGGGGACAGTTGCATGGACTCCAGTGGAAGTGCTCTTGCTTCCACCAGGTCTGAATCCAGCCCATTGTCCGTAGTTCCTTCTGTCAGAGGATCTCAAGGCATTTCATGAGCATTAGTGAATGAAGACACCTCACACAGCCCCACTGGGTTGGGTCAGTATCCTTATCTCAGTTTTACAGATGGGGGAAACTGAGGCACAAAGCAGGTTAGGGACATGCCCAAAGTCACACAGTGAGCCAGTGCCAGATCCAGGAATAGAACCTAGGGGTCCTTGCAGTCTGCCGTCCGCTCCTACAGCTAGACCACACTTCTTGTAGGATGCTCAGTGAGTGAGGCTTCCCAAAACCCTTGGGTTTCTTCATCTGTTCCGAAGTCTCAATTTCCGTTTCTCTCCTTCAGTTTCCTTCCTCCTCGACGACATCATCTCCATCAGAGGAGGCATCGGGGTCGCTAGCGAGTTGGCATGGATTGTGAGAGGCTTGCTGCCGGAGGCAGCTTGTCCTCCCTTCCTGATCAATAAGGGAGCTGAAGTGACTGGTGTTGCATTTCCACCAGCCTCTCCTGCTATTGAATTCTAAATTGCAGGTTTTAAATAGGTCTGTGCCAGTGTGGTGCAGAGGGAGGGGAGGGAAGTGTGGGAGGAGGATTCATGAAGCCACTGAGACAGTGTTACACATCTAGTTATTATCCCAGGAACCTGACGATTGCTATTTGTCTGGCAAATTTCTCCCTGAGGTGCCAGGTCTTTCTCTGTTTCCATTCCTGCGTCTTCATCTAACTTTTCCCTCCCCCTCTTCCTGCGACTTCTGTGGCCCTGCTGTGGTGGTAGCTAGAGAGAGTGCCCACCCGAGGTACATGGGCAGCCCCCCTGGTTCTGGGCAGCCCCCTCAGGATAATAGAGGATGCAGGGCTGGTCCTGCTGAGCCCTGAGGTGATTTTGGAACTTCAGACCCGCTAGTGTGACTCATGTTCATGTGGAGTCTCTCCTTTCTTTCCATTTGCTTCACTCTGCCCATCTGCAGCCAGAGTATCAGAGCCCCTGCTGCTCCATGGCCCACCGGGTACGATGGGCTCTGGCCCGTTAGGGCTTAAGGAAACAAAATGGGGTTTGATGGGAAACAAACAGGTGGTTCTCCGTCCCATTGCCAGTGAGCAGATCTCCTCCTCACAGTCTTGGTGGGCCTGTTCCTGAGAGAGGCCAAGGACAGGACTCCCCTCCCGCTCAGTGGGCCAGGCTAGGACGCACTGATGGGACAGTGTAGGGGATGTTTCTCCTTAGGCTGTCCTCTAGGGTCCATCGCCATTGCATTGGAGCACCTTGTAGGGTTTTTAAAAGGAGAAGAGCACTCGCTTCCTCCTTCTCTGTGCCTCCTTTCTGCTTTCCCCCAGAGGCAGAGGAAATAGTCTCTTTGGTAAGAGAGGAGCGAGGGTTTGCTTACAATTTGAAAAAAAAATTCTAGCAGGCAGGAAAGCAGAAGGTGGGAATGTTGCATTTAGTTCTGAAAGCAGCGAGGTCTGTGCTCGCTCTTACCCCCATGGGAGCAGGTTTCACAGTCCAGATCCTCCCCAGGGGAGTCCTAGCTCCTGCACTCATCATGAGGCAGCCTCATTGGTCACCCATGTCATCGCTGCAGCCGGGAGCTTGTGCTGTGTGTGCATGATGGGAATTTGCCATAGAGGCGGGTGTTGTCTGCGTACTGCAGGCACTTTGGCCTGTGTTTTCTCACCAACTCTGCCCGGGTCTGTCTGGGTGTTGAGTAATAAGGGGGAGAGGAGTGAGCGTCGTGGGGCTCTGCAGGTGAAGGCTTTGGAGGTGGAAGAGCAGTTACCCATGACGTCTCCCTGGGTGCTCTCCTGAAGGAAGGACCCAAGGCATTTCAGTGTATTTCCGTTCCCCAGCTGCGGGGGTGTTTGGAGATCAATGATCTCAGATGACACGAAGAGGCCCAGCAAGATGAGCATGGCTGGACTTTCCTCCTCAATGGATGAGGGAGGTTGGCCACAAGAGCAGCATGTGCTCTTGGTGTCCCTTGCTCTGACTCTGTGGGACACAGGGCTGTGGCTGCTGACAGGAGACCTTGGAGACCGTGCTTTGCCAGCTCCTGGATTGCTTAGAAAGGGCTGTAGTGGTATGTGAGGTCTCTCGGGGGAGCAATGGGTTTTTTCAGTAGTCATTGGATTATTATGTGCTTCAGAATGCGTGGGGATCTTGACCTCTTCTTTGGCTAGAAGCCCTCAATCTCCAGGGCTGCCAATCTAGCATCCATCACCAGAATAAAATCCACCCAGATATTGGTACAATAACAATAAAACCTGGGCTTCAGCTGGCTTTGAAAGCCCACTCTACTGAGCCCAGTTGGAGGGAACCAGAAATGTAAGTAGGGGGAGCAGAGGGCTCTGAAGGTTTGAGGGAGTACCTCTCATTTGGGGGAGGGTGGATCTTTTTTCAACCATTGCACCTTCAGGGCTCATGTGCTGAAGGCTGCTGAGTGTGTGTGCGTAGGGGAGGGGTGTCCTATGTCCCCTACTCTAACCTTGGAGCATTGCTGTGGGTGTTGTGGGGGGCGCAACATAGAGAGCTCAGCTTCCCCCAGCCGGGGCCGTCTGGCTGGACTGGAGGATGGGGAAAGTGCTGCCTCAGCAGTTACCTGATCTTCCTGGGGAGCCCGGTGTAACCAGACCCTGCCGCTGGCTGTCTCTGCTGCCTCCTCTGGAGTTGGAGTAGCGCTGGCTCAAGTCTCAAGCAGTCTGTTTTCTGGAGGCTGAGTCTGCTTGGGAGATTTGGCTTGTTGTGTGAGAGGGAGAGCGGGATAGGCGGTGCGCTTGCTTCGCCAGTAGGGTCTCTGGAGGGTGAGGAAGAAAGCCTTGTGTAGGTCACTCTGTAACACATGCTGGGTGGTGGAGAGTGTATTCTGGGAGCCCCACCCGGAGAAGTAGCCACTAGCTTGAGGGCATGGGATGAGGGGAACACAGGCATGCAGGCGGTACACATCTCCTCTGACCTCCTGCTGCTTAGAGCCCTGGATTTTCATGCCCCAACCCTGTGGGGGTTGCACCAGTTGCCCCTTGCAGGAGGCTGAATGGATTGTGGGGAAACCTGGGAAGAATTAAATAGGCACCAATGGTATTAGTCCAGCTTTCCCTTTATATATGTACCTGCCAGGCAGGCCAGCTGTAACCTACTTCCTGGAGGAAGGCGGGACTTCCTGAAGTGGTAGGTTAGTGGGTTATAGGTTGAGTCCTCACCCAGTGCTGTCCTGCTTCCTAGTGCTGATGTGCTTTGGCCAATGGGCTTTATGGAGCAACAGAGAAGAGTGGTGTTATTGCCCAGAGGGTATTGCATCTGTGTGTTGTGTTGGCAGTGGGGAGGGGAGTGTGTGCCAGGGGCATGGGTCAGCTTACCTCTCTTCACTGCAGGGTGTACTGTTCTCACTGAGTTCCTCACAGGATGAGGCCCTTAGCCAGGCAGGTGGGATTGAGGGGCATTGACAGAGCTGTTGGGGAGGCTGGGACTGGGGATCAAGGGGCACAGTGGCAGAGCTGTTGGGGAGTCCAGGACTGGGTAGCAGGGGGGCTGCAGGGGATCGAGGGGCATCCGTATGGCTGCGAGCTTGCCCAGCACCTGCCCATCTCTTAGGAGCCATGAGCTTGCTCCAATGTACCCTTGTCACCTTGGCAAATAGCTACATTTGGCACCACGCTGCTGGATAATCCCCTTCCCCTCTTGGGTTTCTCTCCCTTCCTGAGGGAGGTGAAGCCTCTGTTGTCCTGCCGGAATGTGGGGCACAGCGGGAGAGAAATGGCAAGTCTAAGCCATGCTGCCTGCCTCCTTCCCCTGCATGCTTGGCAGGTGGCCTTGTCAGCCCAGTAGTTCTATCCCCAGCTGTCTCCTCAGCATGGGAGCTGGTGTTGGGTTAGACCCCACAATAACGTGACCATGTAGTGAAAGTCCCCAAGATCACAAGTGTGCTGGTGTCTGTGGGACGTCTCTGTGCCCAGGGAAACCCCATTGCCTGCATGTGAACATCCTGCTCCCTGCCCAAAGCTCAGCTGTCCAAGCAACCCGAGAGCTCGCCCGGGACAGACGGACGCTTCTGCTAGCGTTTCCAGGAGCCCTGCAATGGATGCCGGGTTAAAGAGGATGCGGATTTCGCCATCCGGAATTGAGGGGGTGAGGGTGGGGAGAGTCACTGCTCTGTTTGCACATTCCCTGGATGGCAGCTCCAAGCACTTGCCCAGGCTGTCGCCTGCAGACAGAACTCTCCTTTGTCCCAGGAAAGGGTCACGCGGGCTGGCTTGCTTGCAGGGGCTTCCTAGACAGGCTGCAAACAGTTGCCTCTCAGAGGCTAGGCTGCTGGTCAGCACCTGTTGCTCTTGCAGCTGTAGCCTCTTCCCTGACCTGCACTTCCCCATCCTCTCCCCCCTTGTTTCCCTTGCCCCCTCTTCTTGGCTCTGCACAGGCAGGAGGATTGTGTCACACGCGGAATCCTCCTCTCCCACTGACTGATAAGGAGCCCAGTCTGCCTTCCAGCACAGGAGCTGGCTTTGAACGGTGCCGAGCCCTAGGGCAGGCGGGGAGGGGAGTGACTGGCAGCGGATGGCAGGACAGTCAGGTTTGGGAATAGATGTTTATGATGGTGATACAACTGCAGTAGGAGGTGAGTTGTGTGACCATTGCACTAGCAGGGGGGTTGCAGGTCAGGATTTAGGCCCCTTGGCTGTGTGGTGGGGAGCCCAGGACTGGACTTGCAGGATGTATTGAAGTCAGGAGCGAGGAGCATCATCAGAGCTGTACAGGACTGATATCTAGCAGGAATGGGATGCTGCGTGGAGCAGACCAAGCCATTGAAACCCCAAACAAGTTGGCCCTGCCTGGTGATTTCCCTGCTGTGTCACCAGGCACATGGCTGTCTTTGGAAGGCCCCGTCTCTGAAATGTTGTGCAAGTACCCTCGTGCTGTCTGTTCTCCACAGTCATGGGGTTGTTTTGTGTTCTCTGGGTAATTTTTGCCATTGCCAGGATGAGTAACTGGGGGATGATCTTCCCGAATACTGCCAGTTTTGGATGCAAGCCACTTCCTCTTAGTTCTCCCCGGTTTCTGCTGTAGCCTATCAGAGACCTGTGGGTTTTACCCTGTGATTTACTGGATTTTTAGAACCAGGGAAGTGACACTGTGAGTTGATCTTTTTGTCTCTTTATTCTCTTTGGTGGTTTCCAAAGCAAATCTGCTCTGTACAAGGCAAATGAGATTTGATTCCTAACTCTGGCTCTTGCCAGGCAGTTGCTGACCCCTCTCCCACTCTTGACATTCACTGGAGAATCATGGTTTCCTTGGGGCTGTCTCATACTCCTGCAAAGTGGGACATTATGGGCCTGATGTGCAAAAAGCCACATGTGCAGCTGCAAAACTGTGCTCACTGATGCACTTAATTTGCTCATGCAAACATGTATCTCCAACTGATGCTTATATGCACATGCCGAATGCATACGCAGTTTCACGTATGCTTAGTGGTCATATGAAAAATGCACCAGGAGCTATAAGCTTATTGGGCATGAACAAAAAATGCACCATTATTTGTAACCTGTATCTTCATTCTTGCTTACCACAGTTGTCCAAACGTACATCTCAGATCGAGATGGAGCATTGCGTACTGGGACTTGTAGTCCCATGGGGTCACCTCTCCATGCTAGGAACAGTGTCTGCCATCTGTTCCACATTATGCAAATTAGGCATTGCCTTAGGGCTTCTGCTAAACCCCACTGTGGCCCCCTTGGTTGACCCAGCGTTGGGTGCCACCTGACTTGTTGGGGAGGTAGGATCAGCTCTTACGTTCAGCAGCCAGCTGGCCCTAAGCTTACAATAGCCCCCAATCTGCCGGAGTCCCCAGAAATACTGATGAGGGAGATGAGGCGGGTTCAGAGCGGGTGCCCTGCTGCCTCCTTGCCGCAGGCTCAGGGCTTTAGGGAGCCGGCTTGTCACTCGGATGAGGAGGATTAAGCTGTGAATACCTTTTGGAAGGGGATTAGTTGGGATCCAGGGGCTTTGGGGTCTTAATTTGTATTTTTCAGGATAGGAGTTTAGATGGCTTCTCTGGGGCCACTGGTAGGGAGAGGGAAGTGAGAGTTACTCCAGATATACCCCACAGTCAGTGAGAGCAGAATTTGGCCCAGTGGTGGGATTAGGATTGGGCCCAAAGTTCAGGGGAGCAGATGATTTATAACAGAAGCTGTGGGATCCTAGAGGCAGTTAATGGGAAGTGGGGGAGGGGTTCTGCTGGCTGAGGCTTTGTACACAGCAGCTTTCTTGCTCTCCCCGGTGCATTGGGCGGAGGCGGGAGGTGGTGTTGGGGAGCCTGTCGGGTACATAGTGGTTTAATAGCTTTATTCTTTTACCTGCAAGTGGGCTTGAAGGATGTACCAGGCACTGCCTAGCTCACAGCTGATGTGAAGGGCAAGCGAGGCCAAATCAGAAAGGCCCAGGGCTAGTGCCCTGGTGAGAAGTCCACCCTCTGACCTGTGGCTGCTGGGACAGGCGAGGGTGCTGGGGTCCCTATCAGGTTGCTATTCCCAGAGCCTGCTCAGGGGCTCCATCTTCCATATCAGCCTCTGGATAGGGGGTGTCAGATAACTGTGGCGTCCTCCCTCTCTTCTAGGCTGCTAGAAGGAAGTGTGTCTTTGTTCCTCCCCCCAAGCCTCCTTCCTGTTGGGATGGTGGATCCACTACCTACCTTTCCCCAACTGCTCTGCTGCTGCCAGGGGTCATGTGCAGGAGATGTGCATCTCTGCCCTACCTCCTGGCTGCTGTTTGTCTGGTGGTGTTCCCATTCTCCTGTCCCTTCCCCCATCAGCTTGCCAGGCCTGTTTCAGCAGAGGGGTAAATGAGGGGGCCTCCGTTCATCTATCCCAGTGGTTCTCAAACTTTTTTTTACTGGTGACCCCTTTCACATAGCAAGCCTCAGAGTGCGAGTCCCCATAATAAATTAAAAACACTTTAATATATTAAACACCATTATAAATGCTGGAAGTGAAGTGGGGTTTGGGGTGGAGGTTGACTGCTCGCAACCCCCCATGTAATAACCTCGTGACCCCCTGAGGGGTCCCGACCCCCAGTTTGAGAACCCCTGATCTCTCCCATCCTTAGCCTCCTCTCCCATGAATAGCTCCAGGCCAAGATTTTCCTAGTGACTAGTGACCCTGGTGCACACCTTAATGAAGGGCCTTGTTTTCAGACAGCACTGAGCACTCGCTTTTTGAAAACCAGGCCCCTTTGAGGTCTCTCAGGCTGGGTCCCATGTGCTTACTGCCTAGGCCTCTGTGCCTGGCTCTCCTCAGAGCTTTCCCAAGCAGCGGTGGCAAAGCAAAACTAACCTAAATCTTGTAGTTTCCTGGCTGCCCACAGGGATCCAAAGAGCTGCAGCAAAAATGGCCAAAGCCTTGTGAATTGCTCCTGCCGCCTTGGGAAAGGACTGGGCAGAGAAGAGGCCCTGGAGCTGCCTCTCTGCAGACTCAGGGAGAGGACCATGTTGCTTTGGGCCTCACTTGGAAGGATTGTCTTCTCAGTCAGGAATGAGAAACACTTTTAATTGCTTTAAATGAAAGCTTGGATTTAGTGGGAGTCTCTGGCCTAGGCCTCCAGCCCCTCCATTCCTCAGGGGAAGGTTCCTCAGAACGGGGGAGGAGGAGTGGATTTTTCAAGCCAGACTCTTAAATGGTTTTGTACAAATAAAGGCTGGGAAAGATCTGTTAGAAAGGAAGGATGGTCTTTTTGGTCAAGTACAGGTCTGGGAGTCGGGACAAGGAGTTCTGTGTCGTTGTCCGTCCCTCCGTGCCCCCTCCCCCGCATATGCTTTGTGACCATGGGTAAATCCTTTTTCTCTTGCGCTCTCATTTTCCCCACCTTACCAATGAGGTCTCATTTATTAAAGTTTCTGGTGCACTTTGAGCTGCTCAGGTAGAAAGCGTGAGAACCGGGCAAAGGATTATCATATGTGCCCAGATGCAATGATGACGGGCACTTCAGGGATGTGTTCCCCACCTGCTGCACTCTTCTCCTCCAGCTGCCAATGCAGGTTTGTTCCTTTGGATGTATTCCACAGGGTTTTCATATGTCTCCGAGGATGGGGCTCACACCTCTTGATATGGAGAGGGTGTGTGACAGGCCAGTAGATTTCCCAATATTCAAGCAAAATTTTCCTTTGCTTAATTTAATCACATTTTGTGTAATGGATACTCCCTTGGCCACCCTACATGGACCTTTCCTCCTTGATCTCCACTCCCTTCCTTAGCACCTGCTGAGCCAAGCAAGATGTGGTTAGCTCTGCGTCCTGCCCCACAAATCTTTGCTCATGGTCAGTGCTCTTCTCTGAATTTCCTCGCAGGGGCCGGGCTGGTTTGGAATCACTATCAGTCTGGTCTGGGTGGGCCTGGCGCTGAAGACCTGCCTTGCCCCTTTTATGCAGGATCTATCCTTAGTACAGTGCTGCTGTTCTTCAGAAGCAATAGTGAAGTCTGGCAACAGTGGGGTTAAAGCTGAGTGTTTGAGAGCTCCCAAGGCTGGCACAGTTGAGAGACTGGCTGACCAGGCCTATCGCTCTTTCCCTGGCATCACGGCTCAAGAGGTGTCAGACCGAGTGGCTCTCGCAGCAAGCTGAGCTCTGATTTTGGGGGACGTTTCTTTGTCTAGATCTGCCTGTCCGGTCGCCACTGTAATCCCTTTAACCCTCCTCCCTTCCCGAACCCAGATGGCCCTTGGCGCAAATGCATTAGGGAGTGTCTGTGTCTGGAGTCTGCTCCCCCTCAGAGCTCACACTCTCTGCAGCTTGTTTATTCTCTCCCACGGAAGGCAAAGCTGAGCTGGCCCCACATCTGCTTTTTTTGGCTCATCTTCTTTGCTTGTTTTATTGTTACTGTTATTTATCTGTTCATGCTAAGTGGTCATCCTGACCCCTTTAAACACATATACACGTACTCTCCCCCTCCCCCCCAATCCCTTGTGCTGGGGAGGATCAAAGGGCTCCCATTCTCCCCGCGTGGGACGATGTGGCCATAGGCTTTCTAGGATACTGACTTGGTGAGAGCTGGTCTCACCTGGGAGGAGGTCACAGTGGATGCTTTGCCTTTAAGGTTCCAGATATAGACTCTCCCACCTGAATGCATGGCTCAAGCTCCCCCTGTCCTCTCCAGCATTTGCAGGTCCTCAGAGAAGCTGGGGCGACAGAGGGAGGGCAGGGGAAGGTGGGGGAACCCCCAGAATTACTTGGCAGGGTTGCAGTGCGAGTGGGATGGTAATGACGCTAGTTTGGAAGGAGGGGACCCTGGTGACTTTGGGGGAGGAAGTGCTTCTGGCCAAGGGCTTTGCAAGAATCAGTAGCCTGCTGCATTCCAAGCTGCTGAGGTAGGACAGGAAGCCAGGCACGCCCCCTTCCGCCCTCTTCCCCCCATGGCAGCTTTGCCTCTATTCTGCTCCCAGAGAACAATCTTCTCCCAGTGATTTAAAAGCAAAACATTTTCCCATTGCAATGCGCTTCCCTCTCCCACCCCCAGTGGGTCAACAATTATCCCCACAGGCTTGGCAGGGAGTGCAAGGCATCTGTCTGTCATGTTCTGGGTGTCCCAGCTTTGCTGGCTGGAAAGAGGAGTAGTAAGGACTCCTGGGGTACACAGAGACTGAGGCGGGACAGGGCGCTGGTGGTTAAGCAAGGCTGTTCCCACCTGCCATCTCCCTGAGGGAGGCAGGGACTGGCCCCTGATGCCACTCAGGGGCGGTTGCCTGTCTGAAAAGGTGCCTTATCTTGTCCCTTCTGCCCCCTCTACTACCTGCAGGTCCTTCAGTGGCACTGCTCTGGATGGAAGTCCGCCGCTTCCTCCATCTGTATGCAGGCAGTGGCGGTCACTGGAGAAGGTGTCTCCCCGGGGAATGCAATTCAGCTTAGAGGACGCAACAGAAGTGTTTCTCAGTGGGACTGAGATGGTGGTGGGGATTGAAGGGAGAAGCTGGGATGCTGCTGATCTCCAATGACAGCTTGGTTTCCCACTCTCCTAGCAGAGCAGCCACTGCTGGGCCTTTCAGCAGCTGAAGCAGTGTGTGTGTCTGCCCTGTCTGAGCTACCTCGTGAAGGGATCAGCCAGAACCCCGCTGATTTGCCATGCCGGAACCCTTGCCTTTGATGGAGAGTTGGGTCCACGCCAGTGTCTGGGGCTGGCATCCACCTCTTTGAAGGCTGTCAGTGCATGAGGGGATGGCATTCCCTTTCTTGGTATCAGACACGCACAGACACAGGATTAGCTGGAACGAATCCTCCATATCCCTGGAGGCTTGTCCATTGCACCCTATGGTGCAAGGTGGAGCCTCTTCTGGATGGGTGAGATCTGGCAGAGATCACAGACCAAATGGCCCGGCACAGCCCTGGGTAGTGCACCATGCTACATGGATTGTCGCCCCTTGGCGTGCATCCAGCGAGCTCCAGCCTCATTCCCTATCCCTGCTGGCTGCATGGTGTGTCCAACATGTGGAATCCAGCCCCTGGCTCCTGGGACTTGTAAAAATCGTGCTAACTCTCCTTGTGACTCTGCTTTCCCCTGCCCTGCGGGCAGTCGTAGCCATTGCAAAGGGGAGGAGGAGGGCTGGGTGATGCCTTCAGAGCCAGCGTTGGGCCATGGATGGAAGTGAGTCATTTACCTCCTGGCCTTGGTGCCAGCTGTTTTCTGGGATGAGCAGTGTTTCCCAGCAGTATGGGCTGACGTGGGCAAACCCATCCTCTCAGCAGCCTTGTACCACCCTTGCATACCAACTGGGGAGCTAAGGGAAAGGTGGGGGTGACCTGGCGGCACGTGCTATGCCCCTAGCTCTGCACAAAGTGCTTTGGTGTGGAAGGCCCCTAGTGGGGGCAGCTCATCTGGCAGTGGATCTGTCAATCCCATTCTTGGGCCTGGTGTAGATCTGTAGCTGTTCTGGGCCCCTTGGGCATTTCCTGCTGTTCTGCCCCGCGTCTGCCCAGGCCCGAGTCCTGACCGGCAGCCCCCTACTATTCTTATCATAGCAGGCCCTGACCCAACAGCTCGACTGAAGCCCCTGAATTACAGGGAGGGCTAGTTAGGAGGGTCTTGTTGTTGTTGTCTGAAATCCCAGTTTCAACACTGGGCCTTACTGAATGTGCTGAGGTGTGCCCAGGCAGAGGGCACCTGCCAACTATACCGGGTACGTCCTGATGTTCCCTAGATTGCGCTTGAAGGTCCATGGGCAGGGGAGGCCCAACAAGTGTGGGGGAAGGGCCTAGCGGTGAATGGGTTAAATGCCTGGCCTAGCCTTCCCTTGGGGAGTGCTGCCAGAGACATTCTCCTTGTAGCAAGGCCTTATGTGAGAGGCTTCCCTAACCTCACAGCAGTGTGTAGGGTGGGGGAATCCTGTGATTGCCATAGCCCTGGGTGAATAGCATGCTCCACGCGCAGTGGGGTCTGGGTCAACACGCCGGCGCTGCTCTGGCCTGCTCCCAATGGGATTACTGCCTTTGCAAATCCCAGAAGGGTTTAGAACAGGTTAAAAAAACCTTACATTCCCTGCTCCCATCACCGCGCCTCCCCCTGCCCCCCGTACAGCTGCCCCAAGGGTTTGGCTTGTGGGTGCTGGGCTGCCCTGTTGAGTCTGGAATGTCATATGGCTCTCATGTGGAAGGAGCCTCCCCGCACAGCCCTGGGGCTTGTTCTGTGTAGCAAGCAGCACAGAGCTGGGCCCTCGGACTGGAGATCGCTAAGCCAGCTGTCTGTGCTGCACAAGGGCCTTTTGTTCTCTCTCTGTCTCTCCCCTACTCTGTGGTTGTCTCTGCCCCCTCCTCTCTGGGGACCCTCTTCTCCCACTACAGAAGACAACTAGATCCCCTTGACTTCTCTGGAGGTGTCTCGAATCCTGCGGTGGAAGAATTGGGCCTTGTCTGTCTGTCTGCCTCTCTCCATTCAATAGCAGTAAGTTTATTGGCGTGACAAGGTAGCTGAGCGTTGCCAAAGTGAATCCATCAAATACCTCTTGGCTGCTCCCCACCCCCTCGGGAGCACTCGCTGGAGTCTTTAAGCTCCAGCCCTTTTAATCAGGGTGGAGGCTCGGGGCTGTGGCTTGTTAAGCTGCTGGGTATTGGGGAGGAGCGAAGGGAGTCTCCAGAGCACGCCATGGGGGCCAGGCCCCTTTGCTGTGCGCATTGGCTGGTTCCTGCTTGTGAGGAAGGGGGCTTATTCGCTGCTCATCAGCCTCTGGCTTTGTTCAGCCGAACTGCTCCCGACAGGATGTTTCATTGTTAGAGGAAACAATCAGAAATTCCTTGTGAACCATTGGCCTCTGAGAGCTGCCCAGGAGCCACAGACAGGGCTGGCAGCAACCGCCCGCTCCCCCCCCAGGTGTCTCAGTGGGACAGAGTCCTGACGCATCCCGCTTGACAAGAGGCAGAGAACTGGCTGGATTGACACCTCTGGGCTGGAGGTTATTGCGCCTGCCTCACCAAGGATGCTGCTGTGCCCCCCTTTTTTGCCTATCCCTTTAGTGACCCTTTGAATCGCTACTGGCATTTCAGGAGGGCGCTAGTGGCTAGTGACTAGTGGCACGGTCTTCCCTGGGGACGGAGGGGAGGCTGTTGTGTGGTCACAGGCTCCGCCCAGCCCCCCTCCCGGCTGGCCAGGGCCCTTTGATTCATGGGCTGTAACTTCTCTCCCCATCTGTTCCGTACTCAGCACAAAGCAGACAGGTGAAGAAATGAAGGAAACAGGGCTCGGAGTCTGGCTCCCTGCCAGCCGGAGACACGGTGTGAGGGGAGCAGCAAGCCCTCCTCTCAGAAAGTGCTGAGCCTGCACATCTCCTCTGCTCCTTTCACTTCCAAGTCTGGAAGCAGAGCACCGCGTAATCGCCATCCATCAGCCAGCACTGGCTGCCAGAGGGGGCCACCCCACCCACCAGGCTTTGCCCAGCCATTCAGGTTTAGTGTCCGGGGAAGGTGACCATTTGTCAGGGGTTTGGAGCAATGGAGTCGAGACAGATCAAAGCTTTGGGAGCCTGCCTGAGCCATGTCTCTCCTGCTGCTGCAGCCAGGGAAAGAGGCGCTCTGCAGTGTGGGGACTCTTCAGGGAGGCATGAAGAGATCCTGGGCCGATCACCAGCTGTAAGCACAAGAGGAGCTAGCAGGCAGCATGGCACCAAGAGAGGCCAGTGAGTTCATGCTGTGTTCGGAGAGACTTCATGCCCCACAGCAGAGGGGGCAGCCCCCCACCTTCTCCACAGCTCTGGTGAGGCCCTGGCTGGGACACTGCATTCTGTCTTGGGCCTGCATGCCCCAAAGCAGGAAGAAGATGGTCCCTCTCTGTGGTGATGGTGAGCCCAGCTGTGTCAGTGTTGGGCACCACATTCCCAGAAAGATGCAGAGAGTGGAGGGAATTCAGCAAAGATCTATAAAAATAATTAAGGGTCCAGAGGGAGCAAGATTAAAACATCCAAGGTTGGCCTGGATTGCTTGACACACTAATCACCATGGAGGGTGAGGCGCAAGGGGGAAAGAGGGTCTGCTCCTGCCCCCACTGAAACCAGTGGGAGTTTATGGCCAATGGGGAGTATGAGCAGGGCTGGGCCTGTAATTAGGAGCAAAGAGATGAGATTGAGTAAAGTCAGAGGGGCCAAGCTGTGGAGCAAGCTCTAAAGAGAAGGGGTGGCATGGCACAGCTCCTGCGCTGCTGGGGATACATAAAATGGATCTGCCTCGCAAGCTTGGCTTTATATAACTAGGAGCTGGGCAAGCTCCTCTCCCCAGCTCTGCTAATGCCCCTCAGTCAGTCCTGACCTGCAGCCCCCTGCTATTCCAACACTGGGCCCCTGTACACTGCTTGGCCAACGCCCCTCAATCCTGACTCTCAGCCCCATGCTATACCAGTCCCAGGTGTGTCTAAGTCATATTATAACGGCCTAGTATTTGTTGCAGTGATTTCTGGCGCTGTTCTCTCCTTTCTGTGTGGCCTGTTCTGCGGGCCGTCGCTGTTCTCTTGGGTGTGTCTGAGCGCATGCGCCTGCATCTCTGTGCCCTGCCCTCTGGCTCACCTTGCCACGGACCAGCGCAGGCCTTTGCAAAGATCATAGAGTGCCCAGCAGGAGGCAAAGAAACATCCTCCAGCTGCTGCATAGTGTTAAAGCACCTCACAGACCTTACTGGCAAGAGTGGAGAGATCAGTGTCCGTCCCCTCAGTCTCCTGTCCTCATCCCAGAAGCTTGCTAGCACGCGGGAGCAGAACAGTATTGATAGAAATGCAGCAGCATCGCTCCTGCTTCCAGTGAGCTATCGCACCAAGTGGCCGCAAATCATCCCTCTCGCTGGAGCCTGGCGGGAGCTGTTGCCATGTTTAGGTTGACAATAGACCCAGGGAAGGGGAGAATGTGCCTCCCCTTCCCCTGCTCCCTGTGTCCCTCGCCACTCGGGTTTGGTCAGAGGCAGAGCTATAAATCAGTGGCCGCTGTGCTTCATCAGCCCCAGGAGAAAGGAGCAAGGCAAAAGAGCTGTGCGACACCCTCTGAGGCAGGAGGCTGCTCCGTTGGGTCCTAGCGTCCCACCACTTAGTGGGCATCTCTGCAGAGCCTTCAGCTCAATGAGCCCCTCTTCCAGTGATGTGCCAAAATCACCTGTAGGGGTTGCCAGTTGGGCAGCACAGCAGCCAGTAAGGTGTCTGCAGTGGGTACAAAGGAGGGGCCTGTTGAATTTGCGGTCAATGCAGAGAGTCACTGGTTGGATTTGGAAAAAGGATGAGCACTTTCGTCCATGCTGCCATTAGCAGCCTGGCACAGGATGGCATGTGCTGCTACAGGGCAGAGAATGATCACCTCAGGCGTCAGGAAGCAGTGGTCTCCTTATGTGCATCCTGTTCAGCTGCATTGGGGGCTCCTCTGGCCTTCCTCTGAAGCAGCCTGCACTGGACGCTGCTGAATGCAGGTCCCTAGACAAGATGGACCAAAGTACTCGCCTGCTGTGGCAAATCCTTTGGCTAGCTCCTTGAGTTTCCACTGGATGCAAAGAGCACCTGTCTTCTGGTAGCAAGCTCCACCATGGGGGCATGTGAGTGGAGGGTTCTGCCGGAGATTGCATCTTGCAAACACTCTGGCACGGCTTGTGATTGGCACATGTGGAACAGGCAAGAAGATGCTGGTGGTGGTGGGTGGGAGGGAGGGAGGAGATGGAAAAAGCAGAGAGAAGATCTGTGTGTTTCCTGAAATCCAGGGATTTAAAATTCCCACATGATCCCACAAATGGTCTTTTTACCCCGGCCTATGTTGGCTCCTTCAGATCAGTGCAGGGGCCCAGGAGGGGCATCCCTTGAGGGAGAGTCAAACCTAGGATTCTCCTCCTGTCCCCTGGCTGATGCGGGCTGTCGGGTTTGAAGGGATCGGGGACAAGTTTCTCCATCCCTCCGTCAAAGCTGTGGCCTGACACCCAGCTGCAGCCACCTTGGAAGGGGGAAGAGTGTGAGCTCAGCTTGGTGGTCCGTATGGTTCTCTGTGCGTTTCCCCAGCAGAATGGGCCTGGCAAATGTGTTCCCGAAGCCCAGGACAATGTGGGAGTGTGGGCTCAGGCGGATCCTAGGGATGACTGCTCCCTCCCCCACTCCTGTCTCTGAAACGGCTCCAGCTGGAGTGTGCTTTTTTGCCTCTGGAGCATGAGGCTGCCAAGCAGTTTGTTTCCCTCCTTTTCATGGCTGTTGTCTCACACTTGTGACCCTGACTCCCCTGCGATGAGCTCTGGGACCTCACTGGGATGGCCCTGGTTGGAATGGGTTGAGGTGAAAAGCCACCCCCATTGAGATGGAAATGAGCTTGGTCCTGAGCTCGGTCAGAAGCATTGTGTCCATTCGGAGGCTGTGACGCTGACTAATTTGGGCCTTTCAGGCGGGAGAATAGCTCCCGCATCCCACTGAAGGGAAAGGAGAGGGGGAGCCACGCGGCTGGTAATGGAGGTGGCTATTCAGATGGCAGGGGGTCTATAGACATCGCTGGTGTGGAAAGGGGCAGCTCTGGTATCCAGGCAGGCCTTTGTCTGTCCTGACCAGCACAGATGAATGATGTCTGAGGAATCTCTCTCAGTTCCTTTCTGAACCCGCTGCCTGTTTGAGGAAACCTGCCCCCCAGTGGATTGAGGAGTTAGCCGCTTCTTGTGCCACAGTTGCCAGAGTCGCTTTCCGCTCCACCTGTTTTTTGTTTTACTCGAGTTGGCATTGCAGAGACCAGGGGTGCTGGTGCGCCAGGGCACGGGCTAAGAAGGGGGGATGGAAAAGGCAATGGTGCTAGGGTTTTGGGGACAGCAAGGCTAATGCCCTTGGACGTAATGCTGCAGCTCAGCTGGGTGCCAAGAGACTAAAGCGGATGAGGAGGTCCCACTTGCCAGAAGGGGGGTTGGGACAGGCCCTGGGGAGAGCTGAAGGAGGGAGTGGTGGAGGCAGTGAAGTCTAGGGCTCACAGCGAGGCACTGTTGGGGATGCACTCCTGAGAGCTAGTCCCTGGCTGCCCCTCTTCTGGCCTCTCTTTGCTGGCCTGTCTTGGGGAAGGTGGTGAATAGGTTGTAGGCTGTGGCCATGCTGCAGAATAAGGGGTGTTCTTAACCTGGTTTAGGCTAGATCACGTTAGAATAGCAGTCAAGGCATGGCAGCTTGGCTGTTAACTGGGGTTGCAGCATGAGTGTAGGGCAGCTTGGGGTTGAACTCATGCTGCTTATCTGAGTTAAAAGCTGAGCTGCCGTGTCTTCACTGCTCTTTTAACCCGAGTTAGCTGAGCCAGGTTACGAACACACTTTCTTCGCAGTGTGGCCATTGCCTTACGGGGTGAGTGTTGTTGTCTGGCCTTGGCGGCCCTGCCACAGACTGACCTGCAGGGGTCTGGCTTTGCATTACGCACTGTGATGCTTTGGCCGGCATGGTAAATCCTGACTTCCCAGGGGAGCAGGAAGGTTGGAACCCATTAGCCCTGCCACTTCTCCAGTAGCTCCTTGGGCTGGGCTGAGCTGTGGGTTAGTAGCAAGGGTGGCCTGTGCGTGTCCCAGGGCCACAACACATACGGATAGCGGCAACCGGGTAAGTCAGCCATTACTGATCCCCTGTGGCCTGACCTCTGCGGTTCCTATGGCAACTACCAGTACATGCGACTGAGGAGACCTCCAGCCTTGGAGGGAAATCCATCATAAATCAAGAGTGAAACGGAGGTGCAGGCAGCAGGGAGACTGAGAGGAATGTGCAGGGCTTGGGAACGAGGGGCTGAGATGCTGGCTGCTTCCTCAGCGATTGAAGGCTGCTGCTGGAGCCCATCCTAATTCTCAGAGCCTTTTGATATTTGCAGTGCATTCATCTATATTGCATGGATCCCAACAGGGGCCTTGCGCTCCGCACACACTCCAGCAGCATGGCCAGGGCCTGCGAAGGCTTGAGACAAGCTGCTGCTGGGATCCCTTTATCCCTCTCCCTCGCCTTCATTAATGATCAATTGGTCTTTTTGAAATGGGGAAAATGCAGGTGTCCTTATGGCTGAACTGATACAGCCAAGAATGGAGATTTAGTCAGGGCCTTGGAGATCAAAAGCCTGGGTGGAAATTTGAGATGGGGGGTTGCAGAAATGGGGCTAGAGGGTGGTAACTGACAGGGCTCTGTAACACACGGCCTGCTGCTAATAAGAGAGCACATCAGTGCGGATCCCCTTGGGGGAGCAGCTTGAGACATTTGTTTCACCAGAGAGCTGGTGGATTATTTTGCGGTGGAGGGTGGGGGGCAGGAGCTAAACCCAGTCCCCCTGATGCCTCGGAAGTGTGCATGGCATGCTGTGCTGTGATTAAAGTCCAGCAGGGCCATATTCCTCAGTCTCGATCTTGTGTAGGTTGTATTTAACCTGTACGGAACAAGGCAACAAACACACAATCAAGGCCGTGCTTATAATCCCCGAGTACCTCACATTAGAGCAGGCACCCGAGGGCTCTGCTCATCATGGCAGCAGAGACAAAGATGAGGTAGTGGGATTTAGACATACCACTAGGCTTAACGGGATAAGGAACGGCATCTTCCAGCCATAGGAGACTTGCGTGCTAATCTTGGCTTAGGCCATGATAATATTTGGCATTTTATATGACAGTTCTTTACAAGTGACATTAGTTTGATGGATTCTCATTTTAATCCTTCAACTGGACACATCACTAAACCCACGCGGGGTTGGGTATAACTGGCGTAGTCACTCAGGAGTGTACTGAGACTGGAGTAGGGGGGTGCAGCACATCAGGAGTGATCGGCATTGTCAGAGTTGGTGGGGGAGTTCAGAACGGAGGCAGTGGAGTACCTAAACGCCCCAGAGGCCATGGTTCTGGGATGGATTTAGGTGCCATTTCCTCTTCCCTTGTTTCAGACCTGGGATGTTTGACTATCTGTCTGTCCTTTTCAAATATTTGAAATCTCTTGCCCTGCTGCAGACAGTCCTGTCTCCTTTCCCTCCTGTATTCTGCACATTGTGGGTATGTGAGGGGTGCACTTCTGACCACTGACTAATAGGAGGCACTGCTTTCACAGGTGGCCAGCTACATATCATCAGCTCTTTTGCCAGTGATGATGTCATTATTCTCTCATTTCCTGGGGAGAAATACAAAAGTGCAGAGGCAGCCACATACTCTCTCAGGTTGGGAAATTCACCCAGAACCCCCTCTTGCCCTAGTGCTGGAATCAAGGGATGAAAAAATCAAGAAAAGGAAAGTAGAGGTTAAATGGCAGGGAAATCTTCCTGATGATGAGGCAAAGCCGGGGGGAGATGAAGGGGGGACCTTGGGCAGAGGGAGCCCCATTGCTTGGGACACTGAAATCCATGAACAGACCTGGTGCTGGATTTGGGGATTCCCAGACTTTTTCCTAGCATGGACTGTATTTGTAATAAAAATGTTCCGTTTGTGATTACAAATGAGACCATTTGCAATCTCATAACATCCCTGTGGCAACTACAGCAATTGCCCACTTGGAAAGCAATAGTAGCAAAGTTATTCAATGGATGTTTAGCTTCTTTTAATGCAATTTGGCAGCAAGAAAGGAGGAGGTGAGCCAGCATCATGTGACAAACCTGCGCTCTGCAGATCATGAGTTTGGGAATGAGAACAGACTACAGGGAACAATCCCATGTTGGTCTCATAGAGAAGGGCAGGATAATCTAATAGGCTGTTTCCATCTCTCATTGCTACGTGTCTGTACAGTTCCTGATGCAATGGAGACCCTAACTGGCTGAGGTATATAGGTGCTAAAGCAATGTAAATAATATAGGAAGGCAACTCTGTTACTGCTGTGTATTTGATGGAAGCTGTTTTTCACTTAGCATAATCTGAATAGAAATGAGAGAGACAATGTCAGGTTTAAAAATACCATCAATTTTTTATTAAATATGACCTTATTTGTGGGTTTCTGAATAATAGCCTACATTTATAAAACTGCCAGACTTTTAAAAATGCAAAGGACTTGTTCGCCTTTAAGCTGTTTCTTTACTATCTTGCATTACCGTGACCCAGACTTAAACTGGTCAGTTTCACATGTATTTCTCTTCTGTTTCACTTACTGGTTCACCTGAAAGAGCAAAATGTTGCTGTCTGTGTTACTGACACTGCAGAGGGGAGAGTGTTTGTTTGGAGTGGGGGCAGTAATGGAACTAAATCAAAAGATCCTGAGAGCATTTCCGTTCATCTTACAGCCTCCAGCTCTTTAAAAAAGGCTCACACTTCTTAACAGGTTCCTCCTTTGATGACCCAGTTAAAGGTTTATCGTAAGCTTCTTCTCTGGGCACATTATTCCATAACTGTCCATGATGGTGGTTTCTTTCACCTTGCTCTGAAACATCTGTCTACTCTGTAGACTAGCTGGACCATTCATCTGATCTGGTTTGGCAGTTCCTGTGCGTCTCAGGCATCTCTGCTGCTTTCTCCTCTTCTGCTGTGCTTTGGTCTGCATAAATAGCACAGTGGAGGCTTCTTCCCCCAGGGGAGGAATAAGGTAGCCCTGTTTCCCACCCTAACCGAAAGCTGTTTGGCATGGGAGTCCTGCAGTTGGATGGGCGGTGGCATCCCACCTACTCTCCTGCCTCCACCCTCCTCTGGCTTCATTTGTGGTTGATAAACTCACTGGAAGAACAAATGTTGCTGTAATTTAATTTTCAGACAAACAATAGTCCGAGGACAATGTTAAATTCATGAAACTGGCTTAATAGGATGAAAGTTAATGAGACAGTTTGTGCGCTACTCTGGACTCCTGCGATATGCAGGCCCTGGGCTGGGGGAGACACTTACACCCCTCTTGCACATGTGTGCACCCCTCCAACTCTCCTCCTCTCACCTCACTGAACACTGGGTCTGTTTCCCTGCTCGACTGCAGAGCTCACACACGTTTCCGTTGGCTTCAGGTGTCCTGGCCAGCATGGATTGATGCTGGTCATATGGTGAATGGTGGGGGTCTGCATGCCATCTTGCTGAAGACGAGTGCTTCACCCTCTGAACACAGGCTAGAGTGGGGCTGGCCCCAACAGAGCTGTTGTCCTCTAAGGTGTAGAGCAAGAGCAGCCTCTGCCAGGCAGGGTTGATGCCCAGTGGTGGGGGGCAAATCTTGCCATACTGCTACCCAGACTTGGCCTTTTCCGGGCCTTTGTGAACTGGAGACCCCCTAGCCCTGCCACCTAGGGCTTTTTACTGTGCGGATCTGGGCTCTGCAGCTACCTGGGTTAGGAAAGGGTTAATGAGAAATTCCCCTCTGCTCCTGGCTGCCTGGTGGGGTAGGTCTGGAGCTGAATAGCACTGCCCCCAGGCGCCCCTTTTCATCAGCATTATTATTTCTTTCCCTACACTTTATTTGGCTCAAACCTGGCTGAGCAGCCTTTCCTCCCCCTAATCCCGGATGTGCTGCCTGCTCTGGGGTCCTTTGTTAAGGCAAAGCCCCAGGTATTAGCCGCTCTGGGGCATGTGGATCCAGGGCCAGGCATTAGAGAGAGTTTCCGTGATTAAGGCTGACCACGTTGAACGGCTCCTCAGGATTGCGCTGCTAATCTCCGCTCCTTGATCTCTTTGCCCTTTGGGGCTCCCCAAGTGGGGAGCATGTTCTCCGTGCTTGCCGCTCCCCCGCTGTAGGGAGGGTCCTGGCAGGGGAATGTATTACTGGTTTCCTGGAGGATGTTAAAGCCTGGGCCCATCCCTCTGCCCATGGTGTAATCTCTGTGGGGGTGAGGGTTATCCACCCGCTGACTGAGACACAGCTAGATAAGTAGTCTTCGTGGCACAGGCTCATGTACGTTGGTTGGCCCTCGACAAAGCAAACACCAGCTATGGGTACTGCTGCAGCAAAGTATCCGAGGGTGCGGGGAGACCTATTCCCAGCAATAGCAAAAAGAGCAGGGTTGTCCTCGAGCCCTGATCCTTGCTCTGTGCACCACCGTGGGCCTTGTGGAGTGGGGTGGAATAACAGTTGTGTAGCTCCCCAAGGAGCATTATTATTTGGGCTGACACTTCAGTCATGGGGCTGGGTGTAAGATCCCGTAAGTGTCAGCCCCCTGCCGAAGGACTTCACGCTCTGCCCCTCAGCGTAGAGAGGATCTAAGTCCTGGGGGATCCCACTGTGAAAAAGTCTGTCCTGTCTTTGGCTAGGCTGTACCTCTCTTGGAGCACCCAGCTCCTCCAGCACCATCGTTCGGAGTTTCAGGCGTCTTTGAATGGCAGTGCCCCCTGCAGCAAAGGCAGAGACAATGCAGCTGCACTTGGTACCAAGTAGCCCTAGCTCACACCAAGCCTGCCTGTTAAACGGGCTGCCAGCATGACAGGGCTCCATATGGAGCTCCCAACTTAGCAGCTTGGTGGGGAGCCTGCAGCTGAGCCCCCTCCATGCCCAGCATCAATAGCTGCCCCTCCTAATGCCCGGCATCACTGGCCCCCTGCATGCCCCCTAGGGTCAATGGCCTTTGCGGCTCTTACTCATCCTCCTTTGAGTATCCCAGAAACACTCCAGCTCCTGAAAGGTCGCTTGTCTTCACGGGGTAATAACCTTTGCTCTTTCTTTTATACAAACAGTTGCAAATGACCCTTCCCCTGGGTCACAGGGCAGAGTTGAGAGATCACCAAGCAGGTCAGGCCAGCTTTTGCACAGTGATGAGCTCTTGCATGCCTAAAGCCCGGGGTAGAGACAATATGAAAGTGGCTGGGCCTGCTGGCCCAGGCTGTTGACAGCTGGTGTGATGCCAGGGATGGTAGGGGGTATTTTCCTGTGGGATTGTGCCTGCTGGGAGCTCGCTGTCAGGTCTGGGAATGCTGAAGGGGAGTGGAGAGTGGGTGGGTGCCTGGAATGTGGTAGCCCCCATCAGCAGTTTTGGGGGTCAGTCTGAGAGCCCTGGGGGCAAGGGTGTGTGGTATGGAGGCCAAGAGAGGCTCCGGCAGGGAGGTATCCTGCCCCAGATGTTAAAACAATAGAATAAAGCAAATCTCGACAAGGGGGAATGTAATGATGTCCGAACATTGTTCCCTTTCTAGGAGTAGACCAGCTCTCAGAGAAGTGGCTCCTTAGGAGAGGTGAGAGGGTGGGCCGTTTTGGCTGAGGAGGAGGAGGAGGGGGGTCCTGGTGTGGGAGGGGAGATGAGGGGCCGGCTGGGGGTTCCAGATGTAGGTGCTAGCAATGTAGGGGGTGTGGATGAATTTCCCAAGCTGGGAGAACGTGTGTCCAGGTCTGCACCTTTTGTATTTTTCCCCAACAAACAATGCACTGCCAGGCCTGTGTCTCTTACCCTCCTATTCCTGGTGCAACGGCATGTGGCTCCCTCCCCCGCCCCTTCTCGTTATCCGCAGGCCCCTGGGGTCCCACGGGATTGTTCTCATGTCCAGCGATGCTCCAGCACTTGGGTGCTCCCAGGCTTGTGAGCCCCATGTGGATTCTCTATCCTACTCCAGATGCACTGGGGGCCCTTTGATGCTGTTGTAGCTTTGCTGTGCTGGACCAGCAGGTAGCACAAGAGCCTAAACGCCCCCCTTCTGCCTTCCAGTGGCTGAATTGCTCTAGCTGTTTGATATACCCCATAACCTCTGTGTGGGGAGCTTGAAGCTCTGGGATTGCCTTGCCTCACACATGCCCCAGGAGGGAGATTCTGTAATGGAGACATCTGCAGGCATGGAGTTTGGCTGGCATGTGCTCATGTGCCGCCAGTGCTCAGTGACATGGGGAACATGCCATAGCTCCCCGCCTCCAAACTGCACTTGAACCCCAATGGTAGGTACGTGCTGTGAAGGAGCAGGGATAGTGCAAGGAGCCGTAGCACCAGGCTGGTGGCATGCTGGCAGACAGCAGGTGCATGGGGAGCGCAGGGGGATTTCTTATGCAGTGCCATGATCATCCTGTAGTGCTGGGGTGGGATTGCTCCTGCATCTGCCCCTTCCCAGCATTACAAGGCACTGCCCTTCTTCTTACAGTCACTGGCCCAGTGCACCCTTTTTAGGTGTGGGTGACTAGGGAAGCAGGAGAGGCCATAGAGGACCACTTGGGTTCCTGGGCTAGGCTTGTTCCCTGCAGGGCCTGGAGTGCACAAGATCATTCCAGTCCTGTTCAGTTCCCTGAGCCTTGGCAGCCCCCCCAAGGCTCTTCCCCAGGTGGAGGAGCCCAAGAGGGGGAAGTCACCCTGACCTCCACGCAGTGACCTTTGGGGTGAGGGAGGGGAGAGGAGCCCCCATATTTAACTAGCCCCAAAGCAGTTGAGAAGAGGTGGCAGCAGATCTGCTTGGAGGGCAGGGAGCTCAGAATCACGCACAAGTATGTGCTGGGTTTGTGCCATGGAATCCAGTGTCCCTTGGGTGCCAGGCACCGGTTACTTGGTGGCATCTGTTGCTTACCTTGCCTTTGGTGATTAACAGAGTCTTAATTAGGTGACAAAATTCGACTGAGTGACCCTTTCCTCTCCTGTGGCTGGAGGCTTAACTCGTGCATTGCTAGTTGGGTGTTTACTGCGCTAAGGAGCTTCGTAGGCTGGGCCTGCAGTGACTGGGACTTTTGGGGAAATCTCTCCCTGGTGCAGCCCTGCTGATAGTTGCAATGGCAGGAGAGCCAGGATAGGTGGAGCACTGGCCTATTTTCCACTGTGTCGTCTAGTCCTGCTGAGACCAGTGGCACCGTGACAGATTGCCTGACGGTGGCATAGAGAGAGCTTTAGATGCATGAGATTTAGTGCAGAGCTGCTCTCGGTTCAGGTATGCAAAGGAGCAATAAACAGATGCTTTTGTATACTGTTTCCTACTTTTGTGTGTGAATCTGGGCCTTGCTGATTGAGCAGCTGTGGCACTGGCTAGAGAATTGTGCCGGCAGGAGTTAAGGGAGCTTTCCTCACCTAGCTCTGCTGACCACCTCAGTCCTGGTCTCTGAACCCTGCTATTTCAATCCTGCTCCATCCTCCCAACTTGACCAGTTCTGGCCTGCAGCTCCCGCACTGTTCAAGCCCTGTTTTCTAAGGCTGCATTGCCAATGCACCTCAATCCTAATCTGCAGTAGAGGCTCCTGGTTATGCCAAACTGTTTGCTGGCTTGATGAGAAGAGCAGATGCCTCCTGAGAACTCGGCTGAGCCCCTCCAACTCATTCCATTTGTGACCCCCCCCTCAACTCCCTTGCAGGATTTGAACCCAAAGCTACAGAGACAAAATTCTGGTGAATTCAAGCCCTTTGCCACCCTTTCACACTCTCTGCTCGCTCTTAGATGGCTCCACTTAGTCTGGAGAGTAGGCAAAGAAAATGGCTGTAGAATGAACAGCTGAGAGGGAGATTTCACTTGAATATCTGTAACGGGCAGGTGTCAGAAACCAGTAAAGCCAGGAGAACTTAGCCTGAAACATGAGCGCACTGGGTCTTAGGGAGGAGGCTGAAGACACTGAAGAGCTGCCCTAGAAATGCACACACAGATGCAGGCAAGCGGCACAGAAGTCCCCTTCCACTCAGTATGTTCAGAGGCCATGTCCAAAGGGAGATACACAGGGGTTGAGGGGAGGGGAGCTGCCCTGTGTCAGCCCCTTTGCCTAGCATTGGGCATGTGGTATGTGCCCTGTGGATGCATCTGCCTAGCGGTGAGGCTAGGGGAGATGTTTGTTCTGCTCAGGGATGAGCTGGGGAATGTGGGCACCTGTCGCACCTCCCCGTGCAGCATTGCTGCTGATGGAGAGCCATAGCCCAGGGCAGCCCTGTGTCTGCCATCTGGCACCACGCTGTAGGGTATAATTACAGGGTGAGAGGCTTAGCAATGGGAGCGCCAAGGCACTTTGGCACCAGTGTGGCAAGGAATAGCAGCCTTGTTGATGACAGGAAGAAGTAAAGTGGCACCAATGGTGCCAGAATGGCCCTGGCAGGCCATTACCCCTGCAGTTGTGTGGGTGGGTGGAAATAATGGCTTCCTCCAACAGAGTAATGTACCAGGAACATTGGGCAGTGCCGCAAAGGGTTAAATGCTGCATATCCTTCCCTAGATGACCTGGCTGCAAGAGACAGTGCAGGTAGGACAAGTGATGGTGCATGTGTCAGCCAAAAGCTGCTGTGCTACAGGGCAGCTGTAAGCAAGAGTCTTGAATACTGCAGCATGTTAATATTCCCCTGATGGGTCAGACTGAGCAACTTGCATGGGGTGGAGATATTTTCTGGCGCTGCCTGTCCCATCCTGTCCCAGGTCTGTGCTTCCTGAGACAGGGTAGGAAGATGGTTACTCATATTGAATGGGGAGTTAGGCAGTGGGTTTAATCTCTTAGATAAAGTTTGTTACTTAAGGCCATCTGCATCTGCCCTGGATGGCCTTGAGCATGTGGCTGAAATTGCAACACGAGTGACACAGCTATTTGATTGGAGCTGCTATTTATCATAGATTCTAAGACCAGAAGGGACCACTGTGATCATCTAGTCTGACCTCCAGTATAGCGTGGGCAACAGAATTCCCCCAAAATAATTCTTAGAGGAGAATCTAGATTTTAAAAGTTGTCAGTGATCGAGACTCTACCATGACTCTTGGTAAATTGATCCAATGGTTAAGCAATCCCACCATTAAGTGTGTGCCTTATTTCCAGTCTGAATTTGTCTAGCTTTCAGCCATTGGATTGTGTTGCACCTTTATCTGCTAGATCAGTGGTTCTCATAGTAGTTTCCAGACTATTGTACCCCTTTCAGGAATCTGATTGCTCTTGTGTACCCCCAAGTTTCACCTCACTTAAAAACTACTTGCTTACAAAATCTGACATAAAAAACCAAAAGTGTCACAGCCACACCATTACTGAAAAATTACTTACTTTCTCATTTTTACCATATAATTATAAAATAAATGAATTGGAATATAAATGTTGTACTTGCATTTCAGTGTAGCGTATATAGAGCAGTATAAACAAGTCATTGTATGAAATTTTAGTTTCTACTGACTTTGCTAGTGCTTTTTATGTAGCCTATTGTAAAATTAGGCAAATATCTAGATGAGTTGTGTACCCTCTGGAAGGCCTCTGCGTACCCCCAGGGGTACATGTACCCTGGCTGAGAATCATTATGTAGATTGAAGAGCCCATTAAATATTTGTTTCCCATATAGGTACCTATAGACTGTAATCAAGTCACCCCATAACTTTTTCTTTCTTAAAGTAAATAGCTTGAGCTTCTTGAGTCTATCACTATTTATAGAGCGTGTTTTCTAATCCTTTAATCATTCTCATGGCTCTTCTCTGAACCCTCTCCAGTTTATCAACATCCTTGAACTGTGGGCACCAGAATTGGACACAGTATTCCAGTAGTGGTTGCACCAGTGCCAAATACAGAGGTAAAATAACCTCTCTATTCCTGCTCGAGATTCCCCTGTTTATGCACCCAGGATCACATTAGCTCTTTTGGCCACAGTGTTGCACTGGGAGTTCATGTTCAGGTGATTATCTACCATGACCCAGTAATCTTTTTCAGAATCACTGCTTCCCAGGATAGAGTCCCCCATCCTGTATGTATGGCCTACATTCGTTGTTCCCAGATGTATAGATTTACATTTAGACTTATTAAAATGCATATTGTTTGATTGCGCCCAGTTTATCAAGCAATCTGAATCAGCAATCTGTCCTCTTCATTATTCACCACTCCCCCAGTTTTTGTGTCATCTGCAAACTTTATCATTGATAATTTTATGTTTTCTTCCAGGTCATTGATAAAAATATTAAATAGTGTAGGGCCAAGAGCAATCCCTGCGGGACCCAACTGGAAACAGGCCCACCTGATTACAATTCCTCATTTACAGTTGCACTTTGAGACCTATCAGTTAGCCAGTTTTTAATCCACTTAATGTGTGCCATTTTATTTTTATGTCGATCTAGTTTTTTAATCAAATTGTTTTGTGGTACCAAGTCAAACGCCTTACAGAAGTCTAAGTATATTACATGAACACTATTTCCTTATCAGCTAAACTTGTAATCTCATCAAAAAAGATATCAAGTTAGTTGACAGAATCTATTTTCCATAAATGCATGTTGATTTGCATTACTTACATTATCCTCCCATAGCTCTTTATTAATAGAGTCCCAGATCAGCTGTTCCATTATCTTGCCCAGGATCGATGTCCGACTGACAGGCCTATAATTACCTAGGTCATCCCATTTACTCTTTTAAAAAATTGGCACAACATTATTAGCTTTCTTCTAGTCTTCTGGAACTTCCCCAGGGTTCTAAGACTTATTGAAAATTAACGTTAATGGTCCAGCGAGTTCCAAAGCTAGCTGTTTCAAAACTCTTGGATGCAAGTTATCTGGACCTGATGATTTAAAGAAGTCTAACTTTAGTAACTTTGGTTTCCATTGTACTAGTATTTCTGGAAGACATTAAAGTGTGTTATCACCATATGATTAGATTATTTCAACTGTTTCCCCCCCCCCCCCCCAATACAGTACTACAATATTTATTGAACACTTTTGCTTTTTCTGCATTATTGATACTTCTAATAGTTCTATCTAGTAATTACTTCTTGTTTTCCACAGATGCCACATTCCACCCCAGAGTTGGCTGCATTTCAGTAGTAGGTGAAGTGATTCCTGTGTGTACAGGGTTCTCTTGCCTAAACCAGGGCCCAGTGATCAGTTAATCTGGCCCTGGACATTGCGACCCATCTCAATGTTCCCCCGACCCACTGGTGGGTCAGGATCCACCCTTTGGCAAACACTGATATAGTGGTTAGAGCACGTGACTCAGAGGTCAGGACCCCTGGGTTCTATTCCTGCTTCTGGGAGAGGGTGTTTAGGTAGTCAGAGCAGGTGATTAGGAGACAGGACTCCTAGGTTCTATGCCCAGTCACTGACTCTGCGTGTCAGAGGGCAGGTCATTGCCTGCATCTATACAGTGAGGAGCAGAGTGGTGCACAGGGAGACATGAGGTTCAGTGGCTGTAAAGCACTTTGTGATCCTGGTGTGGAAGGTGTGATGGAGTGGTAGCATCGTCTGCTGGGTTTTCACGGTGGGTGAGCACAGGCCCCAGGGGGGAGACTGAGCACCTGGCTTTTTCTTTGGTTGAGAGTGTTTTTTGTTTTCTGTTAAAGTTGGTTAAAGCTACCTAGCAGCCACTGAACAGAATGCAAATGAAACATTTCTGGAAGAAAAAAGTGACACACTCTGTGTGCCTTTAAAGCTTCCAAAAATAGGTCCAAGTCTCAGCCAAGGTGACTGTAGCTGGGATTAGCTATGGAAAACAGTTGTATCAGCAAGAGTCATGTGTTGGTAGCACCAACTTCAGGCCTTTTCGTGAAGACTCCCAAGCCCCAGGGGGTGGGTCAGGATTATCCCAGTTGCATGTGGAAATGCAGGCGGGGAATGGGGGAGGGGGGAGGAACACCTGACTGACCCAAACTCACCCAGCGAGTGTGTTGGGGCTGGCATTCGAGCCCTGGAGTCCCTAGCTCCCAAGCCTGTGCTCAGGCCTGTAGGCCACCTTTGTGGTGCTTGAGTGAAAGTGCCTGTGGTGCCATGCATTGGCTTGGGTCATTTCATTTCAACAGCCTTAGTGGTAGTGGGGGAGGTAGGTGCTTGTACCTCTGGGGCTCAGGCTCCCGCTGCCCCTCCTTGCCTTAGAATGCATTGCCCTGCTAGCTTTAGGAAAAGATGAAGGCCTGTTTTGGCTGGAGTCAGGGGGAATGGTCTGTTTGGAGGTGAGCTGGGGCTGGGGAGGCCCAGCCTGTGTTTTCTGTAACACATATGGGCCGTGGCCAGAGCAGTGAGAGCCAGGTGACCGCGCTGGGCTGCAGCCTGAGGTGGTGGGGGAGCAGAGTTCTCAGCCCATGCTGAGACGGGAGCAGGTACCCTGCTGACAGACATGGGATATAGGGCCCTCGCTTGGACAGCACTAGCATGGGGAGGTGGGATAGGACCCAGCACAGGTCCCTCCCCGACAAGGCCTTGGGGAATCCAGCATGGATATTGTGGGGTTAGAGAGGGCAGAGGAACGATTGCCTCACCCCATTCCATTCTGCCTTGAGACACCATCTCATCCGGTCTGTGCCCTGGAGGCACTAGCACAGGAAAGAGAGTGTGTGCGGCTGGCACTGGCCCATGTGCGACATGGCTCGGGTGCGGAGTCTGACAGGGCATGGAGTTCGGGGAGCTGCTACTTCTGCTGCTCCCCAGATCCTTAAGGGAACAGATGGTTTTCGCCTGTGGGGTTGGCATTAACCCCTTCTTTCCCATCCGTTAGTGTCAGGGCTAGAACTTGACACGGCATCAGGGAGAAGAGCAGTGTGACTGGGGGGACTCCAGGTGAGAGATGTGGTTCCGACATGGAGTGGTGCAACAAGAAAGCCGGGGCGGGGGGGGGGGGGGGCGGGAGGGATTTTCTTTCCTGTTGTTTGGACCTATTGCTTCCATTTTGGCTGAGCTGATGTGGCTCTAAGGAAGCTCTGCTGGGCATCTTCTCTAGAGGGGCAGCCCAGGCTGGACTGAGCTGTGCATGCACAAGTGGCTGTGGGAAGATTTTGCTTCCTGGCATTTCTTAACCACAGGCAGCTGGGCCTGAGGAGCTCTTGTCAGCCACCCAGGGAGAGGGGGGTGACTCTGAAGCAGTGTATTTGAAGAGTGTGGCATGCCCTTGGAATGCAGGGTGTGGAAGGATGTGTACCTGCAGGCTTAGGTTTACATGGAGGCTCTGGAGTTCCCAGTGCTAGGAGTCCCCTCAGGGATGAAACAGCCACACCCTTCTGCTCTCTGCCTTGCAGTGTGGTGCAGGCGTCAGCAGGGGCGTAACCCATCGCATTGGCGGCACTGTGCCAAGCCCTGAAAATATTTGAGGATGGGCTTCAGGGCCCTGCAGGCTCCTGGGGTTATCTGCATGTGGTGGAGCTTTGCTGGAAGTGGGATTGTTCTGCCCAGACCCGGTGGGTGGCCCTCTGTGGAGCACAGTGACTCATGACAGCTTTATGGCTTGTGGAGTCCTAAACTGAGGGAGTTGGGGGCGAGAGGAATCAGGCAGTGAGCAGCCCTCGTGTCTGGTCCAGCTGTTGGGCACGCTGCCAGTGCTTACATGCAATGTAGTGGGCTCCCTTCTTGTGCATAAGAGTAGCCCTGGTGGTCCCAGGTCAATGCATTGGGGTCACAAGTCCTGGCCTGAGGTAATGGCCTGCCTGCCATTCTCTGGTGTCTTTGGAGGGACTGGGTTACTGGATCCACAGAGGTGCTCTCTGTCTGGACCTTGTTGTATGTGACTTTCCACACATGGGCCAGGGGCAGATCGGTGGTTCAGCTGGAGCATGCTCCCTTAGATTGGCTTGAGCGTCATTTGGATGGTGTGATTGCGACCCTTGGCGCCTGTTTTGCACTCAGCTCATCTCCAAGACTCCACGTGTGTCTGCCCCTCCACCCTTCACCGCTCGGAGCCTCTGTACCCATAGCGCAGAACCAGTCCTGCAGCGATAACAGTGTACTCCCATCTGAAGGAGAAACCCCTCAGTAGGGAAAGAAAATGAGGAGCAGGGTCAGCTTTGCTGCAAGGCTGGGTCAGACGCACTACAACGATCTGCTTCCCTAGGTAACTGTGAGCTGCGCTAATTGTTCCTGGTAGATTTCTCCTCCCCGTGAATGCGTTCCGTATGGCGCTGCTGCCAGTGTCTCAACCAGCGCTGAGGCAACTGGACCTAATGGTAGAACAGTGCTGCTAATGGGGAGCATCGTGGGGGAATGTCAGCTCTGTCTCCCTGGCAGGAGTTGCGATGGGAAGAGAAGCTGCCTCCGTGAGGACCTTTGGAAGAAACAATCAAACTTGGCTGTCCAGTAAGAGTCTTTAAAAACAACCCCCTTCCCCCAGGTAAGGCACCTCTGGGGGCATTTTCCATCCAGCTCAAGGGATGGGAGCTTCCAGAATTGAATTCCACATTTATTTCCCCAAAGGTTGCTCTGTCTCTCGCCCTCTCTTTCCTGTTACCGTATGTTTATGAGCCTCCAGACGAGTGTTTTTACACTCAACATTTCAAATTAAAGACATTTCTTTTCTAGCAGGTATGGAGAGACGCTCCCTCTGAGCCTGGGCTTTGTTTGTTTCTTTAAATCGGTGTGTGAGGGAGAAAATAAGAGTCTGTGTCTAGAGCAAAGGGACTGGGGGCCAAGATTCCTGGGTTCTGTTTGCTGCGTGACAATACATGTTAGTCATGTAACTTCTCTATGGCCCTATTTCCCCTTCTCTAAAGTAGGGACAAAAATAACTCTCTCCGCTGGTTGTGAGTCCTCATTTTATAAATATTACTGAATCAGAATTCTTTACATTCATTCTGCGCTGTTGCAAAGAACTCTGCAAGGGACGGGACTGCGGACACTCAGTCCCTGGATTTCCTTTGCAAAGTCAGACTGAGCATTGTATTCTGCCCTGTGTAAGGGTTGAGCAATTTTTTTTCTCTTAGAGAGACAACAGCACGGTAACCATCATTCATTTGATCAATCTTGTGTGTTTAGACTGTAAGCTCTTCAGGGTCAGGACTGTCACAAATGTGCGTACAGCGTCTGGCACAATGGGGTCCGATCTCAGCCGAGGCTACTAGGTACTACTGGAACACAAATGTATGCCTTATTTCCAGTCTGCTTCAGCTTTCAGCCATTGGATTGTGTTACACCTTTATCTGCTAGATTGAAGAGCCCATTAAATATTTGTTTCCCATGCAGGTACCTTTAGATAGTGATCCCTAGCCCTTATCCATAGCTCTCGAATAGCGGGTACTGTCCATTCTTCAGCCGTACATCTCAAAGCAGGTCAGTATCGTTACTCCATTTTATATATGGAGAAACAGAGGCACGGGGAAGTGAAGGAACTCACACCAGAGCATCCAGCAGTGGATAGAATCCAGGCTTCTTGAGTCTTAGTTCACTGTGCCATGCTGTCCCCCTAATCTTAGCTGGCCTTTTCAGACCTCAGGCAGGGATTGTCTTCCAAGATGACTATACAGTGCCTAGCACCCACAGCGTAAATAGCCATCTACTGAAACAGGAAAAGTCCTTCCCTCTGTTAATAGTTCATGTTATTAAAATGGAAAGAATTAAAAAATCCCACCACAACCCCTCTCTTCCCCAAATATCTTATCACTGCTGGAGCTGTTTGCTCACTTTCTGCAATCTACTCCTGGGCAGTGGTTCAGCTGTGCTCTATCGCTGCTCAGCTTTGTTCTCCGACTGTCCTGGCTGCTCTCCTGCTTGCACGACCGACGTTTTGTTTCAAACCAGCTATAAAAGGTTTGGCTGTAAATGGAACCCGCATCTCAGAAGGCATTTCTTATTCGCGTTAGATTTTGTCCAGCATTTATTTGTATCTATCCCCTAAGTTTGGGGCCACAGCCACACACAGCAGGCAGAATAACAGTGTCTTTGGAAGGTTTGTAGGGTTAGCCCCAAATTGCATGGTAAGAGGTGGTTGGCATTTTTTAAACAGGTTTTTTTTGGTCCAAAAAAACGATGTTTTGTTTTTGTGGAACGTTACTGTCGTTTTGGCAATTTTTTGGTGAATTTTTGAAATCAAATTTTTTATTGAAAACAGTTGCCAAATTGTTATAAAAATATTTGACTTACTGAAAAATAAAACCGGTTTGTGGTAACTGAAAAATGTCAATACACTGTTTTGAGAATGTTTTTGGTGAAAAGTTCTATTTAAAAATGTCCCTCCAAATTTTTTGGGGGAAAAAACAAAAGGCTGTTTCAAACTCAGCAAAACGCAAACCATTCCAATTTTTTTTTTTTTTTTGCAAAGTTAAAAATCGCATGTTAGCCCAGCCTGGTTCTGTAGTGCTGGCCAGGGAAGTGGTGCTGCAGTGTGTTGAGAAAAGAGGGACGTGGGGTTAAGGTCTGAGTTTCAGGAGATTTGAGCGTTATTCCCGACTCTGCTACAAACTCGCTTTATGACCGTGGGCAGGTCATGTCACCTCTCTCTGTGCCTCCGTTTTCTCCTCTATAGAATACAGATGATGATACTCATAGGCAGACTGAAGAGTGCATCAGTAATGTATGCAGAGTCTTTTAAGATCCTCAGGTAGAAGGTGCTAAAGGAAGACAAAACATTACCATTATTCCTTTGTTATTTGCTTGAGGCTGCTTCAAGAGCTGTTCCTCTCCCCTCTTCTGTTCAGAGATTGCTTTGCTGAATCTTCCCAGGCCTGTTCATTTGAAGATGATATCAGCTTGGGGAGGAGCAGGAAGGACCGGTGTGTATTTTGCCTTACACATGTTTGCTTGGACTGTTCTTAACCTGTCTCCACTGCTCAGAATTCCTGAGCACTGTATGGGTTAGAAACAGGAGGGGCTGGGAATGGAAAACCCTTAGCTTTGCTGAGGGAAGGACCAGTCTGGCAGAAAATGGACTTATCGGGGAGCAAGTCCCCCCCGATGCCTCCTGGTGCTTTCCTGAGAAACTCTGGCTAAGAGTGTGACTGAAACTAGGATCTAATTTTTAGGGGGCTTTTGAACTCCCTCCAGGAGCTAAGTGCCTTCCCCTACTTGCACATCCCCTGCTGTAACTATTATAGTCCTTGCACAGCCTGGAGTGTTTGGGGCTGTTACTGTTGTGATTTTCATAAGGGCTCTTAATCGCACACAGGATGTTTCTGTTTATTCAAGAAATGAAATCACACAAACAGCCCACCCCCAATTTGGCTTTTGTGAGCATCAGCTGCATGACCCAGGTTCCAGGCAGTGCCAGAGAAATCCTCCCCACCCCTTCTCAGACTTTTCCAGCAAATCTCAGCTCAGCTATGGTTCATGTTGCAAGTACAAACTGGAGAGGGGCCCAAAAGGAGTCTTCTGGGTTTGGATTAGGTTGGGATTTGGGTCTGAGGCTTGGATTGTGGCTGGGATTCAGGTTTAGATTAGACAGCACCGGAATCTTACAAGATTTTCTCTTGAGATTGTCCCCGTCAAATTGTGGGGCGTTCGCAAGATCAGCAGAACTTGCCAGATTTCCACTGCCTTGGCCTCATCCAGACTGGATCTGGAAAGCAGGTTCCTCCCAGTTCCAGATCTGGCGTGGGCCCAAACCTGCAGGGGTGCAGTTCTGGGATATGAACTCTGACAACCCCTCCTCAAAACCCAAGGGTTCAGATTGGAAATGCTGGCTCAGGCCCTCTGATAAAAATCACACACTTTTTTAAAGCTGAGCTGGCTCAGGAAGGGGTGGGGGGTGAATTGGAGAGACCGTTTCATTCCAGGGGACTTATATTTTTAAAGGTCATAAACAAGTAACTCCAGGCTCTCAGCCCTGGGATAGGTGGGGGTGTGGATTTGCCACTTGAGTTGCTACCATGTCATCGCCTTTCTGCTTGAGCCTTATCCTTTGGGATATTAAATGGAAGGACAGCAGGGATGTGTCATAACTGATGGAAATGAAAACCCAACTTTTCTCAGGCCTGTTGAGCAATGGGTCTTATGTGCACTGGTTACCATGGCAAACCAGCAGGCCCGTGACCCAGCAAGAGTGAAGCCTGTGTTGCAGTCCTCGGGGTTTGGAGGAGCGAAATCCTTGGAGACGATTAGAATAATTTAAAAAGCCATTAACGAGAACAGGGAAAACACTGGTGGAGTTGGGGAGGGTCTGGAAGTGGGTGTAGAAGTGAAAGGGGGGTGATTTTGGCAGGGAGCAGGTCACATTGGCAATCTGCCCCTCTTGCCTAGATGTGTTATGAAGTTTTTGAGGTTGCTTGAAAAGTGTCTGGGGAGCGGTGGCGAGCCAAGCGGGCCCCGGGCCAACTCCCAGCTAAACATGTTGTTGTGTAAAATTGTAGTCAATTAATCTAAGACCTGCCAATTTCAGCTGCAAAGCGCTATGAGGTTCTGTCAAGTTTTCAACAGGGTAAAGAGAGGGAGGGGGCTGAGTGTGGTTAGCAGCACTGGGGGGAGAATTGTGATTCAGAGCCCAATCCTGCAAACGGCCAGGCACTCTCTACTTCCACGGAGGTCAGCCGGCCTGCTCCTGCGAAGTTTTGTCATTGTCTGCAATGGCAGCCAGATGGAGCCCAATGGGATAGGACTTTGTTCTCCTTGGAAGGGTTGGACCATTCTGCTGGCATGCCGAGGCCAAGGGAATGTGGAAGGATCTATCCTGGGCGTATTGGCTGCTGGGGCAGTTCTCATAGCTCTGGCTTGGGAGTGTTCCCTGCCCTGAGGCCAGCTGGGAAATTTCCACTGGGGCAGTCCCTGTATGATCTCCCACATGCTAAAGCAATGGCTCTCAACCTTTCCAGACTATTGTACCCCTGTACCCCAAGTTTCATCTCACTTCCAAACTACTTATAAAATCAGACATAAAAATGCAACACACACTATTACTGAAAAATTGCTGACTTTCTCATTGTACCATATAATTATAAATATTGTACTTACATTTCAGTGTAATACTTGTGCCAGTATTTCACTTGTGAGCCTTGTCTGAAGCCCAAGCCCCACCGGTGGGGGCTGAAGCATGTAACTTAGCTTTGTGGGGCCTCCTGTGGTGTAGGGTCTGGGGCAGTTTCCCTGCTTGTCACCACCTAATGCCAGCCCCGCACTTATGACCCCCCTAAAACCATCCCATCACCCCCATAGGGTCTCAACCATGAGGGTGAGAAACACTGATCTAGGTGAGTTGATGTATTCCCCTGGAAGACCTCTGTGTACCCCAGGGGTACACATATTCTTGGTTGAGAACCTCTGTGCTAATCAGTCCTGAAAGGTTTGGCCTGTCCCCAT
This sequence comes from Mauremys mutica, assembly GCF_020497125.1. Classification (NCBI taxonomy): domain Eukaryota; kingdom Metazoa; phylum Chordata; order Testudines; family Geoemydidae; genus Mauremys; species Mauremys mutica. The sequence goes on along the minus strand of NC_059078.1, from coordinate 21,878,651 downwards.
GCCACCCTGTCTAGCAGATCTGAGGCTGCAATTTCCTAACTTTGCCCATCTTTCTGAAGCAGAGAAGGACCTTGGAAGTCAGTGGAATTGTCTGTGCCCAATCTCCCTTTCCACCAGCTGTCCTGTCAACCCTGGGATTGAAACGTGAGTCAGCCCCTCTCTTCTCCAGCTTCTGATCACTTCCAAGTAGTACTTGGGTTTCTATGAAGTCCGGACTGTCACTGTTGGCTCCAGCATAACTGAAGAGGATTGCAGATCCCTCCACTTGAGCGCCTGAGCTCCTCACCCCCATAGACACGCATTGCTTTTGGCACAAGTGATGTGAGGCCTACTCTGTCTGCCTCATTTCTTGTATGTGGCATACTAATCACAAGCATATCTAAGTGCCAGCTGTTCCCTCCATTGATCGGTTGTGGGGCAGGGTGTCGTCCTTGGACGGGTCTAATGGCTGATGGGGGCAGGGTGGGGCTGTGTGTACAGCATCTAGCATAATGAGGCTCTGATCCCAAGCTTTCATTACAAACAGTGGCCCTCTGCTTCCCTGCAGCATGGAGCATTGTTCACACCACCTTGGTTCCCTGGGGTGCAGCATCCCTCCCTTCTCCCTGGCAGGGGCTGTGGCTGTTGTTTTTAATATATTTGCTGGACTCTCTAGTGGAGACTTGGTTCCTGTTTCTTTTTACAGTTTTATTAAACTCCTGAAAAGTTGCAGTTCCATCTGTGAGTAAGTCACAAGACTCGCAAAACAAGCTCCGTTTGTGCCCCTGGGGCTGTTCTGAGCAAACTTTGTAGGGATAAGCTCCTAGCCCTGTTGCAAAAGACAAGGAATTTATTCTTCCCAGGGCCTGCATGTCTGTTTCCATTGGCTCCGCTCTCCCTGTTTACCTCTTGCAGCCTATTTTTCCACCATAAAACCCACTTTAAGTGTGTTTGTCCGTCTGTCCGTCCTTCTACCTGTCCTTGTGTGGACAGCGCTGGACTTTGACAATAGCCTCTGCAATCATGGCACTGATTCTGCATCCAGGTAGACTCTGAAATTACTGTGTTGCTCCATAACTAGCAGCTAGGGGGTACAAAGGCATGTGGCAACTCGCCCCAGCCCCAGCTCTCCTATGAGATACCATCAGATCCTGACTACTTAGGGCATGTCTACACTTACCTCCAGAGCGATCAATCCAGCACGGGTCGATTTATTGTGTCTAGTGAAGACGCGATAAATCGACCGCCGAGCGCTCTCCTGTCGACTCCTGTACTCCACTGGAGCGAGAGGCACAGGTGGAGTCGATTGGGGAGCATCAGCAGTCGACTTACCGCAATGAAGACACCATGGTAAGTAGATCTACGTACGTCGACTTCAGCTATGTTATTCACATAGCTGAAGTTGCATAACTTAGAACGACGACCTCCCCCCGTAGACTAGGCTTTATGGTCATTTTTAGATCCCATGCTGTCTTCTAAGTGGGGGAAAGGAGGTTAGCCCTAGTGTGGGCTGTTAATACATTAGGTCCCCCTAAATCTCCCTGGAGTGCTATGAGGTGTTGCTCTGCCCTGTTTAACAGCTGCCACATTCTACCCCAGAAGTGGTTGCAGTTCAGAGATACGCAAAGCAATTCCTGCATATGGTTTGTAAGGACCTTTGCGGCCTTTTAACATGGAAGGCTCTATAGAAGTGCAAGAGATACTATTTAACACGCCAGGGCTGAGAATTTACTGCCCCACAGCTCCTCGTCTGCAAGGAGCAGTGAGTCTTGGGTCGTCAGTGGAGTTGGCTGTGCAGCTTGTGTCACTGTGTGTTAGCCCTTGTGTACAGTCATCTCTTTTTACGTACTTCTCCAGAATACATTAAAGGTGATTTCCTCCGACTTCATCCGGAGCTTGTTAATATTTCATTGGGACACAGGCACAGGCTGCAAGGATTTCACTTCAAAGGAGGGCAGTCTCCAGCAGCTTTTCGGTTCAGGCATGAGGATTTGCAATAACTCCTTTTGTGGTTTATTTAAAAAAATATATATATATATATATATATATATATAGTTGGATATATATATCCAACAGCCCCAATGTTAAGTCCCTTGCTCTGCCCTTTTCCTTTGTGTTTAACTGGCTTGCAGAGTCAGCTGGCAAAGCCTGACCGGTGAGCTCAGGCAGGTGTTTATGGAATTGCACAGGAGGCAGATGGCAGGAAAGTGGCTGGGTATGGGGGAGGCTGTCCTCTTTTTCAGATGCTCAGAAAGCCCCATCCTTGCATCTTCAGCTCTGCAGACCTGAGAGGAATCATCTGTTTGTGTGACATGGGCTAAGCATCCTCCAGCTGTCCCCCAGAATTTAACCCTTTGAGGTGCTGTGGAAGTGAGGGTTGTGTGTGTTAACTTGCTTAGTGTCCAGTATGAATGCTAATGAAATAGCTGGCAGTGTAAAGGGGAGGCTTTAGATTGTGCACAATTAGTCTGTGTCTATCTCTAGTCCGCCTGCATTTGTGTTTCAAGAAAATATCGTCAGCCTGATGTAGTGATGGGGGTTGGGGAGTGCTGAAATGACTAGTTCTCTCCTCATTTTATCTGACCCATTCAGACCTGAGTAAATGACAGGTGTGAGGTGATCTGGGATGTTCCTTGTTCCAACACTGCTCAGAGCAGGCAGAATATCCCATGGCAGACACCAATGTACTTTGAAGTTTCTTAGGGTCCCACATCTAGTCTGTGAAGTGCAGCTGGAATCTCACTGCCTGGCCCTTCCCTTTCAAACAACTGGAGGTGTGCGCTGTTTTCCCCCCACATTTTATTTTTGTGTGGGAATGGATTCCACATAGTGCTTCCAAAGGCTCAGGATTGGCCCCCCAGGAGCAATAACACAAGAATTACTGCATTGCATGGGTGTCTTTATGTGTTTTTTAAACCGTGCCTCCTAATTATAAATAATGGCTGTGATATGAGATGTGATTATGATGAATGGTGATTCCGTATTCTGCGTGCATTAGCTGCTTTAACCTTGCTGGGGTAATTATGTCTCATTTAGAATTCTGATAGTATTTATTTGAGGTAGGGGACTGGGAATTTAATTTCTACCGCTTTGTCTTTTAGTAGTGGTAGTATTATTTGAAAAGGATACCTTTGCAAAATTGTTTTTTAATAATTCCCCCCTGTGGCAGCACAAGTTCATTCATATTTTAGGGGACTGTGTGGAGTTGTTGTTAAGATGTTCCTAAAGGTATGGGCGGGGAGCAGGGGAATGTAGAATCAGGGCTAATGGATGAGAGAGGGAATCCACTGGAGAGAGGGTGAATGGCACCTGTGTTTGTCTCACTCACTTATGCATTAGCACTGGCAGGGTGCAGTGTAAAATTCTAGCCAAGGCATCGCTCGTGATTCGGAGCTGGCGAGTGACTTTGCTTCATCTTGGAACAAAATAACTTGTATTGGAAAAAGTGTGGAATTGGTAGAGACTCGTAATAGACTTTCTGCTTTGTGCAGCCTCCCTCTGTGTTCATCTCCCTCCCCTTCCCTGCCACCAGCTAACCAAATGCAAGCTCCTGAGAAGTGTGAGGTTTTCTCACTGAATTTGTTCTTAAACCCCCGGCCTCTCTTGTGAATCCTTCCTGGTTTCCTGCCTCTCACCTCTAGTCAGCCCTGGAGCTGTACCCACTGCCAGGAGGGCTGACTTTGTTGCAGTATCTGGGCACCTTCGGTCCTAATGGTTATCCAGGCTGCTGTTCAGCTGTGAGCTCTTTGGGGTAGGCACTTTGTCTTTGAGTCTGAGAAGTGCCCTGGGTATAAACACTCATTCCATTGTGATGCCTCTGTTGCCAGACGGAAGGAGCAGTGCAAATCTCCTGGAAGAGGTTACCAGGCAGGTGGGAGAACAGTATGGGCAGAGTCTAAAGGCAGGAACTTACAGACATTGGACTTGTTCATCTTCGCAGTGTTTGGAGGGGGAGGGACTTCATATTTTTTTCTGGTGAGGAGGAAAACATTATAGTTTATCCCGAGAGGTTGCTGTCCTCCTGGCCACTCACAAGTCAGTCACCCGCTCTGAGGCATGTTTGTGCGCACAGTCACCAGACACGCAATCTCATTTGTTATCCCAAGAAACGTGATCAGAGAGAGAGACACACACACACAGTATCCCACGTATGTACATGCAGGTGTAGCCCTTCCCAGACAGGCATGTCTGAGTGCGATATCCAGGTACCCAGATATCCCTACCCATTCGCATGTAGACACACATACATGCGGCCTCCAGTTTTACTCCGTTCGGTGCGTTCCGTGCTCTTCCGCTGTAAATCTGTAGCGCGTTGACCTTTGGCTTCCGTTCTGGGCGCTCTCTGGGGCTCAGTCTCTGACGGCGATGAGGGAGGGGGGGAGAGAGCAACGACCAAGGCCGAGCCATTGCCCAGCCAGCCCCTCACCATCTTTGACGGTACGTTTAATTAAAAATCAAATCAACCTAAAGATTGCGCACGTGTGCTTAATCAGTTTGAAGTCTCCAGGAGAATAACGTAATTATACTAGTCGTTTGGCTATTGTAATTAAAACTTTAATTAACATCGTTTCCCACCCCTTGGCCTCCCTAAACAGTGCAGATAGTCAAGTGCTGCCACTTTAGCACCTTTAAGCCCTGCCAGGGCTACTGCCAGGATTTAATCTTGGAATAAAATAAACTTTTTGTTTTTGAGTTTGGTTTTTTTCTCTCTCTCACTTCTAGCTGTAAGTCACAAGGCAGCTTAGAGAAATTACATGCATCCCCCCAGCCTCGTGGCAACCCCCTCCTCACATCCCATTGTTAACCCCTGCACAGCCAGTCAGTCTTTATGAACAGAGACGCCTCCAGCCCGTTGTTCCAGAAGAGCCCATTTAAATGAACCCCTTTTGTGCTCCTTGTCAGATTGTTCTCCCCCCGTCCCCCCCCCCCCCCACAACACCATGCATAGAGGCTAAATCTGAATATATCTGTAAACAGCATGTCGCACAATGATAATTGACAAGGAAGCAGCTGTCTTGTGAGTCTGACCCAGTTTGGGGGACAGGCCATGGAGCTCCGGGATGCGAAGGTATGATTGAGAGGAGACTGTCCGTACGATAAAGGCAGGTGTGTTGTCTGCTCGTGGAGAAACGTGTATGTGAAAGCATTGTTAAATTAACTCCCCAACTCCTCAGCCTAATTGCTTGACCTCGCTGCGGCTTTGCAAACGTGCCACTCTCATGCGTTCAGATGGTGATCTGCATTTCAGGCGTCAGGCATGTCATTCGCCTGGGCTTCCTGCTGGGAAAGTAACAGTAAAACGCCAGCGCCCATTTGAGATACACTGGCAGCATTTGAAGTTCTGGAGAGACTGAGACGGTGGCAGGTGTTCTTCAAAGCTGCTCAGAGAATTCAGTTTTTAACATGGTACGTACTCTAGTTCTGTTCAGCCATTCAGAGCTCAAACGCACGTGCACAAGGCAGTGACATGCAGTAATTGTACGTGCAAATGACCCGTTAGGGTATGTCTGTTGCCTCTGGGAGCGAGCCTGCCAGCCCACAGACTCAAGTGAGTGGGGCTCCTGCTAGCGTGCTGAAAATAGCCATGTAGATGTTGCTTTGGTGTTGTAACTTGGGCTAGACGCTCAAGCCTGTGGGGTGGACATGACAGTCTGAGCTCCAGACTGAGCCTCTGCATCTACACAGCTATTTAGCATGCTAGTGAGAGCCCTGCTAGCTCATGTCTGTAGCCCCAAGGTGGGAGGCTTGCTCCCAGATGCAGTGTAGACACTCTTAGGCTCCTGACTGATGACTTGCTTGTGCAATTACAATGGAGTCGTACACAATTATAGTGAATGTGCATGTACCAGTCTGGAAATCTGAGCCCAAATATTTGCTTAGCTTATTAGAAGTAACCCTGGGAGTTTTTCATTAGTGCCAGTGGAAAGTCCATGCACGTGCTGCGGGGAGAATGCCTCTGCTGTACGAAACCTTAGCTCTTCAATAGCTCCAACTATATATCTTCAGAAATAAATGTAAATCTTTTCAGTCTCTCCCATATTACTGCAGCAAATGGCCTTCAGACTGTACAAGGTGTCCCAACACACAGGTTAGAGTGGCTCGTTTTTCGTAACTTCTTTCAGTGATGAGCCCCCTAATCCCGAGCACACCTCCTGTTTGAACACCCAAGCAGCCTCCTGTTTGAACTGCATACAGGCTCTGTGCAAGTGGGGGAGACAGCCACAGGGCCTGATGCAAAGGCCATTGTTCTTTTTGCGGATACAGACTAACACGGCTGCTACTCTGAAACCTGACCTCAGTGGGACTCTCTTTCCATTGACTTCACTGAGCTTTGGATCAGGACCATAGTGTAATGAGAGATGCCCCTTTAATGGGTACACTTGAGGCTGTGACGATGTTAAAGAAGGTCAGAAGTTTAGCGTCTGAGAGCCACGTGGAACTGCTGCAAATCTTAGAAAGCAAACAAAACAATCAAACCAATGAAATGAACAGAGATGAAGATCTCAAGTCAGAGAGAGGAAGGGCCCGTGGATGTGGAATAGAGTTAAAACTTCAAGAGGATGCATTTTGAAGAAAAAAATTTGCAAGTGTTCACCATTGCTCACCTGCAGCAGCCTGACTTGGGGCTAGTCTACACTGGCGACGCTAAAGCGCTGCCGCGGCAGTGCCTTAATGTGGCTTGTGTGGTTGCAGTGCTGGGAGAGAGCTCTCCCAGGGCTCTTAAAAAAACAAACAAACAAACAAAAAACCACAGTGCTGAAACCTGCTGCGCTCAGGGGGGTGTTTTTTCACACCTCTAACCAAAAAAATTGCAGTAGTGTAAAGTGCCAGTGTAGACAAGCCCTTAGTTTTGTGTTATCGCCAAGGACACTTAATGCAGAGTGGAGGATGTTGTGCCCCCCCGCTTCCCCCCAAAAGGGAGGGGGGGCTTGCGTGAACATCATTGACTCTTTCTGGGAAGAAAATGCAGCCCTGTACTCTGGTTTTGGCAGGTAGGTAGAGCAGGGACTGATTCTTCAATGGATTTGTATACATAGCTTCCGTTCACCTCCCCCCCCCCCACTGGTTTGCTTTCCCCTTTGAGGATCGGGCTTTCTATGAGCAATTTATAATTTTGCCTTGCAGACATTGTGGATTCTATAGAAACTATATTTCTATCCTGGGAGTTAACGTCCTGTATTGCTGATGTGCCACTTATTTAGACACCACTCGTCTATCACTGATCACCTTCTTCCACGTCGGCTGGATATTATTTGTCAATCAAGATTAAACACTAGGGCAGCATAGAGCTGCAGCAACAAGAGGCCTGCTCTATATAAAAGGATCAAAGCCTCTGTTAAATAGCTGAAGTTGAATCTCACTTGCACAGCCAGCATAGTTGTCCTCCCTGGGCAGACATGAAGGGGCAGTGGATTTAATTCATGTGATACATTTGTTGTAATATATTACTGCAGCAAATGGCCTTCAGACTGTACATAGTGGAAATAATGACTGTTACACTCGCATGGCAGGAGTTCAGTGAATGGGCAGTCTGGGTTACGGTCTACCTGCTCAGAAGGTTTTAGAGCTCATGGGGTTTCATTGACTTTGAATGTAGGGCTCTGGAGAGAAATTTGATGGATGAATAAACCTAGATGCATACCTGCAGTGCCTTATAAACAACAATAATCACCCCGTCTACCTGCAAATCTGCTCTGTGTGCTAGATACAGACATGGGGAAACAGCTTTACAAGTTAGTTGAGCTGCTACATGGTGGTGTTGGGGAATATCACTAGACATCATGGCATTAAATGACTGGTCCCCACACTTCCCCCATGTGCATCTTGGTGACTGCAGAGACCATGGTAAGAATTTCCCATAAAAGGCTGAATAAAGGAAACTCTCTGTGAAGGTTGTGCAACCCACCTCCATCTCTCACAATACTTCACACCCCTCTCATGATGTTCTCCTGTCCTTTCCCCATAAGAAAGCATTTATCATAGAATGAGAGATTTGGGCAGCCGAGGGTTAAGACTGAGATTTTTTTTCAGGCTGGATTTGTGGTGGGAAGGTGGAGTTGTTGTGTTTGGAAGGCAGCCCATGAAAGGTGACAGTGTCCATATCTGGCTGGAGGCTGCCCACCTGGTTTCAGTTGAGGAAGTGGTTGGATTCCATAAGCTCTAAATGCTGAATCCTCTGTGTCAGCTGCTCTGGGGTTCAGCCTTGGGTCCTCCTCCTCTGCATTACTCAGACCATGGGATGGGACGCGTGGGTGAAACAGAGACACCAGGCTGGATAAGAGGAACTGGCTTGTGTCGCCGCCTGGAGCGTTTGGCGTGGTGGTGCAGAGGAAGCTTGACTTCCCTCTGCCTTCCTCACTCCCTGGAGCAGAGGCTTTGGGTGTCTGGAAATGATTCCCCCCCCCTCCCCTCTCCCCAAAGACACAGACTTCATTAACGCTGGATTCTCAGTCAGGCAGTCTCTAGCTTCATTTAAAAGGGGACAGGATGGGGCCTCAGATGAAAAGACAGTAGGGAACACTCCTGCGCTGGCCTCGACCAGGGAGAGACGGGATGGCACTTGCTGGGCCTTTTCCAGCTCTGTGGAGCAAAGCTCTGGAGCAATAGTGTCTAGTGACCCAATCCTGGGCTCCCAGGACCCTGCTTGGTCTCTTCCTGTCTCTAACTCCCATGATCCCTGCCCCACTCAGCTTCACTCTCACTGCTTTGTTGTTTTAAGGGCAAGGAAAGAAATAGCATTTTCCCTGGCGATGATAGGAGGTGGGCACAGGGATCAGCTGTTCTCAGTGCCAGTCTAGCTGCACTCCAGCCCCCGGAGTGACCCTCTCCCCCGTGCCTCCTTTGTGCAGCAGATGTTGGCAAGCTCATTGCTGGCTCCTCCCTCTTCAAGGCTCTCTTTAAAATGGGAATGTGGCTTTCCTTCTTACTGCAGCAATAAGGTGTGAATATCTGTCCTAAACAGGCTGGGGGGGGCATTCATTTGGGGACCCTCCCCCCATTCTAACCAGGCTGAGAAAGTGAGAGAGAAGGGCTACTTTCAGCACATCACTCTGGAAGGTGACCTGCAAAGGAGAAAGAAATTGGCTTATTTCTTATGCCATGTCTATACTTCCCCGTACGTCGTTGCTCTCCCACCGACATAGCTACCGCCACTCATTAAGGTGGTTTTATTATGTCACCGGGAGACAGGTCTACACGCACGAAGGTACAGTGGCACAGGTGTATTGGTACAGCTGTGCCACTGCAAGCTTGCTAGTGTAGACATGGCCTTACTCTGCTGTTATCATGACCGTTGGGACTGCTCATCCCAGTTTTCTGGCTGTCTCCTTTCATCCCAGTGCCACGGACTGAGAGCTGTCTTGGCTTTCAGTTGACGGTGAGAGGTGTTTATTCACAGTGATGAGCTGCCAAAATCTTAACAACTGGTTCACTATAAAAAGTTCTGATTTAAGGGATGTGCCACAGTATGTATTTTTTGTACCAATAGGGTTACCATACGTCCGTCTTTTCCTGAACCTGGACAGCAATTTAAGAACTAAAAAGCCTGACATGTCTGGGAAAATATGGATGTATGTTAACCCCACCTAAAGTTCTTTTTTGAAAAGGTGGGCCTGAACTGGAAATGAGCTCCGTTTTACATGTGTGGGTCCCTGCCACTCCCTGGGGGTGTGCTAGGGTGACCAGATGTCCTGATTTTATAGGGACAGTCCTGATTTTTGGGGCTTTTTCTTATATAGGCTCCTATTCTCTCCCCACCCCCAATCCCCTGTCCCAATTTTTCATACTTGCTGTTTGGTCACCTTAGGGTGTGCACATGTGTGGGTTCAAGCTGCTCCCTGTCCCCTTCATTGAAGCAGGTGTTCAGGGTTACTGCCCTGGGAACTGCAGGGCACCAGTGGACGTGGGGCTAGCTGGAGGCAGGGGTGTGGGGCAGGGCTGGCTGGAGGCAGGGGTGCGGGGCTGGCTGCAGGCAGGGCAGGGGGTGCGGAGCTGGCTGGAGACAGGAGGGTGCGGGGTTGGCTGGAGGCAAGGGGGTGTGGGGTTGGCTGGAGACGGGGTGTGGGGCTGGCTGTGGGCAGGGCAGAGGGTGCCGTGCTCTGGCTCAGTTCCTCCTCCCCCCCCCCCCCCGGTGGCACTCCGGCTCAGTTTTTTTGTTTTTTGTTTTGCTTTGGCGGCACTCCGGACCTACCTCCCCCTGTGTCCCGATATTTGTTCATGTAACCTGGTCACCTTAGGGCAGGGTTTGTGGCAGGGGCTGGCTGCGGGCAGGGCAGGGGGTGCGGGGCTGGCTGCGGGCAGGGTGGCGGGTACTCATGGGTAGAGCGGCTCGGAGCAGCCCGAGCAGGAGGACGCAGCCCAGGCCCAGCAGAACAGCCAGGGACCCACCAGGCAGCAGCGGGAGCCCCAGGGCCGGGGGTTGAAGGAGCAGCAGCAGCCCCCACATGGCTCTCGCAGTGCAGCGCCCCCGGCGGCCAGAGGAGGAATTACACACTTCCCGGCTGGAGCCCATCAAAGCCGCAGCTCTCCCTCCTTGCAGGGAAGCAGGTTAACAAGCAGTTCTAAAACCGCTTCAAAATTTAACAACTGGTTCACATGAACCGGTGTGAACCGGCTCCAGCTCACCACTGTTTATTCAGGAGTTTTCTGTGTTAACACACTATTTTCAACAGTCGGAAAGCTGATTCCATGCGATCTCTCTATGGTAGCTGTGAGGTCATTGCGCTGTTACAGCTCCTGTCAGCCATAGAGTCTTCCTGTAAAAACAGGGCAGTCGGGGCCTGAATTCCTAATGTAAAAAAACAAGCAGAAAAAGACCTTATTTATTAGCCCCACCCCCGCAGCACCTTCCCACAGATGGGGGATGTGCAAGAGGTCAGACTAGATGAGCACACTGGTCCCTTCTGGCATGAACGTCTGAGAGTCTATGTGAAAGCTCACAAGGGTATCAACCCGTTTTGTTTCCTCCTTGCAAGTTACCTTTCAGAGCATTGCTGCCCCCCTGAATCCCAGTAGCCAAAACACTAGGGGGCACATGACCACAATACCCCACTGGAGATGCAGCTCCCCAAAGCAGTGACCAGCATGTGACAGTGGAACCCCCTGCTCCCCGCTCAGCTGCAATTGCCTCCTGTTGGGTGCCCTGCAGCTCCCTGACTCAGTGACCCAAGGTGACGGCTGCACATTGATTTCCTTGGCAGGAGCCCCCCTCCGATTGAATCAGCCCAGAGCGACGCTGATTGGGAAATAATTGCAATAATAATAGAGATATTTTGCTCCTGAGTAACTAAACGATACAAACCGGGCGTGGAGCCAGGAGAGTTTTGAAGGGCAAAGCTGAGAAATCAATGGCTCGAGGCTGCTGGAGCAGCTGTCGAGCTGGGGAGAAGAGAGTGGGGTTGGGGAGAGTGCGGAGAATGGAGATGAAGATGCGACTAGGGGACAGAACTGGCGGGGTTCAGTGCACTGGGCGTGTAGCAGAGGGAAGGAGGGGAATGAAAGCATCCTAACCTCTTCCTCACCACTGCAAGGGTCCATGGCTCCCGAGTGCAGTTTACCAGCACCACGTCCTCACTGAACTGCCCCCTTTGCTTCCCTTCCCTTCTTCATTTGAATGTGGCTTAATGTAAGGGGTTACCATGGCCCATCTCCCAGCCAAAGGCAGCCAGAACTGTGATGTATCCTTTAGCAGGTGGATGGCTGGGACAGGTGCTTATCTCACCATGTGAGGTGGGGTGCCAGCCTCGTGTTCCCGTGAGGCATCCCCTGCAGCCCTGAAATGGGGACCAGCTTCTGCAGATGCAGGGATTGTCCCTTTGATCTGTGCTCTCAGAGCAGTGGTTCCCATGCAGTGGTGTGGGGAGTGGAGGGCTGGCTGGTTGCATGGTGCAAACTCCCCTTCTTTCCAGCGGCTCAGCTGCAGTAGAAGGACCTCAAAGAACTCTTAGAGTATGGACTTTCCATGGTGGCAGTCACTGCAGTTGCTGTGATGGCAGACAGGGAGGGGGACAGTGTGGGGTGCTGGCTGGGGGGTGTGAGTTGTGAGGCCTGAGTGACAATGGACTGGAGTGGTCTGGAGTGTCCATGGGGATACTCTCTTGCATTGCCTGTCCTGTGAGAGCCCCTGGATTACAGGTCTGCATGGGCCCTGTCCGTGGGGGTGTTTCCAAAGTCAATGGATCTGTGATATGAGAGCCATCCCAACCATTATTTCTGCCATAGATTTTAACCAGTCCTCCCTCTCCACCCCTTCGTTACTGGAGTGATTCTTCCAGCCCCATTGGCGTCTCAAACCCTGTGTCTTCTCAGACCCTTGTCCTTGTGAAGAGGCAGGTCAGCAGTGATGAAATAATAGCTAACTGCCATTGTCCCTTCCGTCAGAGGAGCTAGTGGTGGGTGAGCTGTATTATCATCCCTGGTTTTCAGGTGGGGAAATTGAGGCCCCGGCAGTGACTTTCCCAGGGTGTACGGTGAGTCAGTGGCTAGCTAGCACAGGGTAAATAACACCAACTCAAACTTAGTGTGGACAAGGCAGTCTGTAGTTTTCTCACATTAGCGGGTTGAGGTAAACACTAGGGTGGATCCTAGGGTCTGCCTCGGCGAGCTAACTCATGTGCAAACCACAAACGCCTTGCCCACACTGGGATGTTACCATACGGCAGCTAACACCCTCTCTCTTAGTGAAGACAAGGGCCTGTCTTCCTGGGCTAACCACTCGATCACACTTCTGCTCATATGGGTGTAGAACCCATGAGTCCTGACTCTGCCCCCTGCTCTAATGGCAAGATGGCTCTTCTCCCATGGCCCCAAGTGGGGACAGGCCATATGCTGTCCCTGAGGAGTTGCCACTAGCTTTCCCTCAGGTAGCTGTTTATGCTGCAGCACCTCCTTTGTCCCATTTAAAGTCTGAGCGTGTGTGTGCCCTAAATGCCTGTCCTGCCTCGGCTGGAGCCCCTGCTAGCACACAGCTTCCTGCAGGCGCCTCACCGCTGAGGTTTGATTGGAGAGAGTTGGGGGTTGTGTTACAGACACGCATGCATGCACTTGTGCTGTGAGCAAATCTGCTGACACAGCATCCCCACTTGGTGCTGGGTCATCTTGCAAGCCCACGAACATGCTCACATGGGGCTCCTTTACGGCTTTAAGACAAATGTTTGACTTTGTTGCATGTTGGCCAAAGACCAGCATTCCCCTCCCCTGCAGAGAGATTAATAACCTCCAGCAGCAATACAGTCTGGGAAGAAAGGGGCCTTTGTCTTGTATCTCTCTTCATCATATGGGATAGGGGTGAAAGCGATTAGCCGTGAGCGAGTGGGCTCCTGCAGCTTGCTGCCAGCTAGTGTCCCTAATGTTTCTGTATGCAGGAGGCTCGTGTCTGGCACTGGGGGCTGGGTCGGGGGCCGATGTGCTGGATCAGCTGCGAGACCATAGTGGGATGGAGTTGCTCTTAACCCGTGCTGTGCTGGAGTGGCTCCCTCTCTTTCATGGGCTGCAGATGGATCTGCTGGGTAGAAAGGTTCAAGCTCCGGAAAGAGCTCGCAAGCCCGGTGGGAGGTTGAGCTCTAGCAGTCCTGAGCTGTGGTCAGGGTCAGGGTCAGGGCCTGTTCTGAACTTTTCCAGAGAGTGGGGTCAGGGCTAGAGCTGGGGTCAGCTCTAATTGGCTGCATACAGCCAGTTTGGCTTCGTGCCTCTTCCCCTCTGTAATTTAAACATGCATGTTCTCAAAAGGAAGAGGTTAAAAAAATGCCATTTTATCCGACAAGAAAGTGGTGCTGTATGTTAGGGCAAGGAGAGTTCTGAGGCTGGCAGGCACCACTGGGGACCTGTATCTAGAGCGTCTTTTGTCATTAGAGTTTTCCATCCCCTGTTCCTTTTTCGCTGTCTCTCAGTGTGAGATTTTCACTCTCTCTCCATCTTTCCCCCTCAGTTTCCATTGGATCTCCCCTTCTCTCTGAGTCTCCTAGTGCAAACCCAATAACGTTTACTCTGGCATCAAACCCATGGTGTCTGCATGGTGCAGTGAGTTTGTCCGTCCTTAGCTCACATGCTGGAGCTGTACATGACTATGTCCCCAAAGTGTGGTCCCAGGTTATCTATGATTGTTTTCTCCCAGTGCTGACTGCAGATGCACCAATGCATCGCTCATTACACTTGTCTGTGCCTAGGACTGATTGCAGGGCTGGGCTCTGGGTGCTCATAGCTCCGAACAGGGGAATAGGCTCCAGGTTTCACGGAGCAGGCCCTGTTTCTTTCAATTTCTGGTGTCAGGTGATGGAGGCTGTTGTTGCGGCAGTGGGCTTCTGGCTCGGGGTGGAACTGAAGCATGATAGGATGAGCTTGAAGATGGCTTCCCCCAGGAAGTCTGAGTGTGTTGTGGGTAGCTCAGGGGCACAGCTCAGGAATGACACTAACTGGGCTGACAGGGACCCAGCTTCCCTGTCTGGAGCGTGGTGAGACCTCTAGGCTGAGCATAGTGGCAGTAGCCTGGACAGGAGATACAGGCCAGTGTTGTAAATTGCACAGTGATTTCCACCGGGAGGTCTCCCATTATCACAGCCCCAAGCACGTAGCTGAGTTCTGTTCCGTCTCTGGAAGCAGCATTCCCCCTCCTAGAGCTCCCTTCTGGGGAGGGCTGTGTCCGGCCCTGGGGTGAAATGCAGTTCCTCCTCCCGTGGCTGGATTTATTGCTGTTGACCAGGGATGGGGATGGGTGAGCTGACAGCTGGGCTCAGCAGGTGTCTCCAGATGTGGAGGGTTTCCGTGTCTCTGTGTGTATGGGTAACTGACCGTGAGTGCATGAAGGTGGCGGTGAATGTTGGTGCCTGAGGGTATGCATGCATAGCAGGGTGTGTTGGCAGGTCTGTGGGTGCTTGTGCATGAGTGTGTTAAGGGCATAAGTCTCTGTCCCTGCAGGGGTGGTGATGATGTGGTGGTGCTATGAAGGGTGGAGACTGCATGGACATGGATGCTTGTGATGCAGAGGGGGAATACTGTATGTACTTGGTTTGTGTGCTGGGGTGAGGCTGTGTGACCATGGATGGGTGGGTTTGTTTTGGGGTTGAGTCTGTGTGTCTTAGTGGTTGCGGAGCTGTGTGTGCTGGGGAGAGGCTGTTTGAGCGTGGATGCATGCGGTTGTGCTGGGACTTAGGCTGTGTGTGTTTGTGCACGCTAGTGGTTGGAGTATTGCGTGTGTGTGTGTGTGTGTGTGTGTTGGGGAAAGGCTCTGTAAGCAAGAGCATTTGTGTTGGAACTGTGCGTGTGTGCGCACATGCATCAGTAGTTATGGAGCTGTGTTGGGGGGGAGTGTATTGGGTGAATCAGCGTGAGCATGAATGATGGGGTTTGTTCAGTGGTTGGGGAGCTGTGTGTGCATGGGGTGTGTGCTGAGGCTGTGTGCATGTGCATAGTTGTGTGTACCCGAGCAGCTGGGGTGCTGTATGTGCAGAGGGAGATATTCTATGCCCATGGCATGTGTGTGTGTGTTGGCAGCGACCCTGCATGTGTTTGCAGGTATCCCCGCTGGTCTCTAGTAGATAGCCTGGCCTCTCCATTGATGGCCCAGGCACCAGGGATTAGTGATGTGAGTAATGTGTGCACATGCTGAGCGGGACTATTAATAACATTCACTTTGAATTTGGTTAGATTAACCAGTGTCATATCTGTCAGCGTCGGTGAGTTGTTAGAGTTTGTTGCTGTTATGAACATTGATTTAGATTAAGTATCTCCCTGTTTTTTGCTTTATTATGCTGATATAATTAAAGTTCCAATATTCTCTGGCTTGCGGCGACGCAGGGTCCAGGATGGAAACCTCGCTTGTATTAATCTTTATTAAATGGGAACTGTTTCTCAGAATGAAAGTCGGCAGCTTATCTCCCCCTCCCCAAATACATTATTGATGAGAAGAAAGCGCCTCTGCCAGGCGTGAGGGGTGAGCGCCTGTGATCACTTGCGGGGGAGGACATCCAGCTGATAAGGAGCTTGGCGGTTCCTCTGGTCTCCCACCCTGTGTGTTTTGGGGTAGTCAGGGGGTGGGGATGGGATTGAGTCAGCATCTCCCCATAGTGCCTTGGGTAACTTTCTGTGTTCCTGGCAATATTTATTTCCCAGACACCTGGAATTAGCCATTTGGTTTCGGTAGCCAGCAAACACCCATGGGAACTGCTTGCCTTCCAACAATTAGAATATTCTGCAGCCCAAGAGAACCTCCATTCCCCACACTAACAACAGTGTGGGCCAGTCGTTGGAGCAACGGACTGAGCATCAGGAGAGCTGGGTGCTAATCCCATTTTTGCTAGCGCTTGGGCAGATCCCATCATTTCTCTGTGCCATCTGCAAAATGGGGATTGTGATACTTCCCTGTGTTTGCAAGGTGCCTTGAGATCCTGGATGAAGCGCTAGGTATCGTCGTTGAGACGGTTACCAAATGTCGTGATTTAGTCAGTAAGCAAAAATAAATAGGATTCAAAAGTCAAGGCAGCTGCATCATCGAAGCTGCTGTCTGTTCACTCGGAGCAGGGCAGCTCGGTTTGAGTTACTTATGCTAATACTTCATACATACAATGGCCATTGAGGGGTAGTGTGGTCTAGTGGCCTGAGCCTAGAGCTGGGAGCCGGGAACCATGCGTTCTAATCTCAGCTCTACCACAGTTTGCTGTGTGGCAATCAAGGGCATTTCTTCAGCCCCTGTTTCTAATGCTGTAAAATGGGGCTAATGACCCAGCCCCGTTCCCCAGGGCGATTGTGAGGATTAGCTAGATCAGAGGTTCTCAAAATTCATTGCACCACGACCCCCTTCTGGGAACAAAAATTACTACACGACCCTGTGGGGGAGGGGAGGTAGGCTGGAGCCCGATCCTGATCCCGTGTCCTGGCTGAAGCCCTCAGGCTTTGACTTCAGCCCTGGGCAGGCAGCGCTTAGGCTTTGGCCTCACCCCTGGGCTGGAGCAAGTCTAACACTGGCCCTGGCGACCCCATTAAAATGGGATCACCACCCACTTTGGGGTCCCGACCCCCAGTTAGAGAACCGCTGAGCTAGATGATGTCTGTCCAGTGCTCTGAATGGGTAAATTGCCCTGTGCCCTGTCTCAGTATCATCATTACAGCAGCTAATGTTCTGCATTGTATTTAGAAAACCTTGTGACATCTCAGGGCTAGACGGACAGCCTGGAGACCAGGGTGCTGGCAGTGACATGGCAAGTTTCCCCTGGGTTGCGCCTCAGAGCTGCCCTGGAGGGATCTGTTGGGGTGGAAGAGCAGGGAGTGAAATAGATGGATAGTTAATCCTCTCTGGGGTTGTTTGTGACCCAGGGGAAGAAATGAGTGGGAAAGCCCGATCTGCTGTGCTGGAGTTGAGGAGAGCAGAGACCTTTGTGTCTGTTGTTTGAAACCAGACGCCCTGGTTGGATCCCAGCTGGGCAGGCATAACCTGCCCCGCCTGTTAGGGGAAGGGCATGAGAGCGGGGAGAGGGTTCCTGACAGCTGCTGAGGGCAGAAGTTCGCAGGGCTCATCCCACTGGGGGAAGGCGAGCATGGCAGGGCAGAGAGAGGCCAGAGCCATCTGCTCATAGGGCTCGTTGGAGAGGCTCAATACGTGGGCCTCTCGCTGAAGCGGGGCAGAAACAGCAGGGCTCTGTTGTGCTATGGCACGGCCAGGAAATGGGCAGGGGTGGGGTGCTGTTCCCCTCATTCTGGTGAGTTCCTTCTCTGGGGGCCTACTCGTCTGTGAGGAGACGCCTTGTCAGCCCTGTGCCATCATGCCAGAGCCCCCCTACAGTTCTTGTTGTGCCATGCTGTTGGCCACAATGGCCATGCGGCAGCAAGGTTCAAGCTAGGGGCATTGCCTTGGGCTAGTGCTTTGAGGGCTAGGAATGAGCCCACTTATCTTCCAGATCTGGCCATACTGCTCCCAGCTCTGCAGGGTTGGCCTCACGAAAGAATATGGTCATATCGTGATCTCACATCACATCATTGGTGATCTCAAGTGATAGCCCAGTCATGTTGTGTGTAGCCTCCTCCGTCACGCCAGACACACACCAGTCATGTTTGGGTGCCCATGATAAACCTGTAGGCTGTGAGCCCTTCTGGGTTATTGAGACGGGCAGCGTTCCAGGGCTGGGGTTTGAGGGTGGGTGGGAGTCAGAATGATGTATCCTCACCAGGGTGCAGAGCCCACTGTCCTGTGATCCCCAGGGTATGTGTGGGCTCATGCCCACCATCCCAAAGGCTCCTGAGATTCATGCCCATTCGTGTCAGGGCACGGGGAGCTTGTGCCCTCTCACTCACATGAGATTTTTCACAAAGAAAATTGCACCAATAAATCAATAGAGAAGCCTCTCCCCCAAAATGCTGGCTAATCCCATAGTTCTCCATAACAGGTCGGACCATGTTCCACCAGAGACCCCACTGGCAGCCATGATCACGAGGCCCTGTTTGCCCAGCTGCTTGTCTGGAAAGAGACATGTCTGTAATCCAACCGGAGGAGAAGAATAAATTCCTTTGAACAGCAGCTGTTGGAACTGGAGCCAGGGCGGGGGAAGGGTAGAGCAAAGGTAGGCTGGGTCCAGTCCTCCCCTCCCTCTGCAGAGAGTGAGCACCAGGCCCAGCACCCTCTTCATGCCACATAGTTTAGATTCCTCCATGGGAATGCAGGGACTGTGGAGCCTCTGTGGAGGGCAGGCTTGGCTCAGAGCTTCTCCCATAGTGGCTTGCAGGGAAAGTGGGGGAGATCAGCAGCAGCTGTGGATGCATCAGTCAGCGCCAGCTGTGGTGTTGGGAGCCTGCTGGGGTGGTTACATGCTGGGTACATTCCTTGGGAGACTCCACCTCCACCCCTGAGAGTGACCCCCTTAGAAAAGGCTCCCTCCTGGAAAACTCACCTTGCCTGCTGGCCCCAATATGATCCCAGAGACAGCATCTGCAGCTGGCATCTATCTCACTCCCCCTTCCCAGCACCGAAGCCATGGTAGTTGGGGATCATTTGCTAGAGGTTGCTCTCTCTAATCCTTGCCCTGGCTGCAAATCCAAGCCTCAGGCTGTTCTGAAGAGACAATAATTTTCTCTGCTTCAAAAGCCTGTGCACATGCAGCTGGCACAGCCTCCCCTCTTCGTTCAGTTGTTTGGGTGGGGCTTTGTGCTCATAGAAACCAAGGATGAGTCAGGTAGGGGTGACTTGGCGTTACATAGCTTCCCGCACCCAGCTCTGCCAGTGCTCCTCAGTCCTGACCCGCAGCCCTCTGCGATTCCAGTCCTGGGCTGCCCCAGCCCCAGCTCTGCTGAAATACTGCAGTCCTGACCCAAAGCAATTTGAAGGCTGACTCACGCCAGCACCTGTGCCCAACAGTTGGGCACTTGTAGGGGACTCAGCTGCTTCTCAGTCTAATGTGGCCTGACAGATGGACAGACGTTGTTGCGGGCAGGGGGGCTCCCCTTTGGCTGTATCTGCACTAGCATTCCTCTGCGCTCTTCTCACCATCGCTACCCTGAGTGCTGTGGAGGTGACCCGGTGGGCCAAATGCCTGTGCCCTGTCCGCTCAAGTGCTCTCTCCTAGCTGGCACGGGTAAGGCAGCTGCTAGTGTAGATGTGGCCTGGGAGGGAGTCCTAGTGAAGCGCCCTCCCCTTTCCTCCCCCCAGCCCTGGCTCTGCTCAGCATTCCTCTCTGGAGTGGGGCGGGCCCTAACCATTCCATCCCTGCCACTTCAAAGCAGGGGAAATATGTGACTTGTGCCCCAGCGGGAGGGCTGGGGGAAGGGGCTGAGATGGCTTTTCCCAGCATGGGTCCCTGCCCCGCCCCCAAAGATATTCGCCTGTACCAGATCCCACAATAAGGACCCCTCTCTTAGAAATCTGAGATGGGGAGGGGGAGCGAGGGGCTGAGCCTGACAGCTGTTGGGTACCACAGGTCTCCTAGTGGCTCTTGAGGGTGGGCGGGAGATGGAATGTATATGGGGGGGGACCTCCCCCTCCTCTCCCGAGTCCCTGTGCTCCAGTACGCACAGAGGGAACCTGCAGTTGTCCCGCGTGTTTCAATATCGCCCCCTCCCCCAGACCCAGCCCAGTGCTCCTCTTATGGATGAGACATAAAGCTCAAGTCTTGCCCACTCTTTCCCACGGATGTCCTGGCCAGATCCCAGTGTGGTTAATTCCATTCTGTCTCCCGAAACCCCCCTGCAATTTCCGTTCGCTTTCTCCATTTGCTTCCCTAAGCTGTTGCGTGCAGTGCTGCTGTGCCCTGTCAAACAGCTGGCACGTTCCACCCCAGAGGTGGCTGTGTTTGTGGTGGGCCGGGCAGCTCCTATATGTAGTTTGCACTGTGTTGTGGCTCAGTCAGGATCAGAGGCGCAGACTCTATA
The DNA here is from genome assembly GCF_020497125.1 of Mauremys mutica. Classification (NCBI taxonomy): domain Eukaryota; kingdom Metazoa; phylum Chordata; order Testudines; family Geoemydidae; genus Mauremys; species Mauremys mutica. Next base: position 21,858,326 of record NC_059078.1, on the reverse strand, counting down.
AGAAATTATTCCCGTCAATAACCTTTCAAATCCTCTGAAGCCCTCTCCTCCCCCCCCCCGCAAGGCACGTGGCTGAGCAGTCCGCTGAGCTTGACTAGTGAACCCCTCCTGCTGCGGCATGAACGTTCAGCCTCTGTTCCTCCCACCTGCTGGGCCCTGCTGCTCTGAGCCCTGCTGGGAAGCGGGGCAGCCACCACAGCAAAATTCTTCTGTTATTAATAGAAAAAAACCCAAATGACCGGAGCCTGAAGTGCAGAGTGTGGAGCGTGTGCCCCAGCCCCAGCCCCAGGCTTGTCTTGGCTCAGGAGAGCCTGGGCTTGTTGGCTTGGCTTTCCACTGCTTGCTGGCTCAGCCGTCCATCTGGGAGGTGTAGAAAGGGAAAGGTGCAGTTCCTTCTGCTGGGCAGTGCAGTATGTGTACGTCTGTCCTGTGCGCCCTGACCCCGCTCAGCCCACCCGCCCGGCGTGCCAGCCACTTCCTGTGCCACAACCCAGCTCCCTGGCTACAGCACCGGGCGGGCAGGGCGGAGCAAGCCCCATGCACCAATCCCAATTCCCTGGCAGAAGCGTGCGGGGGGGACTCAGGCAGAAGGGGTGAGGAGGGGCCCTCGTTTGCTCTCTCCCACAAAACCCTAATCAGCACCTGCTTGGGCCATCCAGTTAGTGAGGGCAAGGACTGACATCCTCTCTCGTCCCGGGGGGCAGGCAGTGAGGGCAGTGCTGGGGATGGCGTTGGGGTTTGCCTCTGCTCTTAGGATAAGCAGAGGGTTGGTGTCTCTGGGCATCTCATTCCAACCCGTTTCACCGGCACTGACCGGCCCCCACAGCAGCCCTGCGTCTGGAGCTCTCGCCAGAGACTGCCTCTGCTCAGCCCCCCCACCTACCCAGCCTGCCCTTTTGCCCTCCAATAGCTTCCACAGAAAGCTTAGCATGGCAGCTGCTGTGAGTGCTAGGAGCTGAAAGGGAACCTGTGCCTCTGCATCCCCTCCAGCAGGTGTCAGGGCCGAACACAAACCAGGAGGGGGTGGGGGAGGGAAGGAGAGGGCCCTTTGAAATGCAGTCCCATAAATAAGCCCCTCTTGCATTGGCCTGTGGAACTGGAAAGGGTCCCCATGAAAAGGCTGCAAAGTGTGTTTCAGGCAGATAAATCCCTGCCTTTGAAGTATGGCAGCGGGCTAAAGCGCCCCATCTTGTAGCTGCTGCCAGCCACCGAGAATTAATCACAGCCACGCACAGATAAGAGTACAAAGCAACACGAGTGCTGTGCCAGGGGGTGTAGGGACCAGCAGGGATCGTGCAATGGATCTGGCGCGGGAGGGGCCTGCAGTGGGGAGACACAGACAAGGTGAGGCCCAGGGGTGGGCGAGGGAGGGGATGGGGATGCTGAATTCAGGGAGGGAGGGACTTGGGGAAGTGGGAGGAGAGCCAGGGTAGGGACCAGGGAGAGGGAGGTGGCTGTGGAGAGGAGAGGTGTGACCCCTGTCTAAGGAGGCGGGGGGCACTGAGAGTCAGGTCTCCTTTCCCTGCCTCTTTTGTTCCTCCATTATGTTACTGTTCGATCATCGCCCTGATTTGGGAGCCACCCCCCTAATTCCCTGTCTTGATAGGATGCTACTCTGAGTGGGAAACATTGAGCCTCCCCCTGCACCGCGGAGTGAGGTGGCATGGTGTGGGGCTGGGCTGGGACGGTGCTCAGGCTGGGGAGAACCAGGGGCATGTGGAGGGTGAAATTCAGCGATAACCATGGACTCCTTTCTGCAGTGCAGGTGCTGGGGTCCAGCCGTCCCTCCTAGCTGGAGTGCTTTCCAGTGCAAGTGCCAGATTGAAGCGCTTTCTGGGAGCCTAGACAGCTCCGGCACTGTGAGGGGAGAAAGAGCCAGTTGGATCCAGGCCAGGGGTGGGAGTGGCTGAGAATTGCTTCCATCTGGCTGTTGCTTGGGGACATATGTGTAATGAGTTGGTGAGTCTCAGTGCAGTTACCAAATGTTCCTTTTATGAGGAGATTCTCTGGGGCAGGCCCAAGGCCTTTGGGGTGAGGGGAGCTCGCCCTACTTCTCCTGCCCATACGCACTCTGACCTGCAGGCAGAGAGGCTGCAATCTCCAGGGCTGTCACCAGCATAAGATGCACCTTCTAAGCCTGGCCTACCCTGGGAAATACAGTGTTGGCAGGGACGGCCATGGTTACCATTGTGTCAGCTGGAGGGAACCCTGTGGACCTGAGAGTTAACTGTGCCCAGGTGACCTAATATTAAACACAAGGCCTTGTCTACACACTGTTCAACCTTGTGTTAGCCGACTTGTTCTAATCCAGTGTAACTTCTGTCTGTGGACAAGGTCTAAGGACATGAGCCAAACTGGCCCTCCTGCCTATGAGCTGTATCACATACTGCCTAATGACCTGTTTGGGTAGCCCTTGTGTTGTTCCTATAGGTACCCTACCTCCTTCTAGTTAGGAGAAGGCAAACTCTGGCTGTCTGGGTATGGCCAGCCCCAGCAAGTGTGGAGCACCGAGGAAATCCTCTGTCATGGATAAAATCAGAGAGTTAGTCCAATGTGTTGTAAACTCTCCCCAGGCAGCTGTGTGCTTTCTCCCACCCCATCCCCAACACATGGTGCACACTGCCTGAACTAATGTGTAAAGCCCTGTCCTCCTCCACAGCCTTCCTCCAGTCCTACTTCTGCTGTGACGCTGCCAGCTGTTGACAGTGAGGGAGACGGCCACTGAGGGGTTGCAAAATATTGAAACCTTTTGATGGATTCACATCCACTGAGTTATGCCCACTGTTAGGGTCTGTGAAATATGTTCTCGTTACTGTCCCCCACCCCCAATTGACATGCTCACCCACTGTATCTTGCCTCTTCGTACTGTAAGTTCCTTATGGCAGAGAGTGTTGACATGTGTCTGTATGATGCTTAATGCAGTGGGGCCCAGATCCTGCCTGGAGCTTTTGGGTGCTCCAGTAATAGGAATTGTTATGCAGAAAAAAAACTATGTTAAAAGAACATTAATATTCTAAGGCCAAACCCAAGAAAGTTAGGAAATGCCACAGTTAAGTTGGACTGTGTAACCTTAACCCTTAATCATAAGTTAAGGTGGCCTGTGCAACCCCATGTATATCCATGATGATAACCATACCTGATGTCACAGGGGGAAATCTGTGTCACATGTCCATGCATGACTCTCAGTTTTTACAGGTAGCATCCATTGTTTACAGGCTACCTTGAATGTCCTCAAGTAGCCTTCTTATGTGGATTGGAGCATTCCAAGATCCAGTGTCCCTTAAGTGTTTCTTGATTAGGTACTTAATTTCAACATTCCTTTCTCCAGGAACTGACCAAATGCTCTACTAAGGTTTTTTAGAAATCAAGCCAGTACACAGCCAACATTCATAACATTCATAACTTTGAATACAAAAATGATAAATGCATACAAATAGGATTAATACATTCAGGAGATCATAACCTTTGAGATGTGTTACATGGCATATGTAGCATAAAACACATTCTAAGCATCTTTCCAAAAGCCGTATGGGAGGTACCGTCATGTACTCCTACATCAGTTCAGGGGAAATGTCATTGGGTTAAGGCATGTAGGAGTATTGGCTGCCTGGCAGGATCCAGAACAGTTAAAACCATGTGTCACAGGGGAGTTTCCCAGATGGGACTGTACAATCCCATCTACCCCCGACTCACAACCACATTCCGCTCCACAGACTGTTCATGTATTAGGATCCCCAATGTCCAGGCTAAGTAGTACATGCTGGGGAGGCACATTCTGATGCCCTGAGATACCTTTGGTTCTTAGGGAATATTGATCAGCACTGCATCATGGTTCCCAGCATTCGTGTATCAATGCAGTGACTATCCACTGAAGCATAGAGCTGAGAAGGTGGCTGGCCTAGCAATGTGCACTGCAGCCATGTCTCAGTCCTGTCCCTCTGCACACTGCAAGGGTTTCCGTCTGGGATCAACATTTTCCTAACAGCAGCACTTGTAGCTGCTCCATCCCCATAACTCGTTCTTCGATTGGGTTTGGACACGTTCTGAACAGCTCCTTGATCCAGGGCACTCGTTAGGGTGGTTCAAGTGGAGCTGATGCAAAATCAAAGCAAGACAGCAACTGGAATCCGTGGGGTGGTGGAAGGGTGGGGGGAGCCACCTAAACCTCAGCCAGAGGAATGGCTCTGTTTAGCCACAAGCCTCTGAGATAGGCCATGAACTAACGCTGTAGTCTTGCTGTGAATGGGGTTGGGTTGATTTGCCATCAACTGAGCTGACTTGCCATCAACCATTGGCTACCTATGACCTGTGCTGGGGTTAGTGTCAAGCTGAGGGGAGGCCATTCTTCCCCTGAGAAACTAGTCATCAGTTACCTGTCCTGTCCTGTCATCAATGGCCTGGCTTGTCCTGTCACCTGAAGAATGACAATGACTTGTAATCACCTGCAGAAGAGCTTTGTGTAAGCTCAGAAGCTTGTCTCTCTCGCCAACAGAAGTTGGTCCAATAACAGATATTTTCTCCCCCACCTTCTCTCTCTTATAATCACGCAGCCACATAGGAATGGAGGAATAGCTACAGCATGAGACCAAGGGTCCACTGAGTCCAGTATCACTTCTCCTACCACGGAATATCAGACCACTGCTCTCTTTAGGCTGGAATCCCACTCATATGGGGCTCATATGGGATACTTCTGCATGAAGTTGGAACCCCTGTAATGCATGTAATTGCCCTGTCTATGCAATATCACGTTGAGGGTTATGGAGAAGATTCTTCTTCAAATGTTCGGCATACACCATGGTACATGAGATCTGGTTTCCCCTGGCAACTTGAGCTACAAATGTTGTTAGTAGTAGTCTTGAAACCATCCAGCCCTTTCAAACCTCCTGCCAGTGTCTGACCCTGATCTCCACCTGAGGTGACTTGTGGAGGTCAGCTTAGCGCTGCCCTTGGGAGGGTATATCTTTATCAAGGTGTGTCCTCTTTAGATAAGCACCTGCCTCTGGCATGTTGGGCATGATTCTGGCTTAACTGCAGCCTTTGCTGGCTGGGTCCTGCTGCTCTTTTGCTCCTCGGGAGTAGATGTCCCCCATTAATGTTGAGTTCAGTTTAAGAGGCAAAGAGCTGAGAAATAAGGCAGAGTGCCAGGGAGCGAATGTGTGTGTATGGAGACAAGAAAGGAGCAGGTTCTGCATATTGCACTTCAGGAATGTCGCCCCCTCCCTTAAGCTTCTCCTGGCCCATGCTTGGATGTAACCTTCCCAGACCCTGCTTCCTGTTACAGGGCGTCAGCTCTGCTTGCACCTGTCTCTGACACTTCTACCCAGAGATCAGGGGAGGAAGGACAGTCTTGTGGTTAAGGCACTATATCAGGCTCTGCCACGGACTCCGGAGTGTGACCGCTCTCTGCACTTCATTTTCCTCATCTGTAAAAGGGGGCTGGTGATACTCACGTATGACCTGCCAGGCATGGGTATTCTAAATGTAATTGATGTTTGTAAAGTGCTTTGAGATTCTTGGAGAGAGGGTGCTTTGGAAAGGCAAAGTATTATAACCTCCAAGCTAACTGCTTGCAGTCCTTTTCTTGATCATCTTCAGGAGTTCTCCTCTCCCAGTGTGTGTGTCTCGTGGGGAAGAGGACTCCCCTGCGACACAGAGAGAATACCCCTCTAGAATACGCATCCCATGCCGTTGCACTGCTGTGGCCGTGTATCCCACTGCTGCGAAGCTGACCCAGCTCACTTGGTAGGGTCACGCTCTCAGCTAGGATTCATTTTCAAGCAGTTTTTAAAATTTCTGATGAGGGGTTTTGCTAGGTGCTTCAGTGAGAACCTTACGGTCACACTTCCACAAGCCCCAGGCCTTGGTCTGCAAAAATGCAGCCCCTGTGCCTGCAAAGGAAAATCCTCTGATTGCTCGCATGGGAAGGGAGTCCGGCTCCTGACCAGCTATTTGCACATGCCACCATGGAGACACTTTTTTGCATTTGTATTACTTGCAAACCAACCTCAGGCCACTAGCTATTTTTTAGAGTTGGTCCCTTAAAAATCTCACCCTGTAATTTTCTTGTTCCAGTCTCCTCCCACGTTTGGGTCGTGCCCTCCAGAGATAGCAGCCCCGCTGCCATGGCAGCAGAGGTAACAGCTTGATCTAGTTCCTCTGGGATACACTGCACCCAGCAGGGGAGCACTTGGGCTGCTGGCCTGTGTAAATTTGGACAGAGATGGTTCCAGGGAGCAGCATCCCTGCTGCTTCTGCCCAGACAACCAGCACCTTTTACTGCAGGGAGAGAAAGGAGCTGGAAGAGCTCTGCTCCTGCACAAGATGGAAAGAGTTGGGTTGTATAGGGGAGGGTAGGGTAAGGAGTCTGTTCATATCAGAGGGACAGACCGCATCCATCCTGCGCCCTGGGATCTTGTGGATCTTGAGTACTTTGGGCCTTGTGGTTGTTGAGATGTTGTCCTGCAGTGCAGTGTGCCTGTCTCCTGGCTTCATCAATGTGACTCAGCTGGCTTGGCTCACGTGGGGTCATCGGCCCATTTCCTCGGCTCCGCTTCTCACTTGGGATCGAGCAATGTCAGAAGCTTGAAATGAAACTGCAGAATTTTGCCTGGTTGGAGGCAGGGCACCACTGGAACCGCCCTTGTTTAGCTTAAGGGTTCCCACCTGGCCCCCTGAATCAGCCCAGCTTGGCCTGAAATCCACCCAGCTCTGCTCACATCCCATGATTGCTTGAAAAGTTCATGCCTCTGAGCTAGGTGTTGGGGTTGCGGTGTTCCCTGGAGCTGTGGGGTTTGGCTGAGTGAGTGGTCACTGTTTGTTCAGCAGTGTCCATGCTGCAGATGGCACTGTTGCAGTGATGTGGGGGCTCCATGTCCTGCAGATGAAATGGTGCAGGTTTCCCAGGAGAGGTTTCCAGAGGATTTCACACCTTGGATTGTCCCCTGGAGCCAGCTGGTGCAGCTCACCGAGAACAGGGGCCTACAGTCTTAAGGGTGTTCTAATGTCGAACCACACATTTGTTTGTGGCGAGGTGTTTTTTTGGGATCCCCATATTTTCCACCCATCGCCCAGCATGGCTCACCAACCTGACCAGCACCCGCCCTTTTTGGTTCCCTCTGGCACTCCTTGTGTTGACGGTGGTGGGCAGAAGAGGCTGCACCTTTCTTAGGGACTTAACGCACTGCCCCTGCTGGCCTTACGGCAGAGAGACCCTCCCCATGTGGCTTCTCCATCTCAGCCTGCCCCTCAGGGACTCGGAGTCCCTTCCTCTCCTGGGGAGCCTCCTTCCAGCCCCCCTTTGCCTCTCTCCCTCCGTGATACAGCGCGTTAAGGCTGCTGCCTGAAGCCAGCCTGTGGCTGTAACTCCTGGCTGAGGACTCAGCTCGGCTCACACAAGACAGGCAGAATGAGGGCAAGAATTCTGAGTGAGAAATTAGCACGAGTAATTATTAGTATTGGGTAATTATCAGCATCAGGATGAGGAGAAAGGTTAATGGAGTTTTTTTTTGGTAACGGTCTTTTCCCCTGGGTGAAGGAGAGCAGGGTAGGCAGGAAGAAACATGGTTCCTGGGGGGAGGGAGGGGTTTGCTATGATTAACCTGCATCCTCCTCCCCATCTCTCAAATACCCCCCACCCAGTGGAAATGGGAGGTGGAAGCGGATTCCTCAGAGCTGCCTGTGGCAAAGTTCAATGGCTGTTGCCTTTCAGAGGGTGCATTCTGCATGTGACATCCTGGTTGTACCAGAGCTTCCCCATCCTACCAGCTGAAGGCTTGGAAAAGGGGGTGAGGTGCACCGTAGAAAGCCTTTCCCGGGGGTGGGGGCTGTGAGGGTTTGGGGAGCTGCGGGGGTGAGGTGCACTGTAGAAAGCCTTCCCCGGGGGTGGGGGCTGTGAGGGTTTGGGGAGCTAAGGGGGGTGAGGTGCACTGTAGAAAGCCTTCCCCGGGGGTGGGGGCGGCGAGGGTTTGGGGAGCTGGAGGGGGTGAGGGTTTGGGGAGCTGGGGGGGGTGAGGTGCACTGTAGAAAGCCTTCACCGGGGGTGGGGGCGGCGAGGGTTTGGGGAGCTGGAGGGGGTGAGGGTTTGGGGAGCTGGGGGGGGTGAGGTGCACTGTAGAAAGCCTTCCCCGGGGGGTGGGGGCCATGAGGTGTATTGTGGAAAGGTTCCCCCCACTCTCTCCCCAAGCCTTTCACTCCCTTCAATTTACCTACTATGAACTGTAAGTGAAACTTCAGACCCTTAAAAGCCCTCCCCCTCCCCTGCCCCACCTTAGGGCCCTTTGACAACCCAGTAGTAGTTTAATCCCCCCTCCCCACAGCCTCCCAACTTTTTTGTGCTCCCAGAACCCTAAGCTGCTGGGTGTTGCCTTTGACACCGCCCGTCTGCTGCCTCTGGCCTCTCCTTTCACAGGAGAAGAGATGCCCAGATGCAAGAGAGTTATGTGTCTCTCTCTGCCTGCCTGCCTGCGTTGGTGAGGGTCATGTACTCCCTTCCAGTGTGTCCCACACCGTTAGGGGCTCAGCTCCATCCCTCTTTGGGCTGGAGCAATGACTCCGAAGCTTTTCCTGAAGCCTTGCATTAGCTTGAAGTGCTTAACGTCTGTTATTTTTAATGTCTCTTTCTATTTCCCAGCACTGCACACTGCAATAATGTAATGGGGAAATTACCCTGCTAGTTAAAAATTACTGCCGGAGTGACAGCCACCCATAGATCTATTTTAAAACCAGGGTAAAACTATATTGATTTCTCGGCGCTCTGACTGTGGCCTGTAAAGGGGTTGGAAAGGAAGGTGGGTTTGTGACATTGCCACAGCCCATGGGAGAGCCCGTGCCGGGTTGCAGGGGAAAGTGAAGGAGGTGCCCATGGCTTTGATGCTGTGTGTGGGGGCATGGGCAGGACACAATCAGCCTCAGCTCTCTACTCAAGGTACCCCGCCTGTTAGGAGCCGGAGCACTGTGTGCGTCAGGAGTTTGGGGAGCTGGGACTCGTGCTCAGCCCCCATTGGGGCTGGTGGTTGTTTGTATTGTGGTAGTGCCTAGGAGCCCTGGTTGCAAACCAGCACCCCGTTGTGCTGGGTGCTGTACACACACATAGCCGCTGCCCCTGGACAGTGTGGGCTGTACTCCCTTCAGGTCAGGGTTGGGAAGCTGTTGGCTGGGCTTTCGCCATTAGGCACAGACAGCGCTTACCCCTTGTGAAGCACTTTTCATTAGAGCACCGCCAGGCAGTGCCTGCTAAAATAGGGCAGGAGCATAAATTATACCTTTTGCCGAGACTCGGGGAAGTGACTTGCAAAGGGTTGTGCCGGGAGCTGGGCTGGAAGCAGGTATAGAGAGCAGGTGCCCTGGCTCCTGGTGTGCTGCTCTGTTCCCCACACAGCACTGTTGGGTGCTCTAGTGCTGAGTGCGCCGCGGAAGCTTTGCTCCTGTTTGGGGTCTGAGGGAGGATCCTCAAGATCCCAAATCTGAGCAGGGGGTACCCAGAAAAGGGCAGAGGGGGAAGGGAACAGAGGCGTCATTAATGGGAAGGGAGGGCAGTCCTCCGAGGGGCGTAGAAGAGAGTTGGTAATGGGGTGGGGAGTGCTGGTAAGGGGGAGGGGAGCAGGGCCCATGCCGATGGCACACTGGGGAGCACTGGTAACGGGGAGGGGAGTGCCGGTAAGGGGGAGGGGAGCAGGGCCCATGCCGATGGCACACTGGGGAGCACTGGTAACGGGGAGGGGAGTGCCGGTAAGGGGGAGGGGAGCAGGGCCCATGCCGACGGCACATTGGGGAGCGCTGGTAATGGGGTGGGGAGTGCTGGTAAGGGGGAGGGGAGCAGGGCCCATGTGGACGACACACTGGGGAGCGCTGGTAATGGGGTAGGGAGCAGGGCCCATGTGGACGGCACAGCGGGGAGCATTGGTAATGGGGTGGGGAGTGCCGGTAAGGGGGTGGGGAGCAGGGCCCATGTGGACGGCACAGCGGGGAGCATTGGTAATGGGGTGGGGAGTGCCGGTAAGGGGGTGGGGAGCAGGGCCCATGTGGACGGCACAGCGGGGAGCATTGGTAATGGGGTGGGGAGTGCCGGTAAGGGGGAGGGGAGCAGGGCCCATATGGACGGCACAGCGGGGAGCATTGGTAACGGGGTGGGGAGTGCCGGTAAGGGGGAGGGGAGCAGGGCCCATGTGGACGGCACAGCAGGGAGCACTGGTAATGGGGTGGGGAGTGCCGGTAAGGGGGAGGGGAGCAGGGCCCATGTGGACGGCACAGCGGGGAGCATTGGTAACGGGGTGGGGAGCAGGGCCCATGTGGACGGCACAGCGGGGAGCATTGGTAACGGGGTGGGGAGTGCCGGTAAGGGAGCGGGGAGCGCAGTGCTTACAGGGGAAATCAGTGGCTACAGGCACACACTTCAGCTCCTGCCTGCTGCTCCCCAAGCAGCTGTCAGCTCCTCCCTGCAGAGTTACACCCTGCCCATAGGCCCCAGTGCCCCACACCCTGCGAGGGGGCAGCCCCTCTCCCCACCACGTGGAGCTCTCCGCTTTCTATAGTAGCTCAGGGGTGTCTCTCTTAATTAAATACATTTGTTTTGTAAAACTGACTAAAAATAATCCGGGACTGGTGCATGCGGGATGCTGGTGGTGAATCAAAGGCGCCGCTCTAATTAAACAGGCCCCGGTTTGTTTGTGAGCTGCATATATTTCCATGCTAATCAGCCGCACACTGGGATCCTGCCTTCCCAGCCCCGCATCCTCTGCCTGAGTGGGAACTATGCAAATGCTGGAGTCTGTTTATTGCAGCGAGGACTGCAAAGCTTTCAGCATGCTTTGGGGTGCTGGGTGGGGCGGGAGGGGGTTATTCTGCAGAGCTTGGGTGAGGTTTGGAGAAGCCAATTTCTGTTATCCCTTTGCTGTTAGCAGCCAGTGCATTGGATGTTTTGGGGCAGGGTTTGGGCTCAGAAGGCTCCGAGACCTCCTGCCTGGAACTCCCCATCTGTCCCGGCGGGAGCGTGGCTCCTGTTACTGGCCAGTGTTCTGTTTCCCATTTGGTAGTGGAGAAGGAGCCTGCCTCTCTGCCTGCGCCCCAAGAGACTCACTGCTGCGAGGAACATGTCCATAAAGGCTCTGGCCTGTCCCGAGGCCGCTTTGATCATGTGATTGCCAGATCCATGCAGAATGGCAGTCTCCCACTCCCAGGGGCTCAGTGTGGTTGAGTGACAGGGTCACGGGCGCTGGCTTTGTTAGCAGGGCCGGAGGCTCTGGAGAACACCCCTTTCTCTGTGTGTCTGGATTCCTCCTGGGAATGGGTGTGGGGCCTCCTGCTCCAGTTCTGAGACACCATCTCTGCAGAGACTGCTGAAGGCCAGGGGCTGCTGGATTCTGCTAGGTTCCCAGGCTACGCCATTAGCTGAAAGTGGAAATGGCAAATATTCCCAATGGCTGGAGACAGGACACTATATGGGGAGGGCTCTGAGTTACTCCAGAGAATTATTTCCCGGGTGCCTGGGTGGTGGATCTTGCCCACATGCTCGTGGTCTAACTGATCACCATATTTGGGGTTGAAAAGGAATTTTCCCCTCAGGTCAGATTGGCAGAGACCTTGGCAGGACGGGGAGGTTCGCCTTCCTTTGCAGCATGGGGAACAGGTCACGAACTGGTCTGAACTAGAGTAAATGGTGCAGTCTCTGTAACTTGCAGTCTTTAAACCATGATTTGAGGATGTCAGTAACTCAGCCAAAGGTTCAGGGTCTATTACAGGAGTGGGTGGGTGAGGGTCTGTGGCCTGCAATGTGCAGGAGGTCAGACTAGATTATCACAATGGTCCCTTCTGACCTTAAAGTCTATGAGTGTGTTTGTTTGTTGCAAGCAAGGAGTGACAATTGGGTTCAGGGAATTAGCCCTGAATTTAATCCCACCTAGGGGGTGACTGTCCCTGTGGTGCTCCTAATGTGGTTATTGCAGTACAGTGAGAAAGCAAGGCATTTAGGAAGAGTTTTAATGTAAGAGCAGCAAAGAATCCTGTGGCACCTTATAGACTAACAGACGTTTTGCAGCATGAGCTTTCGTGGGTGAATACCCACTTGCATCCGATGAAGTGGGTATTCACCCATGAAAGCTCATGCTGCAAAACGTCTGTTAGTCTATAAGGTGCCACAGGATTCTTTGCTGCTTTTACAGATCCAGACTAACACGGCTACCCCTCTGATACTTAATGTAAGAGGGAGCTGTAAAGGGATTAAAGCATTTGCCGGGGCCCTGCACAGCTCGGGGAACAGAGGTGGTTTCTGAACCTCTGGGCTGACCCTGTCTTATCTCCGTTATACAGTGGGATCCCTAGACCTTCCTAGGCCCGACCCAGAATAACGCCTTGAATCTCAAGGGAGACTGGCCTACGGAGGTGGTAGCCCTTTCTGGCTTTTACTGTGTCAAATCCCCATCCCCCTTGTCAGACACGGCTCAGATCTGGGCTCTTCTGTACAAGGGGCACCACATCCCAGAGTAAGGGGGCACAAGGCCCTTTCTTCACAGCCCTGGGGACAGCGACCTGGGAATTCTGGCCTCCTCCAGCTCAAAAGATATTGACAGACTGAAGGGAGCTCAGAGGAAAGCAGCAAAAATAACCAGGTGGCTGCAGGGCTTGGCTTCTGGGGAGGGATGAACAGAGCGAAGGCCGCATAGCCTGGCTGAATGACGATGAATGGGAAGGCAGTTCCTGCCTGTGTGTCTCTGATGAGGGAAAAGGCCAGGAGGGACTGGCTGCCTGAGACTGAGCCAGTGGGGTGGAACGAGGAGCAGTGGGATGAAAGTGAGCAAAGGGAAGTGTGGGATGAGTAAATGGCAGGATTTCCTGATGTTGTCCCCAGAGCGACAGCCCCGTTGCTAGGGATGTTGACAACTGAACTCTGGGACTGGAGAACAGACTGAGGGCACAGTCTTGCCCTGGGTGGGCCTAGTCCCTGCTCCCCCCCTCTGGTTGTGTGCAGATTGTGTAGGAGAAAGAAGGGGCCACGGGAAAGTGGGGCATTACATCTGCCAGATGGCAGAGAGGGTCTGGAGAGCTTTCCTAAGCCTGGACTGCTGCTCCAGTGCTTCCCTAAGGCAGCCAAAGCCCCTCTGAGCTCTGGAGCCTGAGGGCCTTTCTCACCAGGTTGATTTCTGCTGCCGTCTAATTTTCATGAAGTCAGCAATGGCTCTTGTCTCCGCTTGTGGTCCTGGCTGGAAACCACACAGGGCGGAGACGAGTGGAAGGTGACAAGGTGGAGTGTTGGGGGAGGGGAGATTGAGGCCTCCTGACTAGGGTCCATGCGTGATTGAAACCCCTCTGTGCGTACCTCATTGGCGTGACTGCCGCGTTTCCCCTCCCTGCGTGGGGGACAGCGCTAACCCTCTCCCCTCTGGTCCGCAGATCCTGGTGGACTTGTCCAGTCCCAGCGGGCGGCCGGCGCTGCAGTATGAGAACGTCGTGGCCCACGAGGGCAGCTCCATCCTGCGAGACCTGGTGCTCAGCCCCGACCGCCAGCACATCTACGCCATGACTGAGAAACAGGTAACTGTCCAGGAGGGAGAGGCAAGGCTCGCTCTGCTTCCCCAGCAGGAGCAGTGTGAAGTGGCAGCTGAGGGGACCAGCCTGTGCTGCAGTCGGCAGCAGCCATCTCACCCCAATCCTACAAGAGGCAGGGTCCCAGCCTGCTCCCATCACCACAGTGCCCAGGCACCAAACACAGGAGTAAGCAGCATGATAGGGACGGAAGCTGCATTGCTCCTGCTCCCCCAGTCACAGAGTGCCAGCACTGTCCCTCTCGTCTCCCCGGAGCCTCTGACAGGGGCCTGAGACCCCTCTGCATGGTCCTGCAGTCTGATGGCACAAGCTCTAGACCAGGAGTGGGCAAACGTTTTGGCCCGAGGGCCATACTGGGGTTGCAAAACTGTATGGAGGGCCGGGTAGGGAAGGCTGTGCCTCCCCAAACAGCCCCCTCCCACTTCCCACCCCCTGATTGCCCCCCTCAGAACCTCGAACCCATCCAACCCCCCCTGCTCCTTGTCCCCTATCTGCCCCCTCCCGGGACTCCCGCCCCTAACCCCCCCTTCCCCCAAACCTCTGCCCCCAACCCCCTGCTCCCAATCACCCAACCCCTATCCACACCCCTGCCTCCTGACAGGCCCCCCGGGACCCCTCACCTATCCAACCCCCCTTGTTCCATGTCCCCTGACCCCTATCCACACCCCCACCCCCCGACAGCCCCCCCCCGGGACCCCATGCCTATGCAGCCCCCCCGTTCCCCCCCCCCGCAGAACCTCCGCCCCATCCAACCACCCCCTGCTCCCTGTCCCCTGACTACCCTCCAGAACCCCTGCCCCTTATCCAACCCCCCCTCCCCCAGCCCCATTACCATGCCGCTCAGAGCAGTATGTCTGGCAGCTGCGCTGCCAGGCCGGAGATAGACACGCTGCCGCTCTGCTCGGCAGGAGCATGGCTGTGCGGGAGGGGCCGGGGGCTAGCCTCCCTGGCTGGGAGCTCAAGGGCCGGGCAGGCCGGTCCCGCAGGCTGGATGTGGCCCACGGGCTGTAGTTTGCCCACCTCTGCTCTAGACACTCATGCTGGGCTTTGCAGAGGAGCCTGGCCGGGGGTGGGGGGATGCAGTGCCCTGCTCCATTTGGGTTCAGTGGGCACTGAGAACCCAATTCTCTTTCGCTCCTTTGGAAATCCCAGCTTGAACGCTGATGAAAGGCTTCCTTTGAGGGTCATTCTGCTCCTTGGTCCACCATAAGAGGGTGTGGAGCTATGTGTGATCTTCCCTCTGCCTAGCTTCTGCTATGTCCTGGGCTCAGTCGCTCCCTCTAGCCAGCGCACCAGCCAGCGGAATGGGATGGGTTCTGGCTCTTCTGCACTGGTATTGCCACTGGGTTGGCCCCCCTGAGCAGCAGGCAGTTATCTCTTCTGGTCTGCTGGAAGAAGTAGGGACAGACAGTCCAGCTGAGCTGACCAAATACATGGTTCAGGGGATACTAGCCACCCCATCCTCCTCCACTGCAGGCAGGCTTGCTGGAGATGTAGTGTTCTTGCCCTGGGAGGGCTTGTGTAGGGTCTGTGCCTATGTTCCCAAAACAGCCATGTCCGGCGCCCCATGACAGCGTGGCTGTCCCTTGGCGAGTTGTGAGCACTCTTCCCCCTTGCAGTGTGCTTACCCGTGCGGTGCCTCGCTCAGAGTGCAGCTGGAGCAGGGGCACGGGATGAACCAAGGGGGGCAGTGGGCCTCTTGCCCCCCTGAGATGGACTCCTGCCGGAGCTGTGTCGTGGCCCAGCTTTCCCAGTGTGGCAGGGTGGGCAGCGTGGGTGAGCTGTGGCAAGTGTGTCTCAGTCTGTGCACGTGGCTGGAACCACAGCTGAACTAGAATCATGATACATCTCCAGCCCTGTTGTCCCAGGTGGGGGATGTGAAAATGGGGCCTTTGATTGGTCCAGAAATCCCATGGGGACGGAGCAGCCTATTTCCTCCTCCTGCCAGCCCCTGTTTCCGGTTTACAATCTGCCAGAGGAGACCTGGGGCTCTCTGGGTGACTTGCTGACTGGGAGGCTGTTGGCCGAATCCCCTAACCCCAGTGTCTCAAAGGGCCTGGGATGCGGCTCAGTGGTGAGCCTCTGAGCACCAAGCCCCTTACTATTCCCAGCTCTTCCATTTCCTCCTCTCCCTTTCTGCTGGGTAACGGCAGCAGGATTGAAAATGGGCCGTAACTCTTTCTTAGTGGAGCAGCCTCTCCCCTTGGCCCTGCATTCCCAGGTCTGGGCTGTGACAGACATGCGTTGTGGCATTGCTGAAGTGACAGCGGGAGATGGTCTTCAGCTCTAAGGCAGAAGCTGAAAGAGAGACCATGTTCCTGAGTCTGCAGGCCATGCGTGGAGATTTCACTCCCTATGTAAGTCCCTGCTTCCCCCCGTTCTGCACTCCCAGCCCCATCCTAATGCCCTAAGCTGTGGCCAGCTGGGGAGCAAGGAGTGATGACCAGAAGGGATGGTCTGATGCAGAATTGTTGGTGGAATTGTCTGGCCTGGATTATGCAGGAGGTCTGATTGGATTGTCAGGCCACAAGAGAACGTTAGGGCCATCTATGGATGCTCCAGGGCACTTTGAACCACAGAGGGTTCCCTGCTCCCCAGGGGATCGGAGGGCTTGAAGTTGTGTATGTGGGGATCCCATGGGGAAAGGCTGGGGATTGGGGGGCAGGGGGAAGGACGCTAAAGGAAAGGGTGGGGGGAAATCTGAGAAGCTGTTCCTGGCAGCCTCCCTGTCATTGCTCTGTTGCAGTTCTAAGGCCTGGCTACCACAGAATCCCCTTGGTGGGATATTTAGGGGGCAGCCGGACAGACGAGGGCTTTGCTCAGTGAATCCCAACAGGAGGGGATTTATTGCTGAGTTGCAGTGTTTTTTCACAGCGAGGATAGCAGGACATAAACCCGATTGTGTTGGGTGCTGTACAGACAGATTGGAAGTGGGTATTATGACATTTGCTTTTGCAGCTTCTGTCTCTTCGCTGACAAAGCAAAGAACTCTCTTGCCTTCTGAAACCTCCCACCCTGATCCTCTCCTTTCCTCAATAAAAAGAGCTCTCTTCCATCGCAGCCTGGTGTTATCAGGGTGTTGCTGGAAAGTAATTAAATGAACAGTTGTAACAGAGCTCGGAGGGCCAGAGAAACGAGGGGATTTTAATCAAATCTGGAGGAGCAATTAATAAAGAGCTTGTAACCCTTTAAGGCCAACTCCTGCCGTCACGTATCGGGAAATGCAGGGGTCTGGCTAGCATCTGAAATGGGCATAGAGGGCTGTAAAATGACAGCCCATTTTCCTAAACTCTGGAGAGTCCAGTTGTTCATTGTGCTCTACAGAGGTTGGCTAGATCGCCAGGACCCCCAGCCATTCGCCTTCCTCTGTGCCAGACCTGCCTTTGATTCCAGGAGCTGAGCCGGCTTGGCAAAGAGCTTGGTGGGGTCTCAGTCTGGTCCCTGCTTGTGTATCACAATCCTGGCATGACATCCGGTATAATCTGGAATAGCCTCGTTCAGGGGAGGCCCTTCCGTGGGGGGAGGGGTGCTGCCGTTCAGTGTTGAGGGGCATCTCTGGAGGGCGGGGGCCCAGGACTGGAATGGCAGTGGTGGGCTGCTGGTCAGGATTGAGGGGTGTCTGTAGAGTCGTGTAGGAGCTCAGGGTTAGAGTAGCGGGAGGAGCTGTGGGTCAGAGTGGAGGGGGATTGGCAGAGCTGTAGGAGGAGGGCAGGGCTGATAGTGGGGCGTGAAGGTCAAGGTTGAGGGGCATAAGGCTTTGCAGGGTGTTTGCGAAATGTTGGACACAGCCCTGTGTCCCTTTCCATGAAAGCCAGAGCGCACTAGAGAGGCTGTGTCTGTGCTGGGTACAGTGGTGCTCTCAGGTCCCTCGTGAGCTGTTTTTCTCTCTCAAGGTTCAATAATTCTTGATGGAAATAATGTAGCTTTTCTTAGCGCCTTTGCCTCTGGGTTGAAATGAACTCGGCCTTCCATTGGCTGCTGGGAACAGATACAGAGCAGCCCCGCCTGCCCTCCCTCTCACCATTGAGCGTCCTAAGGAGCTAAGTGTTGTGTGGGGCCCGATGGGGCAAGCAGAGGTGTCCTCACATGGTCCAGGAGTTTCCAGCCTCTCTTCCCCTTCTTAGCTACCTGCAGGGAGCTCAGACTGGTCCCCACAGGAGACTGTACACTAGGTGTAGAAGGTTGTAGGGCTCTTTCCAACCATGCCAGGTGACCTACAGGCCCTTGAGGACCAGGTTAGGCTGGTAAGGGGGGAATGTCCTACCGACCCTGCTCCTTTTAAAATCTCCCCTCTTCCCTGCAGCAGCAGGGTTGGCATCTGGCCGTTGTCCATCAGGGTCTGTAAGCATGTTAGCCTGTCACAGCTGATACTTACGGAATGCTGCTGCTGCTGCTCTTTGGAACATCACTGATGGCCACAGCAAGGAAGGCCATGGCTACACTAGGAGTGCTGTACAGGTATAGGGCTATCAATGTACCATACCAGCAAAGCGCTGCTAGTGTCGCTGAAGCTATACCAGCAAAGTTGGGTTTTGTACCAGTCTAGCGAAAGTCCCCCGCATGAGCAGAACACACTATAAGGGTGAAAGTGCAGCTTGGCTGTATAACTGCATCTTCACTAGGGCCGCTGCCTGTCAGGGGTCCCACCTCTTCACACCCCTGACTGTCTGAGTGATGCCAGCAGAAGTCTGTAGTGGAGACCTGGTCTAACTCTTGTTCCAACCTCCGGATTTTGCCCTGGAGTGATGGGGAGGGAGAAGGGTCCTAGGGAGTTTGTGGAATCCCCGTCATTGGAGAACAGGCTGGACAAACACCTGTCAGGGATGGTCTAGATTTACTTGGTCCTGTCTCAATGCAGGGGGCTGGACTTGATGACTTCTTGAGCTCGCTTCCAGCCCTACATTTCTATGATTTGATAATAAGGAGAGTGAAAGACAGGGACATCTGGCTTGGGAAGGAGCCAGGTCTGCAGCTCCCTGAAGCAGGGGGCAGCATGGGAATTTTCCCAGGGTTGTGCATTTGGGGTCCATGCACCCCTGTGCTTGAGAAACACCCCTGATGCCCCCCTATGGTGTTTGGTCATGCTTATATGGGCTTCTTGAGGGACAAGAAGGGAGATATTTATAGGGTTGAAATAACCCGCGGTCTAGTGGGTTCATGAGGCTGCTGTTCCTGGAGACCAGATTTCACCTTATTGACCCCCAAAGTGCTCCCTGGGGCATTAAGCACGAATAAATGCTCACCCAGGTCCTGCTGTTCTTTGCCTGAGACTGAGGGGAGGGCACCCTTGCCTCGCTGGTCTCAGCACTTGTAAAAATCAGGTGTCTATACGTCACCCCTGGATCCTAAATCTAGCCACTTATCTCTGAAAGCCCTGCCCTAGGTATAGCCACTGCCAGCCTAGGCTCAAGTCATGAGGCAAGCTGCAGTGTTAACAGGCCCTCTGGGCCTTTATTAGGAGAGCCGCCTCTGTTCAGCAGCTGGCCCCATGCACTGTTGCTGACTCTCTAACAGACACCCCCACATGTGGGCAGGAGACACTTGTAGCCCCCCCAGGGAACTCCAAGGGTATCCGTCCCCCCAGGTAGCTGGGGTGGGGGGCTGCAAGGTGCCATGCTGCCTGCGTGCCCCAAGCTGTGGGACTCCGGGTACGGTGGAGTCAGCGGGGGCACTTGCTCACATCAAGTGCTCACCGTGGCCGCACAGATGGGAGGGGGAGGTTCTGTGCTCCCCCTCCCCCCCAGCCACAATAGCTTGTGCAGGGGTGGAAACTGGGCTCCTAGCCCCGTCACTGGATTCATAGGCACTGAGCTGGCTCTGGGGAGCACAGCATGAGATGAAAGCACAGGAGAAGGGTCTCTGCCTGCTGCCCCACTGCTCCCGTCCCTAGCCTGAAAGAAACACTCAGGGCACCTCAGATCTTCAGCTCTGGGCTTGAAACAAGCCTGGGACTTGCCCCTATGTTTTGTTAACCCCTTCACATCCAAAGGTGGGGCTCTTAACACAGTGTGGAGTTAACTGGGGATGGGATCCAGCACCATGAGGGGACTGTACCCTACAGCCTTCCCTTAATCATGGGCCTGAGCCACTATCGTAGTGCGACCCACCTTCCCTTCCTCCCTCCCTCGCTGTCACTCATTCCTGCCTCCTTCCTCCTCTCCCTCTCCCACTCCCCTCCCGCTCCCAGTTACCCATTCCATCTATCCTGCAGGATCCCTGCATCTCCCCCATTCCCTTCTGTCCCCACCCTCTCCATGCACTGGTTCCTTCTGCCCCCACTCTGCCAAGCCCGGCCCCTTTTCCTGGTGTGTGTTGTGGGGCTCCCCAAGAGGTGGGTGGGTAGGAACAGGCTGGCCTGGGGCTTTCTGATGGGCACGTTCACAATCTGCCCGTCTCTTTCTCTCCCCCAGGTGACACGAGTGCCCGTGGAGAGCTGTGAGCAATACAAGAGCTGTGCGCTGTGCCTGGGATCCAAGGACCCCCACTGCGGCTGGTGTGTCCTTCATAACGTGTGAGTACGGCGGGCTCGTGCTGTGTGTCTGTGCCCCAGCCCTGCACAGCTGCCCTCTCTCCCCGGTCACCTGCAGGGCTGCCCCGGACAAACACTCACTGCTGCCCCCTTAGCCAGGGCTCTGCTGGGTCTCCCAGGACCAGCAAGGACATGAATCCCCACCCCAACGCGGCATAACAGAGCCCTGTTTCGCTGGGGGCTGAGCATGCTGTTGGATTTTTATTGCATGCCTTTTGTCTGTAGGGGTTTGTACTGCTGCCCATCACCGTGGTCTCTGAGTGCCTTCCACATTAAACACATTGGGTGCCAGTCTGCTGCGCCTACGGGGACTGACGATAGGCCTTGCTAGAGCCAAGCGTGATCCAGGCAGGTGCTGGGCCAGTGCCCATTGCTCCTCACCTGTCTTACTATCCTAGTCCCGGGCACTGTCCAGCCTCCCCCGCATCCCATTCCAGTCCTGGGCCCCTCACACAGATCAGCCAAGGCCTCTCAGTGCTGACCTGCAGCCTCCCATTGTTCCTTCTCGAGTCCTCACCAGAGATGCTGGCCGATTAGCCTTGCTTGGGTGGCTTCTCAAGGTGCTCTTGCTGAGGTCTGTGGTACATGCTCAGCCCCTATCAGACCCCAGCGAAAGGAAGAATAGCCCATCTCAGCGGGTGTGACCCTCAGCTTCCTCCGCTGTGGGTGGTGTTGCCACTCACTGACTCCGTGGAGCGTGTGGGTGCAGATGAGAGCCCTTCAGAGAGAGGCACTGGCTGAGGGGTTGGTTCCCTGCCAGTTTCCAGCTGGTGGCAAACCAGCCTGGGAGATAAGGGCCTGTCCACCTGGCTTGTGCTGTCTCTCTCTGGCTCCTCCGGCTGCGCTGTGTCCCCTGGAATGAAGTGGTGCTGCGAGGGTGATTGATGGCAGCCCGCTCCGAGTCGCCAGCCATCGAGCGCGCGGAGGATTCTGAGTGTCAGATCTGCCGGGTGGCTAAGGATTAGACATGAAGCTTCCCTCCCTGATGGGCAGGAGCTTCCCATCCCCCTGCAGCACACATTAATGCAGGTCACACGGCAATGGAGAGGCTCTCCCCTGCCCCCCTTGCTCAGCTGTTCTCCAGCCCTTCTGGGCGTGGCAGCTGCTGGGGCATGCAGGGTGCTGCAGTGTCAGAGTCTGGATTGCCCCATTAGCCCTGTGGAGTCCAGGGCATTTCATCCCTGTGGTGACTTTCCCCTTCGTGACCAGACGTGGTTTGATGGTGGTTCGGAGCCTGAGCAGACCGGTGCCCACAGCACAAAGCTCCCACCATGCCAGGCACTAAGTACCCCCCTTGCGAACAGCCTTAGCAGAGCGGTCACGGACTGAGAGCCTTGGAGTCACTCTGCAGCACGGGTGGCAGAGGGCGTGGGGAGAGCGTGTCCTGACACTGACCCTGGCCTCAGTCTCCTACGCTGCCTCCAGCAACATCTGCTCCTAGGAAATGCACAGTGGGGCTAAGCCTGTAGTGGGCGACGGACTCAGGGAGCTAATAGGGGCTGCCCGTCTCTTCGTGCTGTGATGTTTACACCAGTTTCTCTCTCACACATGCAAATGTGCCCGATTTCACTGTGCCATCTCGGCCAGAAGTACTGGCGCTAACCTCTCTGTTACTCAGGAGGCCTGTGGAAAGCAGGACCTTTACCTCTCAGAAGCCCTGTTCCTCAGCTCCCCGCTGGCAACACGAAGCCAGTGTCGGTGGCCAAGGCAGCCGGCTGTGCTGTTGCACGTTGTGTGATGGTGCAGCTTGGGGAGAGGCAGCAGGCACAGTCAGACTTGCACAGAGCCAAGACCCGGTTGTGTGCCAGCACCCTTAGCAGTGAAGGTGGGCTGCAAAGTGCAGACAGCGGGTGAGAGACGCAACAGAATAATCTGCCTTTTGCACTGTGGCGCCTCTCACCTCGTGTGCACAGCACAGCCAAAATGCAGTGCCTCAGGCGTGGAGAGCAGCAGTCAGTGCCCCGTGGACAAAGCCCTGCTCTTTCTCAGTGTGCCCTTGGATCTTTAATGTCCATGCGGAGCAGGCAGGAGCTCAGTGTCTCCACTCTGCAGGACCCACATGCAGTAACCTGCATGGAACCAAGCTCTGAAGAGCAAAAGGCTGAGCTGAGCCTGTTGGGATTTGTCCCAGTGGCTGTAAGGGGAGCTGAGGCATTACACACCTGAGCCATAGCGTGGGGAGCCATCCCCTCAAGCTTCCAGCCAAGCTGTAGTGGGCCTGTGGGGGGGGGGGGGTAGGCAAGAAGCAGAGGGAAATTGAGGAGGAGAGACTCAAACATGGGGTGTGGGGCAGTCCGAGAGAATTTCTGCTGAATGGAGCCAGTGAACTCCTGGCCGGGGGCCTCACCCGGACCTTCCTTTTCCAGACTTGCTGGGCCTCATGCTGTCCAAGGGGCAAAAACTGACGCCTCTCTCCCTATCCCCAGGGTAGATTTCAGGTCAGACCCAATGAGCGAGCCGGGCAATAGCTCTCTCTGCAGCCGGACATCCCGCTGTGGTGCACGTGTGGTCAGCCACAGACACCTGTGGTTAGCAGTGCTGCCGGCACAGCTGCCTGGATAGGCGGAGAGGCTAAACCACAGGGGCCCTGACTCTGCCCTCGCTCCCCACCTGTGTCTGACAGGAATCAAAGTCATAGTGTTTCAGAGGCAAATCGCAGGCAGGCAGTCATGCCTCACCCTACTTACTGCAGGGAGGGGGCCGTGCTAATGGGCTGTAATTTGCTCTGGACAGCTGGGTGGGAAGACCTTTAACCTGGCAGCCAGAATCCCAGAGCTCAGTTCCATGTGCAGGAGGGATGGGAAAGTGACTTGAAAGGTAGAAAAACCAACACAGAGTTGGGGATTTTTTTGGGGGGGGTTGGAATTGAAAATCACCTTGGAAGCGTGTCTGTCCCTGGCAAAGCTCTGCCTCTCTAGCCATGCAGAGTGTTTAATTAACCTCTGAGCTGCCGTCTCCCTCCATGATCCCTCAGAGAGGTGGTGGTGGTGTGGGGGTTGGGACAGAGCACATTTCGGGGTCTTCGAGGTATGGTGTGGCACTGGCATCTGCTCAGGGGATAAATCACCCAGATCATGGCCAGGACCTTGACATGCGTCCAGGCATCTCTTTTTTTTTTTTGCCCTCCACTTAATTAAACTTTTCCCATAATGCAATAATGTTGTTGAAGATAAAGGGAAGTTCTTTGAACTCATTAAGGGGAAGCAGTGCTTCTGGAAGGGGCTGAGAGTGGGAGAATGGCCCCCATGCCATGAGGGCTGGTAATTCCAGAGCTGCTTTCTGAGAGATCTGGTGATGTACTGGAGGGGAAGAAGCACTTAGAGCATAGAGGAAAGACGGGGGAGCTTCAGCATGTTCTGGAGGAGCTGGTTGATACTGGTGGAAGGGGAGGGACTAAGTTAGTGCACTATCCTCTGAAGACCTGAGTCCATAGCAGGGTTTAGGGTACAAGTGGAAAGTAATTTCTCAGGCCACCACACGATTAGACGAGAGCACCATCAGAAGAGCTGGGGGAGAGGGTTAGAATATCCAGGGGCATGCTGCAGTGCTGGGGTGGGATGCGTTGGCAGAGTTGTGTGGCGTACCCAGGCTGGAGTAGCTGGTTGGGGTACCTTGGGAGAGAGCCGTGGGAGGTACCCAGGGCTAGAGTGGGTGTGATACATCCTCTCCAAACACCTGCTCTGGGATTGGCTGTAGTAGTTCAGAGATTTAGGAGGGCTCCTGAGCCTGCCTGTAATGTGATGTCCATTCTCCATCCCACCATGGTAAAGCCCTGACCTGTGAGTTCGCAGCATGTGGGTCCTCTAGTCTTGGCCAGCCTCTGAGCTGTGTGTAAAGCTCAGTATAGCAGTTACTCCCTGTGACTGGCCCTCCCGCAGGTTTGGGTAGTGCTTAGCTCTGAGCTCGGGGGATTCTCCTTGTCCTCACTGTGGCTGTTTTATCCCTCTGCAGCTGCTCGCGGAAGGACCGATGTGAGCGGGCTGATGAGCCTCAGCGCTTTGCCTCGGACCTGCGCCAGTGCGTCCAGCTCACCGTCCAGCCCAGGAACATATCGGTCACTATGTCTGAGGTCTCGGTAAGCTGCTCAGCCTGGGGATGTATAAGTGTCACCTGTGCTAGCTTCATTCTGGTGCTGTGGCAAAGTGAAGTAAAAATGCAGTATCAAACAAATAGAAAAAATGGTAACTAGATAGTGATCGATTATAAATTACAATTTCTAAAATCCAGAAAATTGATAAGGGAAGCTAAAGACAGGGAAAAATCCATTCCTGGCAGGACTAGGGCTAATAAGGATTTCGTTAAGTATATCAGGAACAAAAAAAATCCTGGAGATAGTAAAATTGTTAATGATGATGTAGAAAAGGCAGAACTGTTCAATAAATCGTTCTGTTCTGTATTTGGAAAGAAGCAGGATGATGTACTCGTATCACATGAGGTTGATGAAGTACTTTCCAGTCCATTAGTAACTAATGAGGCTGTTAAATAGCATCTACTAGGGATAAGCATTTTTAAATCAGCAGACTCGGTTAACTAGCACCTAAGAGCTGGCTAAGAAGATCTCTGGCTCACTGATGTTAGAGTTTAATAAATCTCTGTTAATATAGGGGGAAATTCCAGAACACTGAAGGAATGCTCATGCGCCAATATTCAAAAAGGCACACCAGAAAGGGCTGTTGTGATGACCTGATTCACTACAGGCTGCTTAGCTTGACATCAGTCCCGGGCAAAATAATGGAAAAACTGATATGGGATTCAACTGATAAAGAGTGAAAGGATAGGAATATAATGAATGCCGGTCAACATAGTTTTATGGAAAATAGGTCTTGTGAAACAAACTTGAATCCAGTCTTTGATGAGATTGCACGTTTGGTTGACAAAGGTAACTGTGTAGATGTAATATACTTAGATTTTGTAAGGCATTTGATTTAGTAACACACAACATTGTGATTAAAAATTAGCACTATATAGTACCAATAAAGCACATGCAAAATGGACTAAGGACAGCTAACCAACAGATCTCAAAAAGTAGTTGTCAGTGTGGACTCACCATCAAATGGGGTTGTTTCTAGTGCGGTTCTGCAGGGACAGACTCAATACTATTCAGTATTTTCATCAATGATCTGGAAGTCAGTATAAAATCACTGCTGGTAAACTGTATGGAGAACATGCAGATTGGCAGACTTGTTAATGGTGAGGCCAGGGCAGTCAGACCAGGCGATCTGCATCACTTGATAAGCTGGACTCATTCAAACAGACTGCATTTTAATATAGCCAGATACAGGGCTGTGCATCTTGGACTAAGGAGTGTAGGAATGGGGGATTCCAAAAGGGAGTTAGCGGTCAGAGTGGACAGGCAACTCCAGACAAGTGCCCAGAGTGATTCTGTGGCAGAAGGGGCTAGTGCGGTCCTTGGGTATATGAACAGGAGAGTAGTGGGCAGGGACAGGGCGGTGATTTCGCTTCTGTATACGGCATAGGAGAGACCAATACTGGAATACTGCATGCATTTAAAAGAAAGTTGAAAAATTGGAGAGGGTGCAGAAAAAGAGGCATAAAAATATTTGAGGGCTGGAGAGAATGCCTTATTGAGAGAGAGACTTAAAGAGCTCAGTCTGTTTATCTCATCAAAAAGAAGTTGGAGTGGTGACTTGATTATGGTGTCTAAGTACCTTCACAGCGAGAAAATAACAGGTACTAAAGGGCTCTTTAATCTAGTGGAGAAAGGCATGAGAACGACCAATGGCTTCAGTGAAAGCCAGATAAATTTAAATTAGGAATCAGGCACACGTTTCTAACAGTGAGGGTGATTAACCATTGGAATAGACGCTCAAGGGAAGTGGTGGATTCTCTATCTCCTGACATCTGCAGATCAGGACTGAATGCCTTTTTGTAAGAAGTACTTTAGCTAAACACAAGTTATTGGGCTCAGTGAAGAGGTACCTTGATTAAATGCAGTGGTCTGCGCTATGCAGACCATAGAGGGGGGGATTTGATAGCAGCCTTCAACTACCTGAAGGGGGGTTCCAAAGAGGATGGATCTAGGCTGTTCTCAGTGGTGGCAGATGACAGAACAAAGAGTAATGGTCTCAGATTGCAGTGAGGGAGGTCTAGGTTGGATATTAGGAAACACTAGTTCACTAGGAGGGTGAAGCACTGGAATGGGTTACCTAGGGAGGTGGTGGAATCTCCATCCTTAGAGGTTTTTAAGGCCCGTCTTGACAAAGCCCTGGCTGGGATGATTTAGTTGGAGTTGGTCCTGCTTTGGACTAGATGACCTCCTGAGGTCCCTTCTAACCTAATCTTTTATGAGTCTATGCAGGAAGTCAGACTAGATGATCTAATGGTCCCTTCTGGCCTTGCACTCGCTGAATCTCACCTCTTTCCTTGCCCCCAGAATTTTCAGGAATGAGCAAGTGTTTGCTTCCGGACTGGGGGCCGGGCTCCCCTGCTGGATTTCAGGGAGCATGTGGGTACTGTTCCTGGCCTGGCCTGTTGGCTGGGCTTGGCCTGGTTGATCATTAACGAGTTCCTCTTGTTAGCTGATTCTGTGTGTGATATTTCTTCCTCCTTTCCCCAGCTGGTTCTGCAGGCCTGGAACGTCCCAGATCTCTCCGCCGGGGTAAACTGCTCCTTTGAAGATTTCACGGAGTCCGAGAGCCGCATTGAAGATGGGAGGATCTACTGTAGCTCTCCATCTGCAAAGGATGTGATCCCCATCACCAGGGGCAGGGGTGAGTTTCGGAACCACACTTGGTCCATGTCACCTTCACAGCAGCTGCCTAACATACCTTGCAGGACTTTCCCATGGAAGCCACATGCAGACAGGATCTGGGCTAGTCACCGGCTTTCCCCTTATGACTTAGTTCCGCACTTCCCATAGTGCTGTAGACCTTGAAGCCAGCGAGGAGGCATGAATGTCTGGAATAGTTTGATGGCTGCTCAGCCACCCCCAGCCTGTATATTTTAAACTTACATTCAAAGCTCTGCCTCTTTCTAGCTATCTATAGCGTAAATGTGTGTGACAGCCCCCCTCTCTGCCTCAAAGTAGAGGAGAGGGGTAAAGTGTGTCAATACACGTTGGTCAGGGTGTGGGCATTCAGACACACACCATCCCTGCCCCCGGGATGAAATTAGCAGTGCTGTAGTCTCCCCAGGAGAGCAATGCGGAGGCCCTATCATTTGGAGCATTTAAAGCTGGCCTGGACCAGACATGAGGGAATGTGCTGTCAGGATCAGTCCTGCGTTGGCCCTGGGGAGACGGCTGGGTGAGCTAGCAGGTCTTTTCCATAGCCAGCGGTGCTGATGCTGTTGGTGCTGGACGTGCAGCAGTGGGAGAGACTGTTTCTGTTCTCTGCACACTTGTATGTGCATGTAACTGGGCAGCCACTTGTCTCAGGGATAGAGTCAGGGGCACATTCCAGTGGCACTGCTGGGGGGAGCTTGGGGGGGGGGGAGGCCAAATTTCAGTGAGTGGCATGGTGACTTGGGGCAAGGGGTCACAGCGCCAGTCAGATTTGGCCCGGCCACTCCTCCTTCTGGGCCAAATGGTGCAGTGACCTGTTACGCAGAGAGTCTGTCCCCGTATAGCGGCACCCAGGGGAGTCTGCCAAGAACTCGGCTCCTGGAGGCACTGATTCATACGCTGTGTGGGTAGGAGAGGGGAGACTGCAGCTAAGGAAGGGGTAGATGCTTCATTGTGCTCTGCCCTCACCCTCTCCCGCTTCTTGCGTACAGCTGCCTGTAGATGGCCCGAGCGTCTGACTGTCAGTCTAGCATTGCGGTACCCTACAGGGCTCTGTGGCACCTCATTCCCTAGCACTGGAGCATTCTGCAAACAGGCTGATTTTGCAGCAGACTCCACCAGACTCTTTTGCTGGCCTAGACTGTTCCAGTATCTGGTTTGGGTGCCCTCCTTAGCCCCTCACCCTGCTGCTACCATGAACACAACCCAGGGCGCGTGCGCCTCCGATCCCCCCCTCCACCTGCCAGCACCGCGCAGAGCAGGAAGCTGAAGGGGCATTGTGCAGAGCAACTCTGCCTGTCCTCTGAGCCCTGCCAGCCAATCAGGAGGCTCCCTGAAGGAGAGCCCTCCCTTTTTATCTCAGTAACTGGGTGATTTTGTTAGCTATTTGGGGTTAATTGGGATCGCTTTGGGCCTCAGTCAGCCTGGACACAGGCCTCGATTGCTCGCTGCTGTGCCATGTGCTCTGTTCCATAGGCCTCTCTCTGATCCATGTCCGTTGTGCCCGTGGCACCTCTCTGAACAGTGCATGCACCTTGTTCTCTTGCAGGCGACAAGCGGGTGGTGAAGCTCTACTTGAAGTCCAAGGAGACTGGGAAGAAGTTTGCTGCTGTGGATTTCATTTTCTACAACTGCAGCGTCCATCAGTCGTAAGTGACCTGGGCTGCGTGAGTGGGTTCTGGGGAGGGGTCAGAGTGGGGCACGAGAGACGGAGACAGGCAGAAGCAGGCAGGGACAGATGCCAGCTATGCACCTAAGAAACGTGTGTAGACAGGCCCAGAGGGTGCTAGCTGTGTGCTATGGCTCAGTGGGATTTGGGGTAGGATTGTTCGCGATCTAAGCCATCTGGTCTTCCCCTAAAGTTTGGTGTAGTGAAGGGGCAAGGACTGGGCCAAGGTCCATGAGAAAAGGGGAAACCTCTAAACAGTCATAAATCCATCCCATCCTTGTTGTGCAGCTGAGAGAGAGGGAGTGGGAGTCCATTCCTGCTGCTTCTCCAACAGAACCGTTTGCAAAGTTCCAGTCAGACACACCTGTGCAATCTCATGCAAGGCCGTCGTGCTGCGCAGGTGGCACTCAAGACAATAGGGTGTCTTGTGAAGGCGTGACTTGGCCTGCAGAACCGGAAAGGGAAGAGCCCACAAGTGTGACATTCTGAGCCTACGCTGGGTTTGCAGGACTGGCAGTTAGATAGCCCCCCTGCACCCAGCCTGTTTCTTTACTTGTAAACGAAGCGCTTGAACCTGGAAGCAGGTATAAGACAATAAACATGGAGCCCCACAGTGCCTCTTTTCTACAGTCGCTGCTCATAGCAGAAGCTCATTTGAAAACTAGGATTTTCTTTTTGGAAAGCTTTGGAAGAAACAGGAACGAGTTGGATACTCACCAGAATGCAGAATCCTTAGCAATTCCTGTGACTCAACCTCCTCTTTTAGGGCCTGCGCATCTTGTTACGCCTTCGAACAGTTAACATGCAGGGCAGGAATGACTTGGCTATGCAGAACTCATGAAATCCTACGTTTTCCTAGGCCTGTTGGATGGCAGGATGGGACGATCCTGCGAGGCTGAATGGAACATCCTGCATATGGTGGGGCATTTGCCCAGGAGTTTTCTAAGTGGAAGTAGCTGTGGATTAGCTTTCTACCCAGACTCTTTTGGAACCTTCTTTAAATGTGGATCTATGGTGTCTTTGAGCCATGCTTGTGATAAAATATGGGGTGGGATATGCAGTGGGTCTATTGGGATATGCAGTTATGGGTGATACACCCCATGCGTAGATAACATGGCAATAAGTGTAGTATGCAGACTTTAGTTAGAGAAGAGTCTGGGGTGTATTTGGGCAAAAAATTCAGAACTCAAGAATGTGAGTGGTTCTGTTCTGCCAGAAACCCTGCATTCAAGAGACAGGATGATCAATGATTCCAGCAGAGTGAATGTCTGGCAATGTGTGTTGGAAAGTTTCCTGCAGAAGAGTTTAGCTCCAAATCAGAGGGGCAGCCTGGAGCTCTGCTACAAAAAGCCTCTTCAAAGACAATTCATCAAACAAGCTGAGTTTTCAACTTTGATCAGGGAAAAAGCAGTTGAGAGGCGGGAGTCCCGGAATGGTGCCTGGAAACCTGCAGTGAATATTCAAGCTTCAACATCTGGGGCTGCTGGTGAACAGAAGAGCCTGAATACACCTATCTCTACCTATCTGCCAGGGAGATGTCTGTATCCAGGCGGAATTGGGAAGGGCCTCTGGGGCATAAAGGCTGGGCATCAGAGCAGAGCAGACAGGACTGTGAGGCGGACAGTCGAGGCTGTGATGTACAGACAGGAATGCTCCCTCCAGGTGTTTTGTGTTGGGGAGGTGAGGCCGGTCCCGCGTCTGGCAATTTGGTACTACCTGCCGCTTCTTCAAAGAGCAGATCTTTTCTCCCTTGCAGAGCGAGGGGTGAAGAGAGTTTTAAAACTGGACTTTCTCTCTCACCTTGACCCAAGAGAAAAGCTCTGTCTCCCTTCATGTTGTGAGATTTCAGTACCGTTAGATCAGCTTGGGCTGGGGAAAGTTGCATGTCATTATTTTGCAAATTTAAAAAGCAGGTGTGATTTTAAAAAAATAAATCAGTAAAAGAAACAAGAGTTTTAACTACAAGTGGCATCAACCGTGGCCAGATTGGGGGCCCATTGTGTTGGTCTAGAGGGGAGAGATGCGGGGCGAAGTGGCATTTTATTTTATGGGCATGACGTAGAAATAAAAACCCGTAACAAAAATCCCTGCCTGATTTATTACCAGGTTGAGGTTTGATTTTGGATGCATTATTTAAAAAGGCTAATTATGGATGCATTAATATTTATGGACTCTGGGTTGGAGCTGATAGAAAAGTCCTTGTTCAAGGCTGTTGAACATTTTTATTATTTTCTTTACGTCAAGGATTTTAGAGTTTGGAGGCAACTTTAATTGTGTGCCCTGCAGTCAAGTCATAGCCAAAGAACACAACAGTATCCAGGGTGATGCAATACATTTAAATACCATTTTGCAGACAGGTGGCTTTAATGGATGTCTTCAGAGTTAATAGCCTTTTGGATCCAGGTTTCATATTTTGCAGAGGAAAATCTATAAGTCAGCCTGATAAATTCTGTATTAGGAACAATGTGCTTTTCCACAAGGCTAATGTTTTTACTGTCTAGTTTTCTGATCACCATGTATTATGTTTTACTTTTACATTTGGGCAGCTTCTCTTAGGGTCTGAGTGTTGAATCATTCCTCTGCTTGAGGATGAAAGGTTTGAGAGATTTTCAGATCATTATAGAAGGATAGAAGAATTGTGGGCCAGCTGAAATTGGAGTAGCTACCAGGAACTCTAATGAAGTTCCACCAATTTACACCAGTGGAAATGCTGGCCCAGTGTGTTCTCAGCAGAGCTCTGGAAAGGCACTGAGAAAATTTGCAGCTAAAATCCATTTGCAGAATGTGGGTCTGGTCCTGCCATGCGTGGAGAGCCTTTGATTCCTGTTGCCATGCATGAAGTGGGCTCTCTGTGCATTTTCAAAGGGCCCTGGGAATCTTGGTCTAGCTGCAGGGGAGGCTCGAGTAGGGGAACAGTATGTTACCGCTCCCACCCCCCACCTTTTTATTTTTAAGTGACCATAGATAGATTAGCATAACCAAATCTCTAATGACTTTCACTGGCATTTCTCCTTTCCCTGGTTATAGGGAGCTCTGCTTGGGGGGGCTTAGAAAGTCTTTCCCTGCATTACTGCTAATCACCTCAGATGACGACAGCAGAAAGAATTTTAAGCAATCTCCTTTACTTTTCCGCTTTGCTGCTGCTTGTTTTACTTTTTGGACCTCCTCAGCTTGGGGGAAGGGAAACCTCAGGCTGGTCACTTGCACTTTCTATTTCTGGTGGGTTGTGTGCATAGTGCTACCATGTTGGGTTTTCTGATAGCCCAGGGGAATGTTGAAATCAACAACCACAAAAGGCTGTTTATATTGAAAGCTTTTTAAAAAATCCATGAATACATTTCGACTGGTGTTAGGTTTTTGTAAATGGCCTCTCCTCCCCCTCTCTTACATTCCTTTCCAACATTTCCAACCTAAATCTCTTGTTGCCGGCTACAATTTTCATAAATGGTTAGCGTTTTACAGTGCCCAGCTTTAGACGCCATTAAAGGGTCTGATTTTCAGAGGGTGGATGAAAATCAGGCCTTTTAAGGTGTCTCAAGTCGGGCACTAAAATCCCTTGAAAATCTTGTCCCAGCTCCCTTCAAGGAGGAGGTGAGATCTTGATCCCACATCTGGACGTCATTCAATCCTCTTTCTCTTGTAATTTCCTCTGGTGCAGGGACTCCCTCGGTGGCGTAGGGCAGGCAGAGTGGCCTGGTGTCACCGTCCCCACACAGTCTGTGGCACAGGAGTATGCTATGGAGTGGGTCAGGGAGGGAAGAGGCCTGTTGGGGCTGGAGGGCCTGTGCGAGTGTGCCAGCTATTCTGGGCTGCTGAGCAGCCTATACGTAGCTGTGGGAAGTTGCCGTAAGGTAGAACAGCCAGTAGTGCTGCTGTAACACGTGCTGAGGTTTGGGCTTAGAGTTTTGCCCACTGCCATCCGGAGCTGGGCCTCTTGCAAGGTGCAGGTGGGAATCAGAGCCCTTGTTTCCAGTGTAACTGCCGCATTACAGCATCACCAGGAAAGCAGACCTTGTCCTGAGCATCGCGCTTGATTTAAAATAGAAACGCTAGGTTTGCTTGAAAAGCCAGTTTGTGTTAGCAACAAAGATAATGCACCTTATTCCTGATTTCTGTAGTAACCTCTTGCAAGGGAAGGACACTGACAAGGAGACAGGTAGGGGATTCTCAGTAATGGCCCCTTTTGGGAAGCTATGGCTTTCCATGCTCCAATTAACAAATAGGAATTGGGAATTGCTTGGAGTCCTCCTGGTAAATCCGAGACGAGAGGAGGATGGGGTTAGAACTCTCTTTTATAAATGCCCCCATGAGTTAATCTGTTTTGACCTTGTCAATATTTTCCAAACTGCTTTGAGAGGGGAGAGCCGTGACAGAGCCTCGCAACGATTCTCTCATCGCTCTGCTTTACAGAGAGAGGAATCACCCTGACACTAGGAATTGGAGGCCTATAGCACCTCTCAATACAGATTATGTAATTCTCACTAAAGTGCTGTTGACTGTTGACAAGGTTGCCCCACAGCTGATTTTTCAAGGCCAGTCCTATGTGACATCTAGCAGATGCGCAGAGAAGAATCTAGTCTCTATCCTTTCAGAAAAAGCTGCGGCAAGACGACTCAGGCTCCTGTTTGTTAAACCTAGATTAGCACAAAGTGTTTGACTATGTACTTGTTCCATGTGCTGGGGGCGTCTGCAGTTCTATGTATAGTGACTAGATAAGGCTGAGCTTTCCCTGAAATGCCTGGGGGAGGCCTTTGGTTAAGGGGTAGCTAGTTAGTGCTCTTAGTGTGAAGTCTGAGGCTAGAGCAAGCTGTCCTGAGCCCACGGCTCTGTGTGTTTTCACTAAATCTTTGGCTGAGAAACATACAGAATAATGCTGGGCCCTGTTGCACTCCCTAGTACCATGCACATTTCGGCATGGAAAAGGGATTTAGCGGCTTCTATGACAACATTTTCTCCTCCCTTACCCTGGATCACAAGGAGGAGACTCTATGGGTGGTGGGATCAGTTCATGGAGAGGAGCTGGGCTGATGGGAGACATATTTCAGCTTTATAGAGCACAGAGTAACAATGTATAGCCCCAGGCTGTATTCTCCTTCTGGGATCTTTCCTCTGCAGTGGGGATTCTCCTTAGAGTGTGTGTGTGTGTGAGGCGAGGGGAGGGGGGTCTCTGGGGCAGCCATTAACTGTGGGAGCCCTGTCAGCACACCTGTATTTGAGCCATGCTTTGTGGAGCAGTGGAGACCCAGAGCTGATGCAGAGACACAGACCCCCACACCAATGGTAGGTGCCTCCCCCTGACCCTGAATTCATGTGAATCCACTGGGTTTGTGGGCTGTCCATGCGGGCTGGTCTTTAGGTCAGGGGTGCAACCCCCCAGCACCCCCCGTGATGGGATGATTGTGTAGGAATCTCCCCAGGGAGAACCTAGTGTAGGTTCCTTCCCTGCTAGCCCAGCCCCTTGAGGATTTTCTGTCCCGATCAGGTGCACACTGTTTAAAGGCTACTCCAGCTGCTTTGATAACCCAATTAGTCATTCTGTGTCCAGATGATACGGCCCTCCTTGTAAGCGTTAACTCCCTTGTCAAGGTGTTCCTCAGGAAATTGAGTCCTCTTTTAGAGATAGGTTCCCTTATCGACTTGAATAGGGACTGTTCTCTGGCTACGTAGGTGAGTGAGAAATCTTCCTTGAAAGTGAGTTGGGAATTCCAGAGAGAGAGAGAGAGAGTGAGCTCAATATAGGGACACACTTCTGAAGGGAGAACTCTGCTGAACTCAGACATCTAGGCAGGGGAAAATCATAGATATGAGAGCAGGAGGGCTGGCCTGTAGGAATATAGGGACTGCCGGACTGGATCAGAGTAGGGGCCATCTAGAAGAGCATAAGAATGGTCATACTGGGTCAGACCAAAGGTCCATTTAGCCCAGTATCCTGTCTTCCGACAGTGGCCAGTGCCAGGTGCCCCAGGGGGAATGAACAGAACAGGTAATCATCAAGTGATCCTTCCTCTGTTGCCCATTCCTAGCTTCTGGCAAACAGGCTAGGAACACCATCCAGTCCAGTGTCCTGAGTCCGTTAGTGCCCAGCCCTAGCTGCTTCAGAGGAAGGTGAAAGAAACCTCCCTTGTGGAAAACCCAAACAGATTTGTTCCCAGTATTTCTTTGGGGGGGTCCCCCCTCTGGAATCTCTTGGTCAGAGCTTCCATTGTGGCTTCTCTCTGAAGTCTTGAGCCAGAACCAGAGGGACTCTGGGGGCAGGGTGGGGGGAGGTTTAAGGGACATGGGGGCTAGTTCCTCAGTTTCTTCATTTTGATAAACTGGCAGAACATTTGGGTTTTAACAGAAGTTTGTTCAGACTCACATAGCCACCTATGCAGAGATGAATCCATTACAAAGCAGCAGCCCCACTAGCATGGAAACAAACTCCTCCCATTGGCATAGGGGAATGGAGAAAGTCAAATGGCATAGGGAGCGTAGTTGTAGCCATGTCGGTCCCAGGATATTAGACAGACAAGGTGGGGGAGGTAATGTCTTTTATGGCACCAACTTCTGTTGGTGAGAGAGAGAAGCTCTCGAGCTCTGTGTAAGCTCAGAACCTTGTCTCTCTCACCAACAGAAGCTGGTCCCATAAAAGGTCAAATGGTGATAGGGTACCTGATCTGGATGGATGGCAGGATTTTGGAAGGTCACAGGGGGAACTTGGTTGATGGGAGTGGGATGGCACTTTGGATTGGGGAAATCACGCCTGGGCTCACACACCCATCCTCTGTGTAATTCTCGTATGTGAGACATTAATGCCATCAGGTGCTGGCATAGAAAACAAGGAGGCCCAGAGCTCTGCCCTCAGGTGGTGACAATGGTGGCCTTAAGGACCATCAGTGGTCAATAACTGAACCTCCTTACCATCTCCCAGCAAAGCTGTTCTTTCTTGGAGCCTCCACCACACCGGCCCTGTGTTCTGAGCTCCCCCTGTAGGCTGTGTGGCAGCAGACTGCCCATAAACCCTACCCCAGAACGAGGGAACGTCTAGGGTGATACTGTTGCACAAAGAAGGAAGCGAAGCAAAGGAAGCTGGTTTCGTTTCTGCTCCACTAGCCCTGTGGGAAAGGGAGAGGGGGGCCGGAGTTGGTGTTTGTCCGATGGGGAGGCAGGAAAATACATTTTATTTATAAAGCTTCTTTGAGGGCATCACAAACAAGAGGCCCAAATAATACAGAAATGGCCGAGCAACAGTAACTCTACCACATCTGCAGTCGGGCGTCTTTCTAACTTTAGGCATGTGAATGCTGCTGCGGTTGAATAGAGCAGCCCTGTCTCACAGGTCAGGCTTTTGTTATAAGTCTCCATTAGGCAAATGGGATTTTAATGCATTGCTTCAGGGGCCGGGTGCTGCATGGCAGTGTAAGGAAGGCAGGGGCTGGGCTCGCTGCTAGCATGTGAATCACTGCAGCCCCTGCTCACTGCACAGACTCTTCCAGGCTCCTCGCCCTGCTGTTGCCTTTTTCCTTCTTTCTTCTATAGCTTAAAACTAATTGTGTTCCTCAGGAAAGTGTCAGCTGTTGGTACTTGCTAGAGCCAGGTGTAGTATGGACAGGCATTGTGCAAACTCTCCTAGCTCTGCTCGTGCCCCGCTGTCCAGACCTTTGGTCCCTCTGCTGTCCCTGTCCCAGACTTCCCACATGGTTCTGTCTGTGCCCTGCAATTCAGATGCAATTGGTGCTTTACAAAACAAGTACAGATCACATCCCATCCTGCAGATCATTTAACTTTAGGGCCTGATTCTGCAACGTTTACTCCCAGTGAGTAGCATTTACTTATGTGAGCAATCCTACTGCCTCTAATGGGACTGTTATGCTACTTGTTTGGCGTAAGGGATGCAGAATCAGGGCCTGAGTTAAACCAAGAACAACATGAGGAGCTGGGGACACACAGCGGTGTAGGGAGGACAGGGGCAGGTCGATAAATTCCCTGGGAGAATAATGTGCACATCTTGAGGTTTCTTTTTTTAAATCTAAGGCTTTGGTTGAAAGGCCTCCTTGAAGCTGCGACTTTTCAGGAGGGACTCCGAGAATGGGAGGGAGGGGGTGTAGTGAGCAGGGTCAGGAGGGAGTTCCAGATATGGGGCAGCACGAAAGGAGGTGTAGAGGTGAGTTCAAAGAGGCATCCACAGAGACGGGTTGGGTTGAGCAAAGAGAGTGGCGTGGGTGTAAAGGAGATGAGAGCCAGCCTGCAGCACTCCTTGCTCTTTCAGTCCTAGGTCTCTCTTGTACCCTGGTGAGTACGAAGGGGGCTGGCAGTTTGGTGACACGGACAGAAGTCTGCCATAGACTAGCAGGAGACTGCCCGAACTCGTGGGGTTCTGTGGCGGGGAATGCCATCAACCCACTGATGCCTCCCACTAGCACAGGCCCCCTTACACCACCCCCCATCAATGTGTTCTGCGGATTAATGGAAGCAAAGCACAAGGCGCTTGCAATGCAACCCCCCTCCCTCTCGGCTGCCACTCCAAATGTAGGCTATAATGGAATGTAATATTTCTAAGGATGTATCTTTCATCCTGAGATACGGTCTTAAAAGTAGCTCGGGGGATCTTAGGAAGTCAGAGGGAGCTGCTATGCGTATGCAGATGCTGTTTCCATCAGCACAGATCATGTATATAATTTTCCTTTCCAGTGAATCTCTCTTGTTCTGCGTGTGCTTGTAATAGAACTTGCCCCCTCCTCCCCTCACCTCCCCATGGTTTGCTCTGTATCCTTCCTCCAGGGCCGGCTTGTGTAGAAATCACTGCTCCAGGCAGTGCTCCCCACCAGCAGGGCTTCCTCCTAGCACCTCGCGTGAAAGAGCCCAGACTGCTCACGTCAAACACCTGCCTCTTTCTTTCTCTCGCTTTTGGGGAGCACCTTTGGCCATCTTCACCCTGCATCTTCCTTCCTTTCTTCCTTCCTTCCTTCCTTCCCTCCCGTTCTCTGCTTGTTTCCCCAGTCAGGCTTATCTCCCCCCTGTGGATTCTTGTTTTATTCTCTGCCTTCCTCTCTCTCTGCACAAAGTGCTGAAGAGCTCTCAGTGCGCTAAGCTGGAGATGAGAGAAGTGAGTGGATTTGTGCTCCAGGCCATGCACCTACCAAAATAATGGCGAGGTGCACTCCGTGCCTGGGGATGAGAGCGAGTGAAGGTGAATGAGGAACGATGCCACCCCATTGGACTCAATGGAAAGACTCCTGTTGCTTCGCTAGGCTTGGACCAGGCCTTGAGACATCACGAAGAATGCCATGGGGACTTGAGCTGCCTGCTTCTAAACTGGCTGACAGGAAACTGTCTCCTGATGTTGTGATCCACAGGTTCTTGGACTGGGCTCTGTGGAGCTGATTGTGTCCTAGCTGGGATTTCAGGAGTGACGCTTTCTACTCTCGATAGCCTTCTCTCCATATAGCCTGGTGACTCTCCAGTGGTATCCAGAGACTTCCTTGACTCACTAACCTCAAACACCCCCCTGCACTGCCACTTGGTGCTCCTGTATCAGATGTTTCTTTGTGTAAATTGAACCTTGAGCAAATTCACAAATGACCCCAGAATTGGAAGGAAAGCAGCCCAGCTGTGCTGTCACCTAGCAGGGGCAGCAGGCCATGAGTGGAGACTCTGGCCTCAGACCCAAGGCTCAGTATCCCCTACTCAATGCTGCTCCTCCACCTCTCTTTCTGCAAGGCTTTGTGTTTATTAGGGTGATCCTTGTTGGCTGCAGACCTCACTGCTCTTTTTCTAGGTGGGGGACCTACAGCCATGATGCACCCCAGCCCATTGTGGCCCCCTTAGAGGTTCCAGGGAAGACCCTGGACATGGATCGTTTCAGGACTATGAGCTCCTTGGGGGAGGGATCTGTTTGTACAGCACCTAGCACAATGGGCTCAGGCTTCTAGGAGCTACAGTAATACAAATAATAAATCATCATCATAATGCTCAGAGACCCTTAGGAGGCAAGGAGGGAGAGAGTGTGACTGGCAACTCTGCTAGTCTGCCTCCTGGTGGTTGCCGCCAGTGAACCCAGTCCCTCGGGGTAGGTTTCTATTTTGCCTAACTGGAGGTCTTTGCTGAGTTTGTCTCCACTCATGTGACACCTGTCTCCACCACTTGGAGGAGGCAGGAGAAATTGCTGGTGAATTAGTTCTGGATAACATGGTAGCTTTGCTGGCTGGGGCTCTAAGCCTGCATTTGGGTCTGTACTGTGGCTCCAACATAAATAGTTTCCAGCCCAGTTTGGTTGGTTGTGGAACAGGTGCGATAGGAGAGTTGCTGTCTGCCCCAATGTCTAAAGTTTAAGGGCGGGTGTGAGGGAGATTTCCTCCAGTTATCAGGAGTGATGAAAGCTTTTTAGTTGATAAGTGACGAGGAATTAAAAATGCCTGACGGTGGGAAGCAGGAGAGAGACTGCACAGATGGCAGCATGCTGCCGAGCAACCTGCCACTGCATCGGGAACAGACAGTAATGACAAATGGACACTTCAGGATAAAACCTCAAACGCGCAGTACAGCCTGACATTGGGCAGAATGCGCCTCTCTCAAATGCACAGCAGAGAGCTCGGGCTCTTTTGTGTGCTTTGGCAACACCAGGGATCCAACGGGGCCAGTTTGCCGTGATTCATTGAACCAGTAAGTTTTGCTGCTAGAGGTATCTCGTCTCTAGAATCTCAGCTTTCATTATCTTCTCTCTAGCATTTGCTTCCTGTTCTGAAGGTTGTTCTTCATAACGACAAGTGCAAACTAGTGCAGTGGTGTCTGAGTCTGCAGACTGCTTGAAAAGTTAGCTCTGGGAGAGGTTTCAGCTTCCCATATTCATTTCAAAGGGTTCCAACACCTAATCGTGATCATTTACATTTCAAGGCTGCTAACTGTTTCACTGCTGATCAAAGCATGCAAGGAAAGAGGGACAATCAGATCTCAGTAATCAGCTTAATTTGCAACAAGGAAGATTAAGGTTAGATATTAGCAAAATATTTCTATCTATAAAGATAGTTAAACTCTGGAACAGGCTTTCTAGGAAGGTGGTGGAATCCCTATCATTGGAGGTTTTTAAGAATAGGTTAGACAAAAATCAGTCAGAAATGTTCTAATGATACATAATCCTGCCTCAGCTTGCAGGGGTGGACTAGATGTCCTCTTGAGGTCCCTTCCAACCCTAAGTTTCTATGATCACAGTGATAGGCCTGGTATGACAATGTCAATAACATGGTTTGTCTCATTCTGGCATCATGAATGAGAAAGCTTAGGCTGCAAGTGGAGTTCAGCAGAATAGAATTACTAGTTTATTGTCCCACTCTGACTCCTGGACTTACCAAGGAAATATTGCTGAAGGGAGGGGAACTGGAATTGGAATTGACTAGGGTAGGTAAGGGTAACACATGTCAGAACTGTGTTTAACTCTGCTCTAGTTTAGGTTCCCTAGTGCTTGTGTTCTAGCTGCTATATGTTTTATAGAGAGTTTGGCCAGCCAGTCTCTGTTAATGCCACTGTACATTAGGGATTCCGTAACAGTAACTATAATATAATTACATTTGATATCTTCATGGTGGAGGGGAATCCTAGCAAGAGGTAACAATGTCACGCAGAACTCCAGGAACCGGCACTTTAGAAATGGCTGTCTTAGGTTAGAAAGAGCCTGAAGGTGTAAATTAAGAAATTAAAATCCCTGGAGGCTGCTGAAGAATAGCTTGTTAGAGTCACTAGAAATAAGTCTATTCCCTGGCAGATGAAGAGGAAGCCAACAGGCCAGCGAGAACCCAGTGTGCTTAACTGGTAAGGTACACACGGCCTAAAGTATACCTGGGGATACCGGAGACCCAAGTTCCCTGTCAACTGCATGGCACCCTATTTAGTGCTGCACAGATGCTCAGGGAGCCCTCCCGGGGACCAGCCACAGCCAGGGGAGGGGTGCCCCTTCCCCAGCCCCAACCTAGACCGGCCCCCAACCTGCCATGGCCAGGGCAGTTTGCCAGCCCCAACTATGCTGCAGCCTGGACCTGTTGCGGCCGGGCGGGCCAAACCCGGATGGGATGGCGCGGCCTAAACCCAGGCAGCCCGGATCTGGCCAGGGCAGCACGGCGTGGCCCGGACCCAGCCACGGCCAGGGCGGCTCGGCTCGAACCCCGCCGTGGCCTGGACCTGTTGTGGCAGGGGCGCACCTCGCCGAACCCAGCCCCTGCCTGGACCTGCTGGGGCTGCGGGAAGGGTGCCTATCCTGCAGCCCCAACCCTGGAGCTGTCACGGCAGGGAGAGGCGCCTCTTCCCCCCAACCCAGGTCCCCTCTCCCTGCTGTAGCCCCGGAGCACCCTCCTGCACCCCAAACCCCTCATTCTTGGCCCCACCCCAGAGCCCGCACCCCCAGCCAGAGCCCTCCTCCCCACCCAACCCTCTGCCCTAGCCCTGAGCCCCTCATCACCAGCCCCACCCTAGAGCCCGCACCCCCAGCCGGAGTCTTCATAGCCCTGCACCCCAACCCTCTGGCCCAGCCCTGAGCCCCCCCCCCCGGCCCACTGAACCCCTCAGCCCCACCCCACCACATGAATTTTGTTATGTGCACTGATATGAAGGTGATGTGTGGCACATCACCTCCATACTGGTGCACATAACAAAATTCATTCTGCCCATGGGTGGGAAAAATTAGTGGGAACCCCAAGACTCAGCCCAGGGGAGGCTGGGAGAAGGGAGTGGAAGATGTTTAGGTGCACTCTTCACTCCCCTCCCACCTCCCCATACACGGCTGGAGTGCTCTGCCTCGGAGTGGAGCTCATGGCCTCAGTGCCTTGTAGGATCAAGCCCCCAATGTGGGACTGTCCCTCCCAATTCAGGACTGATGGCAACTCTAGAAGAGGTCTGGAAGCATTAGGCCATGACCTGAAAGAGATGGGAAGAAAAGACTGCTTAGCTTTGAAGTTAACATGGGAAAAGGTGTGGGTCACAGATCCCTAGGTGGAGTCCTTCTCTCTGGTCCCATCTTCTCCTTGCCCAGGGCATACCACATATTCCCCAGTGTTTTTGCAGCCTCATTTTAAATGTCCAGAGTTATGGAGGCTTGAGAGACTATGAAACAGTCTGAAAAATCTCATGTTTCTTCATATTCAGCTTGTATTTGCCGGAGCTCCATTTCATCCTCTTATTTCTGGTGGTACCACTGGGCCACCCAAACAGTCTACTCTGCCCTCAGTGATCATCCCATCAGGCGCTTGTACCCAGGAACCCCCTTTGACCAACCTCTCCATGGATACTGCTTTACTGCTTGGATTAATTGCCAGTCTCCCATCACCCTGATAGCAGATTTGTCTGCCTCCCCGTCCCTGCTTGAGGGAGGATAGGAACAATCCTTTTGCTTTGTTGTTTGTTTTTTTCCCGCTCCGCACCACCCCATCAAAGCTACTGGAGATAGGAGGCTACAGCTGTGCTTTTAAGTTGAATATCTGCAGCTGAAATAAAATTGCATATATTTGCATAAGGAGCATCTCAATTAACATATTTGTGGGTAAAGCAACAAGGGCTGTTCATTTGGAAGTGAAAACGTGAGCGAAACATGGAAATGACTTCAGCCCCTTTGCAAGCAGCTTAATTAAATATTTCCTTAGTGTGTGCGCATGGATTTAAAAAGCCACTGCTGTATATGTAATGGGGTGTGAAACTCTAGAGCAAGGAGCTCCGTCCCTGCAAAGCCCCAGGTGTGTGGATTTGTACAGAAGCTGCCTGTACCTTGATCTGTCTGAGCAGGCATCTATGTCATACTCACCATCCTTGTGTTATCCCAGCACCTCTGAAGTGACAGCTCGGCCCGGAGTGCAGGGAGGGGGGAGAGGGGGGAGAAAGAATTCAGCGTGATTCTTGAATTGGTTGGAGCCTCCTATTTGGGAGGCGTTCTGTCTATTTCCTTACATTGCAGATCTAGGCTCTCCCCCTCCCTTTCACCTCCTTCACCGCTCTCCCTGCGAAAGCCCCCCAGGGGGTGCTGGCATGGAAGCCTGACTTGTTCAGAGCTGGGGTTCAAGGTTAGCCTTTCCACTCTAGGCAGTGCACCGGTCTCATTCCTGCCAAGGGCCCTGTGTACCTAAGGGTGTCCCTGTGTTGCCATGTAATTGCTGGGGGCCCAGCTCTGCTCTAGTGGGGACAATGGAAGCAGGACAAGCCCTTTGTTGGGGTAATCTATGCTGTGCTGCTGTTCTTTCCTCCCTCTTGGTTGTCTCCCTGCCTCCCCCCATCCCCCCCGCTGCTTGTCTCCCAATCAGCAGGCCAGGTTTGGTTCCATGGCACGCTCTTGCTTCTTGTGGGCCTGGCTTGAGAGTAAGAGTCCTGGGTTAATTTAGGGCCTTGTGGGGTTGTGACAGCACCTTGTCCTGAAGGAGCCATGTTCTGATGGAGGCAGCTGTTGTGGAGTCAGGACTCAAGTGGTGCAGACCTGAATTGCACCCTTCCCAGTGGAGATATGCCCCATGCCAGCAAAGCACTGAGCTCCTTGGTGATTTACCCTGGAAGCAGTGATAGTGTCAGAGACTGTTGTTTGGTGTCACCGAGAGACTCCCCGTTCATTTATTTAGCTACTTGCTCTGCGCTAAACAGCTATTTAACAACCACATTAATATCTGGGTGATGGCTTAGAGCTGGGATTCTGCCTGTGTTGAGCCCTCTTGTGATGTGAGATCGCCATCTGTACTAGAAATACTCTGTGTCAGCTGATCCTGGACCTGAAGCAGGCTGTTAAAGCACTTCTGAAATGTGTCTTACAACAGGATGGTGGCCTTGTGTAGACTCGGAGAAATGGTGTTTCTGAAGAACATATTAGCTGTCACATTTTAAACAAAGTCCTGTTTAAAAGTGTATTAGCACCAAGTATAGAAAGGGTTTAATACCTTGGCAAACATGCTAGCTGGGTGTGATCAGCCCTAGGCTGCGTGAATATGTAGCAAGGCCAAAATACCATCAGGTTAGTAGAATTCTTCCCAGGTGAACAATCCCGGGGGTGGTTTGTAATAGAGCCAAGGAAGTGTCAGCAAACAGCCTGTCCAGACCACGAGCACATGGGCCAGGATCGACAGCTAACACAAATCCAGCAGCGCTTGTTGTCCCGCACCGGGGGCTCCGGCCTGAGCGCATTGCCCCTTCCCACCATCCCCTCTGTGTGGCTCAGGCTGATATTTCACACTGAATCCCTATGCCCAGCCTTGGGACCAAGGACATAGTGCTGCTATAGTGGGTAGGTGCGAGGGGCTCTGTGCCATTCCGATGCTGCAGGCTTGGCTAGCTGCTCCGTTTCTCCGGGAATCGGCTGACATGCTGAGGTAACTCCAGGTCTCCTTTTTGCGTCCAGCTCTAATTATGGCGCTTTGGAAGGGCTGCAGTTGTGCTCTTTGTGCTCAATAAAAGCTTCCTGCCTGCCATGTCTGTATCCTACCAAAGCTGTCCCTTTGCAAGGCGTCTCTGACACAGAGACTTCAAAGTACAGGAGCACAGCTCTTGGGATCAAACAATGGTGAGCATGGGCCCTGGGGAGATGCAGAGGAGAGAGAGGAAGGGGGGCGGAGAGCGAGACACACAGCTAG
Organism: Mauremys mutica; assembly: GCF_020497125.1. Lineage (NCBI taxonomy): Eukaryota > Metazoa > Chordata > Testudines > Geoemydidae > Mauremys > Mauremys mutica. The sequence goes on along the minus strand of NC_059078.1, from coordinate 21,814,284 downwards.
AGCAAAGGGGGAAACACACACACACACAATCAGCCAGAAGGAGACAGAAAACCATGGGAGGGATTGAGACACACAAACAACCAGAGAAGGGGGTGGGAAACACAGGCATAGCCCAGCGAGTGACCAAGGATGTGGGAGGGGGCCGACAGAGGGGGGGTCACACACATTGCATTGTAAGCAAGTGAAAGGCGCTTCAGTCATGAAATGTTAATCTGACCCAACCTTTGGCCAATTATAATTTTCCTCTGAATGAATGTGCATTAATGCAGAGGGCTTTTTTCTCCCTGCAATGGAGGGGCCTTGTTCTGACTCCATTTGCTAAAATTGCCTTTCATAAAACCAAAAATAAAGCTCACAAAGTGTGCAATTCAGCCCCCTCATGAGCAGGCGGGAAGGGAAGGGCCCAGCGCTGCCAAGTTAGAGAGAAGGGTCGCCCGCAGGTCCCCTGCCTTTGAGCACATGGCGTGTGTTATCACCACATGTTTTGACGGGGAGCAGAGGAGGAGAACGTGGCTGGGACAAGGGGAGGAGCGAGAGAGACGCTGTAAACTTTGTATACAGGCCCTGGAGTGGATGGTTTGGTATGGTGGGGGTCGGGGGCTCCCCTGTTAGAAGCCAGACTGACCTCAGGGCCCCAGGGTAGTGCTTTGACGTAGGGAGTGGAGGGGTGACTCTGTGGGGCCTGTCAGCCCTCTGACTGTGCTCTGTCTCAGTGCCCGAGGGTGGAGCGAGGGGGTGCTGTGCTGCAGGTAGCGGGGTGGGTGACGCAGTAAGGGGTGCTCTCCCCTCTGTCTGTGTGCTGCCCCCAAGGTGGTGCTAGGTGGCTCTGTGCTGTATCAGATACAACAATGGCTCTCAAATTTTTTAACGGTGACCCCTTTCACCTACCAAGCCTCTGAGTGCGACCCCCCCCCCCCTTATAAATTAAAAACACTTTTTTATATATTTAACACCATTATAAATGCTGGAAGCAAAGCGGGGTTTGGGGTGGAGGTTGACAGCTCACGACCCCCCCATGCAATAATCTCACGACCCCCTGAGGGGTCCCGACCCCCAGTTTGAGAACCCCTGAGATACAACCATGTGGATAAGATGTGAAATAGAGGCCCTGACTTTTCATGGTGATTAAAAATCCTGTAGCACTTTAAGCAAGAGTCAGGACGTTAACCCCTAGATGCTGGCCAAATTTGACTGTGGGTTCTGCCTCCCTAAATCCCCCTGCAGGTTCAGTTGGAGAGCGAGTGTGTGTTTTCACCTCTTGTCCTAAATTATTGTGTGGCCTGATGTTGCCATGGGCCATTAATACAGCTGCATTTCTGTGGGTGGAGGAACGGGCCCTGTTGCAGTCTGTAAGGCGCTTTGGGACCACAAGAGGTGGTGACTGCCTGACAGTGTTTTGATGCTACCTCACGGGCTCTCTCTCCCTACAGCTGCCTGTCCTGCGTGAATGGCTCCTTCCCATGCCACTGGTGTAAATATCGGCACATCTGCACCCACAACGCTGCTGACTGCTCCTTCCAGGAGGGGCGTGTCAACATGTCTGAGGTAAGGAGCCGTAAAACTGCTGCCCCCAGAGTCTCCAGCCAGAGTCTGCTCTGCTTTGGTTTCTGACATGGACTGTGTTTGCTGGCTTTTGAGGGAGAGATCTGTAGAGCTGCAATCCCTTCTCTGTCCCCCGAAACCTTCCGAAATCTGTGACGGCCTCAGGCCTGCAGCCCCCCAGCCAGGGCTTGCTCGTGGTTTCTGTTGCCTGGGCAGTGATGGATGCAGTTGTGGAGATTCTCCTGGGCTGTTTCCCTGCCTGGTTAGCCCCCAGTGGCATCATCAGCTTGTCCTGATGCTCAGTCACTGTGTGAGCCATTAAGAGTGAAGCCTGGGGGGCAGTATGTCCATTACAAACCAGGCCACCGGTGATTCCTCTCACCCTCCCGCACCTCATCTTATCTAGGCAGCTTCAAACCCGCTACTATGTTAGACCGTTAACCCTTCATGTGCTGCAGTCGCAGGGGGCTCCCAAGTCATTTAATTGCAGTTACTTCGTGGAGTTAGAGACTTGTAGAAATTAGGCCAAACTTTCAACTGGCCATTAACACTTGCAACCCCAGTGTGTGCAGGCACATATGAGCGTCACACTGTGTATGTCTCACTACACCCATGAACAGCCGTGGCCGCAAATGGAGTGGGACATTGGCTCATGAGACCATCTCAGCCCATTCCTTCAGGAGCCAGTGCCGGACTGGTCCTGACAGCATACGCTTTGTTCAGGCTAGCTCCGGATGGCTCAAGCAAAGGACCTGCCTTTTGAAGTAACTGGTGATTTGGGAGTGTCCAGCTTGAGACACCGTTACAGGGGCCTGGTTTTCAGAATGAGAGCATCTGCCCTCTCCGAATGTGTCTCAAGCTGAGCACCCAGCATCACAAGTCACTTCTGAACAGTTAGGCCAGAACTCCCGCCATTGCCTGTGGGGAATGTTCCATGCCCTGCCAGGGGTAAGAGGTGTAACTAGGACTGCATGTGGTGGTGTGGTACCAGGGCGTGTGAAGCTGCAAAACCTATGGTGTGACCACTGACTTCAGTGGAGTCAGGATTTCACCCATGCTGTGTTATAGGCCTTCCAGACGGGACTCAGAGTTCATGCAGCTTGTTTTATCTCTGGATGGTGGCCAGAGGTCCAGCAATGCTGGCATGTGGCTTCCTGCAGCGGCCCAATACGGCCCAAGTCCACGTGGCCATTTGCACAATGTCACTAGAGCTGGGGTCAATGGGAATTTCCTTCCTGACCCCCTGCGGTGATGCGCTAATGCCCTGAAGACAGCAGTTGAATCCCCTTCCGATTCAGACATGCGTGGCTGCCGGCCTTGTTGTCCTGTGTTGCTAGCTGCCCAGCCTGCTGCGGAGAGCCAGTGAGTAATGAAGGTTTCTCTCTCCCCAAGGGTGTCTGTGTTAGACTGAGCTCTGTGCTTTCTGTCACCATCTGCTAAATTGGAAGAAAAGGGCTCCCTTAAAAAGCCATGTGTTAGGAGCGCTCTATTAAAAACTACCACTTGCCTAGAACTGTTTCCCTTCGGCCCTTCCATCGCTTCCCCTTTGCAGCTCGATTTTGTCAGAGGTGGCACTAACCCTTCCCATGCTGGAAGCTTTAGACTGAGTCGCCAAAGGCAAGGAAATGTCTAGTGGTTAGAGCAATGACCCTTTGTGGTGTGTGCGCTTCTGGGGCTCTGCAGGTCCTAATAGGTGCTTTGGGATGCTCCAGACACCCAGAGGCTGGTGACTGATTTACTGTGATTGAACTGCACCTGTTCACCTCGTCCAGCGTCTAACACTTATGCACCTGAATACTGTGGGGGTAGGGGTGCAGAGAAGAGGCAGCGCCTAGCTGTGATGAATTTCTGGGCTCAGCCAGAGTCTGTGGTTCTCTCTAGCTCCCAGGTGGAGTAACACAGCCTGTGCTACCGTCACCGCACAGACGCTCCCTAAGGCTACATTGGCATGATGAGCTGGAGGTGTGATTCCCAGCTGGAGGAGACATACTCATGCTAGCTCTCATCTGAGCTAGTGCACTAAAAATAGTGTCGTTGTGGTACCGCAGGCAGCCGGGAGTGGTGGCACAGGCTAGCAGCCTGCATATGTTCCCGCGGGGTTCAGGCAGGTTTGTACTCGGGGCGGCTAGCACGGTACTGCCACTGCCCATGCTACTGTGGCCACACTAGTATCTGTAGTGCGCAAGCTCAGATGAGAGCTAGCATGAGTATGTCTGCGTGAACAGGGGATCAGACCCTCCCCCAGCTTGTAGTGTAGATGTAACCGACATCCTGGCTTGCTGATACACTACAAGGAACAAGTACTTGTAAATACCTGAGAGAGGTGGTTTTGAGGTTTTCTTTTAAAACGGGTGCGTTCCTGTTGGACTCAAACTGTCATAAACTCCTTCCCCCGCTATCAAATGGTGCTGATCAGTTTAAAAGCAGCACTGCACTGCATTCTGGTGATTTCCTTGGCTGTCTGCCCCCGGAGATCGACCTACCGCTTGCGTTTCTGTCTGATGGACACGCAGCCCTCAACGTTAGGCACAGAGGTTAGCTCGCCCTTCTGCGGTTTAGAGCCATCCTGTTCTGAAGGCAGGCCGAAAAAGCACTTGCTCTTGGAGGGGCCTCTCTGGATTGGAGGAGGAATTAGCAACACTGGGAAGTCAGGCCTCCCATTTGCCTTCCCCCAGCAATTAGCAGAGAGTGCTAGAAATAATGAGGCTTTCTGAGGACAATCTTCATCCTTGTTTTAGACGTGGTGTGTGTTGTCCCCCTCCCATCCAGACACCTGTTAGGTGCTTTCCCCTTTCTCTGCTGGGGTATGGTACCAAGAAAGGCACAATGGGCCTTCTTCAGGGGGATGGTTCAGATGTGTTTCTTACTGGGGAAAGCACTTGACAAAGTGACCTCGGGGACTTCTCCCCCGCCTGCCCATTAGTGGGGAGGCTGAGATCTGGCAGAACTCATGTCACGTCAGGGATCCCAAGCTAGGGCTGGGCCCAGGGAGCAAGGGAGAGTAAAGCTTGTACTTTCCCATGTATAAAAAACAGCTAAGATTTCCCTCTTGTTTTCCTCTCTCCGGGTTTATGAAATTCCGGCTGGCTCAGAGACATTCACCTCCTCAGCAGAGGGATCTTCCTATAGAACCCAGTCAGCCCTCCGACCTGGGAGCAGGCCTAGATTCGCCAGAACATTGCCCCCCTCCTCATTTCACAGGCTCTTTCCCGTAGCCACCCCTCCTCCACAGTTCTGGGATCTTTCCTCCTGCCCTCCTCCCACCAGAGATGCGTCCTATCCCCAGCCATCCCTCACAGAGACCCCTTGGTTTGCCTTCACCCCCCCCACATCAGCTATGGGACCTGCCAATAGCCCAGCCAGTTAACTCCCTGGCCCCTGTCCAGTTCTGCTCCCGTGCTTAGGGTGAGCAGAAGCTTCCTCTCAGAGAGCCCCCTCCCATAACCATTGGGAGCCTTTCCTCTTCATCTCTTGCGGCTGGTGCTCCTGAGTCCCCAGCACGGGGTGGATAAGCTGGCGCTCCTCTGGAGTAGCTGTGAGTTGGTTCCACCTCGTGGGTGGCTCACGTGCAGAGTTAGATGGATCCAACCGTGAGTGCCAGTGCAGCCTAGGTGCCTTCATTAGTATTTTTCACTTCCCTCTTGCTACGTCGTTTCCACCCTGACTCCTGTCACTGCAGCCGCTCCGGGCTGACGAGCGTCTGCTCGGCATTGAATAGGTCAAGCTCCCAGCGACGAACCATTCATTTTTCTTTTCCCCCTCTTTTGTCATTTCTGGGAGCCTGGGCCCTCCAGGAAGGAAGCGGAGAACTGGGCAATTACTCATCCAGAGCCCAGCCATCAGCAGCACAATTACTCTTGTGCAACGGCCGCTTACGTGTGAGGGAGCGACTTTATTTATGATAGACCCGATCCTACATGCCTTTCTCGTGCAAGGGGCCCATGGAAGTCAATGGGCCTGATCCTGCCGCTCCCACAGCACAGTGGGGCTGCTTCCATGAGCAAGGCAAGAGGACCTGGTCCTGTGTACCTCATAATATCTCGGATACATGATCTGGAATCAGCGAGGCCCAATAAACACAGACCCCAACGCTGCTGTTTTCCAGAGCAGCTGCACTTCAGGGCCCACATTTTCGGCCAACTCCAAAATCGCACCTGCAAACTGTACGGTCAGCGCTCACAGCCCTTGAGCCACATACCTCCCTGTTCTGCATGCACACATTAGCTGTGTCTGCATGTGCAAACCTCGGCAGGCAGAAGTTTGGAGTTACCTTTGGAGATATGATCCTAAAAGCATCTGGAAATATCCTCAGGCTCTTGTTTTCTGAGACATGGGCCCTTCCCAGAGGTCCACGTTTGAGAACAGGCACCGTGTGGGTGAGATCTGGCCCTGGCCAAACATTGGGGAAAGACTCAGGCAGGACCTGAGCCTTGTGTGATGCTTGGAACAGCTCCGTTGAGGTCACTTTCACTTGGGGGATCCTGGCTGGGGTGGCGAAGTACTGGCAGACTGTCTGCCAAGATGCCCCTCCCGGCTCCTGCTGCTCTACCTACAAAGCCTGTTTTCGGGAAGTTTTCAAATGAGAGCAGTTCAGACACAGATCCTGATGAGCCCCGTGAGTGTGTAGAGGTTGCTGCCGTCCTCCTTGGTGCTGGGCCATCGCCTGCGGGTCAAATTAAGAACAGAGACTCAACCTGACGCTGAATTTCTAGCCTTTTGTGGGTGTGTGTCTAACCCTCAGAGTTATTTTAAGCAGGGCTTGGTCTGGCTGAATTTCAGCTTGTTTGAGTGTGGCCAGTGAGGTAATGGAAATCTCCTGCCCCCAGTCAGTGGGTTAACCCTTTCCTTGCTGGTTTTCCTCTTGTACCTGCTGTGCTGTCATTGCCCAGTAAGCTCTCCTTGTAATCAGGGGCGCACTGCGAGGCGCCTGCTGCATGAGGCAGCCCAATGGGTGTATTCTACCTGGGCCAGTCTGGCGCACTCAGCAGCGGAGCAGTGCATTCCCCTGGAGGCTCCTGGGCACTGGCATCACAGAAGATGCGGGCTACGTGGGGCGTGTATGGAAAGCTGGGCAGCACAGCAGGTGCTTGCTGGTTCATGAGAGCAGGCCAGGAGGGATTGCGGGTTGGTAGGCGCTATCACTCATTGCATTTGTCCTTGTGTTTGTCCAGGATGTGTCTGGGAACAGCCAGCACCCTGCCGCTTTCCTGCTGCCAGTGAGAATTAAGCCCCTGCCCCAAGGCCATTGGTGGGCTTGGAATCCCTGGGCTTTGGTTTCCTGAGGTTTAACTCCACATTGCTCTTTGACCCTCTGGGCTTTCCCTAGGAGTGCGGCGGGAGGGAAGGCCATGATGCTGGGGGAAGAGCAGGAGCTCCCCTCTCCTGCCCCACTTTCCCACTCATAGCGCTGGCTGGGGAATGTGATCGGCCATTCAGACTGAATTATCTTTTAGTAAAAGGCTGCTCTGCGGAGACAGGGTCCTGTGTGTCTGCTGGAGGGGAGTTTGCCGTGGAATTGGGGAGGACCATGAAAGGCTCGTGCTCTGAAGGCTGTAACGATCTGTGGCGAGCTCCTGCGCTGAATGCAGTCAGCTCTTCCCCCATTCCCAGGAGCAGGTGCTGCTCTGAGCTGTGGAGACCCAGTCGGGCTTTTGGGGCATCCCTGAAGCATTGGAAAGACTCACAGCTCCTCTGCCTTCCCCCAGAAAGGATCAAAGCCCCTGGGTGGAGGATGGCCTCCTTTGGGAGCTTGGCAGGGCCTCCTTCAGCCAGCTTGGGTGGAAGGGGTAGCAGGGAGCGACTCTCCAATGCTACCAACCCACAGAGCAAGGGGCAGGGCCTGGCAATGAGTTCAGGGTCTTCCCTTCTCCTCCAGACCTTATGGCAGTGTGCAGAGCCCTAACCACTGAACCCCCGGCCTGGCCTCTGCAGCACTGACAGGAGTAAGAGACCAGGAATGGAACCGGGCCCTTCTGTAGGATGGTGCACCCGGCCCCCAGCTGCCGACTGCACCAGCACCCACACCCGCAGGACAAGCCACCTGCTTCCCCCATGTGTCCAAACCACCTTACCCTTTGCTGTGTTAACCCACGACCGCCTCTCCTCAGGCCACTGACATGCTCTCCAGCTGACCCCATCAGCTTCTAAAACACTCTCCTGCACCTCCGAACCTCCCAACTCAACCCCTTTTCCAGCCTCCCAGGCCTACTCCTTCTCTCTTGGGAATCCAGATCAAGCCAGACTCCTTCACGCACTAATGCAGCCCCAATTCAGTGGAAGGGCAGTTAGGGGGCAGCCCAGGTCCCAACTCAGAGCCAGCTTGGCCCAGAGTTGCTTTAAGGCAGGCCGGCAGACAGGGGTTACAAAAGAGGGAAGGGCTAATTATATTGAAAGCAGGGACCAGCCCTGGGGGAAGAGGGGGAGGTTTGGTCACCCTGGTGGCTGTTTCAATCCTTCTAAAGGAAGATGAGGGCCCCCCACCAGTTTTGGGAGGGCAGATGGTGGGTCCTTACTGAGGGGGAATGTAAGCTGAGTTGGTACAAACTCCAAGAGGAATTTGGGGTGGGCTGGGTGGGGGCTCCAGCAAAGTCCTCCAGTGCATTTCCCCCAATGAGAGCAGTGGCTGTCAGATTCCCAGCTGCCCCAGTGCGCTGGGAGCTGAGGACCTGGCATGGCTGAATCTGGTTCCTTACAGTGTACTGTCATGCTAGCATGGGTAGGCGGCATGGGACTGTTAGAGGCACTTCCTGGGGATGCAGGGTAGAACTGTGCATATACCACAGCCATTCCCCTGCCAGTGAGAGCTGGACTCATCCGGTAAGGAATCAGCTGGGAGAGAAGCAGTCCGTAGAGGGAGAGGCAGAGAGAAATGGGGAGGTGGGGTGGGGAGAGACATAGCCAGAGACGGAGCTGGGGAAAAGCAAAGAGAGAGACACATACCCAAAGGTGGAGGGAAGGGAGACAGAAAACGATAGAGATGGGCGGGGGCGGGGGGGATAGACAGATGGAGGGCGAGGAGAGAGTGTGAGAGCTGAGGGACAGGGAGAAGCAGCCAGATGGAAGGGAAGAGAGAGGGTCAGAATGGCCCAGAGATGGCGAGATGCAGATGGAGAGGGGCAAGGCCCGGCGTAGGAGGCAGGGCGGGGGTGCAGCCAGGCAGCTGGAACAGGTTCGGCCTCGTACCCAATTGCTGCACCCCCTGGCCCCCAGGCACTGCCCCTAGAGTTTGGGAGGTTCCAGCCAGGGTGGCCATCCACTCTCGTCTCAGTGGCCGGTACCCATCTGGGCCATGTGGTGGAATATCTATGTGGTGCTGCAACTCCATGACTGGAGCTGTTTGGAAAACGGGGGCGGGGGAGTTCTGTGGAAAATTACGAATTTTCATTAAAAAAGTGAAAATTTAACATTTTAGGGGTGGTTTATTTTTTAATTAAAGGTCTCCAGTTTTTGAGGGCAGCAGACATGGCCACCGAGTATTTCGGTTTGTTGAAAACCCTTGGAGAAAAATGGTAAATTTTCGACCAACCCAACTCTCCACCCGCCCTGCTCCGAGGTGGTGGAGCCTGGAAAGGGGAGCTGGAGGGGAATGCGGCGTAGGCCCCTGAGCTGGGTGGAAAGCTTTTGGGGCTTTATGGAGCCTTCCTGCCCAGCATGGCAGGAGTTAACTGACTGCACGGGAAGTTTCATCAGTCCTTTGAATTGGTGCTTAAAATTGTTGAGGAAGGAGTTGTTAAAATCCCCTGGCCACCACACAAGGGGGTGGGGGTGGGGTGGGGGGGCTGGGTAAAGTCAGCCAGTCCCCCCGAGGAAACCTCATCATGCGCTTTGGCCTGGAGTGACAGGGCCTGCGGCTCACTGGAAATGGCTCCCAGCACCAGGTGTTTCCTGTTTTGGAGCAGGGTAAGATTTTTGCTGGATGAGACAAATCTCCCGGCAGATGCAGAACATGTGACGTAGCTGGTGGATTCGGCTCCTTCAGCAAAATGGGAGTGTGTGTGTGTGTGTGTGTGTGTGTGTGTGTGTGTGTGAGAGAGAGAGCATTAACTGTGTGTGTGTGTGTGTGTGTGTGTGTGTAAGAGAGAGTGAGTGCACATGTGTGCGCGTAAGGAAGAATTAACTGTGTGTTCATGTGAGAGAGCGTGAGCATTATCTCTGTTTGCATGCACTGTGGGGCCCATTCTCTATTGCACCCAGGCATGCCTGAGCAAGGTGGGGTAACAAAACAGCTGGCAGGGTAGGGAGCTACAGCAATCGGCTCGCACAGTTACTCAGCAGAGGCTTCAGGGAGCACAAGCCAATTGTTTAAGGGTCAGTCAGAGAATTGCTGGTGGAGGTGGGAGAGGGTCTTCAGGAGGGCGCTGGGTCCAAGGGCAGTGGGCTTGTCGACCAGCTCAGGGAGAGCAGAGCATTCCATGCCTAGGGAGAAGTTGCACTGGTGGCTGTTGGAGAAGCAGACATAGGCAGTCCAGGCTGACATGGGGGAGATGGGAGCAGGGTGGGTGAGCAGTTACCCAGGGCCTTGAAGGCAAGGAAGTGGAGGGGTTTCGGGTCTTGTTTAAGAGGAGAAGCGAAGCCCCCGAGGTTGTGTGGATTCCTGGCCAGGGAGGCTGCGCCACCCACCGTACCTCCCTGAACTGCAGTGGGATTGTACAGAGCGCTAAAACCCCGTCAGAAGCTCACATCCCATCCTGAGCAATGGCTGATGGGAGCCAGCACCAGCTAGGTTGTGGGGTTTCAGACCTGGCTGCTGCTCTCTGAATCCGTCCTGTGATCCAGTGCTGGCAGTTTTCAGAGTGCCCCTGAGTGAATGTATGGAGCTGGGCATCCCCTGGAGGTTCCCACCGGAGGAACAGATATACCCAGAGTGGGGTTATTGCCATGGCATTGGGATTATTGGCAGAGCCGAGACGTTATTGCAAGTCCCTGACCCAGGGCCAGGTGTCTGTCTCCTGGTGGCCTGGAGAGGATCTACAGCATTGTGGGTAAAATATGACGTCTCTGGGCTCTAAACCAGAACCCTAAATGAGCCCCTCCGCCGTCACCAGGGAGCGAGATCTAGAGCATGGATCTCTGCAAGTCAGGACTCCTGGATTCTATCATTACACAAGTCAGTTTCCTTCTCTACGCCTCACTTTCCCCACCTGCAAAACGGAGATGATCAACCCTGCTGGTGGCTACCAGGATCAGGCTGTGCAATCACCTCCCAAGAGAGGTGATGGAGCTCTGGAAAGCAGGTGGGACAGTGCCCTAGGAAGTGTGCTGCAGGGCCCAAGCCTGCACTGCCCTCAGGGAGATGGACCACATGGCAAGTTGGTCTGGTTCTTCCCAACCGGTGCTGGTTCTCTGCTGATCTAGGGGTGCAGGGGTTTGTGGTGGTTAAGGATGTCTGTAAAGTGTTTCTGGGTGCTCAGGTGAGATGTGCAGTGGCAGTGGTGCTGGGAGTAGCTTTCCTCAGTGGAATGGCACCTCAGTCATTGCTATTCCTGCCTCTGGTTTCAGCCCCACTTATTGGAATTAGCATCACTATGTCAGGTGAGAGCTGTGAAGGCTGCAGCTGGGGAATCGGCCGACCCGCCCTGCTCCCATCAGGACGGCCAGGAGAAGCTGCTGCAGATCCCTGAACAAAGTGCCGTTTCTGTTCTTGGACCGGTATTCGTTTCAAAACATGTTATTCTCTCTCCCCTATTTAAAGCCAGTGCCGCTAAGAGTAGCTGTCCCCAGGCACGAGTCCCCAACCAGGCCCTGCAAGGCTGGCCTGGGGATTGCATCAGGCTATTGTTGCTGAAGCGAGGTCCTTCGGGAATGCCGAGCTGTTGTTCTGCCCAGACCCATTTATTTTTGCTCTCCGCCCGCTCTCCTGTGCTTTGCAGACAGGCCTGGGGGATCCCCAGAGAGCAGCCTGAGTGTTGAAACTGAATGCTGCGAAAAGTTCACTTTTGCATTAGTGCGACCCCCGCCCGCTTCCCCCTTGAGCTGCTGCGGAAGACTGGCAAGATGAGGCTCTGGCTCAGGTGCCAGCTGCCGTTCCTCTGAGCTCCCAGCTTGCTCAGCTATAAATCCAGCTTCAGGTGCAGCTCTGAGCCATCCATCGCGCATGCCACCCTCCTTTCTGGGACTGGGTTGATGCCGTATCTACTGAGTGGATGTTGCCACCGATCAGTGGAGCCTCCCACTAGTGTTGCAGATCTCCATGGGGTCTGCACGTGGCTGCTGTGCCAGGCAGAGCTGGTGAACACTCGGTTAAGCCCCTCTTGGCTGGAAGTGGCTTTATGCAGATCCCACAACTGAATGCTCTGCATCTCCTTTGCAAGGGCTGCGCTGGATTTCTAGGTCAGACCTGCCGGGAGAGCCGGAGTTGGCTCTGTTGTTTATTTGTAGGGCCTCATGGGCCAGCTGGGCTTTCTGCAGCTTAGGATTCATGGGGAATGTTAAAGGGACGAACTGGAGGCAGGATTTTCCTTCTGGAATATCAGGGCTCTGTTCTCGGCAAGCTATGGAGTTTTACTCGAGCTGTCACAGATGGGTTAGTGTCGGGCCCACAAGTTGTAGCATGCTCAACTCTCCACCCTCGTGGGTTATGGTCCTTATTTTAGACTTGATTCTTGGTTGGGGTTCAGCAAGATTGCCCAGGGCTGAACTAGGGGGCTTGGAAGTCAGGAGGGAGGTGCACTGGCAGAGCTGTGTGGGGCCCAAGACTGGAATAGCCAGGGGGCTGTGGGTCAGGAGGGAGATGCACTGGCAAGGCGGTGAGGGTGGGGGTAACTTTGCCTGGCTGCCTGGACTGCTGTGTGCCTGGCTCCGGCCAGTGTTTAGTCTCAGTTTCCCTTCTCCCTTTTCTAAATAGACCTGCAGCCTTCAGTGCAGAGCTGCTTCCTTCCCGGGGCCTACGGGCTGGCCTGGGGCTCACTTGTCCTTTGCTGGCTCTAGTTGCCCATGCCCAGCTGGAATGCTCCACGGGAAGCCCTGCATTAGCAAGCAGGTTGCGAGTAGGGCCGGGGGGCTCAGTGCGAGCTGGTTTGTCGTCTGTTCCCCTCCAGGCTGCTAGCCTGAGTTGGCTGGGCCCAGCAGTGTCTGTGGGAGAGACAACACATGGACCTGGCTCTGCCCTAGAGAGAGGGTTGCACGGGAGTGAGAACAGGTGCCCGGCAGGCTCAAGTGTGAGGAGGGTGGGATCTGTACAGCGTGTGACAGAGCTGAGTGGTGTGTGGCAGTGACAGCGTGCTGGGTAACGTGGCCTGGTACCGCTGAGCAGTGCCCCCTCCGGCTGAGTGGGGGGTGTCATTGATGGGCTCTAAAACCAGTCTCCTCTTTTTCTTGGTTGGACGGGTCATGGACAGGGGCTGTGGGTGTGGGAGGAAAGCAGGTGAGGGGGAAGCCTGTCCCTCTTGCAAAATTTGCTGCAGAATCTGCCCCTTGCCACAGAAATGTGTTCCAGAAACTCAGCTTTCCTAATCCTCAGTGGTTGTTCAAAATCTTTCCAAGTGTGAACTTAGGGAAACTGATGCAGTGATAGCTGAAACAGTAGCTCTGAGAAGGGTAACCCGAGAAAGGGCACCTCAGTGTGTTAACTCTGAAACCTAATGATTAAAATGAAGGTGTCAAAGCCTACTTCACTGCTGATCATTTTACCAGAAACATGCAGCTAACAAGCTCATCCCACAACCCCAACCTGCCTCCCACAGTCTCCCTGCCGGCCCAACAGTCTGTAACACAGTTGGGCCTTATGTTTGCACAACTGTATCCTACTCATTAAAAATGGCAAATGTTGGGGCGGTGGGAAACGGATTCAACATTGGACAGAGTAACATGAGGACATTGACATTGTCCCGTTTCTGTGTTAGCCCAAAGGTGCCGCAGAATTCCCAGCCTGCCGCACTGGGCTGCTGTGGAAACCAGGGGGCCGTGCTGCAGAAGGTAGGTCCTGCATGCTGCTGAGTATGCAGAGCCTTGGTCAAAGCAGCCGTGAATTCCTGCACTCACAAAGGGCAGGATCCTGCCCTTCCAGCTGTGTACCATTTCTCATGCTATTTTCCTGGCCCATCGGTTTGGGTGTTTTCTCAGTAGGGTCTGGAGTATCTCAGTGCGGGCGATGACCAGCATTCCCAGATCGGGGGGTTACTGTGCCTTGTCTCTCTAGTTCATGGCCTGCTGTTTGTTCCTCCTGCAGGACTGCCCACAGATTCTGCCCTCCACCCAGATCTACATCCCTGTGGGCGTGGTGAAGCCCATCACTCTGACAGCCAAGAACCTGCCACAGCCACAGTCCGGCCAGCGCAACTACGAATGCATCTTCCACATCCCTGGCAGCGCCACCCGCGTCACAGCTCTGCGCTTCAACAGCACCAGCATCCAGTGCCAGAACACCTCGGTGAGTCCACGGCTCCTGCCCTGCCGGGCCTGGGCTGCTCTTCCATCACAGGGTGTGTGTGAACACCACTCCTGCCTGCAGAGTGTCTGGGACACCTCCCCTGGCACTTCTCCAGACAGAACGTGTTTCGCTTCCAGGTCGTTCCTCTCCGCTTGCCCCACAAACTCCACGGATTAAAGGTCACCCCAGCTGCCTCGCTTGTTCCCTGGCTGGTTTTTGTCTCTTTCATGCTTGATCGGCAGGTGGAAAATGTAGGTTCATGGTGCCCTTGGGGCCTTGGGAGAGATTCTCCAGCTCCTCGTGCTCTGTGTCCCTCCCCCCTCTCCCCCTCAGTCTCTGTCTTTTCCTTTCCCTGTCTCTTTCCCCTCCCAGCTGCAAGGAGAGATTGCTTGGTGGAATTGTTCCATGCAGAATCAACACCCCTCCCTCCTCTGCTGTGGAGCCAAACCGACCCCAGGGGGGACCCTCCCATGCTTTATGAGCATTTCCAAGGAAATTTGCTTATGAAAGCCAAAGAAAGTAGCCTGGGCTGGAGCCAGCTGGGCTGGAGTTGGAGACTCTGCTCCCGCTTCCCTCCTTCCCTGTTTGCACTTGGTTTCCCCTTACACCGAATGATCCCACTTTACAAGTGGAATTGAGTTAATTCCTTATTGCATGCAGCATTGCACTCACTCACACGCGCTCATGCATGTCCAGTCACACTTCCCCAGCCTGTTTGGCTGCTGCCCATCAACCCTGGGCTTCCACACACAGCTCTGCCCATGGCTGTCAACCCTGCCCTGCAGCCCCCGCTACGACTCCAGTCCTGAGCTCTCTCAGCGCTCTGCCAGTGCCCCTCACTCCTGCCCTCCAGCCCCTCTGCGTTTCCATTCCTGAGCTCTCTCAGCGCTCTGCCAGTGCCCCTCACTCCCGCCCTCCAGCCCCTCTGCGTTTCCATTCCTGAGCTCTCTCAGCGCTCTGCCAGTGCCCCTCACTCCCGCCCTCCAGCCCCTCTGCGTTTCCATTCCTGAGCTCTCTCAGCGCTCTGCCAGCGCCCCTCACTCCCGCCCTCCAGCCCCTCTGCGTTTCCATTCCTGAGCTCTCTCAGCGCTTGCCAGTGCCCCTCACTCCTGCCCTCCAGCCCCTCTGCGTTTCCATTCCTGAGCTCTCTCAGTGCTCTGCCAGCGCCCCTCACTCCCGCCCTCCAGCCCCTCTGCGTTTCCATTCCTGAGCTCTCTCAGCGCTCTGCCAGCGCCCCTCACTCCCGCCCTCCAGCCCCTCTGCGTTTCCATTCCTGAGCTCTCTCAGCGCTCTGCCAGTGCCCCTCACTCCCGCCCTCCAGCCCCTCTGCGTTTCCATTCCTGAGCTCTCTCAGTGCTCTACCAGCGCCCCTCACTCAGGCCCTCCAGCCCCTCTGCGTTTCCATTCCTGAGCTCTCTCAGCGCTCTGCCAGTGCCCCTCACTCCCGCCCTCCAGCCCCTCTGCGTTTCCATTCCTGAGCTCTCTCAGCGCTCTACCAGCGCCCCTCACTCCCGCCCTCCAGCCCCTCTGCGTTTCCATTCCTGAGCTCTCTCAGCGCTCTACCAGCGCCCCTCACTCCCGCCCTCCAGCCCCTCTGCGTTTCCATTCCTGAGCTCTCTCAGCGCTCTGCCAGTGCCCCTCACTCAGGCCCTCCAGCCCCTCTGCGTTTCCATTCCTGAGCTCTCTCAGCGCTCTACCAGCGCCCCTCACTCCCGCCCTCCAGCCCCTCTGCGTTTCCAGTCCTGAGCTCTCTCAGCGCTCTGCCAGTGCCCCTCACTCCTGCCCTCCAGCCCCTCTGCGTTTCCATTCCTGAGCTCTCTCAGCGCTCTGCCAGTGCCCCTCACTCCTGCCCTCCAGCCCCTTTGCGTTTCCATTCCTGAGCTCTCTCAGTGCTCTGCCAGTGCCCCTCACTCCCGCCCTCCAGCCCCTCTGCGTTTCCATTCCTGAGCTCTCTCAGCGCTCTGCCAGTGCCCCTCACTCAGGCCCTCCAGCCCCTCTGCGTTTCCATTCCTGAGCTCTCTCAGCGCTCTGCCAGCGCCCCTCACTCAGGCCCTCCAGCCCCTCTGCGTTTCCATTCCTGAGCTCTCTCAGCGCTCTGCCAGCGCCCCTCACTCCCGCCCTCCAGCCCCTCTGCGTTTCCATTCCTGAGCTCTCTCAGCGCTCTACCAGCGCCCCTCACTCAGGCCCTCCAGCCCCTCTGCGTTTCCATTCCTGAGCTCTCTCAGTGCTCTACCAGCGCCCCTCACTCCCGCCCTCCAGCCCCTCTGCGTTTCCATTCCTGAGCTCTCTCAGCGCTCTGCCAGCGCCCCTCACTCCCGCCCTCCAGCCCCTCTGCGTTTCCATTCCTGAGCTCTCTCAGCGCTCTGCCAGCGCCCCTCACTCCCGCCCTCCAGCCCCTCTGCGTTTCCATTCCTGAGCTCTCTCAGCGCTCTACCAGCGCCCCTCACTCCTGCCCTCCAGCCCCTCTGCGTTTCCATTCCTGAGCTCTCTCAGCGCTCTGCCAGTGCCCCTCACTCAGGCCCTCCAGCCCCTCTGCGTTTCCATTCCTGAGCTCTCTCAGCGCTCTGCCAGTGCCCCTCACTCCCGCCCTCCAGCCCCTCTGCGTTTCCATTCCTGAGCTCTCTCAGCGCTCTACCAGCGCCCCTCACTCCTGCCCTCCAGCCCCTCTGCGTTTCCAGTCCTGAGCTCTCTCAGCGCTCTGCCAGTGCCCCTCACTCAGGCCCTCCAGCCCCTCTGCGTTTCCATTCCTGAGCCCTCTCAGCGCTCTGCCAGTGCCCCTCACTCCTGCCCTCCAGCCCCTCTGCGTTTCCATTCCTGAGCTCTCTCAGTGCTCTGCCAGCGCCCCTCACTCCTGCCCTCCAGCCCCTCTGCGTTTCCATTCCTGAGCCCTCTCAGCGCTCTGCCAGTGCCCCTCACTCCTGCCCTCCAGCCCCTCTGTGTTTCCATTCCTGAGCTCTCTCAGCGCTCTACCAGCGCCCCTCAGTGCTGAACCTCTTCCCCTGCTATTCCAGCCTCCTCTTCCCCAGCTCTGACGATGCGTTTCAGGCCCATCCCCTACTCTTTTGCCAGTGCACTCTCTGTCTAGACCTCCAGCAGTCCCAATGTCCCCCACAAACGCCTCTGCTGATGCACCCCCTCTTGGCTGGCTCGCTCTGCCCCTGGATGGGATGAGGAGTAGAGTGGCTTTCACAGCCAGGCCATGGGGTCCCTCTGGGAAGCTCTGTGTGCAGAGAGCGCTGATGCTGCGAACAGGCAGATCTAAAATATCAAGCCTCCATTCACCTCTAAGGAATGCTGCTACTACAGTTCCTCTGCTGACTTGCTGGACTCTGTACCGACCTTTCCTCATCTGCATGAAAGGGGCCTCTCCTCTCTCGCTTTCTCATTTAATCCTTTCAAAATTTGTTTTCCGTCACTCGCACCATGAAACTCGTTTGCAGCCCGACGTGAGCCGCGCTCCCTGCTCTCCCATCCTTCAGCTGCACAAGTGACATTTAGAAGCTATTGAAAAGCTGCTGTTTGCTTGAGACGGCCTTTCCTTCCTCTCCTCCCCCTCGCAGGTCTCACTGGGGGGGTGTTAGGCTGGGCCTGGAGAACATCACGGTGTCTGTCTCTCTCTCTCCGCACTTGTGAGTTTGGGTTTGGGGAAGGGAGCTCGGCAAAGGGGATTCTTTGCCCATGATGTATGTAGTGTGTCTGGGGGAGAGGAGATGCTCTCCACCCAAATGGATCGGCTACTTAAACTATCAGCTATGTTCTGCCCCTGCTGGTTGGCAGCAGGGCAGCTGCACCGTTCTCTGGATGGGCCTGGGCTGGTGGGCAGCAAGGCAGCTATGCCTTTGCTGCTGACTCACCCTGGGACCTGACCCAGCGGTATAAAATGTCTGCACCGTTTTCTGGTAGAGAGGTGACTGGAGGCTGGTACCGAGAGGTCTGCAGGGAGACTCCTAGGAAGAAACTGTTCATGGGAGAAAACTCAGGCTAAGATCTACATTGTGTTGTCGTATAAGTTAACGGGAAAGGGGAGGGGGCACTTACCCAGTGTACGTGTGCTGGGCTGAGGCCAGGCTTGGAGCAGAGCCTGCTCACAGCTGTGAAATGGCACGAAGTCGCACACAGAGGTGCATGAGTTCAGGTGAGAGGCAGATGTGGGGTGGGAGGAAGCAGCAAGGGGCAGCTGAACTTGTAAGATGCCCCGGTCTTGTTTTTGTGTGTGTGTGTGTGAGAGAGAGAGAGAGAGATCCCTCCACACAGACATGGCTGTGAATGTGAGCTACAAATGGGCTCTAGAGAGAGTGTGTTTCAGATTCTCAAAGGGTCACTGACTCTTTCACATCACCGTTTCTGTCCTGGGGAGCTCTCCCAAATTCCATCCTGTCCTCCACCTGTCTGCCACTGAGCCCTCAATGCTGCACACGCCTAGCAAGCCTTAAATCCCACCTCAGACAGCCAGCGAGCCTTGACTCCTGCCCTCCATTCCCCATGGTGAGCCCTAAGTCCCACGCCCGTCTCAGCCATTTCCCTCCTGGCAGCTCGGCAAGGTTCTGGGTCCAGGGAGGGCTGGGAAGCGCTCTCCGGGTGAGGCTGAGGTGCTTGAACTGTATCTGGGAGACGAGAGGAAGCCAATGCAGAGCTGGAGCACCCTGGTCAGGCTCCACTTTGCCCTGCCCTCTGTGGGGCCAGTGCAGGGTTGTCCTCCACCAGGGCTTTGCCCTGTAGAGATAGGGAAGGGACATCAGGTCCCATCTTATCCATCCCCTTGACCTCCTACTGGTGGGCTCAGTCTGTTTTCCAGGGCTCCATGTAGCCCAGTTTTAAATGTCTGAAGTAAAACTGAATGAAGAAGTCCATGCTCTGTTGGGGGGGTGGGGTGTGTGTGTGTGTCAGTGTCAGTGAGAGCTCAGACCGCTCCCCCAGCTAGGAACGCCCGAGCTGGACTCCCATTCCTGCACCGTGGATAGCTCTGCTGCTCCATCCCTATCAGAGTCTTGTAAGAGATTCTTTGGAGGTCAGCGGAACGGCCATTTTCCCAGCAGGAGGCCAATTACACAAAATACCTGCTCAGCCATCTGGGGGCCGTTACTGCAACACACGGGCTCTTGTACGAGGCCTAATCGCATCCCAACTGCCAGTGCTCGCAAGCCTTGAAATGGGGTTGATTAGGAGGCTGGGGGATTCTGCAGCCTGGCCGCGCAAGTGCTTTGGAGGAGCCATTTGTCAGCTGCGGAGGAGGGAGGAATGGGGTTTCCTAGTCACTGCAGGACAGCGAGGCTGCACGGAGTCTGAGCCCAGCGCAGAGACACGTTACCAGTGTGCCAGCCACATCCATTGGCGAGTAGCCACCCAGCGCACCCGTGGGATGGCTCTTTGGGGAAAGACAGTGCAGATGCAGCTGGTGCATGGGGAAAGGTCATATAGCTCCTGATTCTGCAATTGCTTATTCACCGGCTTGGCTTTACTAATGCAAGTAGTCCTGTTAAGGTCAGTAGGCTTACTCGGATGAGTAAAGCTACACACTTGTCTGAGTGTTGGTGGGATCAGGACCCACATCACAGAATCACAGAAGCCAGCATTTCCTTTCTGATCTGCCCATTACCCAGCTTCCTGGGGGTGTTTCCCAAGAACAGCCAAGCAGAGCTGGGTCCTTGCCCTTGTGCTCCCCAGGAGATCAGAGCAGCTTTGTGTTCGCACCCGGCCTCAGTGCACCAGTACCTGCCAGAGGTCTGGTGGGGTTTGCTCTCAACAGAGTGGGAAAGAAGGAAGCTAGGCAGAAAATGTGAGAGAAGCACGGAGGTGGCCTTAAGGTGGGTATTCACCTGTGAGCATTTATTGAGGAGCCACCCTGTCGCTGTCTCCTTCCCTCCCCAGTTTATTCTACGCCTCTGCTCTCAATCACACCTCCCTGCCCCTAGCCTCCCTCCTGCCAGCTCAATCCAGCCCTCCAGTCATGGGCTCTCCCCTCCCGGGGAATTCACTCTTTTGACTTGTTCTTTCCCTCCTCCCCTGGAGACGCAGAATCAGTTCGCTTGGGTCCAATCCGGTGAGGTGCTGAGTGGATCCTCGATCCCGCTGGCTTCAGTGGGAGTTAAGAGGGCTAAATCTTCTCTTAAACAGTCCCTGTTTTTGTAGCGTATGGGTTGGCTTAGCTCACTCTGAAGCGCTCTGGGATGCTGGGTACTGACGGGCACGATATAAAAATAAATGGCATGGTTGAACGGTAGCGGGAATGCTGGCTTAATGGGTCTTGAAGGTTGTATCTGTTACACAGCCCGTGGGAGAAGCCTGTGTCTATAGAAATGCAAAGCCTGGGAAAGATGCTGCCGTGACTGGGGGCGAGTAGGTGGGGTTTTGGGGATGGGGATGGGAATTACTGACACTCTGCTGTTTTCTTCCCATTCCACTACTGCCTGCGAACAGGGACGATGGGAAATGCTAGGGGCAAAAGGTAACTTCTGTATTTTCAGAGCAGCTCTGTGCATTCCCGCAACGGTGCATTAACTGCACTGCGCCTGGAGCTTTTATTTAAAGGAACATGAGGGCTCTTTAGTTTAGGCACCAACCAGCAGGTTTTGTTTGAAACACGAATGTATTTTAGAGTCATAGAGTCAAAGACTTTAAGGTCAGAAGGGACCAATATGATCGTCTAGTGTGACCTCCTGCACAATGCAGGCCACAGAATCTCACCCACGCACTCCTGCAACAAACCTCTAACCTATGTCTGAGCCATTGAAGTCCTCAAATCATGGTTTAAAGACTTCAAGGTGCAGAGAATCCTCCAGCAAGTGACCCCTGCCCCACGCTGCAGAGGAAGGCGAAAAACCTCCAAGGCCTCTGCCAATTTGCCCTGGAGGAAAATTCCTTCCCGACGCCAAATATGGTGATCAGCTAAACCCTGAGCATGTGGGCAAGACTCACCAGCCAGACACCCAGGAAAGAATTCTTGGTAGTAACTCAGATCCCACCCCATCTAACATCCCATCACAAGCCATAAGGCATATTTACCGCTAATAATCAAAGATCAATTAATTGCTAAAATTAAGCTATCCCATCATACCATCCCCTCCATAAACTTACCACACTTAGTCTTGAAGCCAGATATGTCCTTTGCCCCCACTGCTCCCCTTGGAAGGCGGTTCCAGAACTTACAACGCTTAACTCTAGAACCAGCCACTCTTATGAATTATTTGTGTTACAGTGGGGCTATTGTGCTAGGGACTGTACAGACACCTGATGAGAGGTAGTCCCTGCTCCCAAAGAACTGAAAGGCGGAACAGAGAAGAAACGACATGAGCACAGAGAGTGTGCAGGGACTTGCACAAGATCACACAGCAGCTTAGTGGCAGATGGGGGACAGAGAACCCAGGTTTCCTATGTCCCAGTCCAATGCTTTATCCATTGGACAGCACTGCATCTCCTGCTTGGAGTCCACATCTCCATAATTAAAAATGGCAAAGAGGTTGCCATTTGGCTAGTATGAAAACACAGGTTTGGCCTAGAAATGATCAGATGTGCCCTGGTAGCAAAGCAAAATGTCTGTGTGCAGGGTGTAGAACATTGGTCAAGTTGTCCTTGAGTTACAAATCGTTGAGATTTTGGGGCTGGTCAGTTGCAGCTCCATGGTGTTAAGATATGAACCAGAATTCCTTTGTAAATCCAATTTTCATTCCCCTTCTAACTCTGCCCAAGAGAAATCTTTCTCAGATGACAGGACCTGTCTTTACTTTCAGGGTACACTCAGTGCCTGTTTTAACATTTGTAGGCAATGAGCCAGCCCGTTCTTTAGAGTGGGTGCTTAAAATTCACACTTCTTTGTAATTTTACTCTTCTATCCTTTTTCGGTCCATCTGGCTTGATGATAACACTTCACACTTTTCATGCAGTTAAGTATAATTAATGGTGACCTGCAGTAGGGGGTGGAGGAGGGATTGAGTTCCTACCCTGGGTTGTTTCTTTGTGATGGATAAGGAAGGCTGGAAACTTTTCCTGTGTTTTTTTTTGTTTGTTTAAATTGACTTGTTTACAATGTTAGAAAGTTATCTTGTCTAGCCAGAAGACACTCTAGTGACTGGAGAACTAGTGAAATACTGAAATCACCAGAGACTGAAAGTTGTGTAATTGAGCCCTCTGATTCAGGAAGGTCTTTAAACATATACTTAATTCCCATTACTTTTGTGGGGCCTACACATGGGGTAAAGTGCTTTTCTGATTAGGGATGCTTTCCTGAAAGGTGCCAGGGAGGCTGAATGAGGAAAGCATTTTTCATTGAGAGATGCTATGTCTTGTGTTTAATTTTAGTAACACTTATCTGGAGGGGGGATAGCTCAGTGGTTTGAGCATTGGCCTGCTAGACCTAGCGTTGAGAGTTCAATCCTTGACAGGGCCACTTAGGGATCTGGGGCAAAATCAGCACTTGGTCCTGCTAGTGAAGGTAGGGGGCTGGACTCAATGACCTTTTGGGGTCCCTTCCAGTTCTATGAGATAGGTATATCTCCATATATTTTATCTAACTCCAATGACCAGTTAACATTTTGAAGAAAAGACATCTTTGTTAAAGATTCAACACTCCCATCCAATAAGTTATGAAACCTGACAATATGCATTCTCTGAGACATCTATCACATCCTCCAGTAAAACCCAGGGACACCTGACATGACATTCCGGATATTTGTATGGGTAAAAAGCAAGCAGAAAAGACCCTACAACCCCCCGCGCTTGAGCTTTCTGTATACATCATAAAGAAACAAAAACAGGGCACAAGGTCAATTTAAAAAAGGTTATTTGCATGCCAACTTTAAATATAGTGCTTTGGTTAATTAAAATCCTTAAAGAGACAAAAACTTCAGCCTTATTATTAGGCTTTCTGATGCACTGAAACTGAAACATGTATCCTTTGTGCAGTTTAAAACTCCTTAGCATGTAAAAGTGTGGAGGGGAATCCTAGCCTCAATCTTGCAAATCTATCCATGAGTAAAATTACTTGTGCAGGCAAAGTGTTCACAGGCTCGGTGCCATAGTGCGAAATGGAAGATTGATAAATATTCGCATATCCTCACAGTTGATACAGTCTCTTAAATGTGTGTAGTTAAACCATCCCGTTCTTCCAAGCCCTTACCTCTGCCCCCTATTGCCCACCTACCAGCCGGGTAACAGAGTCAGTGTCACTGGTCCAGCGGCTGCAAACAGTAAACAGCCACACATCGTTTTTCATAATCTGAGGCATTGCTAGTAACAAAGGGAAGAGTTGTTTTTAATTATATGGGACCAGATTTCTGATGTAGCCGATATGGGTTAAAGGAGTTACACCAGGAATGGATTTGACCCAAGTTTTTTCTCCTGAGAATGTTCCTTTCCAAGGTGAAATGTCAGTCTCTGAGGCCCTAGAAACGTTCTGTCCATTTACATTGTAAACGCCGGCTCTCCTTTCTGCTCAGACTTGGGTTTGTAGTCTGGGCACTTTGAAAGGAAATGTAGCGCTAAGCTATTTCCCGTTCCCTTTAACAAAAGCCACGCTTGGTGGTGAGCCGCTATGTCAACTGTGGAAAGCCCTTTCTGGCCATTCTCTTTCAGTTCCCCCCTCACTCACAGCTGAAGAGTCACTCATCCTTCATGCATCTTATCTCTGGCTTCCAGCCGTGGGCTCTTTGAACTCCGTCCCTTCCAGCATGGTGTTCCTGGTGTGGAGAGGCATCCGCCAGCGTAACTACCTCTTTGGAAAACGAACCGCGAGTTCCCCTCTTTCCTTTTTATCCCGGTGGCAAAGTGGCCTGTGATTGGAAAACGCTCTTCCCATGTCCCAGCACCACCCAGCGCGGTCAGGGCAGCCAGGCTGATACTTACTGGGTTTGTTTGTTAGGAAGGGCTACTAGGATGATCCGAGGAATGGAAAACCTGTCTTATGAAAGGAGACTCAAAGAGCTTGGCTTGTTTAGCCTAACCAAAAGAAGGCTGAGGGGAGATATGATTGCTCTCTGCAAATGTATCAGAGGAATAAATACCAGGGCAGGAGAGGAATTATTTAAGATCAGTACCAATGTGGACACAAGAACAAATGGATATAAACTGGCCATCAGGAAGTTTAGACTTGAAATGAGACGAAGGTTTCTAACCATCAGAGGAGTGAAGTTCTGGAATAGCCTTCCAAGGGGAGTAGTGGGGGCAAAAGACACATCTGGCTTCAAGACTAATAAACTTATGGAGGGGATGGTATAATGAGACTGGTCTTTGATTATTAGCAGGTAAATATGCCCAATGGCTTGTGATGGGATGTTAGATGGGATGGGATCTGAGTTACTACCGAGAATTCTTTCCTGGGTGTCTGGCTGGTGATGAGTCTTGCCCACATGCTCAGGGTTTAGCTGATCGCCATATTTGGGGTCGGGAAGGAATTTTCCTCCAGGGCAGATTGGCAGAGGTCTTGGAGGTTTTTCGCCTTCCTCTGCAGCATGGGGCACGAGTCACTTGCTGGAAGATTCTCTGCATCTTGAAGTCTTTAAACCATGATTTGAGGACTTCAGTGGCTCAGATGCAGGTTTGATACAGGAGTGGGTGGGTGAGATTCTGTAGCCTGGGTTGTGCAGGAGGTCAGACTAGATGATCATAATGGTCCCGTCTGACCTTAAAGTCTATGATTCTATGAATTCTTGTAAGGTTTCTCTGAAATTAAGAGGGATCCAGAATGTAAATACTTTTGGTGAGCTGATTGGTTTGTGTTATACCTATGCACAGCTCTAGCACTCAAATTACTTGCAAACCCTAAGTAAGCCTCCCAGCACTTGGGAGGTAGGCAGTCCCCGTGTATGGGTGGGTAAACTGAGGCACAGAGATTATGGGATTTGCCCAAGGCTGCAGAGCGAGCTATTAGCAGAACCAGAAATAAAGTCCTGACTCCAAACACTAGCAACACTTCTTCCTGTGTTGAACGAGATGCCAGGCTACTTACAGTGCCATAGTGTTGCAAGTACTGGGGGCTGGGTAGATGAGTGGGTGGGATCTTGCATCATTTCCATGGCTAATACTAAGCCAGATGTCAGAAGGCCTCAAGTGGATTTGAGCAAACATTTGGCTTGTGCTTTGATCAGACCTAATTCTGAGGGTCTCCAGATTATTGTTGATAATATTCTGGGCCCTGTTCATGCTGAACTCAGGTTTCTCGACCGGGTGAATCTGAGGGAAGGAACTTGAATAAGATGCGGGGAGAGGAGAATGGAAAAAGAGAGAGAGGTGTTGTAAAATCAGAGCCCAAGCATTACTGCCAAGGCTCATGGTGTTTGTGATGGTATTTTACTGGGCCTGGAGTATATTTATAGGGGAGCATAAATCATACATACATGCCCTGTGATGAGTGCTGCACACCTACAGTGTATGTGTCTCTAATTAACCAGCCACGGAGAGTGAAATAGGATTGGATCCTACAGCCCCAGAAATGTTGGAAAAAACCAGGCGTGCGCTCTGAGCAGCGCCTACATTTATCTTTCCTGCAGCAGTGTTTAAAGGGAAAAGGGAGTATCAGGAGAGTTTGATAGGATCCAATTAAATTCCAGTAGATAAAATAATGATGAATTGCAGTTGAGCCCCAGCGAGACACGACGTACATTACAGCCGTCCCCATAGCGCGGGGAAGAAGTTGAGGTCATCAACTACAGAAAAATAGGACACAGCTGCAACTGTACCGTTCCTACAGAAATGCAATCAAGGTGCGCACACCCATGAGAGTGAGGAGAGAACGTGTGTGTGTGTGTGTGTGAATGAGAGGGAAGTCTGAGTGTGTGTGCACTGAGCTTAGGGAAGGTAGATCTACCGTGCCAATAAAATGTACAGTTCTGGGAGAAAAGCTGAGTGGCCCGGCTCCCTTCCTGTAAGTGCTGCTCTGAAGGTCATGCATCACATGCCTCTGAGGAGCCTGAACAGGCTCCTGCATTCTTGCTGGGGTGGGGGCCTGTTGGTTTTGGTTTGTATGAATGGGGGCAAATGGAATTTGGAGGAGCAGCTCGGAGCAGATGGCTAAAGCGATTCTTGTGCATGGATTTCCTGTGTGTCCCTGTCGGTTGCTGGGAAACTGAATTCTCAGGGGTTCCTCTTCAAAGGCCCCACTTCGCCAACAAATCTTTCTCCCCAAAGAGGACAGGTTCCAGCTCCCTTTGGGGCCCATCAACCCCAGTCCAAGATCAGCCAGAGGGACAGAGATGGGGCACATTGAGGCTGGGAGGCAGGGGGGAAGAGTGGGTGTAATGACTTTGTCACTGCTGTTCGGGGCTGGATTCACACACTTGTGCTAGAGGTGAAAGGTCATATCTCTGTCCCAGTACCCTGGACCGTACAGACCCACAGGTGCTTGTGACTGAGAGAAATGGCTTAGGATGGTACGAGATGATATAGCTATCAGGACTGAGATGAAATTAACCGAAGGAAATTGTAGGCTGACAATCAGCAAAGTCAGTGAGATAGGATTAGGATGAGTCTTGAGAGAGATGGTGGGAGCTCTCTCGCTTGAGTGGTTTCTAGCTGGACCGGATACACTGCAGGGAGCAATCAGGTGCAAGCTGAAGAGGAGTGGGCAGGCTGGGGCATCAATGAAACCAGCATTCCTAGCGAGGCTCCACTGTAGTTATCCCATGCTCTGTCTTCCAGGGAGGCTGTTCTGTTCTGATACACCAAATGTGAGATCAAGGGATTGGGACCAGGGAACTCCTGACTCTGCTGCTGAGTCACTGTGTGACATTGGGCACGCCCCTTCCCCTCCTTTCTCATCTGTGAAATGGGGATAATGCTGACCTACCTCCCAGGTATCAAGCGCACCAGTCACGTGCTGAGTATTATTGTTCTGCCAGCCTGGCTGGAGCAGGGAGAGAGTTTGTGTGCGTGTCTGTCTGGTATGTATCTCCTTAGTCCTGTGTCCCATGATGATGCATGTGCTGGAAGTGGCATGATGCCAGAGAAATGCTCATGGGGTGGGGAGGTGGGGGTATAGTTTGCTACTCAGGCTGCAGTTCCTATTTTTGTCCCCAGGCCGCAAATTTCCCTATTTTATGGCTCCTTCTGCAATGTGCCCGTGCTGCTTGTGTCCTCAAAGGACTGTCTGATTAAACAAGGGGTTCTTAAGCTTTTTCACAGGCAAAGCATAGCTTCATAGGAAGAGTGTCTGCTAGGCACATCCCCACCATTTGCCATTGCCCAGACTCTTATGTCGTTCCTATTCCCCACCATCACAGAACAGCCCGTTGGCAACTATAGCCATTGATTAACTGGGCACTTAATCCTAGCAAAGTGTTTAATGGGTATTTAATTTCTTTTAATGCAGTTTAATAGCTAGAAACCAGGAGGAGCCTGCACCATGTGACTAGCTGGCTCTCTGTGGCTGTGGTTTGGGAATCTTTGGGTTAAGTGACATGTAAATAACTCACTGAACGAGCTGGCCTGCCCTTCTGCATCAGTTATTCACTCAGCCCAGCAGAGGGAGCACAGGTTAAAGGGGAACTGGAGGCAGAATGGCATAGTGGTCTGGGCATGGGCCTGGGATCCAGGAACACCACAGTCCCAGGCTTGGCACTGACACTGATCTGGACCAAGTCACTTCCCCTGTCTGCACTTCATTCACTCATCTGAAAAAGGAAGGTGATAAGAATGCACTTATCTGCCTCCCAGGGTGGGGCTGAGGGGAAGCTGGGGGAGTTAACCAGTTACTTTGTGTAGTCTTTTAAAGTGCAGAGTCTTACTGCTATGGACGTGTGAGTGTCCTTGTTATTAAATAACATCTTTACATTGAAATACAAACACTGTTTGGGATTCCAGAACATGCACAGAACCCATCTGTGTAGCCTTCAACAACAGTTGGAAATCAGCCACCTCTTTCCTTAACTGCCAAGTCCCGAGGTCAGGAATCTGTTTTCCTTGTAACAGTCACGACCGGTAAATTGGAGTATGGAATGCAGCAGCGTCCTTGCTCTGCCGTCGGTGTTAGTGATGCCATCAACTATTGTAGGCGAAAACAGCTTGGATCTTCGACACTGGGGGATAAAAAGCCATTCAGCTTACCTTTTGGGGGATGCTGATTGAGGAAGTCCACCTGGCTCTTCTCATGGGCATCTGCCATCTGATTCAGATGTTGCATTAATTAAAAAAAAAAAAGTTTCCATTTACCTTTAACAGCAGTGAACCTCCTATCTGATGCCTCCAAACCCGGGGCCTGATTCTCCCCTGCCTATTACCTCATGTCCTTCACATATGCAATACCTGATCAGAATGGGCGTGTTGTACACTCACTTTGCACAGGCCTAAGTGATGGTGCAAGGCAGTGGAGAACAAGGCCCTATTCTAGCTAGAGGATTTTCTCTGGTGCCTGTCACTGTAGTATCGAAACATCTGTCACAACAGTATTTGTTCAGACCTGTTGGATTCCTAGAGCTCTGCTGACATTGGCGCTGACCCTGGTGCACAAACATGGAAGTAATTTACACACAAAGGCAAAGAGCAATCCCTGAGAACATAGTTGGGGGTTGTTGTTTTTTGACAGGGAGGGGAACCCTAGAATCATGAATACCAGAGCCACAACTGGCCTGCGAGCTCGCATTCAGCCCGTTTAGGGTGACCAGATGTCCTGATTTTATAGGGACAGTCCCGATATTTGAGGCTTTTTCTTATATAGAAGCCTATTACACCCCACCCCCGTCCCGATTTTTCACACTTGCTGTCTGCTCACCCTAAGCCCATTGCCCTGATTAAATTGCTAATGTAGGTCAACCCCAAAGAGGGCAGACCCTGGAAGGAATGAGAAGGGATTTTCCAGCTCCTAAGATGGGTAAGGGTGTAAAAAGAAAAAGCCGGGTGTAAACAGGAGGGAGGTTTTGGCTGTGCTTGTGTAACACTAGCCTGTGGTGTCAGACTCCTGGACTGGGAGAAGATTTGCTGGCTGCTTTCCCCACCACTTTTCCTACACACCCACTTTCCCTGGCTTCCCCTGCTGGGTTTCAGGATACGTGTTGGGCTCCCTTCCTATATGTAACATTCAGGGAGACGTTCACGGCAGTTCTGGAAAGACCAAAAGGCTGGCTTGGCCTCCCTCCGGTTGAGTCATGGAGAGACGGGCAACTGCCAAGTTGGCCCAGGAGAAGCTGAGCCCAAAGGAAAGAGCACTTGTTTTCCCAGGGGGCTCCCTGGAGTGGCTGAAAGAGATGAGAGCTCATGTAAGAACATCTTGGACAACAGGGTTTAATAATTCACAGCCCTCTGTAACCCTCCCTGCAGCAGGAGCTGCTGGGCTCCCCAGCTAAGTGACCATCGAAACAACCAGCTGGGGCTGCCAGCTCATATCTTCCCACTTGCAGGAATAGTTAAGGTCCGTTTCTGAACAGAGCAGGGTGTTTCCCGTGCTGTGCACTGCTGGCTGAGGGTGGCCAGGCCTAATGCCATCAGTGGAACGTAGCAGGGGTGCTGTGGAATCGAGGAGAGGTGCCCTCACACCTGCTGTAGCACTTTGTTGTCAGAGTCTCTGGATTCTGGCCCACTCAGCATTCGCTTGCTAAGTGAACTTTGTGCTTCAGGAGGGGCCTGAAGCTGTGTGCTCCGTGATCTCCGTGTTTGGGAGGTGGGATGGTCTGGAGAGAAGTGCAGGGAACTCGGAGTCAGTCTCTTGGCTTACAGGGTCCTTGGCTTTGGGATTGGGAAGAAACACCCACTCCTGGACCCCAGACGAGGATCCTGGCAGTGCTGGCTCGTGGACCTCAGCAGGTGCTGTAGATTGCATTCCATGCAGTTTGCTGCATGTGTCTTTAAGACAAGACCTTAATAACCCAGGTGCTGTCTGCTCTGGGGGACGTTAATGATTCCACAGCACTTTTCACTGAGCGCTAGACTAAAAGGTTGAGGTGTGTGCCAGGGGCTGCCCCTCTCCATTCCAGAAAGGGCTGCATTTCAGCGATGCTGGCAGGGCACTATGGTATACTTCAAGTTGTACTGCGTGTCATGAGCTGTCTTCCTGTCCACACACTAGGATGGCTGGGAGGGGAATCCAAGCCTCTGCCACTCTGGCTCCCTGGGGTGTTTCAAGCTCCTGGAGCCTGGATGGAGTCCAGCCACTTCCCCAAACTTAGAAGGTCTGCACCCTGAGAGGGTGTCTAGAGACCCCATGTGCCAGCCCTCTCTGAATGTTGGAGCCCTCTGTCCAGCCTCTCTGGGTGCGATGTTGACACTTCAGATTCCTGGTTTACTCAAACACACCCTGTCCCAGAACTCCACCCCAAAGGTGTGAAGCGTCTGGTTTCCAGTTTCAGCTCCAAGGACACACTGCAGTTGTGAAGCCGCCACTACACATACACTTGTTCAGTCGAACTGCCTGATGCTCTTCCATCCTTAACCATGTCAAGCGCAGGAGAGTGCAGATCGTACAAGACAATGCACAGCTGAACCCGCAAGGCCCTCTCTTCCTATCTTACCCTTCCTTGTGAGCCTTCGGGCGTCCATCTCGGCGCAGGCAGGATGTCCCATCCTCACGCAGGCTCTTACATGGTGAATGCCTCTCCCTTATGGACTGGAGAAAATGGCCCCCAAACACACCAGCCTCTGCCTTTTTAAAACCTTTAGCCCCCCTGCAGCAGGGCAGCTTCCATACATGAGCAGAAACCCCTTTGGGTGCCTGCTGCCAAGGTGACCTCCCCACCTCCTAAACCAGTTCTTCTGGGCAGGGACCAATCTTCTGTCTACTGTGAATAGATTTCAAAGGACTGGGTACTTAGCTAGCCTCTCTTGTTCTTCGATTGCCACCAGCCTTTGGACCCTCACCCCAGCTTGGAGGCAAACAGGTCAGGGACAAGGCAAAAGGCGGCTCATTCAGAATGGAGTTTGCCTGACACTGACACACAGGGCTCATAATCACACAGAATTCATAGACTGTACGGACAGATTCCTGATTCATCACACTGTGTGTTAGAAATTAGAGATGGGTTTGATGTGAATACTCCTGACCTTCCAAAGGACTCGAAAGCTGAACCTCAAGCCAACCGTCCCTGTCTACATGAAGGGCTGAACTGAAGCCCTGGCTCCAAACCTCTTGTAGGGCTGGGGGTGTTTGTAATTGGAATCTGAGTTGCGTGGCTTTAGCTCATCTCAGTAGCGAAGATAATACATGATTGAAGTGAACTTCAGAACCAGGGCAGAACTGTCACCATTGGCCATGATCATTCATTCATTTGGCAGAGCGAGGGCTGGCAGTGTGTGCAGCTCGGAGACCCTTCCTGCCATTTCTTCCCATTTCACTGTGCACTTTGCTCTGCTCAGACAGCACCGGCCTTCCAGTGCACTCTTCCTTGCCCGGGCCATGTGCCGTCGCTCCAGGAGTCTGAGCTGAGTGGGGAGGCCTATTCTTCCAGAGGCAGATACGCAGTCCGTTGGGTCTGTCCCCTCCCAGCCTCCCACATGTGCCTGTTGCTGTCTCCAGGGCTGGCGTGTGAAGGGTTAATCATCTCTCTTCTCCTCTCACCCCCACCCAGAAGGAACTCATTTCCAAAAGGAGCTGGGGCAGAGAGATGCAAATAAGTGTTTTGGACAGCTGCAGGCTGGATGCCTTCCCAAGATGCCAGGGCCCCAAATGAGACATGTCAGAGTACAAATTGAAAATGCCAATTTCACTTAGGCTGCCATGCTGCTCCTCACAGCTAAATCCTGCTCCGTTGCCCCTCCCCTAACTCCCGCTTCCCGAGGCTGCCGATTGACGGTCTCCACTCGTTCATGTAGCTTGTCCCTCTTAGAGGGTCCTTCAGGCTCTGCCCACCTGTTGAGGTGGAGGTAGGACAGAAGGGAGGATACAGCTGCTAAGTTCTGAACTCCTACCCCCTTCTGCTCTGTCATCCTGGGACCAGTGGGGAAGGAGCTCAGACGTGAAAGGCCTTCATTGGCTATGATGTGCCAAGGAGGGTTGGATGGGAGACCGCCAAGGAGCACCTCATGTAGTGCTGGTGCTGGCTCAGCTGAGCGTGGGTTTGTGCTGGAGCCGTGAGTCACTAGAGTGTTGATGGTGGCAGTGCTATTCCACTGAAGCTTTCAGCTGAGCTGAAAAATAGAGCTCTTGGTGGTTTATGATAATGAATAGCCAAGTGGTGGTTTCAATTGGATGTGTCATTCTTCTTCACTTCCTGTCATAAACTGCCTTGCACCACTGAGCAAGCAGCAGCTGCATTCCACCCTGGAGGTGGCTGCATTTCACTAGTGGGGGTGTGCGTGTGCCATGCATGGATTGTAACCTGTGGTGCGGCCTGGGTGTGGGATACCCAAGGCTGATGGGGCAGGTTGTACAATGAGGTCAGAATGACCCCAAGTACTGCTGCATGTGTGACCTCCTGTTGCTGCCTGGGCTTTGGAGCAGAGTTGTTTTGCTCCATCTCCTGGGCCATCCTTTTGCCTCTTGCTCAGCAATGCACTGCAGCCTTTTGGGAGCCTGGGGATGAGGCGAATGGCCCCAGTAGAGCAGAGCCCTGTACATGACTCAGTAGTGGGGCTGGCACGTCTCCTGCCCTGAGTCGCCATGTGGGAAGGAGGGAAGGGGTGGGCCAGCAGGGCTTTCTGGCTTTGTGGGGCAGCTGGTTTCCACTGATGTGCTCCCTCTTGGCCAATCCCCAGAGGAGCCCTGGGGGAGCTTCTCAGCCTGCCAGCTGAGTTAAAGGCGAGACATCCCAATAACCACAGTGCAGAGGTTCAGAGGAAGGGAAGGCCCCCATCTCTTCTGGGTGCACAAGTAATGGGGCAGGGGCCTTGTTGTAATCTGGTCTCTGGCCATGGCAGAGAGAAATCATGGGGAGTAGCCATTCTGCCTGCCTACCCCCATGAATGTAGGGCACAGAGTCCAGATGTCCCTCTGATTTTATACTGATCAGGGATCAAACACTGGCACTGAGATCATCCCGTGCTACCATCACTGAACTACCAGGCATGCCTTTCCCAGGGCAGGCCTCTAGCGGGGGCCAGCACAGCCCAGGTAACAGTTACTGGCCTGCCCACATGTGCTCTTGGTCCCATCCAGAAAGGCCAAGGAATTTGCCCCCTTGCTAGCTAGTGGGGGGCTGCTGCAGTAGCTGTCACCAGCCCGAGCTCCGAGAGGCAGCTTATCCAGGGTGGGCTCTGACACAGAGTAGGGCAGTCTGATGTGACCATGAAAAATATCCCCTTGCCACATTTCTCTCCATACGTTCCATTCTGAGTCCTAACCCCCTTGACTGTGCTCGGGTGTGTAGACAGGCTACTAGTATCTTATTCCCTTAGCACCTTCCCTCCCAAAGTGCACCTGTACAGACAGGCGTACATGCAGCACCACTGAAATGCAGCCACCTCTGGGAGGAAGGGCAATGGCCAACCGGTGCACAGCAACATTGCACTGGGGAACTAATGGCTAAGGACTGCAGGGTGAAATCCATCTCTGATAGGAGGTGCTCTAGGGTCTTTAGTGTCCATGGAAGGGCGGGCGGGATGCAGGATTTCCAGGTCTCCTGGAAGTTCCCCTGCTCAGTAAGCAGCACAGGAACCGGTCCGTTTACCATTGAAGAGTACAAGCATACACATCTGTAAAAAGGCAGATAGTGCCCAAATCAGGCCGTCCGCCTTATCTGTGCACCCAGCTATTGTGTGACCCAGTGGTGCCTGGCCCTGAAGGCTGGCGTGAGTCCCAATAACTCCTCTACTCTGGCAGAGTCTCCAGTATACCCAGCCCTAAAGGGGGGGGTGACTCCTGTCTGCACGGAGCCAGGTTTGGTCTGTACCCGCTGGACTCATGCTGCTGCCACCCAAGCTGTTCAATTCAGCCCACTGCTGCTGCTTCACACAGATGGGGCAGGATCCTAGTGGCTGGAGCACAGGATTGGTACTCAGGACTCCTGGGTTTTATTCCCAGCTCTGCCACCGACTCACTGTATGAACTCAGGTGACTCACCTCCTCCTACCTCTCTCTTGCTCTCTGCCTCAGTTTCCCCATTTGTAGCAAGCTCGGCGATTCTTCCATGAAAAGTTCCATATCTAATACAACGTGGTGATTAATTTAGCTCAGGCAAGGGGGTGCAGAGGTGTTACTGGCTCCCTGGCAGGAGAAAGCCCCTCCCCCCAGTACTGGTATCTGTTTGGTCCCATCTGAGGGCTGCAAGGGGGAATGAATCACTTCAGTTTCCTCTGAGCCAAGTACAGAACTGGTGTTGAAGGAAGGGATGGACCAGGGGACAGTGCTGCCACTTACCCTGCTACCGCCGTCATCCTGCCCAGTCTGTGAAGCTGGGCAGCAGAGTAACTGGCAGGGGTTGGGGGTGGGGTCTGAGCCAAAGAGCGCCAACACGGCCGTGTATGTGGCTCCCAACAAACTCCAGCAACCCATGAATCATTCATTTAATCTCTCCTGACATGCCTGTCATTTTCTCCAGAGAGGAGCGGAGACTCTCTCGCCAGAGGAGGTCGTTAGCTGTCAGGGAAGGTTCCGACTGCCTTCCTGTCTCCCTATCGATTAATCCTCCGCCTGCGTGCGGGGGCTCTGTAGGGACTGCTGATGGGGCTGCCAGGACTTTGGCTCAGGTTAGAAGCAAGGTAGACAGTGTTGGTGGGGAGGAGGCCCAGGGGCAGGAGGAGCAGTTTGCTGCAGCTCTAATCTCTGCTTTCTGTGTCTTTGAACTGCCCCCTGCTTACCTCCCCAGAGCTTGAGCCTGGCTTGAGCTCCTTTGGCTTTGCAATCCAGGCGTGGGGGGTGGAGTTGTGCTCCGCTGAAGGTAGAATCCAGCACCCTTTGTGCTCTGCAGAGGGCAGAAAGACAGCTCCAGTCTCTGCCAAGGTGTGGGCAGCACAATCCTTCCATTTGCACAGGCCGCCAGGGGAAAACACTCCTTACTGTGGCCACAGACTGAGCCTGTGTATCATGAGGACTGAGGGATCATTAATCAAAGCAGGTTCCCCCCATGTTGTTCCCAGAATGGCCCCGTTTCTGGGCTGCAGGTGCCGGGGCTGCTCTGGTGAAGACTATCTCACAGGTGTGTTTTGTGAGCAAGTGTTGAAGCTGCAGATAGCAGGGTCCATCCCGACCCATCTCTCTGTGCTCCCGGGTTTGCCTTGCCCTGGTCCCTAGTGCGTGCTTGCCCGCCTCACCAAGATGGTTTTGAGTCCGGATTGCGATGGGTTGTTAGAGCAGCGAGAGACCCAGGCCTGCAATAGCAGGGAGGGGGGACTGCAGGTTAGGAGCGAAGGGTGTCAGCAGAGGCGGGAGGATCAGGAGACCCGAATGGCAGTGGGTGCTGAGAGGCAGCCTGGTGGAACATTGGCAGAGCGGTGGGGGGGGTCGGGACTGGAATAGCAGTGGGTGTCTCTGCTTAGGACTGAGGAACGTTGGCAGAGCCACAGGGAACGGGAAGTTGCCCAGTCGGTGCTGGGAGTCTCTGACTGTGATGAGAATGTATCAGATTCCCTCAGATCTGTGAGGCTGTGCATTAGCCTCCCCTCCCCCCATCGCTGTGCTCCAGCGCTGCACCTGTGAGATGGGGCTGGTCGTCCTGGCCTTCAGCTCCTTGCACAGCAGCAAGGGGAGGTGTATGATAATGTCCAAAGCCCCCTGAGGGACAAGAGGCTGCGGTTGGGCACAGAGCCATTGAAAGCAGCCGCCCTCCCCCATCCCTGGGGCAAGGGTGGGGCATGCCGGGGTAGCTGGCTAATGGTTGTGCCGCTCCTCAGCGGGGAGGTGCTAGAGACAGGCAGTGTTAGTAGGGAATGGGTCTCGTCGCGTGCCCACGTCGAGCAAACCCAGTACAGCATGGCCCCGCCGGAATCGGCTCTGGCTGCAAGGTGCCTATGAGCTCAGTGCTCCCCCACCTCCTGTCCACTCATCCCCGCAGGATCCTCAGGAATCCTGCCCCCGTCCCCCCTTAGCATGTAGCAAAGCCCCCCAGCGTCGCCCCAGCCCCCCTTCTAGCTGCTGGGGGCGCAGGTGTGCTGGGGGGTTTCTGTTTAGTGCTCGCCGGCAGGGACAGTTTCCGGCTGGCTGTGGGATCTCTTTGGTTAATGGGGCTTGTTGCCGGTTTGAAACCCGTGGTTTGTATGACATTTTTTTCTTTGCTAGTCGAGGCCTTTGGGCAGGAGCACTCTGTGCCTGTCCGTCAGCCGCCAGTCGCTGTGGCACAAAGGCACCTGCGGTGCCAGACCCATCCCTGATGGCCGGGATCATCTGAGCCAAGTCTCTTTCCTTCTCCATGCTCCCACTAGGGAATAGTGCATTAGCGGGGAGATTCCTGGGCCTCTCTTCATCCATCAGGACACGTCTGGCTTCCCTCCCCCCGCTGACGACGGGTCTCTGCTTTCTTGTGTCTCCCCTTGCAGTATTTCTATGAAGGGAATGACATCAGCGACCTGCCCGTGAACCTGTCCGTGGTGTGGAATGGAAACTTTGTCATCGACAACCCCCAGAACATCCAGGGTAAGCAGGGGACATGATCTGTCTGCACAGCCCGCTCGCAAGCCTCCCAGCCATCAGCCTCTAGCTGGGGCTTGATTAGAGCTGGCGCCCTAGAGGGGAAGCCCTTCATACCCATTCCCATCCCCCTGAGCCAGCCAGTCCCTTAAGCAAGATGCACTTGTTCCAGAAGCATGTCCTCTGCGGAGCACTGCACTCCAGGCCATCTGGTCAGCGCAGATCCCAAGGTGTTAGCCGTTCCCAGACATTTGGCTGGCCCGTGCGAAATAAGCCGGTGGGTCTCTTCCCGGGTCCTTATGGGTAGGTGGGCAGGTGCCCTCGTCATAAAAAACACCAATGCATGGATGACCTGACACCCCTCTGCCTTCCCTTGCAGCTCACCTGTACAAGTGCTCGGCCCTGCGTGAAAGCTGTGGCCTCTGCCTCAAGGCAGATCCGCGCTTCGAGTGTGGCTGGTGCGTGACGGAGAAAAGGTGCACCCTGCGGCAGCACTGCCCGGCCTACGAGAGCAGCTGGATGCATGCCAGCAATGGCAACAGCCGCTGTACAGACCCCAAGATCATCAAGGTATGTCTGGGATGGGGGGAAGACGGGAATGTGTGTGTGCACACGTGCCGAATGCAGTGCTGGAGAATACACTGCAGGGGGCAGTTCAGCACTGGCCATGGCTGTGGTGGACTAGCGTATTGAGTGCCATTGGTGTGCACGTGCCTGTACAGATCATTAAGGAGCCCAGCTTCCTCCTCTGAAGAGTTTAGAGTCTAAAGGAGATGGGTAGCGTACAGGAGCATGGCTGAGCAGGGAGCCGGGAGATACAGAGCTAGCAGCTCTCGGGCAGGGAGCAGTTGTTCAGACAGCATTTCTCAGCGTTTGGAGAGGAAGGCTGCGAGGCAGAGGGCGGATGTACCAGTGCAAGGGGTGGCTCGAGAAATGGGGTGTAGTGTGAGAAGGAGGCAGAGGGAGTGTCAAGGAGACCAGAGCTGGCAGAGTTCAGGGCTAGGGACATGGGGAGGGTGGGACAGAGGCAGAGTCCCTCTCTCTCCTAGTTAGTTATATACACTTTCATATCTATTGTATCTCTCTCCTGCTTGGCCCCGGTGAGCACGTTCCCCTGGCTCCCTGCCTGCTCTGGTGATGCTTGCCCGGGACCATGCGGAATTCCCAGCAACACTAGTTGCTCTCCTGACTGGGATCTCCCCGGCTCTCTCATGTCACTCTACCCTCATTTGTTCTGACACATCAAGCCTGAATTCCCTGTCTCACCTGTTGCTGCTGATCCCTTGACACCCATGGGGCACATGCCTTCCCGTGCGATGGGGGTGGGGATGTCACATCTTTCTGTACAGAGGGGGAAGTGCAGTTTAGTGGATTAACGCAAGGGGCTGGGAGCCAGGACTCCGGGATTCTGTTCCCGGCTCTGGCACTGACTTGTGTGTGATCCTGGGCAAAGTCACACCCTGGCTCTGTGCCTCAGTTACCCTGCTCTGTAAAATAGTGATAATGATTCCACATAATTAGTTAGTGCTTTGAGATCCTCAGATGGCAGGCTCCTAGGCCTGGGCTGCACCTGAAATGGAGGTTGACATAGCTGTGTGGCTCCAGGGTGTGAAAAAGCCGCTGAGCGATGCTGTCCTTACCCCCGAGGCAGAGAAAGCTGGGTCAGTGAACGAATGCTCCTGTTGATGTAGCTACTGTTGCTTGGGGAGGTGGTGTTCCTACAGTGACGGAAAACCCCTTTCCGTCGGTGCAGGCGGTACTACATCCCAGCATGCTGCTGGCATGTAGCTATGCCACTATGGTCCCTGTAGTGTAAACGTGGCCTTGGTATCGGGGGTTGCTTGTTTATTATTCCCTCTCCCCGGTTTTGCAGACTAATAGCCTCTCTCTCGGTGCTTTCACGCCCAGAGGCTCCGACCTTCCTCACATATTCCTAGGTTTCCTTGGATCCTGGTGTGGAATCCCAGGCAAGCCATGGGTCTGGGTTCTTTCCCCCTTCTTCCCTGCCCCCTGGGCAGTGGTAGTTCATCATCTCTGGTCTGTGACAGCTTTTATGACCTTCAGTTAATAAGATTGTGTATATTAATGTTAACATGTCTGTTGGGCCAGGCTCCAAGTGCATTAGGAGAGATTGGTGGGTAATTCTATTTGATGTGTTCTATTTACCCACGGATTCCGGGCCAGGCAGGCCTTGACGGTGTTAATTACTGGAGTCTCAGCACAGTATCTAATCTATTTGGGTTTCAGTGTCCTATCAGATGAAGGCTGGAAATGAGAGTCGTGCCTCTCCTGTTCCCCAAAGTCACTCAGCTCGGGCTGGTTATTGGCTCTGAGGTGACTATTGCACTGGCCCTGCTGAGAAGTGTAATTCCATTGCAGGCACATGCCTGCCATTCACAGCAGTGGGTGGGAACCGTGCCCTGACAATGCCTGCTTGTCACCCATCCACTGGGATTTTGTTTCAAATTAATGATAAAAAATACTAGTGATTAAGAGCATTGAGCCATCCTATAGCAGAGATGGGCTGAGCCGCAGAGCCTGAGAGACGTTCTGCTCTGGGAGCTGGATTGGCCCATCACCTTCCACCCAGGGACTGCAGCTACAAGCACTTTATGGAAGGGGTAAAGACCGTTATCCCTCTTTTACAGAGGAGGAAACCAAGGCACAGGACCGGGAAGTGACAAGGTCCTGCAGCGAGTCAGCTATGGATTTGGCAGAAGGGTTTCTGATGCCATCCTCAGTTCTAAGCACAAGACACTGTTCCATACTGTGTGCATGACCAACAAAAGGATTCATCCGACTCCCGTTTTCTACGTATAGGAGTGTTTTCTTATCACCCCTTGTTGCCAAGGTTTAAATCACATAGGAATTGCCATGCTGGCTCTGAGCCGGGGGCAATCTGGTCCAGTGTCCTGTCTCCAGCCGTGCCCAGCACCAGATGCTTCAGAGGAAGGTGCAAGAAACTTCTTAGCCTCCAGCAAAGAGAGATTGGCTTAAACCCTGAAGCATAAGGTTTAATGGCTCTTCCAAAATGTCTGCTAGCATTAAAGCAGTCAAAAGAACATAAGAACAGCCATCCTGGGTCAGACCAAAGGTCCATCTAGCCCAGTATCCTGTCTTCTGACAGTGGCCAATGCCAGGTGCCCCAGAGGGAATGAACAGAACAGGTAATCATCAAGTGATCCATGCCCTGTTGCCCATTCCAGCTTCTGGCAAACAGAGGCTAGGGACACCATCCCTGTCCAGCCTGGCTATCTGTCCTCCATGAATTTATCTAGTTCTTTCTTGAACTCTGTTACAGTCTTGGCCTTCACAACATCCTCTGGCAGAGTTCCACAGGCTGACTGTGTGTTGTGTGAAGAAATACTTCCTTTGGTTTGTTCTAAACCTGCTGCCTATTAATTTCATTTGGTGACCCCTAGTTCTTGTGTTATGAGAAGGAGTAAATAACACTTCCTTAATAAATTAATAAACATCAATGAAAGCTTGCTTAGGGGGATGGGGAGAGCAGGGGCTGCTCTTCGGCATTGCATATCCAGCCTTACAGCCTTGGGCTAGTACCTAAGATCCTGACATTGGAACTGGCTAAAAACAGAGTGATGCTGATTAGACAGAGGGGACCAAATTCATCCAGTGCCAAAGCAGGCGCATTTCCTGTTGAAGTCATCAGGAGATGCACCTGCTTGCATTAGGGCTGGGTTTGGCCTACAAAAGGTAACAGGCCCACCTAGCTTCTCTGCCTCAGGCTGGGCAGGGTTTGCAGGAAGGAAAAACAAACAATGTAAAGACTATGAACAGGGCCGGCTTTAGGCCGATTCCCCCAATTCCTGGGAATTGGGCCCCGCGTCTAAGAGGGCCCCGCGTCTAAGAGGGCCCTGTGCCGTAGATGCCTTTTTAATTTTTAAATTTTTTTTTACTCACCCGGCAGCCATGGGGTGGGGGGGGGGGGAAATCCGGGTCTTCAGCAGCATTTTGGCGGCGGGGGGTGGTGGTGATGGCCACTCCGGGTCTTCGGCGGCATTTCGGTGGGGGAGGGGGGTCCACTCCAGGTCTTTGGTGACATTTCGGTAGCGGGGGGTCCTTTGGTGCCGCGGAAGACCCAGAGCGGATCCCCTGCCGCCAAAGTGCTGCCGAAGAACCGGAGCGGACGCACCCCCCCCACCCCCCGCCGCCAAAGCCCAGGACTGCCGCCAGGTATTCGAATCAGGCCCCACAGTTCATAAAGCCGGCCCTGACTATGAAGTCTATGAGGGGTTTAAGATCTACTCAGTTTTAATGATCTTAGGGGCAGGGCACGGAGTGATAGGAGAAGGAGCATTTCTGGGCATTGGATGTTGAAACATGCCTTGCTACCTGTCGCCTACCTTCCTCATCAGCTAAAACACACACACTGTGTAAATCCTGACCTGGAAATGCACCTCATCATCCGTTCTCTTCCCACTGGCTCAGGCTAATGTGCTGAGAGCTCTCCAGTTGAGCCCCTTCTTCTTGGGTGTGGTAGCCAGGGAGAATCCCAGCATAGCCCTCTAGGGACGGGCACTTCAAGGCCTGCCAGCTCCATTATAAGGTGACCTGGTAACTGATATTTTAGAATCACACAAGGCCAGTCTGGTGCTGAGACGCCCAAGCATGAGAACTCAGATGTCACAGGACTGGGAGTCACGTTGGCTTTGCCGGCGAGCCACTTGGCCATCATTTTCAAAAGCGGCCCCTATGTTTGGGTGCCCAGCTCGAGACAACTAGGGCCTGATTTTCAGGAAGTGTGCTCCTGTCACTCCGGTTGAAGTCAGTGGGAACAGCAGGTGCACACAACGGCTGCAAACGAAGCCCCAGGTTGGGGCCCCAATAACTGAGGCATCCAGAATTAGCAGACACGTCTGAAAATGTTCTGAGACCTCGGCGTGCCTCAGTTTCCCCATGTGTAAAATGCAGCTAATGATAGTGACCTGCTTCCTAAGAGGGTTAGGAAGCTTTGTTACTGTCTTTAAAGGGTAGTGAGCTCCTTGGATTAGTAGGTGCTGGAAGGGCCAACGTGTTGATTATGTACTAGTAGCTAAAAGTCCTGCTGTCACATGGGCATAATTCATAAAGTCACATGTGTAAAAAAGCCCAAGTGGCTGAGAACTTAAAAACTGGATGGTAGCAGACCATGCATCCCAGTGATGATTAAACAGAAAGAGCTCTCAGCCATGACTGTAGCTGTAGCTATCGCTTCACACTGAGTCAACAGAGATTTTAGGTTTCGGAGTGAGACACACGGCGAGTTCCTGGAATTGTATTATGTAGATTGCTGTTTGCCTGGGAGTCACTTTAGGACTGGAATGACCCCAGTTCTGCTCTCCTCATGGTATGTCTGCCATCCAGGAGACCAGCTGTCACCTTATTTTGAGCTATCTGAAGCCAGTTCTGCATATGAAGAGATGCCCTGATCTCACATGACCTCACATGGGCCCGATCCTGGTCCCTCTAAGTGAGTGGCCGAATTCCCATTGGCTTCAGTGGCAGCAGGAGGGGACATGTGGGTGGGCCTCAGGGGCTGCTGGGGTAAGGGGTGCTGTAGGTCAGGATGGAGTTGACACACTGAGAAGGGAATGGGAGCCAGGAGTGAGATACAGGGAGCGCTGCAGGTGAGAAGTGAGGTGCCTTGGCAGAGCTATGTTAGGAAGAAGCTTGCCCATCACTTGCCCTGTCAGCCTCTCATTTCAGGATCTCTAGTTTTGCCTAAAATTTCAAAGGGGGACAGCCCTGTGATATCAGAGAGGTCAAGGAATGAATTTTCCAAGTGTCTGGAAGGTGGAACGCTGCAGTGTCATAGCCCTGAAAGTGCTTTTAAAGCCACGAGGGCTGATTGCTTTAAATGGCAGCCAACCCAGCTGCTACTGCCTGCACTTCTGCCATCCAGGCCAGGACTCTGTGCGCAGGAAGTGGGCTCTCCCCTGCCTGTTCCTCTGCCTGGTGGGAGCAGCAGTCGTGCAGGCCAGTGGATTGGTGCTTTCTCTCCTTCCCTCTCGCCAGAGCAGAACGTGCTGCTACAGCTTCTAGAACAGCCTGGATTCCTGACTGAGCTGGAGCTCCCAAGGGACGGGCTTGTAACAAGGCCTCCTAACCCTCAGGCCAAGCTATTCCCAGGTGGGGCTGCGCACTGGCAGGCTGCTGGGGTGTTGGCTCAACTGGGTAGGTGGGAGAGATGGGGATGTTCTGTATGGGAAACCCACCTGTGGCTAACAGGCATCCGCTTATCAAACATCTTTGGTACAGATAACTCCACTGTGTGAATCCAGGGGAAGCGCACGTGTCTCGGTGCTGTTCTGGGAAGCTTTAAAAATACACCAGCCCTAGACTAGAACTCGTCTTGGGGCAGAGGGGTAACCCGTGAAGCCAGGATTCTCCAAAGGAGTCTGCACCCACAGCTTGGGCCAGAGATCCCAAAGAGCTCAGCTCCCGCTCGGCACTTAAATAAGGGGCTTTGGAAAGTCTGGCCCCAACTGGGCATGCTGAGCATGTTGAAATCCGGCCCTTAACATTCCCCTTCGTGGGAGGGGGCTCACTGCACCCACAGGCTGGCTGCTCTCTACACATGGGCCCTGACTTTGGGACTGAGTGAGTGACTGAGGAATTTGGGCTCTCGCCTTTCACGCTGAGTGCATCAGACATGGCATGTGCTGGCTACAAGCTGCATCCAATTAGCTGCTGCTGTCTGCTCCTGATATCGGTCTCTCTGTCCCTAAATCATTAAAAATAAATTAAGAAATTGCCACACTAGTTTTAGGTCCTGCATAAATAAATCAATGAGCAATCATCATCTGCCCTGGCAGCATGTGCTCATCTTTGTTCGAGCCTATGGTTAGAGGGTGGGTGTGGGGGCATTGGCGACTGTTTTGTTGTGTTCAGCTGCTGCGCTGGTTGTAGGTCCTACAGTTATACAAAGCTGTGGGTGCTGCACAGTGA
The DNA here is from genome assembly GCF_020497125.1 of Mauremys mutica. Taxonomy (NCBI): domain Eukaryota; kingdom Metazoa; phylum Chordata; order Testudines; family Geoemydidae; genus Mauremys; species Mauremys mutica. The sequence continues at coordinate 21,771,016 of NC_059078.1, read as the reverse complement.
CGGTGGAGCGTGCCTGTGCGCAGAAATGCTGCAATTATTTAACCCAGACCAGCTGCACAATATAAAGCAGAGCTAGAATCAAGTGTCTTCGGGACTGGGAGTGCAGTCAGGAGAGCACCCATGCTGCTCTCAGTGACTCCTGCACTGAGGACATCCAGCCTGAGGAAGATGCAAGCAGGGTCCGGGGATCAGAGCATGGGGCAGAGGGATCCCAGGGGGAACCTCTCTGTGTTTGATATTGTGAGACCCAGTCGTGTAGCAATGCTGCGTTGCAGCGTCTGGCCCCCTGTGTGGTCACGTGCTGTTGTTTTGTGTTGACACAGCATTGTGATGGGAAGAGGTGAGGGGATGCTGTACTGCTGCAACCAGCCTAGCCTGAGCCTCTCCCTAGGGGCAGCTGTCTCCTAGCTGGGAGATGGTGACCCTGACACTGGATGTGAGTGATTCTGTGCTCCCAGCATCTCTGCAAACAGATCCTCTTTCTCCAGCCTGTCTGACGAGCAGGGGCCTTCTGATCCGGCATGCACGTAAGTGCTTAGTACGAGAAGGGACCCAGTATGGAACTGAACGGGGCTGCCCCCTTAGGAACGATTTACCAGCCAGCTGGCCTGGCCTGCGCCCTGTTCTCTGCCACTGGCAGTCCCTGCGCCCACTCTGGCTGGCAGGTCTGAGGAGCAAGCACTCCTCTTGCGCTCAGAGGAGCCAGTTGCTGGTTTATGTAAAAGGACCCTGTGAAACCAATTAGCAGAAGAGCAATGTTGTTTGTCAGGGCTGGAGCCGGGGTGGGTGGGGATTTGGGGGTGGGAAGTTTGGGAGAGCCTCCGATCTCCCTGCCAGCTCTCACTCCCATGTGCCTTGTTTAGCTGTGACCTTCCCGCACAGCAGTGCGAGCAGTGTCATCTCTTTCCCGGGGTTGTCGCTCCCCCCGTGCATGGCCCTTGTCAATTTCACCACAGAGGAGGAGGAATCTAACACACTGGGGCAGCTTTTAACACTAATTTAAAAATGCCGAACAAACAGCCGCTTCTCGCCAACCGCCCCAGCGGAGCCCAATTTAGGGGAGAACAAATCTGATCGCCTGCTGCAGCTGCCTTAATGAGTCCTGATCCGGGACTTTAGCAGAGGGCTGGATTGAATTTAGGCAAACAGCAAAACCCCAAAGCCCAAATCAGTTTTACTGTCGTATAAATTCCGGCTCACGGCGTGTGATTGCCCTGAGCCTGCTGTGAGTTAACGTGCGACGTGGCCTGTGAGTCAGAGTGCAGGAATGGGAGCCAGGACTCCTGGGTTTTGCCACCAGCTCTACTGCTGACCTGAAGCAAGCCTGTGCCTCGGTGGGGGGTGATTAGTTCGGACTTGTTCTGAACAGCATCATTAGTTGTACACGGAGATGTTTGCAGAGCACTTTGAAGATGAGATGCAGTGTGCGAACGCTAGGTGATGATTAGTAACCCTGCAGTGGCCATTGCTGTGGCGAGGAACTAGATTGCCTTACTGAAATTGCTCCTAGCTTGGCTCCTAGATCCTCACGGCTCGGGTGCATTGAGACAGGGCTGGCTACTGCTTGGTTCTCTTCCTTCCCTGGGCTCCTCTCTGCCCTGGCTCTTGGCTGGAGAGAAGTTGTGTCTAGAGAATGGACGCCCACCACTGGGAGGGGGACATCCCCAGCTGATAAAGCAGCCAAGGCCCATAGTTATAGCAGGCCAGGTTTGCCATGAATGCAGATAGACTAGGCCAGCTTGGCTTTGCGGCAGCCCAAAGGGAGCTACTGTGGGCTTTGGGGCGAGGAGGGGAGGAAAGGGCCAGCCAGGACTTTGAACAGAAAATTCACTGAAAGGAAGGAGCTGGCTCTGGCATTGAGGCCTTCTCCATAGCAACCTGGGGCTGTCAAGGACAGCGCCACGATCTCTCCCAGCGCTCCCCGCTGGGGTGTGGGAAGGTCAGATGTATGCTCTTGGGTCAAGGTGCTGCCCCTGTATTAACGTGTCAGCTCGCTCCCCACTCTAAGAATCCACTGCCTGTGGGAAGTGCCGGGGCAGCCTCCTCCTGCCTTCCCTTCCCCAGGCTCCATGTTGCCAATGACCCAGCCCCCCGGCAGGGGAGCACAGCACTCCCCCATTAATTCTGTTTAATGCCTGCAGGTGTGTGCTGAGCGCCGGGGCCAGTGAAATCTGGTGTAAAATTGCCCATAATTACCTTGTTAGCAGCAGTGGCGGGCCTGCGCCTCTCTGCTCATCCGTCATCGTGCTGGCTTTTGTCAGGCCACACCTGTCTGCTTTATTGGGAATCATCCTGCTAAATGAGGCTTGTCTCAAAGTCGGGGGCTCCCTTCTCTCCCCAGCTGGCGTCAGCTCAGGCTTTGTTTGCTGAGAGGGGCCCAGGTGGCTGTGGGGAAGGGGTTAGCGTCCATTGCCTTCGGAGGCAGCAGCCTCTCGGCGGGGCCTCTGCTGACCTTGCCAGGGCAGCAGGAGTGTGGTGGAGCTGGTCCTCTGGCCAGGGTGTGGTCCTGATTCTAGAGTGTTTGTGATCTGCCCAAAGGCCTGGCACCCCATGCAGCCATGGCTGTCCCTGCAGCTGGGCCTACAGACTGTCTGTGCTTATGCATCAGCAGGCGCTTGTGGGCATGTGCAGAGTTCCTGTGACTTAGAGGGGGTGGCTCAGTGCCTTGAAAGACCCAGATTCCTTGGAGCACAGGGTTAACTCCACTGCTCCGCCACCCGGGGCAGATAACCGAAGTGCCAGGCAGCTTACTGTCTGCGGGGCTTTCGGGGGAGCCTGGGGCTGTTCTGCTCTGTGTGCGCAGTAAGAACCCCTGGGCCTTTATCATAGCCCAAAGCGTTTGCCTTCGTATCCTTGGCCAGAGTGCCCTCTCCCTGTCCTCTTGCCGCCTCCAATTCAAGCTTTGCTTTGCTCTCTCTCAGCTGTCACCGGAGACAGGCCCCAGGCAGGGAGGGACCCGTCTGACCATCACCGGGGAGAATCTGGGCCTGAAGTTTGAGGATGTGCGCATGGGAGTGCGGGTCGGCAAAGTGATGTGCATCCCCATCGAGAGCGAGTACATCAGCGCGGAGCAGTAAGTGCCCAACTGGCAGGGGGCGGGCGGGTGCCCTGGTCTGCTAGCCAGAGATGGTGACTCCAGGTTGGAGGGGTTCACGTGTTCTGCGTGGGAGCGCTCACCCCTGCTGCTGGGAGCTGGTGTTAACGCTGGGGCACTGAGCTGGAGCAGCGAGGGGCAGAGCCCGTGCCCAGCCAGTGCAGAGAGGTGGCTCTGACACCGCCTGTGGAGCTGCAAACCCACCCAGCCCGCAGGCCACGCTGGCCAGTTCTAGACTGGCCCTAGTGTCCCCTGCTGCCTTCCTAGCCTAGAGCTGTGATCTCAGTCAGCGGAGAGCTGTCGACCCAGCTCTTCTGGTCCCATGAGCCCCCCCAGGCCTGTCCCTGGGCTAGACGGCAATGAAGAACTAACCTGAACAGTCAGAGAGAGCCAGTGGGCGGCTCTGCTTGCTGTGGACAGAGGTGAAGGGGGACACGTGCTCTCTGGAGAAGATCTCCACATGTCCTCATGCTCATATGGAGCTCCTTGGCAGCCAGGGGCTTCAGCTTATGCCATGAGATCTACTCCATTGACAGCTGATCAGTGCTGGACTGTCCCTTCCCTTCCCCTCCAAGCACATACGTAACTTCCTACGTCTCCATGGGCTAGGCTGTGTGAATCCTAACAGCCCATCAGAACTCAGGGCTGAGGTGGCAAGGAAAGAGCTGTGCAAAACTAGTCATGGTCCTATAGTCAAGCGTCATGGTAGTTGCTCTTCCAGGAGACATGCACCCAGCCCGGCCAGCCCTCGGCTCCCCAGCCCCTCTGCTCCAGGGCATCCATGTGTAGCTCCGCGGAGCAGCCCCGCCATGGCAAATGCACTGAGAGCTCCTTTCCTGCTTCCCCTAGAATTGTGTGTGAGATCGGAGACGCCAGCCCAGGCCGAGTCCATGATGCCCGTGTGGAGGTGTGCATCAGGGACTGCTCCCCCAGCTACAGGGCCACATCCCCCAAAAGCTTCACGTTTGTGGTAAGGTTATACGGTATTATCCCTCTGGCTCCCAGCGTGTCTGCCTCCCCTTGCCCTGTAGTTACCAATCCCGCTCCCTCCCAGGGGCACCAGAGCCCATAGAAACAAATCTCTGGGGAGGAGGGGTGGACATGGTCCCAGTTTGAAGCCTGCAATGAGCCCACCTTGGTTTACAACCTTGTCAGGTCTCCCAAGCTAAGTAGGGATGGGCTGGCTCTGGACTTGGATGGGAGACCTAGGAATACCCAGACACTCCAGGAAGCAGAGCCGGTGCTTCCAGACACAATGCGTCTTGCTCTGAGTTGACACTTTGCTGCTTGGAAGCACCGTTTTTCAGCTGGAAAGAAAAAACAGGTTCCTCGCCACTGGTCACTATAGATCCCCAGGGGTTCTTGGCAAGAGTTGGGGTGTCTTGGTCAAATCTCAGCCTACTGCTCTGCCTCTCTAAAATCGCCTCTGCAGTTTCAGCTGGGTATGGGATTCCTCTAGACACTGGCCTTAACTTCAGAGCATTGTTGCTGTCCGACAGCTACTTCCCACCTCCTGCACATCTTGCTCCAATAGCTGCCCCCTTCACCATCGTCCACCTGTGCAGCTTCTGGCTCTGCACCTTGTCATTCGCTGCTCACGCTTGAATTGCTGGATTTGTTGCTTTTCTTTGACAGACGCCCACTTTCTACCGTGTGACTCCGGCTCGGGGTCCCCTCTCTGGGGGCACCTGGATTAGCATTGAGGGTAACCACCTCAATGCAGGCAGTGATGTCACAGTGACCATCGGGGGACGACCTTGTGTCTTTTCATGGTAGGGGTTCCATGGACCGGGGATCCCTGGGGCGGGCTGGAAAGTCAGGTATGATCCCTGGGCTGTGCGGAGAGACTGGGGAGTGGACCCACAGCCATGATGGGGGTGGAGCGAGGGCTCTGGAGTGAGGTGCCTTTGCCAGGTTCCTCTGGAATTTCTCCCTCGAAATCCTGGCTTTTCTATTTCCAAGGATCCTGAAAGAGACCAAAGAATGAGGATTTTGTCTCTAAAATCACAAAGCCCTGAGGCATGAAGTGGATAATTTTTAGATTAGGGATGATAATGGAGCGGCTCTTTAAATATTTTCCTGCGGTAATTACTGGTTATCAGCCCTAATCGCTGCTGTTTGCAGCAGCCGCGCGATGGGGAACGCTCGGGAGTCGCACTGGCTTCTCCTGCTGCCTTTTGTTTTATTTTTCTCTCTGTTAACTGACAATTTCACCAGCAGTTCCCCGGGGAAAGGGGGGGAGATGGGTAGAGACAGCGGGCAGTGCTCGGGCGCTGTCACTGCTGGGTTTGCCCAAGGCTGGCGGGACCAGGAGCGGTGTCAGCAGGTTCCAAAGTGCACCCCATCCCCCAGCTGGAGGCCGTGGCTAGAACTGAGGAGGGGTTGCACAGGGCTCCCTTTCTGATTGCCAGAAACTTCCTGGCCCAGAGGTCCTGTGGCTGGCGGGTGAAGTTGTGTTTTGAACTGACAAGGGGGTGCTCTCCAACACAATTGCGGCACCTGTGCAACGGGTGGCTTTCTGTCCCGCCTCTAGCACTGAGTGCTGGGCCCACCTCTGGGGTAGGAGGAGGTGGAGGGTGCCCGCGAGGGCTGGTAACCATCAAATAGAGTCTGGCGCTCAATGTGCAGCCCAGAGTGAGATGCCGTCCTGCCCCTCCCCCTAGCCAGAGATGCTCAGAGCCTCCTCGATATCTGATGGCTCTTCTGCCTTGTCCCCAGGAGGAACGCTCGGGAGATCCGGTGCCGGACGCCACCAGGCCAGAGCCCTGGTGGGTCACCCATCCTCATCAACATCAACCGGGCCGAGTTGAGTAACTCCGAGGTGAAGTACAATTACACAGAGGACCCCACCATCCAGAAGATAGACCCAGAGTGGAGCATCAATAGGTAAATCTGCAGAGGGCAGGGATCCTCATGCTCACCGGGGGAGGAGTTGCCCATGGGCCGTAGCAGATGTGAGTATATGCTGAGTATGTGTGAGAGGTGGGGCCCTCGCATAGCTCTTCAGAGCAGGGATCATGCCTCTGATATGTCTGCACAGCGCCTAGCAGGCCTGGGCTCCCATCCCAACCAGGGCCTCTGGGCACTGCCACCATAGGCCATTGGAGGGCTGGCTACAGGACACACTGCAGAGCACTGGGAGGGAAGCAGGAGTAGCCAGGGGTGCCCGGCATGGGACCTGGCCTCAGCACACTCCTGGAATTGCAGCACTTAGACTGGCAGGGGGCAGAAGAGGAGAGGACTTTCAGCCTGGCATTTGGCTGCAGCGAATAACATGAAAGTATTTCCCACCAGGGGATTTCTGAAGGGTTTACATGTGCTGTTAAAAGGCTTGAATTGGCTGGAGCGGAAGGTAAGGACTCGATTAAACTGCACATGCCATCGGCCCTCCTGGAGCCTGGCTGTGAAATAGGCTCCCCAAGAAGCCTGGGGGGAAGCCCTGCTGCTCTGGGGCATTTAAAGCAAAGACCCAGAGAAGGCTCTGTCCTGGCCCCCAGAGCATACCTGGGTGCGCTTTTCCATTTCTGACTCCCAAACTCCTCTGGGTCTCACTGGATGGCCAAGGGAGGTTGCCAGTCGGAATGTACCCTGGACATTCTCAGCTGCTGCCGCTTCGGGGACCTGTGTTAAGATGGGGTGGGAGGGTCTCACCCCTTGGTAGGCAGGTGTACATGTTCCAGAACCCACCCCCAATCGGCACCCTGGTGGCTGCCTCAGCAGAGTGGCCAAGGCTTGAGTGGGTCGTTGGAGACTGAATTCCCCACACATCCCAGAGGTCTGTGGCGGAGGGAAGCTCGCCCTATGGCAACCTGCTGTAGCTGCTCTGTGAGCTTGCAGAGATCTGCAGTCGCCAGGACTGCAGACCCAGCACCTTTCAGCAGCAGGAAGCCGACAGGCACAGCAGAGAACTTGCCCAAAGCAGCCAGGTTCTGTGCCGTGCTCTCGGTGCTCTGCTCGCCAGGAGGTGGCAGCGGGCGAGCACTATGGGAATGGTCCACGGGGGCGTTGTTGTTTCAAATGGAAGCCTCTGGCCGATCTGCCGCTGTGGCTGAAGGTGGAAGTCAGCTGTTCCTGTTGCGTGGACAGAAGCCAGCGTGGTACCATAAGTGAGGTGGGCACATTGTTCCCAATGGCAGAACCTGGCCCACGCTGATGGGTTGCTGGGATGTTTCCAAACTGGAGTTGGGAGAGACGATCCCATATTCCAGTATTACAAGCGAGTCCCTTGGGACAGGTTCCAAGCTAGGCAGCGATGGCATGTGCCAACCTTCACCAATGCCTGGGTGCCCTGTGCCAGAACAGCCTCTTCTAACTCCTTCCTCTCTGTGCCTCCTAGTGGTGGGACGTTGCTGACTGTGATAGGCACCAACCTGGCCACTATCAAAGAGCCTAGGATCCGTGCCAAGTACGGCAGCGCTGAGAGGGAGAACGTAAGTAGATCTTCAGCTGTCTGGAGAGGCCCTGTGCCTGGTTTGGGGAGGGAGGGCCTTTCTTCCGTGCAGGACACCAGTGAAAAGCACGTTCTGCCACCTCCCCTTTGTACCTGTGACTTTGACGCTCTTAGTCATTAGACGAGAGACACCAAGCCAGCCGGGTCTTACCTGGGGAGGGGCCAAAACAGGTCTGTCACTGGTGGGGGAGAAAGTGACTGGATGGGATTAGAGATCTGGAGAGAGGGAGAGGAGTGGGGAACTGGATGCTGTTTCATGAAAGTGCTTTGGAAGCAGAAATGGTACCAACGGGGGACAGCAAAGCTCCAGTCCCTGGCAGGGTCTCTCCTCACATCCACTCTCTGAAAATCAGGCCCCATGCATACAGGAGTCTCCTCACCCAGCACTGAAATGCAGCCACTTCTGGGATGGAACATGAGGTGTTTGCACAGCAACACTACACTACAGTCTAGGACAGGAAGTGGAGAAGAATCCGGTATCCCGCTGGCAGTTCGGGGGGAGCTGACAGGCAGTGCTCAAGTGGTGAGGGAAGATATAGGGGCTCCACTTTATATCCCGTTTCACTTGGGAGCAGTGAGAAGGTGGGATTATGGATGAGGTGTGGCCCAGCACCAGCCGTTGTGCAAAATGTCACTGGATTTTGAATGGCCACAAGTGCTCAGTACTTTGGTTTTGTGTCTCCGTTACAAGAAGGGCTTCCAACAGCACCGCACCTCTGAGGTTCGGGGGTGATTCGGAGGGAAGAGTGCCCCCTGACAGATTCAGCACAACTACTTCTTGCAGGGGGTCTCCCTTCCTGGGACTGAGCACTCTGGAGCTAACTTAGCTTGTGAGATCAGACGGTAGCCCAGCCTGAGATGATGGGAGACTGTCTGATCAGCCTTGGTGCCTTGTCCCCTCTGTAGAACTGTACTGTCTACAACGACACCACCATGCTGTGCTACGCTCCATCCATCGACAACCCGTCCCGGAGCCCCCCAGAGATCGGTGACCGCCCAGATGAGATTGGCTTTGTCATGGATAATGTCCAGGCGCTGCTGATTGTTAATACCACCAGCTTCGTCTATTATCCGGACCCCGTCTTCGAGCCCCTCAGCCCCTCTGGCATGCTGGAGCTCAAGCCCAGCTCTCCCCTTATCCTCAAGGTAAGCCCCCCTACAGCTCTTCTCCCCCATTGCCTGTGCTGCCCTATTGCAGCCCCAGATCTCTGGCTTCCTTTTCCACCCTGGGCCAGCAGTGCCTATACAGCAGGTCAGAGAACTCAAACGGGGATGGAATGGATCAATTCAGAGTCAGAGCTGCTGGCCCGGCAGCTGCTCTCTTGGGGGTTAAATGGATTGTTCTGGCCAGGTAAGTGGGGAAGGGGCGGTATTCCATGCCCAGCAGTGGGAGAGCCATAGAACCCCATTGTGCCCGTACAAACCCTCTGCCTGCAGGACAGGTGGGATTTTCTGGCTATAGGTAAAGGCTGATGCAGTTGGGGTCTGCTGCAGGAGGTAGGCAAAGGAGCGTGTTCCACGGAGATGGAAATCACGGAGTCTCCCTTTTCCAAACTGTCTCCCTCCCCCTAAGCAGTATGGGAAGGGCAGCATGGTTGGGACCCCTTGGCACCGGTGGGGTCGCGCTCCCCAGGTTACGAAGCCCTGGTTTAATTACCCCCATGGGGCGGGTGAGTATGTGGCACCTTTAGAACCTTGCAGAAGGGCTGTGGAGTGTTTTAGACGAGGGCACCCCCTGGTTAACCCTGTGTCTCCGTGGGTGGGAGGGGCGTTCCTCCTCTCAGAGCTCAGGGACAAAGTCATCCCTGGGGTAACTGCACTGCAATCAGGGAGCGTGCCCCAGGGGTTTGGCCCATTCTGGGTGCATCTTCTTTGTATCTCCTTGGCTCAGATTCCCACTCCCCCTTCACTTCTTGTTGGACCTGTATCAGGGACTACAGCGGAGCGGAAGGATCCCTGCAGCCTCCTGCTCTCCCTGGGGTTAGAAGGCTGAGGGAGAGAATTTGCTTGGTGATGGGAGAATCCAGCTGTGGGAGAACTAATGATCTCACTCCTTGTTCCCTTAAAGGGCCGGAACCTGCTCCCGCCGGCTGCTGGTAACTCCCGGCTGAACTACACGGTGCTGATTGGTGACACTCCCTGCGCCCTGACAGTCTCCGAGACTCAGCTCTTGTGCGAGTCGCCAAACCTCACGGGACAGCACAAAGTCACGGTAATGCAAACTGCCCCGACGGGCCTTTATGGGCCCTGGCATCCTCGCAGGTGCTGCCAGGACCGCACCATGCCATGCACTGGGCACTTGTTCTTCCCGCTGAACAAGCCTCGTGTGTCTGGGGCCCGCGACAAAGAGCCTCCAGCTCCAAAGCAGAGCTGGGATATGGTTTATCAGCCCTTGTCGGGTCCCACCTGAGTTCTGAGGCAGTGATAGCTGCATTTCCCCGCCCCGGCTGGGAGCACTTTCTGTAGCAAGACCCGAGGGGAGTCCCCTGGGCAGCAGCCAGCGCGCAGCACTGGGAATGTGCCTTGTGGCGTCCAGTCGTAAAAGCAGCCCAAGTTACCGAGAAGCACAGCTCTGCCATTGACAGCAAGTGTGTGCGTGTGTGTGCGGAGGATGAGGCATGGGCTGACATGCTGGACCCCAACCCCCTACTTCATAGCACCCTGCCATACCCCAGCCCTCAATCCCCTCCTGCATGGGGCCCTGCTGAATTCCAGCCCTGTCCTGCATGCGGCCCTGCCTTACCCCATCCTCCCTTAGTGAATGGGCCCTGCCATGCCCCCTTCCACTCCCTCCAGCATGGCACCCTGCTAAACCCCACTGCCCCAATCCCCTCCAGCTGGGGGCTCTGCCCTACCTAATGAAACTTTCTGTTGATGGTGTAACCCTAAACATGCCTCGTTCCCCTGGGCCATTCCCCTCTGGCTCAGCCCATGCTGCTGTGAGGGACAGAGTAGCCTGTTAAGCTGAGTGCATTGCTGGTGTGCTGTTCCTCTGCAGGCTAGGGCACTGGGCTCTGTAAAGATCCTCTGTAAAGAGGCCTGGGGGCCTCCCAAGGCACCTGACCTGGCACGGTGCTCACCGATGGTCGCTTTGGGGACAGCGCAGGCTGACACACGCCATCGTATGCCCAGCGGTAGCTCACGTTCAGCCTGGGACTTTAGGCTCCCCTTTTACTGAGTGGGGGGCAGTGCCTGGAGACAGAGGGGCTTAATCCCCTTCTGGCATACATTGGAGAGCATGCAGGGGCCCTTCCCCTTTCGCCCCCTGCCTGGCGCCAGCTGGCCACTGGTCCCTGTTGGGTAAGAGCTCAACAACACCGGATTATGTGCACATGCAGGGGCTTAGATCTGCTGGGAGGAGCCCCCAGCTGCCTGCCTCCCTAGTGCCCTGTCCCCCACCCCCAGTAGTCTGTTCAGAGGGGCTGAGTGCTTCAGCCAGCCCGCCACAAGCACGCTCCATTGTTACCCACACTCTGGGTGGGCCTGGCTGGACCTGCCAGCTCCGTTCCTTCCCTACTGGCCGCAGGAGACTCAGTCTGAGCCATATGGTCAAGGGGTTCCCGCCCCCTCACTTCCCCCAGCTCCTGGGTTAGCTTTAAGTCAGATTCTTTGTCAGGTTGTAGCTCAGCAGCAGCAGCGCTCAGGGTCTCAGTGCAGCCTTGTGTATTTGAAAGGGACCCAGAACGGTCCCCCCAGGCTCCTCATCCATCAGGGAACTCACTTTACATCCCATCTGTTATTGTAATGTTGTCTGAATGAGACATCAAACTCGCTGCCTGCTCCTCACAGGCGCTGACAACACACCAGCATGTCGTCTGCATCCCATTAAAGCTCTGCATGCGCTCGGACAAGCCCCTCGCACTGTAGCCCCTGCACCTGCTCTGCGGCCTGCCCCACGGCCTCCTCCAAACTACCTTCTGGTGTCAATGCCCCTCGGAAGTGAGGGTTCACTTTACTCACTGGGCTCTGCCCCGGCTGGCATGATAATGATCTGACCTTCCTATTACACACCTTGGACACATGCCACTTGTGTGGACACAGAGATCCTGCGGTCTGGGGGTCCCTGCTTTCTGAGAACCCCATTCCAGCATGCGCCTCCTCCCCCACAAGAAAGGGGAAGGAAGGGTCACTCCCCCCCCCCCTTTAAAGAGGGAATCACAGAAAGTAGGGCTGGAATGACCCTCAAGTGGTGATCTAGTCCAGCCTACTGCACTGAGGCAGGACTAAGTCAACCTTGGCCATCCCGACAGGTGTTTGTCCAACCTGTTCTGAAAAACCTCCAGTGACGGGGAGAGGCTCCCTGGAAGCCTATTCCAGAGCTTAACTACCCTTCGAGTTAGACCTTCCCCCCAATATCCAACATAAATCTCCCTGGCTGCAGATTAAGCTCCTTCTTGTCTTACCCTCAGTGGACACAGAGAACAATTGATCACAGTCCTCTGTATAACAGCCCTTGACATACGTGAAGACTGTTATCAGGTCCCCCCTTCAGTCTGCTTTACTCAGGACTAAGCATGCCCAGTTTTTTTAACCTTTCCTCACAGGTCGTTATCCAAGTCATTAATGAAAATATGGAACAGCACCGGACCCAGGACAGACTCCTGCCGCCCCCACTAGATGCCCCTCGCAGTGGCAGTGAACCACTGATAACTACTCCATGATTTTCCAACCTCCATTGTCCACCCCCCCGACAGTCACTTTACCTAGACCACGTTTCCCTAGTTGGCTCCTGGGGATGTCATGGGGGCTGATGAGCTCCAGTGGTGGTGGCAGGCCCTCCCTGCCCCTTTCCAGCTGGAAAAACCCTTCTGATCACAACCTGCCTCAGTTAGGAGAGGCGCCTTGACCCACCCACCCCGAGCTAAACCCGCTCTTGACCTCTTCCCCATGCCAATGGGAAGTCTCCCCGACTCACCCAGCTGCCAAACCCTCCTGTCCCCAGATGCGTTTTGGGGCATATGAGAGTCGGCCGGGGGCTCTGCAGTTCTCTCTTTGTATAGCATCCCCCAGCCTGTAGGGTGGCAGGTGGGTGGAAGAAGGGGGCACAGAGCCCTCTCAGCAGGGAGGCGAGCCACTCCTCAGCCCTTAGCACTAACGTGAAGCCCTTTCCCTCCCATACGGCTCAGATCAAGGCTGGAGGGTTTGAGTTCTCCCCGGGGACGCTGCAGATCTACTCAGACAGCCTCCTGACACTGCCTGCCATCATCGGGATTGGTGGCGGAGGCGGCCTCCTCTTGCTCATCATCATCATCGTCCTCATCGCCTACAAGCGCAAGTCCCGGGATGCCGACCGCACCCTGAAACGCCTGCAGCTGCAGATGGACAACCTGGAGTCCCGCGTGGCCTTGGAGTGCAAGGAGGGTGAGTCAGTCTCTGCTTCTCTCCCCACGGCTTCCCAGCTTCAGCCTGTCCCCACCTCTCAGCCCCTTCACCTGCCTTGCCAGCTCTGCCCCCTCTGGGTCGTTGGTTTCTCCTCTTGTGTTTGCTCCAAGACTCTCTGTTCACACCCTACCGTTTGGTGAAGGAGGTAGCAGTACAATGGACATCCATGATCGCTCAGCCAAGATCCCCAGGTCAGATGTTCAGGGTATTGATGTTCACATGCAGGCAGGCAGGCTCATTTCTATAGAGACTCCCATGAAAGCCCCCATCCTCTGCAGGGTTGTTGGGTCCTTTCCCTGGTTGCTTCTGCATTCCCATAGGGTGCTGCGTGTGCATTTGCAGGCAGCAGGTCCCTATCCGGAGTGCCGCAGCGTGTTCTAGCTCTTGATGTGTCCGTTAACAGCGTCTGGTCCCAGCGTGGGACAAGGAACCCCCCTGTATATGACACAGGGCTGATGTATGGTCTCACCACAGTGACAGCACAGTATGTTGCAATGCACCATCCTGGTCTTATGGCACAAGGGTCTTTACTGGACAGGTGTTTCCTATGTGCTCCCTTCTCTTTCATATCCCCCAGTCTCCTGCTCTGCAAGCACCACGTCCGCTTGCAAAGCTTCATGCGCACCTACGGCATGTGCTAACTCACTGCACACAGAACAGCCTGGTAAATCTGCCCTCTCGTCACAGTGCTGTGGGCCTCGTGCTCCTGATCTACAGGGACCTTCCCCTGTTCTAAGCCACCCTTGGGACCGGAGATCCGAGCAGGCAAAGTGACTTTGTTAGGGGGGAACTTAACTTATTTTTAGTAGGATTTATTTTTTCGGTTAAGGATTTTATGTTTTTAAAGTGTAAAAGAGGACAAAAGAGGGTAGAGAAACCTGCCTGAAAAGGGCCTTGAGTCTCTCATTATGTGACAGAGGGATGCTGCGAAATTGGACAGAATGCCTCTTATGATCCTGCCGATAAAACCTAATTGCCCATTATCGCTGCAAGCCAGTGCCTGGGGCCGTGACCCTGCCAACTGCAGCCAGCCCAGAGGCTGGGGGAGAAGCGGGCACCTAAAACGAGATAATAAAAAAGAAAAACCCCCTAAAAATCCATGTAGATGGCAATAGTGACAGAGAGAGGGGAGGGTGGAGGGGATCTCGTCTCCTCTTCCACAGCTGGCAGATAAAAGGATCTGCTTTTAATTAAAAGGCGCAATCTCTTCCCTGCCTTTTCTCTTTTCTAGTCCCTCTAGTTACAGATAAGATAGCGAGCCTTTCAAGCTGACGTTTGTTTTTTCTCATCAGGCTGACAAGCCTGCAACCCTCTGCCTAGCTTCCAGCTCCCTTTAAAGTGCTGTTAATTTGATTTCTCTGTGGTTTTTTTCTCTTTCCCTTATACAGTGCTAGAGATTCCCCCCCATCCCCAAAGCCTTCCCCCATGGGTACCATTAAAGGCACAGGACACCATTTCCCCCGCTCCGTCTAGCACGAGCTCAGGCTGTGCCTGTTCTTACCCCAGGGTTTGTGTTGGGCTTTTCTCTCTAATGTTATTTAGGTCAGAATGAAATGAGAACATTCTTGTGGTTTAAACCTCTCTCTCGCCCAGCATCTCTGCCCTGTCGTTCACAGCCGCCTACAGGTTTCTTACATATGTGCACGTAGAAAGGGGGTTAGAGCCGAGAGGCTGAGGCTTCAGGACTCTCAGGTTCTATTCCCGGCTCTGCCACCGATTTGCTGTGTGACTCCGGGGAGGTCATGTCCCCTCTCTGTGCTTCTACTTTGCCATGTGTAAAATGGAGATAAGGGCACTGCCCCTCCTGACAGGGTGGTGTGAGACTGAGCTAATTGATGTCTGTAAATTGCCTTGAGCCCATCTGATTACCGGTGCTAGGGACAGAGGGCAGCCCCCACTATTCTAGATCTGTGGGGCTCTTGTATTTTGCTGGCAGCAGTGTGGTAGCTCTGACCTCCCCTATTGACCTCCTGCAGGCCCATGGTCCCCTAACACAACTCTGCTCTTTCCATCCCAGCCTTTGCCGAACTGCAGACAGACATCCACGAGCTGACGAACGACTTAGACGGGGCTGGCATCCCCTTCCTGGACTATCGCACCTACGCCATGAGGGTCCTCTTCCCCGGGATAGAAGACCATCCTGTGCTGAAGGAGATGGAGGTGTGGTAATGTGTGTATGTGTGTCTGTCTGTCTCTCTGATCCTTCACCCTGGGGACACCTGCCTCTGGGAGCTGCGCTTCATGCCCGTCTGCTGCAGGGTTCACCGTTGCGCCTTCTACCTTCATTTTTAGTGAGGAAGTCTTGGAAGTTTCAGTGAATGATGGGAACTCACAGGTCTGGGCTCAGCAATGGATGGGGAGAGATTACTGGCTCAGGAGTGACTCTGGCCACCCATCCAAGGAGATTGCAACATGCTGCAGTGGGCAGAGACTCTATTCTGGCAAAAGTCCATGTTCTTTACAGACCACGGAGGAGCATCCTTCATGGCAACCTGTCCATGCAGTGTCCTCTGCCAGAGCTCTTGGGGTCTGGATTTGTAACATCTGGGTTTTCCAGCCAGGAGCGACTGAGGAGATTGCATGTACACTGTTCTGAAACCTCCCTCTTGGTTCTCCAGGACCCCCATGGTAAAACTGGGTGACACTGGGGTTTCCTCTCTTGGACAGAGAGGTTTACTCTGCTATGGTGCCCTGTGACTCCTTAACCGAGGGATGAGAGCTTACAGGACTGCAATGCAGCATAGCAGAGGAACCCAATGCAATCTTGGGCTGTGTATTTTTTAACACAGTGTATCATTAACCTGCAGAGCTCATTGGCACAGATGTCACTGAGGCCAAGAATTAGCAGGGTTCAAAGTAGGATTAGCTATTTCTACGGATAATGAGAAGATCCACAGGTATGTTAGAGAGGAACAAAATGTCTTTATAAGGGATATAAACCCCCAAGCTTCAGGGCAATTAGCTCGGTGCTAAGGGCCAGATTTCAAAAGCACTCAGCCCCCACTGAGAACAGATGGAGTATAGTGTTAAGTGACAAGAGTTAAAAAGGAACTTCCTCTGTAGTCAGGTTATTCCACAAATGTCCATGATAGTGTTTCTTCACCTTGTTCTAAAGCGTCTGGTACTAGCTTTTGTTGGAGGTGGGCCACCAGTCTGATCCAGTCAGGCAATTCTTATGTTCCTGTCTCATCCCCAGAGTCCAGAGGAGCCGGTCCCTGTCTGTGCGGCTCCAGGGAGGCAGTGCCTGGGGCAGTCAGTACAGTTCTGGGTACCGTGGTACCAGAAAGATGTTGACAAATTGGAGGGAATTCAGGGAAGAGCAACAGAAAGGGGAAAGTTTGGAAGAGTTAAGTGCATAGCGAGGCTGAATGGCGACAGGAGGAGGGAGAGTGGACCCATCTAGAGACACGTGAAGGGAAAACCCCAAGGAAGCAGAGGAGCTGTCTGGGGCAGTTTGGGGGAGGGAGTATAATGAGGCGTAATGGGATGACGTTGAGTAAGAAAAGCGCAGGAGTGTTTTTCTGATCGCTAGGTCTGCTGGCCTGTGGAATAGTCTCCTGAGGGAAATGGCAGAAGTCCCCTGGCTTGGCACACTGGAAGCTCTGAGTGAACAACGCACTAGGAAATACACAGTAGAGAAGCATCCAGTGCTGGTCTCAGGGAGTGAGGCTGGTGCTGCTGACTAGGCCTGGCTCATCTCTCTTGCTGGTGATTCCGAGACTCTAACCCTTGTGCTGCTTGTATTGTTCTGCCCTGCAGTGGGAAGGTCATTGCAGCCATAGAGCGATAATACAGTTCACCAGCTGGCTTTTCCCAGGCACTGAAGCATGGGCTCAACCTGTTCCCGTCCTTCTGGGGGACCACAGATCACCCAACCAGCAGCTGCTTCCATCACTGTTGTCCCCTTCTTATCCCTCACCTTGTCTCCAGGAGGGTGACCCTGCAGCCTAGCTATAGCACTCCTAGGGCTGTGTGCTTGCCACCCGCTTCCCCTCTGGGAAGTGTTGCGCTTTCATTCCCACCTGGGGAGAGGGTTGCTCTTCCCTGCCACAGACCTGCATTGCCACCTTCCACGCCCCACTTTATTCCTCTGCGGCTGCACTGACCAAGTTTCACCCAGCTAGGCCTACGTTGTCAGCTGGGCAAGAGCCTGGGCCACACCTCATCTGCATTAGGTGGAGCAGACTACATCTGCCCTTCCTTTTAACTGGGACCTGGAGACCACCAGCATGATCAAGACGGGTCTTTGCATATCTGCGGGGGCTTCACTTCCTTGTCTAAGACAAGCATGGCTGCATTTATGCTGCCCCTTCTCCACAGCTCCTGAGCACATGGTCTTGGACACCAGCCTGTCCCTCTGTGATGCATCGTGCCACGTGCCGGTCAACGTGAGCACAGGGAGGCCACTGCATGGCTACCACACTCACTGACATTAATATCAATATTCATATTAATATCATTGCCGCTGTCATTTTCTACTGCACTTGATTTATTCAATTGGGTTTGTTTGATGCATGACCGGCTGCTCATTTCCAGCAGACTTGTCCGACATCATCCACCTTCCCAGCTCCATGGCTCCTCCCTGCAGAAGAGCATCTTGTCCCATCTCCCCCTGCTCCCCAAACCAGCTCCCCCTTCCCTCCCAGCCTCACAATGTCTGCTTAATTTAGTGCATGCAAGTGCACATAAATTGGCTTCTGGTTTTCCTCAGTACCAAGGTTGCTCTTGATTGGAGTGGTGCGGGGTGACCTTAGCTTCCCCTCGCTGCTGACCGGACACAGTAATTAATGTTGATATAGACTTCAGAACATGTTTAGGAGAAGTAATCGGCCCTGGTGCAGGATGCAGAGTAATTAATTACAGGGAATCAACCCCTTACAACTGCAAATGCACATGCATTCATTGTAACCCAGATGGCTGCTGCTACTGTGATCTGGCTCTCTCAGTGGGGTGGGTTGTAGTTCTATCTCCCGTGCTCCCTTTAGTCCCTACCCTCAACGTGGCGGGGGGTTGGGGGAGAGGCACTTATCCTGGCTTTCACCACAGAGTCCCAGTGTTCATGGATCTACCTTCTCCCAGGCGTGCAGTTAGGCTCAGACAGTCCTGGCCTGGCCGTGGGGCACTGTACTGTTACCACACAGCACAAAGGTGTCGTTCCCCCCTGTGCTTCACAGCACATGATGAAGAGGTCAGAGAGACCCTGACCCTTTCTCATTTTCCATTGTAACCAGGGCTTTAGTCAGCTTGGGCCATCGGTGGGGAGGGGCTAATTCTTGGCAAATAAACCTGCTACTAAGAGCTATGAGGGGGCTGCCTCTTCATAACTATCTTGCTGCCTCTGCTGGCTCTCCATTCCCAAGCTCACCCAGCCCGTTCCATTGTCCCCTTCTGCTCCCCTGGATCTGACACAGGCATGAATGTTCCCCAAACCCAGACACTCCTGGAAATGACAGATGACAGTCGTGAGAGAGGGGAGTGAGTCCCCCTCACAGGCAGGATGGGTTGGGGGATGGGAGCCTGCAGCTTGGACTTGGGACACCTGGGTGCAGTGCCTGGCTGACAGCAGGGTGTGGTGAGGATAAAATGAAGGTGGGCGCTCAGAGGCTATGGTGATGAGTATCTAAGTACTAGGTAGATGAATGAACTCCTGTGTGTTGGGTGTGAGCTAATGGGCAGGGCAGACCCTTTACTGGTGGAGTCTTCCCGTGGCGTTGCCAGCCTTAGCTAGTGATGGGAGCCACACGTGGGCTGGCTGAGTAACTCTGGGGCGCACAGTGGGAATCCTGGGCTCTGCCCCTCGCTATTTGCCTCTTGCAGAGGAGAAGTATTATTTGTCAACTCAGGTGAAATAGAAAAACCCTTGTCTGGCTCCCCAGCCATAGACAGTGCTGCCCTTCCCTCTGTGCATGAGAGAGTGGTGTGGGGACAGAGCAGGGCAGGAGGAGCTGGGGAGATTTGGAGAAGATGGATTTTCTTCACAAGGACCTGTACTCATAGCCGCGGGGTTAAGCCAGCGACAGCTCTTGGGCTGAGGCGCAGTAGGGGGTATAAGACACACATGGGTGTATAGCGTAGAGGTACTGCCGGACAAAGGTCTCTTTGTTTCTGTTATAAATGAAGTGTTTTCAGGGGGGTCGTGAGCTGCATGTGAAAATTGCCCTACCCAATGGCGCTCCTCACTGCCCAGCATGACAGCGCGGTTCTAGGCTCCGCCCTCTCACTTTCTCTGTTTCATGCTCAGCCCCTGAACGATGACGTGTCTGAAGTCCCATTGCTCAGCCGTGATGCCCCAGCTGTGACAGAGCCAAGCCAGTGAGAGTGCAGCTGATGTTTCTGTTCTACTGTCAGTGCTACCTGCCAGCTTCCCGCTTTCCTGTCTGTTTAGGTAGCCCCAGCGAACTTAGCTCACTGGGCAAAGCTTCCAAACTAGAGCTGGCCCTAGGAGGTGAGGCTTGGGTCTGGATCTGGATTTAGGCTTAGGCTGGAGTTTGGGACTGACAGTTCCAAATCCCCCTGAGCTTTTGGCTCCGTACAGTTGGATGTCAGGTCAGCTGCTGTTGGGAGATTTTTGCCAGCTTAAAATGTTCTCACAGCCGAGCTGGAACCAGAAAACAGGCCCCTTCTGGGTTTGAATCCAAACTGTGAGGGCAAATTCAGATGCAAGGATTTGACTCCACCTCCTCCCCCCGCCTAGAATTCCTAGGGTGTATTCCGGCCCATCTCAGCCTTGCTTTTGGCAGTTGGTTTGCAGTGACCCCACTCTGTCTGCTATTGCTTCCTCAGTTAGCCGGGAGGGGGTGGGGGTGGGGGTGGGGGGTGGCAGAAGTTAAAGGGCCAAGTTGGGTCAGGGGCGGCTCTACCTTTTTGGCCGCCCCAAGCAGTCATGCGCGGGAGGCGCCCCGGAGCCGCGGGAGCAGCGGACCTCCCGCGGGCATGACTGCGGAGGGTCCGCTGGTCGCGCGGCTCGGCTGGACCTCCCGCAGCTGCGGATGGTTCGCAGGTCCGGCGGCTCCGCTTGAGCTGCCGCAGTCATGCCTCCGGGAGGTCCAGCCGAGCCGCGGGACCAGCGAACCGTCCGCAGTCATGCCTGCGGGAGGTCCACTGGAGCCGCGGGACGAGCGCCCCCTCCGCAGTCATGCCTGCGGCAGGTCCGGTCGTCCCGGGGCTCCGGTGGACCTCCCGCAGGCATGACTGCAGCAGGTCCACCGGCCCAGCCTGCCGCCCCCCCCCGGGAAAGGGCCGCCCCACGCGCGTGCTTGCCGCGCTGGGGTCTGGAGCCGGCCCTGAGTTGGGTGGCTGGGGATAGAACTTACTGCTAGGAGAGAAGAGATGAAATTGAATCAATGACAATTTAGGCGGAATATCAGGAAACCTTTCCCAGCGAGGAGACCTGCTAGACAGTGGAATCCTTTCCAAAGAGAAGGGATGGAAACCTCATTGAAATCTAGACATGACAAAGCCCTGGAGAAGTAACTGCAGGGGATAGTTCTGCACTGGTCTTTTCCAACTCCAATTTCTGTGATTTTAAACATACTGCACTCCGAATGCAAGAGAGAGCATGTGGGCTTGGTTGGGAAGTGAAGTGTTAAAAGTTTCAAGGGAGAAAAAAAACCCAGATTAAATAAAGCAAATACAGTTGTGTAAGCTTCATATAATGTAATCAGGTTTGCTTTTATTTGTCCCCTTAATCAGAATGAGTGTAACACTAGCTATTACAAGTGACGGGGAAGGAGCTCTTCCCCACACACACTAATCCGAAGCCAAGTCTTAGAGCCGTCATTAACAGCTCTCTTTTGCTTTGGGTTTGTGTGGGTTTTGTTTTTTTCCGTTGCTTTGTGTGAATTTAAGCCTGATTAAATATTTAATTCTTTATTGTTCATTTACTTCTGCTACTGATCAGTGAGTTAGACACAAAGCCGCAGCAAAGCGGGGAAGCGGGCTCATTGAGGGCGCGCTCAGTGACACCGTGTGTGACAGATGCTTTGCGCTCTGCCCCGCTGTCCTCTTCCATCACCTGCGCAAGACCCTGATAAGATCGCCGGGGCTGGACAGGACCAATTTCCTAGCTTATCAAGCTTTGGCTGCTCCACTAGCTGGGAACACGGGTCCGATAGGATCGTGCCATCTGATCCCTGCATCTCCCAGCCAAGCAGCGGACGATGTTTATTTTGAAATTGTAGCCTGAGCCCATCTGAAATCAGTCAGTGTGTCAGAAATGTGGCAGGCAGCCGGCTCTCCATGCTCAGACCCATATCAAAACCCCTGGGGGAGAGTTGAATGCTGAAGGCAGCGGTGCCACCTGCCTGCCCTCTCCCCGAAGAATCTCTCCCTCTTTCTCACCCTTCCTTTCAAGGGCTTCGCTGCCAGAGCGACTTTAGCACTAGCCAAAAGTACCGGAGTGCTAGCCTAGGACTTGGGAGACCTGTGTTCAATTCCCTGCTCTGCCACAGACTTCCTGTGTGACCACGAGCAAGTCACGAAGGGTGGGTGCACACCAGCACTGTTTCAAACCACCTGTCAGTGCGCACTAGGGAGCTCGTAGTGCACGTCAGCTGGGTCCAGGCAGACTGTTAGCACGACAGGCTGGAGCTTTACAACCCAGCTTGCACGACAGTAAGTGCTTGTATAGACATGCCCTTATTCTCTCCAGGCCGCAGTTCCCCAGTTGGAAGATTCCCCCAGCTGGAACAGGGGAGGGATAGCTCAGTGGTTTGAGCATTGGCCTGAGAAACCCAGGGTTGTGGGTTCAGTCCTTGAAGGGGCCACTTAGAGATCTGGGGCAAAAATCAGTACTTGGTCCTGCTAGTGAAGGCAGGGGGCTGGACTCGATGACCTTTCAGGGTCCCTTCCAGTTCTATAAGATAGGTCTCTCTCTCTCTCTCTCTCTCTCTCTATATATATATATATATAAAAAAGATGGAGATAATAGTACCACCTGACTTAAGGGGTACTGCCTGAGGGTTGGGAAGTGCTCAGATACTACAGGAAGGGGGCCATCTAAGTAGAGAGATGTGCAGAGAGACTGTCTCTCTGCAGGGCAGATACAACACCGGGGTAGGTTCCTCACCTCTGCCATGCTGGGACTCCTTGTAGGAGCAAGTTCAGTCTCCATCATCCATTCATGGTTTGGCCATTCTGCTGAGATTGCCAGCAAGAGGCCAGTGAGTGCCGTGTGAGGTGGACACCTGGGCTGTGACCCACAAACCCATGGTCACCCAAACTATCCAACAGCCACTCGCTGGTGATGAGAGAAAGGGGAGGTTCGTCCCGTGGGAAATGCCCAGAGTTTAGAATTAGTTTCTGCTGTGGAACATTAAGTTGAAACATTGGGAAATTTCACAGAATGAAAAATGCCAAAAAGTTTCAATCTCAGCAAAATAATGGGAGGCGTCAAAGCCCCATTTTTCATTTCAAGCTGACATTTTGAAATGAAAAATGTTGCTTGGTTTCAAACGTTGGCTTGAAACGACATTTTCATTTTGATTCCCCTGATCGGAAAATGGGGAAAAAATTCATTAACATTGACATTTTCCCACGGAAAATACTTTACTTTGATGAAACCATGTTTTCCAATGGGAAGACTTTGAGTGTGAAATATTTCATCCATCTCTAGTAACAACTGTCATTCACTGCTGACCAAAACTGGTTGGTACTGGAGAGGTGGAGGTAGAAGTCTCCATACTTCACCCCCTCAGTCAGCCAGCTCCCCCTTCTTTCCCTCCCTGGGTTTCCTGCCCAGACACATGCGTGGCTGACTGCTGTACAGAACCAAGCATGCCCTGAAACGTAATGAATCTCAAGGATACGGGAAGTATTTTGGGCTTCTTGTGCTGAGATCCAGCCAGAAAAGTTTGGACACCTATGTCCTTTAGCGAGCTCAGTATTTTGGCAGTTCTTTAATTTGGAAAGGTAGGAAAGGGGGAGATGTTTTCTTATGCTGCAGAACGTCCAAAGAGCTGCACCGAGGTCTTTGCTGGGTATAGTGTGAATTCAGCTTCTCATTGGATAGGAGATTGGAAGTTAGACTGTGAGTGTGCGCCTGCGCCTGCGCCCTCGCTCACATAAATTCAGTGACATTGTTAGCCTGACAAATGCACGTTGCCAAAGTGTAAAAAAGCACCAATCCATCGAAGTCTCTGAGAGGGGAAGGTAAGGCTGCATGCTGGAGAGGGAGAATGAGTCTCTGGACATTCTATTCTAATCTAGCCATTGCAACTGCCCTGAAGGCATCTCTTTGCAGATAGGCTCTTCTTGTTCACCGCTCAGGCAGTGCTTCGCTGCTGCTCAAACAGCCTTACTCCACTGTGGGCAGAGAGGTGGCATGTGGCCAGTCACTAATACAGAGCATGTGTTGAAGAAACAGGTTCCCAGTAGTGACCTCTGCAAGGGCATCTTGGCTCCCAGGGCACTGTGAATGTAGGGGCAAGGCTGTCCGGTGTAGTCCGATAGCACTTCCCCTCTTCGTACCTTGAGCAACAGCTGGGGGAGGATCTTCTAGGTTCCCTGTGTTTTTTAACCCTTTCGTTTTCACTCTTGCAAACCCCACCCTCCCTCAAACCCTACCTCATTGGAGGCTGGATGTACTCTGTCTGGAGCCTGGCAGTACCAGGTGGTGGCTTGGGGAGGTGAGGGGTATCAATCTAGAGGGATGGTGCCTCAGGCTGTTCATATGGAGGGGACATTGGAGGTAATTCAATCTAAGGGAGCTGTCTGCTGTGCCGTGAAGGCTGTATGGCATGCTCCCAGTTTGTATTAACCTGAACTGAGCCCAGAGGCACTGTCACCCGCACATGGACAGTATATATGCCATGCACAGCCGGGTAGCTATGTGGAATTACATGAGGAAAACTGTGCCCAGATAATAGCAAGGGGGTGACACACGAAGGTCAGTTCTGAGTTCCCAACTAATAGAAATAAAAGCAGAAGAAGATGGCTGATAGAGTTGGAGGCCTGGGGAGACTTCCCTGTAAGGAAAGATTAAAAAGACTGAGTTTAGACATGAGACAATAAGAGAGGATGCAATGGCAGAGAGAAGGGAAATCAGGCTCCTCTTTATTATTATTATTATTTATTATTTATTATTTGTGTTACTGTAGTGCTTAGATAAGGCAACAAGACAGTCAGTGAACTAGCAAGGCAGCCAATTGAAAACTGACAAAAGGAAATCCTTTTTGACACAATGCTTATTTGATCTGTGGAACTCATTGCCACAAGGTATCTTTGAGGACGAAAGCTCAGCAGGAATAAGAAAAGATGAAACATGCCTGTTGATAGAGAAAGCACCCTCGCTTATATTAGATACAGTTGCATTTTGCTTAGAAGCACTATAACCTTCATGCTTTCTGGCGTATGCCAATCACTGACTGATGGGGTTTGGAAGACACTTGCCAATAGAATCATAGAAGATTCTGCTGCCCTCCTTCCTTTTATTAGGATCCTGAACTTGATGGTCTCATGGTCATTGCTGCCCAGGTTGCCACCCACTTCTACTTCCCCAACCAATTCTTCCCTGTTTGTGAGCAGCAGGTCAAGAGGAGCACGGCCCCTAGTTGGTTCCTCCAGCACTTGCACCAGGAAGTTGTCTCCAGCACTCTACAAAAACTTCCTGGATTGTCTGTGCACTGCTATATTGCTCTCCCAGCAGATGTCAGGGTGATTGAAGTCCCCCATGAGAACCAGGGCCTGTGCTTTGGAAACTTCTGTTAGTTGTCCGAAGACAGCTTGTCTACCTCATCCTCCTGGTCTGGTGGCCTGCAGCAGATGCCCACCATGACATCACCCTTGTTGCTCTCTCCTCTAAACTTAACCCAAAGACTCTCAACGGGTTTTTCTCCAGTTTCATACTGCAGCTCTGAGCAATCTTACTGGTGCCTTACATACAGTGCAACTCCTCCACCTTTTCTCCTGCACCTGTCCTTCTTGAACAGTTTATACCCATCCATGACAGTGCTCCAGTCAATGTGAGTTATCCCACCAAGTCTCTGTTATTCCAATCACATCATAGTTCCTTGACTGTGCCAGGACTTCCAGTTCTTCCTGCTTGTTTCCCAGGCTTCCCACATTCGTGTACAGGCACCTAAGATAACTAGCCGATTGCTCTACTTTTTCAGTATGAATCAGGAGGCCTCCCCAGTTGCATCCTCTTCCATGTGTTTCCTCCCGGTATCTCACTTCCCCACTTACCTCTGGGCTTAGGTCATCATCCCTTTGCGAACCTAGTTTAAAGCCCTTCTCACTATGTTAGCAAACCTGCCTGCGAAGGTGCTCTTCCCTTTCTTCGTTAGGTGGATTCCATCTCTTCCTAGCAATCCTTCTTCCTGGAACAATATCCCATGGTCGAAGAATCCAAAGCCCTCTCTCTGACACCACCTGCATAACCATGCATTTACCTCCACAATTCGATGGTCCCTACCTGGGCCTTTTCCTTCAACAGGGAGGATGGTTGAGAACACGACTTGGGCCTCAAACTCCTTTATCCTTCTTCCCAGAGCCACGTAGTCTGCAGTGACCTGCTCAAGGTCATTCTTGGCAGTATCATTGGTGCCCACATGGAGAAGTAGGAAGGGGTAGCGGTCCGAGGGCTCGATCAGCAGACATTCCATCACATCCTGAATTCTAGCTCCAGGCAAGCAGCACGCTTCTCGAGTTTCCCGGTCTGGACAGCAGATGGATGACTCCTTCCCCATTAGGAGGGAGTCCCTGACCACCACCACCTGTCTCCTTCTCTTGGGAGTGGTGGTCATGGAACTCCCATTCCTAGGACAATGCATCCCATGCCTTCCAGTCAATGGGGTCTCATTCTGATCCCATCTGTCAGATGACTCTTTCAAACCATTATCCACCGTAGAACCTGTGCAGAGAGCCTGAAAACGGTTTCTTACCTCTATCTGCATTGGGGGTACAAGGGTTCTCCTCTTTCTTCTTCTGGAGGTCACATGCTGACAGTTTTCTTCCCCATTCTGCACTGCCCTCTCAGATTCTTCAGCATGCTGTGCTGCAGTACCAAATGCTGACTTCTGTCCAGAAAATCTTCCTTTTCTCTGATGCAACGCAGGGTTGATACTTGGGTCGCTAGTCCTTTAACCTTCTCCTCCAATATGGAGACCAGCTTGCACTTCCTACAGACGAAGTTGCTTCTATCCTCTGGGAGAAAGACAAACATGGCACATCCTGTGCAGGTCACAACAGCTGATCGCTCACTATCCATAATGTCTTCTTTCTAAGAGCCTCTTCAGATGTTGTATTTACTGCTCACAGAAGCCTGAAAGGCAAAAAAAAAACCCTTTGTGGGAACTCCCCCCAAGCAAACTCTCAGGCAAACACCCTCTGTTTACCTGTCCTCTGTTCGCCACAGATTAGTCCAGAATTGTTCACTAGGGGGGTTCTTTCCCCTTCCTCTAGAGTAACCAGTACTGGCCACTGCTAGAGACAGGGTGCTTGCTAGATGGGCAACTGGCTATACCTGGTATGACGATTCCTATATTCCTTGATCCCCCGCTGCCGTGCCTCTGCCATGCAGCCTGCCTGGTAGTGCCCGTGAAGTCAGATGTGCTTCTCTGAGCTCTCTGCATTGCTGAGGCACAGGATGGGAAGGAGAGTAAGTCCAGGACACTAACAAGGTGCACTGCCCCTTCTTTCTCCAGCACGTCTGCTCCCCAAGCCTGACTCAGGGTGATTGTTTTGTCCCCTCAGGTCCAGGCGAATGTGGAGAAGTCCTTGAGCCTCTTTGGGCAGCTCTTGAACAAGAAGCATTTCCTGCTGACCTTCATCCGCACCTTGGAGGCGCAACGCAGCTTCTCCATGCGGGACCGGGGCAACGTGGCTTCCCTAATCATGACAGCGCTGCAGGGGGAGATGGAGTATGCCACAGGCGTGCTGAAGCAGCTCCTCTCAGACCTGATCGAGAAGAACCTGGAGAGTAAGAACCATCCCAAGCTGCTCTTGCGGAGGTGAGTGTCTGTCTAAAATACATGCTTTGCATGGACTCTGATGGAGCCTCCCCACCCCGTGCTATCGGTACAAAAAGTGCACCATGATCTTCATCGCTGGTGTACGACGCTCCATGAAAGTCCCACCGTGTCTGTGCCTCTGGTGGTGATTCCTGCTCACCCGCCACAGACACTTCTCAGCGAGGGGGCAGCATCAGTGCTGATGCCATTGGCCACGGTGGTGTATCAGAGCATCTTGTTCTGCAGTGTGAAAGCAGAGGTGTTCTGTCCACTGCTCTAGCCTGTGGTTCTGTGGTTCCTTGTGGTCAAACTCCAGAGGGCACAGCAGTTTGGCACGTGAGCCGCTGCCCTGCTCCTGCCTCCTCACCCCTGTGTACGCCTGTTCATGTATTGAAAGTGCACTGGGCCCCCCTTTTCTGATGTGAGGTGTCTTCTCCATCAGCTGAGTTGGTGGCAGCATCCAGTGGATATGACCCTTGGTAAAGCATTTCCTCGGTTGTGTGAGAGATTCACTCAGAAAGATTTCTCTGCGTGAGGCGGGTGTGGGACCTTGGGAAAGGCTCCCTGAGTTTCGGATAGTCGGGTGCTCGGAAGTCATGCTTTATTTCAGTGCCTAGAGAACACTGCAGGCAGGGGCGGCTCCAGGCCCCAGCACGCCAAGCGCGTGCTTGGGGCGGCATGCCGCGGGGGGCGCTCTGCCGGTCGCCGGGAGGGCGGCAGGCGGCTCCAGTGGACCTCCCGCAGGCGTGTCTGCGGAGGTTCCGCTGGTCCCGCAGCTCCAGTGGAGCATCCGCAAGCACGTCTGCGGGAGGTCCACCGGAGCCGCGGGACCGGCGACCGGCAGAGCGCCCCCTGCGGCGTGCCGCTGTGCTTGGGGCGGCAAAATGGCTAGAGCCGCCCCTGACTGCAGGTTTGTTTTTAAGCCAGGGATTTAGAAGCTATTTGGGAGCAGTTGCTTTCTGCAGTTCTTTGATGTCAGATCGAACCCTTCAGTGCTGGAGATGGAGCTTTCTCAGCGTACAAGGCTGTTCCTTGGAAATGAAACCCTCAATTTCTTCTACTCCCTTGACAACGTGTTTTTCCCTGCTGGGTCCCTCGTGCAGTAATTCAAACTTCCCTATGAGACCTTTGCCTGTGGATTTCCTCCTCACCCCATCCTGGCTCTGGCTGCTTTGAGGTGTAGGGAGAGGCCAGACATGCCCATCCTTCTGTGCTGCCTTTGCAGGCTTCCCAAATTGGCCAATATCAGGTGTCCAGCACCTGTGGGTTCCTCGGCTCGAGGTTAGCCAGGATTCCCTCCAGGTCTGCCATTGGATGGGTGCTGTGTTGTATCGGTCGTGGCGCAGGGCCCCTGCCACATGTACGTTAGACGGCAGGCTGCAGTGGCAGGAGCCACTGGCAGTACCAACACATTGGACCTGTAACTTGTTGGTTCCCACCTAGTTTTTCAGCAGCGTGCTGTGCCACCCATCTGTGGCTGTGTGAGTTATCTGTGACCCTGACTGCCTCGGGTGCAGCCGCGAGCCCGGCTGGGATGTGTGTGCTTTCCTATCTGCCTTCCCTTCTATTGGTGTGCGCCTGGCATGGAGGCTGGGAGCCATGAGGCTGGGGGACATTTCCTCCTTGTCCCGGCTGGGGTCTCGGTGCTGACTGTCCGTCAGCTGAGGTGACTGAACTGGGCAGGACTCAACTGGAAGCCTGTTATTGCTGCTGCTTTTGGAAATGGAGGGGAGTCACAGTTGAGTGAGGAATGGAGCTTCCTCCCCTGCCAG
This sequence comes from Mauremys mutica, assembly GCF_020497125.1. NCBI lineage: Eukaryota > Metazoa > Chordata > Testudines > Geoemydidae > Mauremys > Mauremys mutica. The sequence continues at coordinate 21,742,369 of NC_059078.1, read as the reverse complement.
AGCCTGAGCCCTCTGTCTCCAGAAGGCTCCCAGTGCCTGGCTAGCATGAGGGAGGGAAAACACATCCATGCTTTCCCCAGTGCTAACTCTGGGGCTTCTCATTTGACTTATGTGAGAAGACGTCGAATGAGTGGGGGAGGTGTTGGCATCATGCACTAAAGGCAAATTGATCCATGGCTAACAGCTGCTTGGACAACGGGAACTCCGCGTCATTGGGGATGCTATGTAGAGTTGGAGACCTATGGTGAGCTAGCACAGGCTGCTGCTACCACTGCAGTGATGCTCCCAGCTCCATCCTGCCGGCATCCTAGTGCTCCCTCCGGCACCCTGCCATTGCTGCCAGCATTCCAGTGCCGCAGCCAGCATCCCGTGCCCCTGCCATTCCTGCCGGCGTTCCAGCACTCCTTCCGGCCTCCACCATTCTCACTGGCGTTCCAGTGCCCCGGACCACCTTCCAGCAACCTGATGCTCCGGGCCTTGACTTAGGCAGTCAGCATCTCCCCACTTCTGAGACTCTCAGCCGTATTTTACCTCACCTCAATGGCCTCTGTAGCTTACTCCCTGGTTGGTTGCCACCAAACATATGTGCTGGTCCCTTCCTATGTCTCCTTGGGCAGCAAACCCTCCCCCTTGCCTCTTCAGGGCTTGTCCACGTGACCAGGCAGGCTGGGGGGTTATGCAAGTCAAGTGGATTTTCACAAGCAGCTTGTTTGGCAGGGGGCAGAGACAGGAGCAGGAAGGGAGTGCGAGCAGGCGGCAGCCTTCCAGCTCCACCATGAGTCTGCACTGCCCCATCAATACTTAATGACAGAGCTGAGCTCTCCTCTCACGGGCCGATGAATATTGAAAGATACACCAAGTGCAGAACAAAACCAATTAATAAACGACACCATCGCAGCGCCTGGCCCCTCCCCGCTTCCTTCCTCTTCCTGGAGCTCGCCTTTCCCCGCCACGCTGTCCTCTCCCTGCTTCCTTCCTCTTCCTAGAGCTCGCCTTTCCCCCGCCACGCTGTCCTCTCCCTGCTTCCTTCCTCTTCCTGGAGCTCGCCTTTCCCCCGCCACGCTGTCTTCTCCCCGCTTCCTTCCTCTTCCTGGAGCTCACCTTTCCCCGCCATGCTGTCCTCTCCCCGCTTCCTTCCTCTTCCTGGAGCTCGCCTTTCCGCCGCCACGCTGTCCTCTCCCTGCTTCCTTCCTCTTCCTGGAGCTCGCCTTTCCCCCGCCACGCTGTCCCCTCCCCGCTTCCTTCCTCTTCCTAGAGCTCGCCTTTCCCCCGCCACGCTGTCCTCTCCCCGCTTCCTTCCTCTTCCTAGAGCTCGCCTTTCCCCCGCCATGCTGTCCTCTCCCTGATTCCTTCCTCTTCCTGGAGCTCGCCTTTCCCCCACCACGCTGTCTTCTCCCCGCTTCCTTCCTCTTCCTAGAGCTCGCCTTTCCCCCGCCACGCTGTCCTCTCCCCGCTTCCTTCCTCTTCCTGGAGCTCACCTTTCCCCCGCCACGCTGTCCCCTCCCTGCTTCCTTCCTCTTCCTGGAGCTCGCCTTTCCCCTACCACGCTGTCCTCTCCCCGCTTCCTTCCTCTTCCTGGAGCTCGCCTTTCCCCCGCCACGCTGTCCTCTCCCCGCTTCCTTCCTCTTCCTAGAGCTCGCCTTTCCCCCGCCACGCTGTCCCCTCCCTGCTTCCTTCCTCTTCCTAGAGCTCGCCTTTCCCCCGCCACGCTGTCCTCTCCCTGCTTCCTTCCTCTTCCTGGAGCTCGCCTTTCCCCCGCCACGCTGTCCTCTCCCTGCTTCCTTCCTCTTCCTGGAGCTCGCCTTTCCCCCGCCACGCTGTCCCCTCCCTGCTTCCTTCCTCTTCCTGGAGCTCGCCTTTCCCCCGCCACGCTGTCCCCTCCCTGCTTCCTTCCTCTTCCTAGAGCTCGCCTTTCCCCCGCCACGCTGTCCTCTCCCTGCTTCCTTCCTCTTCCTGGAGCTCGCCTTTCCCCCGCCACGCTGTCCTCTCCCCGCTTCCTTCCTCTTCCTGGAGCTCGACTTTCCCCCGCCACGCTGTCCTCTCCCCGCTTCCTTCCTCTTCCTGGAGATCGCCTTTCCCACGCCACGCTGTCCTCTCCCTGATTCCTTCCTCTTCCTGGAGCTCGCCTTTCCCCGCCACGCTGTCCTCTCCCTGCTTCCTTCCTCTTCCTAGAGCTCGCCTTTCCCCCGCCACGCTGTCCTCTCCCTGCTTCCTTCCTCTTCCTAGAGCTCGCCTTTCCCCACCACGCTGTCCTCTCCCCAGCACCGCAGCACCTGAGGGCTCCAGGAGAAGGGACCTGTGGAGTCAAGGACAGCCACAGACCCTTCTTCCTGGACTTGGTGTGAGCCTTTGAGGAGGGTAGAGGTGGCCCAGAGGACGTGGTATTAGCCTGCCACCAGAAGGGAGCAGGGGAGCTGGACAGTAATTCTTCACCCCGCAGCCTGCCAGCCAAGCCGAGGGGGAGGTGTGTGGATGTACTCAGGGTTTCCAATGTCTGCTGGCCTCTGCATGGATGGCGCTTAGGGGCTTGCAGCTCATTGGGCGTAGAGCTCAATTTCCAAAGAGTGGAATTTTTCATTGGCAGTACCAGGATGGGAAGGTCCCAAAAGGGCTTCCACTAACCATCTCCTGTCTGTCTGTTTCTCTTTGGGTGACTGCTTCCCCTCCCTGTGCCACGGTTTTCCCATCTGTAAAATGGGGGTGACCCAGACCTCCCGGGAGTGCCGTGCTCTTCAATGTCTGCCCTGAGTGCAGATAGACGGTGCCTGGGAAGGACACATGGACCAAGTTCTGGCCATTGACCTGGGGATGTGACCTTGTGCGTTTCCTTTCTTTGCACAATCTCACCATTATCATCCTCCCCAGCACTCTGCTCGCACCGCCTTTCTCCCCTGCTCTCGCAGCCGCTCTCCCATTTACATACAACAACTGGTTTCACTGAAATATTTAAGCCGGATGATCAGATCGTGTGTCACTTGGAGCATTTCAGAGCCGCCGCCAAGCAAAACTCCAGAATCAAGCAAATCAATATCAGTAAAAGGAGAGTGAATGAGCCCTGGCTTGGGGAGCCCCCAGCAGCCGTCTCCTCCAAATCGTGGCAGCGGTCCAAGGCCGGCGAGGAAAGCAGGCCCAGCCCTCGCTACCTGTGTCTCGGCTTGCACAGGTGCAGGAGGAGTTTGTGTTCTCAGAGGGCCTAAGCAGCGCGGAGGATTTAATGCAGCAGGTGTTGGATTTATTGAGGTGCATCAGAGGAGCTGTGAGGGGCCCACAAGTGGAATAGCAGGGGGGAACTGACAGGCAGGAGCAAGGGGTCCTGGCAGAGAGCAGTGTGGGGGTCAGGCCTCAGTAGCAAGGAATGCTGCAGGGCAGGATTGAGGTGTACTGGCCACAGCTAGTCCTAGCTCGATCCCTTTCTTTTTACTCTCATTTAATTGTTGTGTGGTTATGTTTAAGGAATGAACATTTCCACCAGTCCCCATGCCCTCACACGCGCACTCGTCCTCCTCCAGCCTTTGTAGTCGGCTGCTGGTGGGTCAGGGGGTGGGATCGTATATCAAGAGTAACAGGATTAACTTTAACCAGGCCGAGGAGATGTGTTGTTTAGTTATTTTACTGTTGTATAATCCCCTCTAACTGTGCACCTGGCCCCAGCGCAGATAAATACAAATGTCCGCTTGTAACCAGGACTGTGGAACAATCTCCCGAGGGAGGTGGTAGAAGCTGACTTGAAATGAACGGGAGGGGCTATTCTGGAACTCTTGTACAATCAGGCAGGCTGCCTGGGGAAAACTTGCACAGTGTCTGCAAGTCTGCAATCCGGAGGGTTGGGGCGGGATGTCTGTTAAACTTCTTCATTTTCATCCTCTGGTTCCCTCTTTCCCACGATACCTTCTCCTTCTCACATGCAGAGCAGGCTGAGGTGGGGACAGGACTGACCAAAAGCAGATCAGATGAAATTAACACTAGGAAAGGCGATCTGCTCCAAACAATCTGTGATCATTAATTGTTCCCTTCCCATCCTCCCCGCGTGGCGCTTCCTTTGTATCACGGGGACGCGGCTCAGAGTCCGCATGGCTCCAAGCGTTGGGGTTTTTTTTGTTTTTTAAATAAAGGCTTTTTTCTGTGTTCCTCTTCGCTCCCCCGGTGCAGTGGGAAGGCAGTTACCTTCTCGAGGTCATTAGTGTGGCTTGTGCTTTTGTGAGCATCTGCATTCGAAAATAGCTGATCTGATGATTAATGGATGGAGCAGCCGAAAAAGCATAACTAGAGAATTTCAATGGGAACTGTCTGGGTTTTTTCTTTTTAAGGAAGTGTGAGTGGCTTTTAAAGAAATGAATGTGTTAAAGAGAATGTTGATCCTGGGGACAGTGCAAGGCCTGTCATGTGCAGAGACATGCACGTTGCAAGCAGACACGGTGCAAGTTTTCCCCATGCAGCCTGCCTGATTCACCTCAATCCAGGCCTGCATCATTCGCTGCTGTTCCATTCCTGCCCCGCCTCACTGCCAGCCTGTAGCACCCTCTCTTATTCCAGACCGAGGCTTCTCACACAGCTCTGTCAGTGCACTTCAATCCTGACCCACATCATCCCCTGCTATTCCTCTCCTGGGCCCCTTCACACAGATCTCATGCCTGACCTGCAGTCCCTACTATTCCAGTTCAGGCCCTCTGCTGTCCAGACCTGGCTAGCTATGCTGGAATTTTAGGTGGTTTTGTGATATTCCTGAAGGTGCAATTTTGCGCTCCCTGTCCCTGCTGTCCTCCAGTGTTTTTGCCCATGATGTGATCCAGATTCGAACTGAGCTTTCCAGAAGCAAGAGGCCACTTACAGAGCTGCTGCACCCCCGAAGTTTGATAAGCATCACTTTATCTATCAGTCTCTGTGTTTCAGCGCCTTGTGGTGCCAGCACTGACTGACAGCTCCATCAACGATTGCTCCAAACTCCTTCTCCATCACATTCACCTTGCTGGGAAACAGGCATGTGCCGCACAAGGACCCAGGATCACCAGTCAGCCCACTTCCACTCCACCGCCAGGGATCTGGTCATTAGGGGATAAACCCCCCCTGTTCCTGGTTGAGGATCCTTGTTCAGTGCTCCAAAGGAACACGGAAGACAACCTGAGTTTCCAGTTGGTTCATGTGTAGGGTGCATTGCTTGTGCAGAATGGATGGGCTAATGTGTGAGCGCCACTGAAATTACTGGCTGAAATCAGATCTGCTCAACCATGTGTCATAGGCCATGCATTGCTAGCTGCTTATGGTGATTCTTCTTTAGCTCAAGTGGCAGGGGCCTGAGCTTCTGGAGCAGAAGGATCAGAGACGTACCCCAGCTGTTCCCAAAGTTTTGCATGGCCTAGGTGTGCAGCCTGGTGACAAATATGGTGTTCTAGATGGCCATGGATTTGTTATAATATTCGTATTGGATGCCTCAAACACTCTCCTCCCATTTAAGACATTAAGAGGAACCCCAGTGGGTGAAATTTATGAGATCAAGCTCCCCAGTTAAGGAGGATTGTAGAGGAAACTGACCAGCCCCAGAGTGGGACACCTGGAAAAACAGGCCAGAGATCTCATGTAGCTGTGGGTGGGAGGGGCTTACCATGGAGGGAATGCATGGCAGAGCACAGCACAGGCTTATTTGCATTGCTGCAAGGATCCCCTGGGGACAGGAGCCCTGCCTGCTGTCTCCTCCCTACTGAGGTGATGCTGACAGGGAATGGAGTCAGCTCTGCTTCTCCCTTCGGCTAGATTCCTGTGGTTGAGTCCTGCAGGTGAGCGGGCTCCCCTCTAATGAGCTCTCCCTGGGGCACGCCGGGATTGACTCCCAAGGGGGCCATCTTCAGATTTTTGTCATGGCAACCCCCAGAAGTCTTGCTGCCTCCTCCTGCCCCTTTGCTCTGAGTTTTCTGCCTTTCAGGACATGACTTGTAAAGCAAACGAGAAATAGGTAAAAGGTCCGAGACCGAGGAGACTGCAGGAAAGATCAGAGACCTCCACTTCTCTGTTGTGACGCTCTTACTCTCTGCCTTCCCTACAGGACGGAGTCTGTGGCTGAGAAGATGCTGACGAATTGGTTCACGTTCCTCCTGTACAAGTTTTTAAAGGTGAGTGTGGAAGAGGCCACTAGCCCCAGGGGCCAGGGCCTGGCCTCCTTCCCTGTGGGAACCATCTCTGTGCTGGAATGGGATGTCGTGTGGATTGGGAGCCAGGAGAGCTGGGTTCTCTTCCCAGGTCTGCCATTGACTTGCTGTGTGACCGTGGGCATGTCGCTTCCCCAATTTGTGCCTCAGTTTCCCCCTCTTCCTGTAAAATGGAGCTAGTGATTCTGACTCACCTCCCCACAGGGCAGGGTCATGAGGTTAGATCCAATCCTGTCTAGCCTAACACAAAGGGCTGGTCTACACTGGGAACATTCATCTCTCAGGGGTGTGAAAAACCAATACCCCCGAGAGACACAGCTATGCCGACCTTATCCCTGGTGTAGACAGTGCTAGGTCTCTGGAAGAATTCTTCCGTCAACCTAGCTACCTCCTCTCACGAGGGTGGATTAGGAGAACTCTTCCTGTTGGCACCGATGGTGTCCGCACTGGAGTGGCACAGCTGTAGTGGGTTAGGCGTACACATACCCAAAGTGTTTTGAGCTCCCTGCGTGGAAAGTGCTAGAGCAAGGCCCGGTGCTCTTGTCACCTGAATCCTGAGGGCCTTACTCAGCCCAACCCCCACTTACGGGACCGGGAGTTTGCCAGAGTAATGCAGGAGCCAGGGTCCTAGGATTGGCCCCTCCCTGCTAAAGCTCTAGCTGTGGATGCCAGCTGGAAGGCTCTGCAGCCCATTCCACGTAGAGCCTGTTCTGCTGCCCTGCCCTGTCTGTTCAGCTGCTTTGTTTTTCTCTGTATCTTTTATAGCAAAGGCTGTTCAGCAGGGAAATGGCACCTTGCAGAGTCCCTCGGCTCCAGCCATTAACCCCCCCCCCCCCGCAAAAAGCTGCCATGTGCTGACTGAGGTGTTGGCAGTGTGGGGCAGGGACTCAAACAGCAGGAGCCAGGTAGACTGAGCAGCACAGGTGCTGCTCTCACGCCCACATCCTGTAGGCCCAGTATGGCAGATCAGCAATGCAGGAGCCAAATGGCCTCTCAGTAGGCTGTTCTCCTGAGCTGTTCAGGAGGTGTCAGTGCCTTTAGAAGGAGCTCCCTTCTCTCAGCCAGGCTCATGGCTTCTCCATACCCACTTGGCACACTGCATCTGCGTTTCCTTCCGTGCACTTGCAAACCCGGTGGCCACAATTCACCCCGGCGCAGCTCCACCCGCGGTAGCAAGGAGGGAAGCTGAGGTGTAAATAGGGTGGGAGCATTTTTACCGCTGGCTCATCTAATATTATTCAGTGGAGATAAAACCACCTGAGTGCTGTGTACTCGATTGCCCCCACCGTTAGGGCTGCACCAGTGGCAAATTGCAGCAGCTGAGTTGCTGGCAGAGTTTAGCGGCAGTGGTCTGCTGCACGCTCCAGAAGGAAACAAGCTGGGTTAATGGTGCTGCCTGTTTGTCAGTCAGCAGAGCCACTTCCCCAGGACCTCGCCTGGTGTTTACTCAGCGAGTCCTGGTGGCACGGAGCCGTTTTTGTGCAATTTCATCCCTCATTAAGATAAAGAAAGTTTGAACCATTTCCAGGAGAGGAATGTGTGTGAGCAGGCGTCTGTGCGGACCTGGAGTGATAGCCAATGAGAGGTGATTTATAGTATCACTTACATGCACTTGGCGTTGTGCCTCTGTCTAGGGATGCCCATATCTATAAAAATATATCGGTACAGTGTCTGTCGCTTTCCCACGGCAGGAGAGGAGTGAGCTTTCGCCTTTAAAAACCCTCCATGTCCTCCTTACTCCGTGGGTTTGCATTTGCGCATCACCCTTTGCGTCACAAGGGGTTTCAAAAGGCTTTATAAATGCAGGCAGTGAACGATCCAGGCCTAGTGCCCTTCACCACAGCACGGGGGCCAAAGACACTGGGACAGACTCACACTTTGGGGAAAGTGGCAGGTGATCTCCGGGGGCCAGACCTTTGGAAATGATTTGCTCTTGTAAAATACAATTGAGTGCATTTGTGCACCTGATTTGCTTGTGTAATTGTGAGTGTGTGTGTCGTTGCACTGCTTGGACATGCTAATGCCCAGCGATGCATCTAGCTGGCTCTTTGCTCATGAAGTAAGTGCCACTGTGTGAGCGAAGGAGGTTGCAAAGGCCCTCATATTTCGGTGCATGTGACTATGCGTATTCTAATAACGGGTTTCTGGCTGCGTGTGTGGGACATACGGGAGCTGGTCTCGTCCAGATGAAACCCACAGAGTGAGCTACTGAGATCAGCAAATTGTATTCCATAAAGGGTGAAGGGCTCAACCAATCCTGCTGGGAGTTGAACGTGCAGTTCAGGGGCTGGTTGTTTCAGCCTCCATGCTGAGCCGATGTCCTGTGTGTGCTTTGCCCTCCTTGCTGACACCTCAATACGTTGTTGTCTGATTTGAAAGCTCCTCTGAGTCAATTCACTCGCTGTCTATCCTGGGGCATGACTCCCACTAAGACGTTAAGAGGAAAAGAGAGACTTGGGGAGGGGCCAGGAACGTCTCTGTATGGAGAAGTTTGGCTAACTGGCAGCGGGAGCGGATGCAGTCTCCCAGGTCTAAAGAGCAGTGAAAAGCAGGATTATTTAGGGCAGTACCGAGGGGCATAATTAAAGGAAAATGTATGCAGATTACCAGGACAAACTTGCTGGCAGTGAAATCTGTTAGGCTGTGAGATAGTCACCCAAGAGAAGCGGTGGAAGTCTCATTGCTTGCTTGGGACACCTAAAATTAGCCTGGACAAAACCCTAGAAGATGTGTCTGATAGGGACTGCTCCTGCCTTGGTCTCAGGGAGAAGGAATGGGTGGGACCCGCTAGAGCCATGTCATTTCTGTGATTCTGCGAGGTGAGGCTTGCAGGTGGCAGGGAGAGGAAACCCCGGAGGTGGATGGAACAGGTATTGCAGCAGACAGTTTGCCAGCAGGGAAACATATGCCTTGCACCAAGTAGTGGTAATTGCGCATGTAAATTAGGCATGCGGCCGGGCTAGCCTTTTTGTGTGCACAGCTGCTAGGACAATTCTCAGAAACAACTGCCCTGGAAGGGCCCTGATGCCCTTTTTGTTTGAGCAGGGGTTGACCCGGTGTCTTCAGCTGATGTGAGCTGCTGCTGCTGCTGATGATCTGGTGCAAAGCCATAGACGGCAGGGCCTCTTGTCTCTGGCTTTCCCCCAAGAAGAGCTTCCATAGAATCTCAGGAGGTCACCTAGTCCAACCCCCTGATCAAAGCAGGACCAATCCCCAGATTTTTACCCTAATTCCCCAAATGGCCCCCTCAAGGATTGAACTCACAACCCTGGGTTTAGCAGGCCAATGCTCAAACCACTGAGCTATCCCTGCCCCCCCCACCGAGGAGCACATACGGCCAGTTGACAGCGGGAGTGCAATGAGCAGGGTGCAATTTGTACACTCGCTGGCAGACGCATTTGCCCCCCATGCCTGCGTGCATTGTGCCCACGGTTTAGCAGGGTGGATGCACCCCCTGGGTACCCCCGTGGTGGCTAGCACCTAGAGATGCGGCTGCTCAGAGCGATCTGGCAGCATGTGACTCAGAGGAGCAAAGCAAGCTGGCCAGTCATCATACACAACTGGGAAATTGCGTATTGTTTCTCGCAGTGCAGTGCAGGTGTCTAGCTCCACCCGGTGTAAGAATTAAACCGGTTCTAGGATAGGATCCCAGAGCTCCTCTCTCCTCCTGTCTAGGTGTCTCCTGGCCCTGCCTCTTGAGGAGGAAATGGGGACAGGCGGCAGCAGTGGAATCAGCAAGGCCTGGTGCTTTCATAGGGCCCTGCAGCCACATTCATCAGACTCTTAATGAGACACCTCAGGGGAAGGCAGAAGGGAAAAAAATAGAGACGAGCATTGAAAAATGCATGGTATTAGGTGCCTGATGAGCTAAATCTCGTCAGTAAGACACTGTGAGCATTTGCTGGCTTAGCTCAGACTGCCTAAGGCCTATTTCTCTCCCCCCCCCCCCCCCCCCTCCGCCATTGTATGCGCTGTACAAACATTCCCTTACACGCCTCCTTCCTGCAGCTTGTTTTGCTCGTGTGAGGGAACTTCTCCAGGAGCATTTTCCTTTGTAACTTTTTCACAGACACACTAAGTGGTGGCAATGGTGCAGCCGGAAGCTTGGGCAGAGTTGCATTCTAGAGCCAGGCTGCCCTCTGTGCCGTCGGGGCGGCACATCATTGGGTATGTTTCAGAGAGGAGATCCCACACGGGTGTCCCTGGGCCCCTCTTTTATTTTGCTTTCTGTAGCAATCTGGAATTGTAGGGAGCTCCTAAGGGAACCATCTGGTCAAGGTCAAAGCACCCCCACCAGTTTCTGGGTAGCGTCCCTCTCTCCGACCTGGTTGGGAGGAGGTGAAAAGTGGTGGCAATGCTTTCCTCCATTCAGGGGAGTGTAACCATACAGGGCTAAGATGGCCTGTCCCATGGGATGCTTTGCAGGGTTCCACTGACATTGAGAATGGGATCTGCTGCAAACAGCTGATTGCTGGCTCTCTTGGGCACTGGCTCCAGATCACTGGTCGCTATCTCACAGCAGTGGGAGTGCATTGTGGATTCCTTTCAGATCACCTGGGGGACATGCACTCCAGCTCCACAGTGAGATGGCAACCAGTCCGGGTGCTATCTGTCATCTTTGCTTCTGCCTGGAATGGACCAGAGAGTTAGTCAGAAAGAGTAAGGGGAAGGGGAGAACTGTCTGGCATAGGGCCATTGGTAATAGACCACAGAGCCTTTCACCTCTTATACACCTCTACCCCGATATAACGTGACCCGATATAACATGAATTTGGATATAACGCAGTAAAGCAGCGCTCGGGGGCGGGGGGGGGAGGGGCTGCGCACTCCGGTAGATCAGAGCAAGTTTGGTATAACGCGGTTTCACCTATAACACAATAAGATTTTTTGGCTCTCGAGGACAGTGTTCTATCGGGGTAGAGGTGTATTTGATTGTGGCAGGGAGAGACCAAAAATCATTCCCATCTAATGGCCCACCTAATGGTGACCTGTGTGAAATGCTCAGGTGGTGTCAGTCCAGCTGCAAGAGAACAGAGGTCTGCAGTGTGGAAAAACCACCATGATTGGCACTAATTGCTCCCCCTTGCTGGAGATCTCGGCAGAGAAGCCAAGGATTGAATGGACTCTAGGGACATACCTGTCATTTTTAGAGGGGGTCTCCGCAGGCCTGGGTGGAGGAAGCTCGTTCTGCAGTTGCCTGGGCTGAACTGCTTCCTCTAGGCTGGCAACCTGTCACCATTCCAGAGCGCTAAACTTGCTTTAAAGGATCAAATTGGTTAATTTAGTTAATGTCTCTCCAGCCCTTTGCATACAGAAAGCCCCATATTCCACATTCATTTTCTTTCAAAAAGGGGGATCTGCAGAGCCTCACTGGGCTGGAAAACGAAATGGGTCAGTGCTCAGGGGTGACATTTTTAAAAAGCAATCTGCTACGGCAGCGGGTTCCTGTAGAGAGTGGGGCCGGACTGCCGGCGAGAGGGAGAAAACTGCGTGCTGAGAATGGAGCAGATAAACGAGATGTGACCACGAAGGCTGCTCCAATTTATTCTTCATCTGTGTCACTTTCCCCTGGCTGGGAGTTTTACAGGAGCTTTTATAAGCAATCAAAGGAAGTGACTCCCTTTCTTTACTCTCATGAAAGCAGGCAAAGAAAGCGAACTAGAAAGGCAGGCGCGTCTCTGCTGGCTGGAATGGAATTGCTGAGCGGGCTGGTTGGTTTACGGTCATTATTTTGCTTTTGCGTTACGAGGAAGCTATTAATAAACAGCACAGCACCCACACTGGGGCTCTTTCTCCCTCTCTCTCTCTTTTCCAAGCTGACTTAATGAAGCCAAGTTTGCAAATGAAACATAATTTCAAAGACAGGCGTGTTGTCGGAAGGTCTGGGGATGATGTATGCCTGTTCCTGCTCGTTAGCAGCTGTCTCTTTAATTACCGCAGATGCTAACGAGATGCTAACAGCATATGGTGACAGGGAGAGCAGCCGCACTTTGCACCAAAGTACAATTTATTTGTAAGGCGGGCGGGTTGGGGGGGCGGTGCTGGTTGGGTGGAAGCTGATGGGATTTTTTCTTGCCCCCCCCGGCCCCTCTTCCTGTCCCTGTTTGGTCAGGTAAAGCCTGCTCCTGGGAGGGACATGCAGTTCAGAGGGAAGATTCAAGTTGTGGGGCACTATGTTAGCAGTGTCATTGCTGTGGGACTTGGCTCTCCTGTTTCCCCCACTCCCACGTCCCTGCTCTCCCAGCCCCCCTTCCATCTCCTCACCACTTCCATTTGCCCGGACCCCGGTACGTTTCCATCCCGTCCCCCCTCACGCTCCACCCCTGGCGCGCGATGATACCGTACCTACACCCTTGGCCTGGCCGTGTCTCTTTTGAGAATGTTGCAGTTTAATACATTTTCCATTGTGGGCCCCTTTTCATGCATCACTATCCTGTAGTACTGCTCATTTCCATTTGTCTCCCCTACCCCTCTTTACGGGGCAGTGGTGGCTGAAGGGTTGCAGAGGAGTCGGGTAGCACGTTGTTTGACAGTGAGGACATGCCCTACTTCCAGGGCCGGTGCAACCACTAGGCGAACTAGGCAGTGGCCTAGGGTGGCAAGTGGTTGGGGGCACCCAGGGCTGTCCTTAGGCATAGGCAGCTGGGCAGGGCACCTGAAAATTTGAGGCACCACTGGGTCTTAGTGTCCACTCTCCTGGTTTTCCTATCCCTGTTCTGACCCTTCCTGCAGGCTCTGAGTCTTCCTGGGAAGGGGATCTAGTAGTTAAAAGAGAAAAAGTCTCCAGCCTGCCAGAGCTATTAGCACAACACTGAAACTGTTAAAGAGCCATTCAAGGGGCAATGAAGACATTTAACAGGCATTTGCCAACCCCCAGGTATCTACTGTCAGTTTCTGAACGTATTGACAAAAACAGTTGATCAGGACTGTAATATTTACTCAGAACATGTCGGTCTACAGGACCTTAGTTTAAAATTTACTTCAAAAATATTTCATTAGTGAGTTGGTGAAGATTATAAAATCACATCTCTAAAAAATCCTTGCATAGATTTTTAGATCACAATCATCTTTAGCCTTAAATGCTTGGATCTTCAGACATACGGTTTTTAAAATAAATTCTTAAAAAGAGCACCCATATCTAAAATACACATTTTAATTACTATAGTAAAAAAATTTACTTCCAAAGTCTTCCTGTCCTGTCTATCCATTTCTCCCTTCACCCCCTCTCCCCTTCCCCCTCTCTCTCCTGCCTCCCCCACTGAAGGAAGCAACAGCCCTTTGCTTCCAGATAGCCGGACAAAGAGTTTCCCTTTCTTTACTTCTGACTATCTGATGAAATAGTTTTAAGCAAAGTCAGTACCTTAGTAAGATATAAAATCCTTTGTTATTCGTAGTATCAGAGGGGTAGCCGTGTTAGTCTGGTTCTGTAAAAGCAGCAAAGAATCCTTTGGCACCTTATAGACTAACAGACGTTTTGCAGCATGAGCTTTCGTGGGTGAATACCCACTTCTTCGGAATACCCACTTCTTCTTCTTCTTCTTCTTGCATCCGAAGAAGTGGGTATTCACCCATGAAAGCTCATGCTGCAAAACGTCTGTTAGTCTATAAGGTGCCACAGGATTCTTTGTTATTCCTAAAATCTTTGGAAACATATTTTTTTAAAGTTGGTGAAATTTCATAAACATGTGTATTGTTATGGAGATCACACACAGTAAATTAGTGTTCCTTTTTTCTAAAAGCAATGAACATTGTTATGAACACACTAAACCTCGTGACTGATTAATTTAAAATAATGTCTGTTTCAGTGAGTTAAATATGTAGTAATCTGGAATGAGTACATTTAAGAGAACATTTCAAATATAAAATTAGCTTAGAAATACTGATTGAGAAAATGTAAAACAGAGAAGAGCTGCATCATGTATTCCATAATATTGAGTGTTGTATTCAGCAAGACAGCTGACTCGCCCGTACTACAAAGTTTTTGCAGATAAATGTCTGATAAACTTCAGGGCATATAAAAAAACCTGGGACTGACATTTTTTATTCCCAAGTTTAGTGCTTTTAATTAGGTACCTTCTGCATGTCCATTCTGCGTGAGGGAGCGGGTACAGGGGTCTCTGTGGGGAACTGTGACTCCCCGCCACCGTTAGGCGGGCCGGGTGTCTTGTTGTTCTTTCTGCCTTGTCCCTCTGCCCCTGCCGGGGCTGCAAGCTCAGGCTGCCGTGGGGCACAGGGGCACCAGTTTAATAAGACTGCATAGAGCCCCATAAATCTGAAGGACGGCTCTGGGGGTGCCAAAAAGTGGTGCCCTGGCTCAGCAGGGAGGAGCCGCCTTCCGGAGGCACCGGAGAGCCAGAGTGTCCTGGTTGCGGCAGTGGCGAGTCCCAGCCATGGAGTAGCTGGCGCGGTGCAGTGGGGCAGGAGCCCTGCAAAGGCAGCAGCACCGCTAGTGGGGAGCAGCCGCGCCCCCCGCCCCTCCTGCCCAGGCTGCAGCCTGGCGCCTCCCTGGGGGGGCTCCTGCAGGCTGCAGCAGATGCATGTGGGGAGAGGCCCCCGTGCGCTGCCCAGCCCCCCCCTCGCCATGCTCTGGCTTTGTGGCTCCCAGGCATGTGAGCCGCCGCCGGGCACAGGGTCCTGAGCCTGCTCTGGGAGGGGCAGTGGCAGTGGCGGCTCATGCTACCGGGAGCCGCAGAGTCTGAGCGATGAGTCTCCTTGCAGTAGCTGAGGGCTTCCTTGAAGGGATAGGGTTGGTGTCTGGTGCTTTCTCACCTCTCGCTCTTCCCCCCTCTCTTTACCCCACAGGAGTGTGCTGGAGAGCCTCTCTTTATGCTATACTGTGCCATCAAACAGCAGATGGAAAAGGGACCCATTGACGCCATCACCGGAGAGGCCCGCTACTCGCTGAGCGAAGACAAGCTGATCCGGCAGCAGATTGACTACAAAATGCTGGTTAGTGCAAGCGGGAGCCTCGCCCAGGACTGGTTCTTGCCAGGACCCCTAGGTTCAGCTATTTAACGAGGTCTTTGAGGCGCCCAAGGTACTTTGCAGAGAGCAGTTTGTGTCTCATTTTTCTCTCCCTAGCATCCCTGGTAGTGCCTCTTACCCTGACTGCGTTGTTCCTCATGCGTCCTGGGCTGGGGAGGATGGGCGGCATGGCAGGGCTCGGCAGAGCTGGGAGAGCTGAGCGCAGGACGGATGGATGCAGTGCACCGACACACCCTGGGGCCCTGACAGAGATGGAGGGGGAAGGAGATGCTACTGAGCATAGTCCACTGTGGGCAGGGGCTTGGACCAACCAGCCGATGGGTTTTCTGGGGTGGGATGAGGATGTCTTTGCAAAGGGCAGAGATGGCTGCAGGTATATATCTTCTTCCTTCTTTTCAGAACCTGGAATTAGGTATTAGCTCTCACCTCCTCCCACCCCACCCACCTTAATTGCCTTGTCTCTCCAACCCCTCTGGGTGATTCAGTAAAACCCTTCCCATGACTAAATCCAGTGCTGACTTCTCTCTGCTTATCTTCACTTGGATTGCTTTGGAAGTGTGGGGGCGGGGGGTGGTTACCCTTCCGTTGCCTCTTATCCACAGAACATGCATTGAACTCTTACCATTCATAGCTAAGGGCTTGTCTACATTAAAAACACTATAGTGGCACAGCTGGGCCACTGTAGCGCTTCAGTGTAGACAGGAGGGGTTCTCCCATTGGCATAGGAAATCCATCTCCCCACTCAGGAGCTTGGATTTTTCACAGCCCTGGCTGATTTAGTTAATCCAGCCTAATTTTCTAGTGTGGGCCAGCCCTATGATTATGTAGGAATAGTCTCTCTGAAGCACCATCTATTGCTTTGTCCCATCAAGACATCTGTGAAGTTGGAACTGCTGGTTGTCCCATGTTGTGCTCTCCAGAAGGTGGAGACAGGGACTTCTCCTACTCCACCTTCTCTGGAATATGTCCAGGCATGGGTGTGGCTCAGGATTGCACTGTTTTATGGGTTTGTTCTAGTTTGCTGGCTGCTGGGACCCCCTTGTTGATATCTCTCTGCCTTCCTGGGGTGAGGGGGTTAATTATATTCAGCTTTGGGGTTAGGGGAATGCTTCAGAGCTGCCACTCCTCAAAACTAACTGCCCCTGAATGTGGAGGCACAGCCAGTAGACAGCTGTGTGACCTGTGCCCCGGGTTATATGTTCCTAGCCAAAGGTGAGGTGCATCCCATCACACAAGTCTCTCTGCTTCCCTGTGCTGCACAGACGCTGAACTGCGTGAACCCTGAGAATGAGAATGCCCCCGAGATTCCCGTCAAGGTTCTGAATTGTGACACCATCACACAGGTGAAGGAGAAGCTGCTAGATGCCGTCTACAAGGGCGTGCCCTACTCCCAGAGACCCAAGGCAGGAGACATGGACCTGGGTGAGATTAAGAGACAGAGGCATTGGCCATATGGGTAGGACAGATGGAGCATCAATGTCGACTAGAAGATCCTGATGTGAGGGGCCACAAGCTAGTCTGAGTGTTTCCATAGAAGGTGGAGGCAGAGCACCTAATGCAGGTGTCTTGTAGAACACATGGCCCAGAGGGACCATTACATTTGATCCTGTCTTAATCCACCACTGCGTAACAATGGGGAACATGTATCCAGTAGCTACGGGCTAGCTGTTCAGTATGCAGGGTACACACAGCAGTGTGTATGATGGGAACAGCTTGGTGTTAAATGCTCCACACTGGCATGCAGGAAACCTGACTACAATTCCCAGGCCTGGACTCCTACCCTCCGGGCTGCCCAGGACAGGCCGTGTAGCAGAGATTATGTTTTTGGACCCCCGAGAGGGTGGGAGAGCCACACATCTCCCAACAGTGACCCTGGGGAATGGTTAGAAAGGAGCATTGACTGGTGCTCCAAAGCAGGGGAGGAACCATTCGGTCCGTTTGGCTGGGGTTCTGGTGCTAGTGGCTTTGACCTCAGAGCAACAACTGCAAACTATGGAGGGATCCTCACGGTGACAACAAAGATGGGAGGAACCTGGGAATAAAACTGTGTGTTGTAACAACTGGAGGGCGGTGGGTTGGGGACATCTCTGGGTTGGTTTGTGATCTGCATTCCTGGCAGTGGGTTGAGACTACAGCAGAGGAGACCAGAAATGGTGACTCATCCCGTTCCCAGCCAGGAGCTAAAGTTAGCTCAGTGATGCCAGGCCCAAACTGATGCCCAGTCTCTTCACTTGGGTGCTTAGAAATTGCTTTTACCCAGCGTCACGCCCAGTGCATTAGATACTCAGTAGAGGGAGAAACTTCCTACCCGTTTGTTCCAGGGCTCTGGAGGCCTGGCTCCTTCTCTCTCCCTCTTCCCTTCCCATTCGTTTTGTGTCCCATCTAGAGTGCCACTAACTCCCTGCCTTTCTCTTTCATCGGTGCAGAGTGGCGGCAGGGCAGGATGGCCCGAATCATTCTGCAGGATGAAGACGTGACCACAAAGATAGATAATGACTGGAAAAGGCTCAACACCCTCGCCCACTACCAGGTCGGGTCACCCCCGGGGGCAAACCACTGGGGCAGGGCAGTGGGCAGTTGCCAGCTGTCAAGGAACTTGGCCTAGCCTGGGTACCTGGAGGTTTAAGACTCTTCTCTAGCATGTTGTGGGAACTGGGTTTGGCTGCTAATCCACATCCCTCACTTCTAGTGCTGCAGGGAGACCAGGCCAGAGGGCCTAATAGCCACTGCTCTGGGCTGGCATCTGGAGACGTAGGTTCACTGCCCAGTGTTTCGGTCTCTGGTGCTGGCGGGCAACATCTGTGAGCCTCACAGAGTGGAGATGAAGCTGCTCATCTCCCTGCCCAGCAAACCCACCGGCGAGAGAGGGAACAGCATCTATTGGTTCTGATGAGCATCCCGTTTAGTGCTTCCGAGATGGAGGGATAGGACTGCAACCGGAGGCCTTCACGGGGTGTGTGTAACGGGATAGGAGATTGTTTCAGGGCTGCATCAAGGCTTTGGGGAACCCTCTCCTTTCCCAAGTGTCAGGGAAGGGCCAGATCAGGGACCTGTCTTATCTGAATTTCAAGGCAGCTGTTGGGATTCCCATTGAAACCACTTAGATCCAAGATCTTGCTATCCCCAGAGGCTCTGTTGTGTGGAGTCGGTGGAGAAGGGTGGTTCTGGTTTGCATTAGCTGGTGATTGGTGCTCTAGAGGTGCAGTGCAGGGGGAAGGGGCACAGGGTATCCTGTGTCATTAGTGGACCCTGAATGCTACTGGTTTCTCACTGCTGCAGTGGCATTCCCCTTGCTGTGCAGAACCTCTCTGTGCATCTCCATGAGTCACATTCTGGTCACACTGCTCTGCCTTTAGGTGACTGACGGCTCCTCTGTGGCACTGGTGCCCAAGCAGAACTCGGCATACAACATCTCCAACTCTTCCACCTTCACCAAGTCACTGAGCAGATACGGTGAGTGTGGAGGAAATCCCACAGCCTGCTCTCTGGAGCCAATGGGAACAGCCCTTCTGGACGGGCCAGGGACGAGGGTGTGTACGCAAAGCACAGAACAGAAAAGGAGGCAGACTACAGCATGCATGATGTATTGAAACAAGCACCACCAAACTTCCCAGCTCTCTTGTGCCCTCCCATTCACTTTGGGCTCCATCCAGACTATAAGCACAGCCTCTGGTAACCACGTGCCCTCCTCCTTTACTGGTCCAACGTGGTGCACAGGGGCAAACAGGGAGAGCTGCTAAAGGATCTCCCTTCCTAGACAGCGAACACACAGGTTGCAAATTCAGATAGGCACAGGGACATCCGAGCCAAGGAAGGTTTGTGTAAGTGAATTTCAGGTGCACAAGAGGTGCTGCATTGGCAGCTTGTAGCCTGAAGTCCTTTGTGCACCCCAGAACAGGTACAGTACAAGGAGCAGCAGAGCAACGTCGCTCACACTGTCCTGCCACTGTGCCTCCACCCTGGTTGGAAGGGACCGTTCTGTCTGCTAAGACTAAAGCAAGGACCCACATTGTGGGTGTGGTTGTGCTGTGGACACCTGTCTGCAGGCGAAGGGAAGGGAGGTGGAGAGGAAGCAGACAAGGATTAGGGTTTCAGTACAGGAGGGAAGGGAGGTTCCCATTATGTTTGGTTTTCCCACAGAGAGCATGCTCCGGACAGCCAGCAGCCCCGACAGTCTACGTTCACGGACCCCCATGATCACGCCTGACCTGGAGAGTGGTACCAAGCTTTGGCACCTAGTGAAGAATCACGACCACATGGACCAGCGGGAGGGAGACCGGGGCAGCAAGATGGTGTCCGAGATCTATCTGACCCGTCTGCTGGCCACCAAGGTACAGCACCGGGAAGCAAGGCTACCTGGTTGCATTCAAAGTGGGAGGGGAGGTGGGAGATGAGGGTGCTGACTGGGAACCATTCCTGGGATCCCCTGGATTGTGCCAGCCAGCCAGCTTCCTGGCCTGGTTAGAGTACAGGTCAAATATAGATAATTCTAGCTAAATGCCTTTAATATCTCTTATGGGCAGGGAGCAGTCTGGAATCAGGTTCATGCAGGTACCGCGACCCACCCTTTCTCTGATCTCCCAGCAGCGTGGCCCCAGAAGTTTGTCCCTCCCACCGCTACAGCTGCATCAAGCAGGGTTCAAAATGTGCCCCATCTGTCCTGTTGCCTGTGTTCCACCAGGTGGCTCTGCCCCTCCCCTGTTGCTCCATAGTCCACCAGATAACCCTGCCCTGCTATCTTCAGACTCAACCCCCACCAGTGCCAAGGTCCACCATAGGGCTCAACCCCCATTCCTGCTGTCTCTTCACCTAACCAAGCACTTGCAGCACTGATTACATCTGGCGAAGGAAATAGCTGCAAAGCCCAGTTTTGCTGCCAGGCTGTTGAAGAAGCAAAGCTTCCGCCCATCCTGCAGTTGCTGCAAACACTGATTTTCCCCAGTGCTCGTTGTTCGGGTGGTGAGAGATGTTATCATTTTACCAGTTCTTTGCATTTGCAAAAGAGGGGCTGGGATAGCTTAGGACACAAATGCCCTAAATTCTGCCATTGCCACATGTACGGTTAATTGCAGGAGCTGAGATACACATGCTATAAGGTATTCCTTCTCCTCCAAACCAAGCCCCACCATCAACTGTAGCAGTCGGCTGTGGACTTTAACTCCTTCACTGCTGACCTGCACTGCTGTTATATTTCCAGTGGCACTCTGTGGAGCTCAGTGGCATGGTAGAACAAACCTGGAACATTGAGAAGCAAATCAAATGTCTTCTGCCCACGCAGAGCTAATGTAGTCAATAACACAGCAGGTGCATTCTATCTGGGATGGACCTGGTGCATTTGGCCGCAAATCAGAGACATCAGGGGAAGGGACCATGTCTTATTTCTTTGTATGGTGCCTAGCTCTGTTCCACCTTCAGCCTGGGTACCTGGAGGTTTAAGACTCTTCTCTAGCACCTTCAAACCGCGAACTCGGAAAGAGCGGGATATCCGCTTAAAGCAGCTCCTGATGGAAGCGTCGCTTCAGCCCCCGGCACCGTCCGCGCCAGCACCGCGAGCTTCCTCGGTGCAGAGCGCACCGGCGGCACCAAGCCGCGCAGGCACCGCGGCCCCACAGCCTCAGAAGGCGGCTACGAAGACCCGGCACCGCTCGCTCTCGCCTTCAAAAAGACATAAGCTGGCGAAGGTGCTTGCTAAGGCCCACGCTGAGGACTCGGCGAAAACGATTGCGCCACCTGCGGGCCCCGCGGTGGCCGTGCACAAGTCATGCACCGGGCCTTTGACTCCGGCGCCGCAAGGCCCGTCGAGTCCGGCGCCGCCACGCTCCCCGGTACCGACCGTGGTTGAGCCCCGGCTGCCGTCGACGCCGGAGACATTCTCTTCGGCGCGTGAGCTGATTCAGCTCATAGAGGCACCGAGCCTCCGGCCCCCGGCACCGCCGGTGCGGGCTGTCGTGTCGGCGGGAAAGCCGGCCAGAATGACCCGGCCGCCCTCTCTGGACAGACGACATGGACGGCACACCCGGTCCCGGTCACGTTCCCGGTCCCATGGCAGATCTCCGTCCCGTCGCTCGCGATCTCGGCACCGCTCGCCATCGCGGTACCGATCGCCGTCGAGACGTCGGTCGCAGTCCCGGTACCGCTCGTCATCGCGGTACCGGTCGCACTCCCGGCGTCGCACCAGGTCCAGGTCGCCATCGCGTCGGCACCGGTCGAGCTCCCGGCACCGTGACGGACGTCGCTCCCGGTCGCCATCCCGGTACCGAGCGGACCAGCATCGATCTTCGCTGCCATCCGGGGACAGACTGCCTTATTCGGCGGCGCACTCCGTCAGCGCCTCGGCACCTCCATGGCCATCCCGCCCCACGTCGGTCGCTTCCGGGAAGGCTACGGCCACCTGCCGCCCACCCCACAGGGCCATCCTCAAGGGGCACAGCCGTGGGGCTTCTGGGTTCCCTGGGCCCAGTATGAGGCTCAGGGGGTGCCATTCCCCCCGAGAGCCCCGGCGTCCGAGCGCAGGGTACCAGAGGCGACAATCAGCCGACCGGCCCCTTCGCCACCAGGCGCGGGTTCCATGCCGCCTGAACCCCAGGGGCACGCGCAGCCCGACCCTCCTGACGAGCAGGCAGCGGACCCTTTGTCGGAGGCGGTCATCCAGGGCTTATCCTCCTCGTCCTCACCTGACGAAGCGGTGGCCGGAGCGTCGACCAAGGAGCCTCCGCCCATAGACTTGAAGGCGCACCAGGACCTACTTCGCCGCGTGGCGACGGCTATGGCTCTCCCGGTGGCGGAGGTCCAGGAGGACGAGGACCCCATAACGAATGTCGTTGGGGCGGAGGTTCCAGTGCACGTCGCATTGCCATTCGTGCGGACGATTCAAAAGAACGCCACCACACTCTGGCAGACGCCTGCGTCCGTCCCTCCTACGGCCCGTGGGGTTGAGCGCAAATACTCTGTCCCTCCCACGGGCTATGAGTATCTATATACTCACCCGACCCCGGACTCGTTGGTCGTGCAGTCGGTCAACGACAGGGAGAGGCACAGTCAACCTGCCCCTGCGCCCAAATCGAAGGATGCGCGGCGTATGGACCTGCTAGGCCGCAAGGTCTATTCTGCTGGCGGACTGCAGATGCGTATCGCCAAGCAGATGGTCCTCCTCGCCAGGTACGTCTTCGACATCATGGCGTCCCTGGCGAAATTTACGGAGCTCCTGCCAACAGCCTCCCGCCAAGAGTTCGCGGCGATGTTGGACGAGGGAAGGCGATCATCTAGGTCCTCCATCACGCCCGCCCTCGACGCTGTGGACTCCGGAGCTCGGACCTTAGCCTCCGGCGTGACGATGCGGCGCATCGCCTGGCTGCAGTACTCTACCCTGCCGCCGGAGGTCCAATACACACTGCAGGACCTGCCATTTGACGGGCAGGGTCTCTTCTCCGAAAAGACGGATTCCCGGATCCAGACCCTAAAGGACGGTCGCGTTGCCAT
Organism: Mauremys mutica; assembly: GCF_020497125.1. Taxonomy (NCBI): domain Eukaryota; kingdom Metazoa; phylum Chordata; order Testudines; family Geoemydidae; genus Mauremys; species Mauremys mutica. The sequence continues at coordinate 21,719,765 of NC_059078.1, read as the reverse complement.
CCGCACCCTAGGGATGCACACGCCGGCAACTCAGCGCAGGTCCTTCCGGCAGCAACCCTCCCGGCCCTTCTACCAGCAACGCTATCGGCCGTACAATAGCCGGCGACCGACCACAAACCGCCGTCGTCCTTCCGGCAATAGGCGTACCCAGGGCCAGGCCTCTTCCAAGGCCCCTCAGGGGGCCAAGCAGGCCTTTTGATGGGACGCTCGAGGACGGCCCATCACTCTCCCTACCGGATCCTTCCCCTTTATTTTACAACCGCCTCTCCCATTTCTTTTCGGCGTGGTCCCAGTTAACAACGGACAACTGGGTGCTTCAAACAATCCAGTCGGGATACCGCCTTCAGTTTGTTTCACCCCCCCCCTTCCCACCCACCCTACCTGTCCCTCTTCAGGGACCCCTCTCACGAGCAATTCCTCCTACAAGAGGTCCAGACTCTGTTGAGCGTGGGTGCCATAGAGGCAGTGCCTCAAGACAGGCGGGGCAGGGGATTCCCGTTATTTTCTCATCCCCAAAGCGAAAGGAGGGCTACGTCCTATCCTGGACCTTCGCGAGCTGAACAAGTACCTGCTCAAGCCCAAGTTTCGCATGGTCACCCTGGGGACCATCATTCCCTCTCTGGATCCGGGAGACTGGTTTGCCGCCCTCGACATGAAGGACGCGTACTTCCATGTCGCGATCTACCCTCCCCATCGACGTTACCTACGTTTCGTGGTGAACAACGCACACTACCAGTTCGCAGTGTTGCCATTCGGCCTATCCACCGCACCGAGGGTGTTTACCAAGTGCATGGCAGTGGTTGCCGCAGCCCTCCGCTGTCGTCGGATACATGTCTACCCGTATCTCGACGACTGGCTAGTTCGCGGACAGTCTCGACAACTGGTGATGGGCCAGTTGACAGACATACTGTCCCTCTTCCGACGGCTCAGTCTTCTCATCAACACCGAGAAGTCCACCTTGATCCCGTCGCAGCGGGTAGAGTTCATTGGAGCGGTCCTCGACTCCTCGCTGGCCCGGGCTTGCCTACCGCGATCTCGACATCAGACGATGGTCTCCCTCATCCGGGGCCTCGTCTCCTTCCCGACCACGACGGTGCGCTCATGTCTCCGCCTCCTGGGCCACATGGCATCATGCACGTACGTCACCGCGTACGCGCGGCTTCATCTCCGCCCATTCCAGACTTGGCTCGCGTCGGTGTACCGGCCGCATCGAGATCCCATCGATATGGTGGTCACAGTCTCCAGGCCAACACTCGAGTCCCTCACATGGTGGCTGGACCCGGAGATTGTCTGTGCGGGTGTTCCGTTCCATCCTCCTCGCCCGTCCGCCACTCTGACCACGGATGCCTCGGTGCTCGGTTGGGGAGCTCACCTGGGCGATCTTCACACCCAAGGCCTGTGGTCGCCCCAGGAGCTCGCTCTGCACATCAATGTCCGCGAGCTGCGAGCGATCCGTCTGGCTTGTCGCACCTTCTGCACCCACCTGCAAGGCCACTGTGTGACAGTGTTCACGGACAATACATCAGCAATGTTCTACGTGAACAAGCAGGGCGGAGCCCGCTCTTCCCTCCTCTGCAAGGAAGCGATGCTCCTGTGGGACTTCTGCGTGACCCACTCCATTCACCTAGAAGCGTCCTTTCTTCCGGGAGTGCAGAACACGCTGGCCGACCATCTCAGCAGGTCTTTCTTCTCCCACGAGTGGTCTCTCCGTCCCGACGTCGTGCTCACAATCTTCCGCAGGTGGGGGTTTCCCCAAGTAGACCTATTCGCATCCAAGGCGAACAGGAAGTGCCACCGGTTCTGCTCGTTCCATTCCAGACCCGCCCTCCTTCCCCACTGTCGGAGTAGCCGGCAAGAAGGAACTGAGGAGCGGACGGGCCGGCTGAGGTATATAACAGGCGCCATAGCGGCGCCACTCCAGGGGGCGCCAGCCGGCCCGCCGGAGTTGCTAGGGTAAAAAAGTTCCGAGATGCCGTGTACGCGCGGCGCGCACACCTGACTGGAATGGATAGGAGCAACACATCTCGAAGAACAACAGTTACTACGGTGAGTAACCGTCTTTTTTGAGGTGCTCAGTGAAGAAATAACGATGATGTACTTCCTACATTTGGCATCAGGGCAAGTACATTTTACCTGAGCATGCTCAAAACCTTCTGCAGCACAGCAGCTGCTGTATGTCTGAGACTGACATAGAAAGGAAGGGGAGGCTACGGCACTGAATCAGGACTCAGGAGCTCCAGGTTCACTTAGCACTTATGTGTCTGTGTTCCACATCTATATAATGGGGATAATAGTTCTCCAGCTCGTAGGGGAGCTCAGAGTAAATTCATTAATGTTGGTGAAGGACTCAGACACCCTAATGGGAGTCACTTGGTCTATATGGTATTTTTCATTTGATTAGTTAACTCCAAGTAGTTCCTGTCAGTTGGGTTTCCAAGTTGAGCTCTGCTCACCAGGGGTTAAAAGCCACGTCCACGTCTGTCTTTGGAATCCAGTAACCAAACAATACAGCGCCATAAAAAAATGAATCATCCAAATGGGTTTCCTTCATTATTCAGACAGGGCAGTGGAGGGACTATGCCATGCTGTAAAGCAGCACAATATATTTATCTTTCGGGGTGGACATGTAGTGGCTCGAGTTATGATGCCAGACAACACCCCAGAATTTCTGACACAGGCTTGTGAGATCTTTTTGTCACCACAGAGTATTCTCCCCATTAAGGACCAGTGTGGTTCCACTGATTTCCTTGATACCTCCTTTGGCTTCGGTCCTCCTCCCCACAGCCCCGTCTCGGATGATGGCCCGTTACTGGTGATAGCAGTGATGTTAATATCTGAAATTGATGGCTAGCCCCATTGCTTTCTCCTTTCTTCCAATGCCTGACTTTCTGGGCAGCCACTCTTCCTTTCTCATCTCCAGGGCACCTTGCAGAAGTTCGTCGATGACCTGTTTGAGACCATCTTCAGCACGGCACACCGCGGGAGCGCCCTGCCCCTGGCCATCAAGTACATGTTCGACTTTCTGGACGAACAAGCCGACAAACATCAGATCAACGATTATGACGTCAGGCACACCTGGAAGAGTAACTGGTAATTGGGCAGGTGCCAGGGGAGGGAGAGGTGTCAGCCGTTTCCATTTGTATTATCCCAGCTAATGAATGTCTCCAAGCTTCTGAGGTGAAATTTGGTTATGCCAACCTCAGCCAGGGCAGATTAACGCTAAAAGTGACCTGGCACCTAAGCCTACTTGTATACCAGTATTGCTTGGGGTGGGTGAGTGCCAGGCACATTCTGCTATAACAAGTAGTCCCAGCCATGCCACCCTTCCCATAAACGTCATATCCTGAAGTACTAGGTGCTCCATGATTGAAGTATGACTGGGCTGTGCAGTTAAATGCCCAGCTCACCTGGAGATTCCTGGGATGTGGGCCACTAGCTCCCTAGGCACCTTTGCAAACCCCAGGCTATATTTTCGTACCACCTGTCCTACCAGTGTTTGTGATGTGCACTCCAGCCCGCCACATAGCCAAGCATGTCGTAATGAAGGTAGTGTAATACCACACATGCATCCTCCCTAGCCGAGCCTGAAGAGCTGACCCATCAGGCTTGCTAATCACTTCCAGGAAAGGGGGGCAGGTGCTGATGAGATCTCCGTGAGCAATGTGATGGGGCTAGCACTCCAACGTGTATAGGCTTCACTTCTCCACAGTTCCCCCCTCGCCTGGCAGTCCTCTTTTCTGCTGCCTCGCTGATTTCATCTCTCTGATCTCCTTGCTGCTACTGGCAATGAGTACATACGTTCCCATGTCTGGCATTTGTTAAATGGCAGCCAAATTGCTTTTGTATAGTTCAGTAACTGTCGGCAATTAGCAGGGCAGGAAAAGAAACATTTTTAAATGGAGATATGAGAGTGCAGAAGCGCTCGGAACTGATTTATAACTCTGCTTTCTATATTAAAGGAAGGAAGGAGTTGGTGGTGGGAGGGAGCCCAGTTCCACAGGGCCTGGGATGCAGGCTCCTGCATACTAATGTTCACGCTTATCTCTGGGCGCTAATTCGATGTGTGGAGCTGATTTCTTGAGGCCGCTCCCTTCACGGATTGAAATATGTATGTGCATCCGGCACCTTCATTATAAGAGTCCCGGGGAGCCCAGCATTTGGCATCTTAGACAGAAGCATTGTTGATGACACAGGGAAGCTTAGGAGGGGTTCTCAGGAGCTTTATACCAGGGATCGATCTCTGAGGACCTTCTAATGAGAGTTAGATGCTACTGAGAGGAGGTGAAAGAAGGATAGAATAGAAGAGGGGCATGCATATGTGCTGTGAACAGGCACATGGTCTGTCACTAGCCAGGATTCCCCTCTTGTGCTGTGAGCCCATCTGATTAATAGATTTATCATCTCAGTATCTGATGTAGCCTACGTTTTCCTCAGATAATAAATGCCCTAGTGAGTCCCTTAAAGAGCCCAACAATTCTCCTCCCATATGAGCCTGTCTGGGACCTCTGTAAAGTTCCCCAAGGGGTTTTAGAAAGGATCAGCCGAGGGGGGAAGAAGATGTTGCACAATTTGTCATAAGCCATAGGCTCTGGGCATAAGCAAAGGCTGTTCCATGGGAATGGAACCCGCTCCTATGGAATGGGAGCAGACAGCTGAGCCGGTCCTAGGAACCAAGGCAGTAGCAGTGTTCGGAGGGGTTAAACGGGACTCTTGAGGTTTTGATCAATGGGCTTTGGAAGCTTTGGTTTTCTGATAAGGTAGGATTTGGGGTTATGAGCGTGTGTGAGGAAAGGGGAGGGGAAGGACACCCAGAGGACTTGGAATGGAGACGACTCATTTGGGAGGTGGCAGTTGGACAGGAGAGAGAGGAAGAATACTGTGATGGCCTTCCTTTAAGATCCTTGAAGACCCCATTGTGGCCGTGGGCCAGCAGGGAACTATTCCAAAGCAAAGTCTCTCCGAGACCCCTGTGCCATACAAAATCTTTAGGAGCCCCTGCAGTGTTGATGCTACTTCAGAGGGAATGCATTAAAAACACCATTCACTGACGTAAATTCCAGGGACACCCTCCCTAGGCCTTGGATACGTGAGGTTTATAGATTGTCCTCCACCAGCACCCATGCCCCAGATAGCTACAGTAACCCAAGGGAGGGGAAAACCCCAAAAGTAGAGTGAATGCCCACATCTGTAGACTCCAGGAGGGGAGTATCTGGGAACCATCAGCGCCTGCTGTCATTGGCTTCCTCTTCTCCTGTGTGACTCGGCCTACGAGGAATACTAAAGTTGAGTCTACGTGATGCTAGACCTTTGCTGGGTCCCATCTTAGAATCACAGAAATGTAGGGCTGGAAGGGACCTTGAGAGGTCATCCATAGAACCCTGCATGGATACAAAATTTGTATCCGCATCTGATCTGCAAACGTGGTCCGTGGATGTAAAGCAGATATCCACAGATTTGCAGGGCTCTAGTCATCAAGTCCAGCCCCCTGTGCTGAGGCTGGCCAAGTATACGTAGACCATCCCTGACAGGTTTTTGTCTAGCCCTTTCTTAAAAACCTACAATGGCAGGGATTCCAGAACCTCCCTTGGAAGCTTACCTCAGAGCTTGATTACCTTTATAGCTAGAACATTTTGCCTAATATCTAACTTAAATCTCCCTTGCTGCAGATTAAGCCCAATACTACTTGTCCTGTGTTCATTGGACATGGAGAACAATTGATCCCTGTTCTCTTTATAACAGCCCTTAACATATTTTTGAAGAGTGTTTTCAGGTCCCCCCATAATCTTTTCCCAAGACTAAACATGTCCAGTTTTTTAACCTTTCCTCATAGGTTAGGTTTTCTAAATCGTCTATCATTTTTGTTGCTCCCTCCAATTTGTCCACATCTTTTGTAAAGAGTGGTGCCCAAAACTGGACATAGTGCACCAGCTGAGGCCTCACCGGTGCCAAAGAAAATGGGACAGTTCCCTCCCGTGTCTTCCGTACAACACTTCAGGTCGACATCCTCATGTTACAGGCACGTGGTCACAGCTGTGTCCTCTTTGTGTGGTGCTGCATCTATTCAGTAATGCCTGGGCTTTTATGAGGGGTAGGGCATTGCAATTCCTGGTTCCATGCTCACAAACCCCACTGGGGTGAAGTGTCTATGACCAAAGCTGTGCGGTGAAGTGGCAGCTGCAGGATAGGAGCTGATTTATTCCTAACCAGCACCGCTACTGGATCAGACAGAGGCAGGCTGTAGTGATTAGGGAATCTTTCCTAGCACCTACAACCGTCATTTGACAGCAAACTGATGCAGGGTCCCCAAAGCATCCTCAAGTCCCGATCACCTCTGCCCTCTTTGAAATTGCTGACAAAGTCGAGAAGTTCCTCCCCCGAGGCCTCTCTCTTACTGTGCCCAGTGGATAGAAATGACCATATTCAGGATAAGCTTGAGGGTGTGATAGCCCAGGTGTCCAGGGTGCCATTGGGGCGGTAGGTGAATGAATGTTTTCCCCAAATTGCTTATCTTTTTAGGGGTTGGGGGAGAAGACTGACAAATTCAGGAAGCTGCTGGGGCTCTGTCTGCACTAGCTCCTGTCTGGGGTCTTGTTTCCTGCAGTGACCAACTCTGTTCTTTCTTTCTTCAGTCTACCTCTGCGTTTTTGGGTGAATGTGATTAAGAACCCCCAGTTTGTGTTTGACATTCACAAGAACAGTATTACTGATGCTTGCCTATCCGTGGTGGCTCAGACATTCATGGACTCCTGCTCAACTTCTGAGCACAAGCTAGGGAAAGACTCTCCCTCCAACAAACTACTGTATGCCAAGGACATCCCCAACTATAAGAGCTGGGTAGAAAGGTGAGTGACCTCAGCATGCTTCCTCCGTGCTGTATATACATGATGTCTGCAATATGCATATGGGGGAATTACAGACCTCATAGTCCTCATTGTGCATGGACTTGATTAGTGCAGTGATCCGTCTAGGTTGTTGTTCATCCTTTGAGTTCGAAGATGACCATGACATCTTTGATTGGTTTGGTTTCTGTGAACACATGAGTGGCTGATCAGGCCAATTTGAGCTTTCAACTGTCTCTGGCACACTGAACAAGAGATGCCACTATGGGTTACTTGATTAATCTTATCTTTATAAGTTTCCTCTGACAGCTCATGTGAAAGTGGTTCAGCTTTATAACATGACATCTGTACACCGTCCAGATCTCGCAGGCATACGTCAAAGTTGGCAACATGATGGCTTTGTAGACCTTCAGTTTTGTTTGGTGCCTAATGCCTCTGCACTCGGACACATTTGCACAGAGTCTGCCAAAGGCCATCCTTGCTTTGGCAATTCTGGCATTGGTTTCATCGTTGATGTGAACTGCATTTGAGAGTGTACTGCTGAGGTAGGCGAACTTGTCCACTGCCTGCAGGGTTTGGCCATTCACTGTGATAGCAGGCTCTACCGAAGGCTTTCTTGGTGCAGGCTGGTACATCACTTTTGTCGTCTTGATGTTAATTGTGAGACCAGAATTGTCACAAGGTGAAGAGAAATAGTCCATACTCTGGTACATGTCAGACTGAGATTTGAAATTCAGAGAACAGTCATCAGAAACAGAAGGTCACGAAGAGTCACTCTCTGTATCTTCATCTTTGCCTGTAGCCTCAGCAGATTGAAAAGCTTGCCATCAGTCCGGTATCTGATGCCAATCCTGGTGTCACAGTCATGAAAGGCATCTGTAAGCATGACAGAGAACATCATACTGAAGAGGGCTTGGTTAATGCAGTGATTTTTCTATAGAGAATCCTTCACAGGTGGATGGCAGAAGAGTCTCGCTAACTATCTGCTGGAAGGTGGTCTTCTAGGAAGTGGAAAGTTCAGGAGGTCAGGGGCATCTACCTGCTAATGGAGCCCCTTAGTGCCTTGTTTTGGGATTGGCATTTGGAGGCAGCCATTTATGATTGTTTATAGGGGAGCTGGTAGTGACGTCTGTTTTGAGATTGCCTAATATTTTCTATTGTAAGAGATTCTTGTGATCTTTGTCAAAAGCTCTAACCTCCGTCGTTTGCAGCAGGCCTTTGAAATTCATCAAGGAGAAAGCCCTTGGGCTAGAGAAGTGCCTCTTCTTTGTTCCATGAAAATCCACTCAGGTTTTGCTGAGATACAAAGTGTTGAAAATTGCCATTTCTCCTCTCTCATGTCTGCTCGTCAGGAAAAGTTTGGGAGCCTTCTAAAATAATAATGGAACATGAACATTCTAAGGCAGAGCCCAGGCCACTGTCAAAGCAGCAGCAGCTGTTGCCACTACACTGGGAATTCCCAGGTGCTGCCAGAGCAGCTATAGCAGGGATAAGGGGGGGAGAACCAGGCCAGGACCCCCCGAACTATCCTTCAACCCAGCACCTTGCACAGTAGCCCATCCCTCATTCTGGTATAATAGCCTTCTCCTGTCATTAGCTGATGTAGCAGGTCCTGTGACTCAAGTGGTAGATGGATGTGCTGCAATGCTGAAATTTCCTGGTTCAAACCCTGCTTGCGATGTATAGTTGGGTGTTGTAACAGTCAAACATAATCGATTTTTTTAACCTTTGTCTTTTCAAAGAAAACCTAGGAAATTACATACAAAAATACATAAAGTTATTTAGGGTGCAAAGCTGAACACTCGAAAGTTAGGAAATGCCAGATTTAAAGTTGCCTGTGCAACCTTCATTCTGCCTTCATGTGGGTATGTATAATGATAGTCTTTAACTACATGATCACGTTCTGTTTCCCCCCCAGGACCCCTGTGTCATTCAGTGCATAGGATGGCTGCACAAAGGACCAAATTAAAGTTGCACAGGCAACCATAAATCTGGCATTACCTAACTTTTGACTGCTTGATTTTGCCTCCTAAATAATGTTCTTGTAATGTTTTTCCACATTAAATATTTATATAACTCCATAGGGGCATGCATGGTGCTTTGCAGGCAAATTAAAAGACAAGGATCTTAGAACCTCAGTTTGACTGAAAACTCAAGAAAAATGTCAGCAGGCCACAGCAGGTAAGAAGAGGGCAGGACTGCCCTGTGGGGAGTAGGTTCTCCTCTCTGGGCTAAGAAGTTGGATTTCCCACCTCTCATCTGTGGTGGGGCTTTGTTGCATAACTGCAGTTTTTTTCTTTGGAGGATTATCACTGCAAAGCTTTGCAGAAGGAAGGGTTTGAATGAAGGGAGGGTGATTGACTGAACCTGGCAGTCCCAATGGAAGATCTGTCTGTTACATCCATCATCATGATACCCAGGCACAAAAAAAGGCATTTTGCCAGTTGGCCACTCCAGGGAAGAAACAGAGTTAAAAGGGTGAGCACACAGTAATGGGGGAGGAGAGAGTCACACTCAGTTTTGCTTCCAGGCTGGCTGCATCCTGAGTCACTGTTATGCAAGGTGTGGTCTCTCGGCTTGTAGGCATCCAGCTGGAACATTAGCAATCCATGGGATGTCAGTCCATTAGAGATGTCAGTATGTGCATTGAAAAATAATTGTGGCCCCATATCCCCTGCATAAGTTTCGATCCAGAAAGATTTCTCTGCTTCCTTTTGGCTGGAGATCTTGTACTGCAGTCATGGATGCATCCATCTGCCGTGGGAGCCCGCTCGTCACGCCTCCCATCAAGGGCATTTCAGACAGCGTGGTCCAGGCAGCTGGGTTCCCAGGCAAACTCGACCCTACAGCATGCCCTGGAGGATCTTGGTGTGATTTCAGTGACCTTCAATTTAGAAGATGGCTGGAAATTGTGAGCCCCAAGATTTGGTCTTTGTGCCCTCATATTCCTGAAGTGGATGGAAAATGTTTTCTATCCTGTAAGGAAAAATCTGAGAGGAAATGGATGCAAATCCACGTCTGATGTTCTCAGCTGCACAGTGGATCCCTGGGTGCCTGCTGTAGTTGGCAATTCTCTGCTCAAACCTTTGTGCTCCACTGCTCCTTTGAGGGTGAAGAGTCAGACTCTCCAGCTCTATCAGAATCTGCGGCGTCTCCATCCTCCCCATTCCAAGTACAGCTGGAACCCCTGCTGGGCACCGCCCTGCGTAAGCATCTTAACATGCGCTCTTGGCTGCTCTCAGTACCATAGGATAGAGTGGGGCTCATGTTCATCTCCTGAAGGTGTTACGCTGCCATCTGCTCCCACACAAATACCTGACCCAGCATCGTTCCACCTCAGTGAGATTGGATTCAGCTACTGATGATGATGCTAATAATCACAGTGCCGGAATGTTGACTCTGAATTGCATTGGCGTTTCATTTCCTTGGGGTTATGAGAGATAAAGCAAGGTGGTTTGAGCATTGGCCTACTAAACCCAGGGTTGTGAGTTCAGTCCTTGAGGGAGGGATCTAGGGCAAAAATCTGTCTGGGGATTGGTCCTGCTTTGAGCAGGGGGTTGGACTAGGTGACCTCCTGAGGTCCCTTCCAACCCTGATATTCTATGATCTATGTTTGGGTGGGGTTTGCACTCAGTATTTACAGGTATTTGGAGTGGCAAGGCCTGATTGTCGAGGACAGCACTGTTTTCCAGGAGAAGCCTGTGAAGGTATTAAGAACCTGGTTGCTGAATGGACCTCAACCTGCCCTCAGAGTTTGCAACTTTACTTTCTGCCCACGCAAAAATGGAGACCGTACATTTGATCATTTTGCCCTAAAAAAAATTCAAAATATCTTTAAGGAAACAAATATTAGCATATTCCTGTGGGAAGTGTTTAAAGGCAGCCATCCTGAGCACAGTGCCTGGTAGGTTTCTGTTCTGGGAATGGCTGAGCTCCTCCCCAGGAAAGCTCACCTCAGTCCAGCCAGGCCTTGTTTTTACCTCAGGAAGTGATGTACGTGGGTGTCTCATGTGGGCACTGGGAGCCCCTGCCATTGAAGGCAGCACAGAATATACTTGTATGGTTTGTGCAAGAATGTCCCACCCCTGTGGATGACATGTGAATGCAGGAGACTGCTAAGAACATCAGATGATGCTAGGATAATGCACCTGCTATTAGTCTGGGTGCCATGGCTTTGAATCCCCTTGGGTCCAATTTATACAGTTGCCTGAATTTGCTGAGCATTCCAGTGAGCCATCTAGTCCTGTATGTCCCCCTTTTGCCCTACCCAATCAGATCAGTGGGCCATGTAGGAGTGGGTGAGACCATTGGTCCATAACCCAAGTATTCCATCTCCTATCATACCGTATTGGTCCACTGGTCCATTTAGGCTAGTATCCTTCCCCCAGCAATGGTCAAAACACTTCAGTGGAATGCTTGATTACCTGCCCTGTCAAGTTTCTGGCTAACGCTGAGTGCTGTCTGGGTGCAGGTGACGTGATGCCATGAAGCGTTGGTCGGGGTGAAGTTACATTTTCTGTTGTTGATTCTGGTAAAGCAGGGTTCTCAGCCTCAGGGTCATGACCCCATAGTGGCTGATTGAGCTGTTTTCTGACATTTCTCACATTTTCTGCAGAATCTGTTTTCACTAAAAACCCAAACGGTTTCTGACCTTTCTGTTGAGCAGTAGCCTTTCCAAGCATAACTAGCCCAGTAATACGGGCCACTGAATATACATCACCGGGGAAGGTGCAATTCATGAAATGTTCAGTACAGATGTGCACAGTATTGATGTGGATGTGAAAATATCACAAGTGTATGCACTGAATGTGAAATGCCATCTTTGGCTTTCTGTGACACAGTAAACTTCAAGAGAATCACTGCAAACAAACAAATTGTTACATATGGCAGCACCTGGGGGGCAGGGCTTTTGACTGGAATAGCAGAAAGGATTTGGGGATATTGGGTCGTGAGGGCAAAAGTGGGTAGTTTGGAAGGTCATGGAAGGGACTAGTGGGTGGTTTGAGGATGGCAGGTGGAAAATCATTGAGAGCATCTGACTTTAACTATCCCAACTGCTTCAGTGTAACAAGAAGTTAATTTAAGGGGGAGGTAGTGTGGCCTACTAGACAGAGCACTGGAATGGGCTCTAGGGGACCTGTGTTCAATTCCCTGCTCTGCCACTTGACGGCTGGGTGACGTATCCCTTCCCCTTTCTGTGCCTCAGTTACCCCAGCTATAAAATGGGGCTCCTGATACTGACCTCCTTTGTAAAGCACTTTGAGATCTATTGATGAAAAGCACCAGGTAGTACTATTACTGTGAAACAAAAGGCTCCTTGTATTCACCTTTCAGTCTGCCCCCAGGGTGTTCTCAGAGGGAGTCCCATGGAGGTCTGTCCCTCTCCCTGTTTCAGATGCACTATTCTGTTTCTCCAACCCCCGTGTAGATATTATGCAGATATTGCTAAAATGCCAGCAATCAGTGACCAGGACATGAGTGCGTACCTGGCGGAGCAGTCCCGGTTACACCTGAGCCAGTTCAACAGCATGAGTGCGCTGCACGAGATCTACTCATACATCACCAAGTACAAGGATGAGGTAAGTCAACAGGGGCTGGGGCATCTTGTTTTCAAGCAAGGGCACATCTCCCCCCCCACCCCACCCAGTTTCTGCATTCCCCCTCTTGCCACCCCAAAAAATTATCTCACAGGAAATACAGAGAGAGGAAAATTGCTGTTGGTGGCTGGATTCACCTCATTTCTGGAAGCACATCTGGATCATAGCAGCCTGCACAGTGAAAGTGTGTAGTAAAGTTACCTGTCCCATTACTCTGTGTGTGTGTGTGTGTGTGTGTGTGTGTGTGTGTGTGTGTGTGTGTGTGAGAGAGACTACCAGTGATAGACGTTACCAGGCACTAATACACTTCATAACCTCCACATACCTGGATTCACACTCACCTTGGGTGAATGTGATGATTGTACAAGTGACCGAAGGGGCTGAGAGCAGTGATAGAGCCAGGCACAGTGAAAGGAGATGGTGCTCAAGTTTTTCCCGACCGCTCTCTTCACTCCTGACCCTGCTGTTCCACTCTAGAGATGATCAGCAGCTCTTCATGCTGTTCTTATCATGGGCAGTCCCCCATCTGCTCTTCTGATACCCCTCCATCCCAACCTGCAGCAGCTCCACCAGTCCTAGGCCTTTCCTGAGCATACATTCTGATAAGGGTATTGTTTTGTACCCATATTTCCTCTGGCAAGTAGCATGGGAAACTGCTAAACTCCTTTCCCATGTGAATGAAGTCAGGATTTGAACCCCCGTCTGCCTCGCCTCATCTCACCGCCATCCATCCCTCTTCCCCACCTGCTGTAAATGACCCCATAGCACAGAGGAACCCATGAAGGTACCCCAGTGACCTTGCTTGCAATCCCAGGGAGGCATTTGGAGGGATGAGGTGACCATGCCAATAGGCCTCTTCTTGAATATTAACAAGAGTGGTTAAAAATCCATCTGTTGTAAATTGTACAAATTAACTTCATAAAGCACTATTCAAACACACTCTGCAATACTTTATTAAAGCAATAAAATATATAACTGTTGTGTATATATATATAAAAACATAACTTAGATTTTATTGTCCCAATAAAGCAGAGTGAAAACTTGTGTTTGAGTAGTGGTTTATTTAGATAATAAAAAGCCTTTGCCCCAAGCTGCTGCATTGTCTCCTGAGAGAGACAGGGTCTCTAAGCCGTGAGAGAGCCAGGAAGAAGTGAGGGGCATCATTAGACAGGTAGCCAAGAGTGCTGCGGGACAAGGCAGAACAGAACAGATTACAAGGGGCGCTATAGATTAAGTTTAGGAGCAATAGCAGAGCTGTGTGGGGAGAGTCCAGTTTTGGGGTGACAGGGTCTGCTGCAAGTGAGGGCTGTTACACATTGGCAGAGCTGGGAGCGGTCTGGGTTGACATGCATTGGCAGAGGTGTGGGGAAGCATTTCATAACACCTGCCAGCCCTGTGCCTGGCTCTTCAGCCGTCAGGCTTTCATCAGCACCAAAAGTCACCTAAGCCTCAAAAATCAACCACAAGCCAGCCACTGTGTGAGAGTTGTCGGGTAGGAGGTGCGGCGGGGAAGTGTGATATTAATGAGCTGCTCTTTGAAGATGCAGGGTGAGTAGCCATCCTGTGTTCTTGCCAGTTCACTGCAGTCTGGCATCTGTTGAATGTTCCCCCATAGCCCACTCTGAAAGCACCACTAGTGTGTTCTCAGCTCTCAGGAACTTCTTTTATTATTCGTAATGGGATTAATAAATCGCAGCTGTTCCCTTTGTTTGTTTTCATTCATTAAGCACAATTACATGCAGCCCGATTGCACCCTCTTTGATGCGAAATGGGAGAGAATCATTTTTCCTGTTGTTCAGTGCAGTAATATGCTGTCATTGGCTGTGAATGAAAATCATAATTAATTTTCATTTGGGTACTTGCATCTTCATAATCACTGGTCCCGGCTCCTTACAGCAGGTGACAGGCATGTATCTCTCTTTATACTCTGCATGGATTTCTTTTTACTGTGTTGTTTTCCATAAGGACAACAAGATAACAGATAATCAAATAAAGAGAAGGCAGGTTGTGAATCTTTCAGCACTCTAAGACTTCAATGATAAACTGTCCTCTTATCAGGAGAGGCAGCGGTGAGGTGGGTACAGGGGACTAGGCTCTGATTCATGTTCTCTGTCTGATCCTGTCCAATTCTGATTCAGATGCCTTTAAGATATGCGTTATGTGTTTTTTGACTGCCAGATGAATATTTTGGGGTGGTTGGGTATATGGTGCGTTGGTGCCATCTAGAGGCTGATCTGGTTAATAGCAGGGATGTGTATATTGATATTATAGAGCAGGGGTAGGCAACCTATGGCACGTGTGCCGAAGGCGGCACGCAAGCTGATTTTCAGTGGCACTCACACGTCCCAGGTCCTGGCCACCGGTCCGGGGTGCTCTGCATTTTAATGTAATTTTAAATGAAGCTTCTTAAACATTTTAAAAACCTTGTTTACTTTACATACAACAATAGTTTAGTTATATATTATAGACTTATAGAGAGAGACCTTCTAAAAACGTTAAAATGTATGACTGGCACGCGACACCTTAAATTAGAGTGACTAAATGAAGACTCGGCACAGCACTTCTGAAAGGTTGCTGACCCCTGTTATAGAGTATGCAACTGGATATGACTATGAGCCCATCAAGTCTTGTATTCTGCCTCCAGGTTTGGCCTATAGCTGATGCTTCAGAGGAAAGCAAATAAAACCCTTGTAGTGTACCTGGCTAATTGTGACACGCACATAGGGGAAATTTCTTCCTGAGTGTCACAAGTGATCAGCTGGCGCCCTTATGGAGCAGAACTACAAATGTTGCTCTTGGTGGCTATGAAACTAAGCAGCCCTTTCTAAAGTCCAGCTTGAAGATTTGACTTGATGGGATGAACAAACCCAGAGTTTGAATCAGGATGGAAATAGTCAGAAAGTTACATCCCCTCCACAAATGCTCACTTTGTGCCGCATGCTTTCAGCTCTGGTTTTGGATGTTAGGTAGGTCAGATGTCCTCCGAAAGATAAAAATTCCAAAGAGTACAGTGAAAACCCAGGAGTCCCATCCCATAATCTGGGAACAAGAGGTCACTCAACCAAATTAATGGGCAGCCAAGAAGCATGGCAAGATTTGGAAGAACGCTGGAGGAGCCTTTCATGACTCTCAGTATCTTTTGTGGCTGCATCCCCTCAGGACGTAAGTGAATCTCAGGGAGGAATTTTTCTCCTCATGCTATAGTATCTGAGCCAGGGTCTGATCCTGACAGGTACTGAACACCCTCAATTCACAATGAAGTTGAGTATTCAGCATCTTGTGGGATTGAGCCCTTGGTTAGGTGCACTGCAGGCGGGGTAATTTCATCCTTATCTGAAGTCAGCTATAGGCCATTGCCCAGGGCTGGCTACTAGGCCAGACTGACTGGCATCACCTGCACTGCACTGAGATGCACACTGAGACCCTGAGTCTCCCAGCATCCAGCGCTGCATATCCTCCACAGCACGTCCTGTGTGCTCAGTGCTGGAAACCTGCAGGGCGCTCCAGCGACTTTTAATCAAAAAGAGCTGATTTCCCTATTAAGGAGTTACCTGTAGGGTTTGTGATGGACTTTTGCCTGCCTCCTAGTAAGTCTGTTAATTATACAACAGTTTGTTTCCAATTATGCAGCCAATGAAATGGTTAATCAAATCCCCTTTGACGGATGCCTTGACATTTAATTGCAAAAAATTTGGTCTCCTGACAAACTTACCTGGGGAGACAGGATTTCTGTCAGATTGTTTTTAAATCAGCTGTTCTGTGTCTGGTGGCACAATGTTAGCTAGCTGGACTCAGTGCTTCAGACTTCTGGGTGATGGGTAGACGAGCAATTACCCCGCTTTTATGCATCCATTACCCCTCCCTCACCATGCTGACTCTTGCCTTCAGCACCCAGCCTCTCCCTGTGCCTTTAGTAATGTCCCAGTTCATGTAAATACCAGAGAAATGTGCCCCTCCCATCCTCTGATCTGTCACCAAAAGACAAGCTTGTTTAGAGAAATGAGATTCCAATGGAGAAATCCTGTTGTCTGATGTTTGCAATGTTGCGAGTACTTCTCCTGGATAGCAGTGCGGCCACCCATTGACTGAGGCAGACTTTGCTGAGGCCACATGCCCAAATGTCTGCCTGCGTCGCTCCCACAGTGCCAAGAGCCACGTCTCCACTCCTCAGAAGAGTTGTCATTGGTGGAAACGCAGTTAGACAAACTCTCTCTAGCCAGGGGTCTTGCAGCGGAGAAGCCATGAAAGGCCTGTGAGTTTGGAGAAGCACCCAGCTGTGTGGCTGCTCCTTGCACCCTCAGAAGCTGCTGGGTCAGCATTTGGAGAGCAGGCTCTTTTGAAAGGTTTCCAGTGTTTCTTCAGCCTGGAAATACCAGCAGAACAATAGCCCTTGCTAGGATAGTCCTGGGTCCTGTCCTGGCTGGGTCCTGCACATGCAGAGGCAGCTATGCCCTGAAAAATAAAGGCAGGTGAAATGTTACCTGAAGGTTATTGAAGCTGAAGGTGGTGGGGCAAACCCCACCCAGTGGTACTGTTTCCTCGGGGCTGTCTCCTGTAACTTTTCTTTGCACCTTACCTGAGGCCTGTGCAGAACACTGGGGAAACAGATGAGGCACTGCCTATGCTGCCAGCCGTCACTTTTGCTCCCAGGTTAGACTGTAAGCTCTTCAGGGCTGGGCCCTGTGTCTTCCCACATGTTTGTACTGCGTGCAGCACAACAGGGCCCTGATCCTGACTGTGGCATCCAGCTGCAACTGCAGCACAAATAATACCAATACAAGGGTTGGTACTGGTTCTCTTTGAGATTTGGGTCCCTGTCTGAGCTAGTTCTCAGTCAGACTGGTTCAGCTGACCCACTGGCTGAGCCAGCCTGCGTCAATCCTGACCAGTCTCACACTAAGACGAGCACTCGATGGCTTGGTCTACACTGAAAAGTTACAGAGAGTCCTGTGGCACCTTATAGACTAACAGACATATTGGAACCTGAGCTCCAATGTAACTGAAAAGTTACATTGGCATAAACCACACCCCCGACCAATGCATCTATACCAACAAAAACCACAGAGTAGACACTGCCATGTCAATGGAAGAGGGCTTCCATCAACATAGCTAACTTCATTGGGGAGGTGTTCCTACGGTGACAGCAAAACTCCTCCTGTCAGTACTGTGGGGCTATGCCGGCATTGCTAGGCCAGTATAGTGTCTGCGGTGTAGATGTACCCTAAGGCCAGATTCTGATCTCAGCTACACCACTGAACATCCAGAGCTACTCCATGTCTTCGGCTGAGTTGCTCTGGGTTCACATGGCGTCACTGAAGCTGGCCCCGAGCCTTTTGGGGCCCCTCATTGCATAGCTGGGAATTCTGTTCTGTGGCAGCTGCATACAGACAGACGCTCTATTCATTTGATCAAATTGGGAAGTTAAATAAAACAATCCCCTAGACAGACAGATCAGTGATGTCTGTGTTGGCTAGCGTGTCTTCTAATCAACCACCAGCTCAACAATGTTATCCCTAGCTCCTTATTAATAAAATCAAATACATCAGCCAAAACCCAGCGATTTAAATAGACACATGGAGAAGGCAAGATTTTCAGACATGACTAGTGATTGTAGATGTCTGGTTGAGACACCTTAAAGGGACCTGATTTTCAAAATGCGCTATGCATCTGCCCTCTGAAAATCGGGCCTTTCTAAGGTGCCCTAAACTGGGCATCCCCAAATTAAGGCACCCACAATAGCTAGTTACTTTTGAAAATCTTGGTCAGAGTTGTTACCACCTGACAGCCCTTGGTATGTGATGAAAGCTGGAATTGGTTCCTACTGACATTTTTTAGTGCTTTGTGTAGTCTAGTTTGACATGTCCCCTTGGACTGGGCTTCCAGCACATCCCTTAGAAGGCTATTTCACAGGGGGATGGATCTTACTCTCCAGAAGTTCTTCCTGAGGTTGAAGAAAAGGAAAATTCAGTCTTGATTTAGCCCATGTTTAGCTATTTTAATAACTCCCCCTAGGTCAGTCTCTCCCACCTCTGATCAGATTTTGTTGCTTTTCTCTGAATTCCCATCATTGGCCCCATCTTCCTGGTGAGGCAGTGCTCGGGAATGAATGCAGCAGTGTGATTTACCTTGTCTGTTAGTGAGGGCTGACAACTCCCTCCTGGAAGCCGGGGTGGCATTGGTGGACCTGCATTCCTTTCCCATCTTCTCTTTCTAGGTTGCAGGTAACAGTACCACCTTTTCTCATCCTTCCTCACTCATCCTTTCCCCTCTCTTTTCTCCCCTGCCAGATTTTAGCTGCTTTAGAGAAGGATGAACAGGCCCGGAGGCAACGGCTGAGGAGTAAGCTGGAGCAGGCAATTGACACAATGGCCCTAAGCAGCTGAAAAGGCCGAGGCAGCCCTGACAGCTTTCCAGCAGTGGATACTACAAGAGAGAGGCCAGCAAGCGGCAGCAGCAGAGTACTTTGGGTCCAGAGCCAAATGGACACGCGGAGCCCACCGCGTCCCGAAACTCTTAACACAAACGAACAAGAAAACCTACCACTGTATCACACCCAATCCAATCAGACCTATCCAGAGACCTTGCAAAAGGGACGGTGTGGGCAGGAGTGCAAAGGAGCCGAGAAGAACTGCAGGGAGCTTGCAGCACACCCAGCACAGCTGCTCCGCCTGGGGACATGTCCCCGATCTGGCGATGGAGGCTGGAGGGTCGGGGACTGCACTAACTTCTAGGGCAACATGTCTGATGTTGTTGTTTTTAGCGCAGGGAGGGTGGGCGGGGCTTTCGTTTTTTCTCTACTTGACTCGCTCCCCCTTCCTCCCCACCGGCCTCCCAGCTCTCCGCCCATATCCCTTCCCCCTTCTCTCTCTCTCTCCCCTCCCCACCCCGGCTCTCTGCCCTTCTGCCATTAGTGTTAACTGCTATATTTGCACAATTTACAAGAGAGAAACAAAAAAATTTAATTAAAACAAAGTATAACACAAAGGGGGAGGGGAAGGGAGGTTCTAAATTTTGCAACAAACTAACAAAAAAAAAGGAGGGTTTAAAAGAATCACTCAAAGGACAGATTCTGGGAGGAGAAGGGTGAGGGTGGGCAGGGAGTGGGAGACCAGTCCCAGAACCTTGGGGTAGTCCATAAAATTTGTCCTGGGCCATGTTTGATTTGAATGTTGTTTAGTGCAGAAAGCAAAACAGGATCTTTTGTTAGCTGAATCAGCTCTAATTTACATGCTGCTTAAGTGGTGTCCGAAGGTCACAATCCAAGAAGAGGAAGAACAGAGAGAGGGGTGACGATCTTCGAGGCCTTTTCCCAGGGATCGGCCAGTGCTGTGAATCGTGGCGGGGGCGTGGCGTGGTCTCGACTTCATCCTTGTTTTTATTTGCATGTTGCTGTTTCTGCGTGGGGCAGGACAAAGCTCTTCATAGCCAGAGCTTGTGCTCCATCCTCTCTTGTGAAGGGGAGTTTCCCGGCAGCATTCCCTGGTGGCGGTCGGTGCTGTGAGCGGTGTCTGGGCCATGGAGAAGCCCTCAGGGACCTTTCAAGCTGGGAAGCCGTTGAAAACAGACCTTTCAAATGGGCATCTCCATGACTCCAAGTGCAGGTAGATGACTGTAGTGGGGAGGTTGATGTTCTGGGAGCTTGAGCTTGCGCTACATCCAAGTGGATTAGGAGCAAAGGGCTTTCCGACCCAAACAGGGGGAGCGGGAAGGCAGTGTCAGCATGGGGCTTTCACATCCTGTCTTTGCCTCCTTTGAGAGAGTTTCCTTCTGACGCCCCCTAACAGCCTGAGGTGCTGAGCATCTCAGCACGTTTGCAGCTCTTGGTGTCCTTTAAAGCAGCCTTAATGAAGCCACTGATGGCAGCTGGCTCATGCTCCAGCCGGGCTCCGGAATCTCTACAATCCCAGGGTTCTCCCAGCACTACCAGGCAGGCTCCTGCATTGAAAGCCGTTGGAGACAGTAGTCCAACATACCCTTTTCTTTAGCAAGGAGCTAGGTGTGAGGTGCGGGGAGCTGCCAGCCTGCCACTCTGCTGTAACTAAGCCTTAACCCGCTGCAGCCTAGCAGTCCAATTACAAGCATTTTTGGCTGGAGCTACATCAGTGCATTTGTTTCAGGTTAGGCCTAACCGATCCCAGGAAATGGGAAGAGGGTGGGGGGGCATGAGGGCGGCCCTGGAATTTTGACTGCATGGTAAAACCATTTTTCTTGGTCCTCTTTTTGTGCTGATGTAAGGGAAGGGCCCGAGTCACCCAGGGAAATGGTTTAGGTCCTTATTTCTCTGCAGAAATCTGTCACAGACCAGTGATGCCATATAAGGCTTTTCTCTGTAGCTGCACTGGTTCCGGAGGGATGTATGGGCCGTAACCTTGAATGGAAGGTTGTGTGTGGTCGGTTACAGGCTAAGAGGGCAAACCCCAAGTGGTGATTGCTGTAGCTCTCCAGATCTGAATTTCCCGCATACTCGGCTGTCTCAGATCCCTGCTGCTACTGTGTACGCGGTCAGGAGCTGTTGGCACAAAAGGTTGGAGAGGGTTCTGTAAACTAAGCTGTTCAATGAGCTTGCCATGCGCTGGTTTAACAAAACAGGGGGCAGGCACCACTCACCCTGCTGTCCCCAAGCCCCAGGAGCTGTTGTGTGTGCATGGCGTGTCTGTGCACAGCTCACACAGTGGTGATGCTAGTTATCCAGATAGTTATGTGCTCAGGTACCAGGGTGAAGGGCGCAATAGAAAACCCTCTGATAGATCATCAGGAGACTGTGCGAAAGGGAAGGTAGGAGGGACTGGGGGGTTTCTGCTGTGGCTGCCATGTTGCGCTGTATTTTGGTGGTGCTACACATAGCTCATACCTCCGCTGTGTATGTACACATACGACCACCCAGCGCCTGTATGTCCCACCAGAGCCCTCACATGGCATCACTCAGTCATGGTTGGAAAGGGCCCTGGAATTCCATAGGGCCGATTTCCAGCCCCCCTCCCTGGGGAACGAGTGTCTTACAAAGCACCTGAGAATTCTCCTTTTAGCCTTCATTAGCCCGCTGAGAGCTAGGTGAGGAGCCAAAGCATTCCACACCCCAGGAAACCAAACCCAGGCTAGGATCTCACTGGGCTTCTGCCCGGAATGTACCTCTCTTTCCCCTCTCCGTACTCGTTCTTCCCCTCTCGCTCTCCCCCGCTCTGTCTTTTTGGGTGATTGTTGCATTCTCTCATTTCACTGGAAATCCAGGGATCCATCTCCTTTGGAAGCCTCTGCTTGACATGTCAGATCTTCATGGCTTTATTATTTAAAGAAACAAAGGTGCCGAGCCGCTGCCCAGACTCAGAGCAGGTGACCAAAACCTTCTATAAACTTAGTTTTCTTTTGCATACAGAACTGCGAATCTACATTGCTGCGTGGGCCGAGGAGGGGCCCACACCATGCCAGAGGTGGGCTACTGAAAATTTAAAAATACCGGCTCGGTTTCTATCCATTCCCTTAGATTGCAAGTAAGGGGCGGAGGGGGAAAAATAATGAAGTTTTTAATTAAAAAAAATAGTGTGTGTATATATATATATATATATGTGGTTACAATCTAATTCTTGTGCCCCAGTGGGGTGCTGTATAGTTAACTGAAGGAGAAACAAACCGATATTAAATATTAAATGGATTTACACAGCCAGTGGAAAATACCAAATGATCTGGAAGAAATTTCCAAGCATTTCTCACCAAGCAGAACAATCTTTTGAGCCTGCACATCTCTAATTACGTTGTAATTTTGTTTTTTGAATTAAAGAAGAGGAGAAGGAGAAGATGATTTTAAAAAATAAAACAACAAAACCAAACCAAACAAAACAAAAATAAAAAATAAAAAAGATAAAACAAATACCCAACCCAACCTGAGCCATCTCCGGAGTTGTGGGACCTGTGGGCTGTTGCATGACTGTGCTAGATTTTAGTCTGAGTTGAACTTTTTAAGGAACAAAAACAGAAAACTGCAAGTGTTGAATACTAGAGGTTCGTTTAGACCTTTTCTTTTACATTTTGGAATTAATTTGTCACTTTCTCATCAAAGACAAAAATTAATTTGACTTCAACGGTTTACTTCTCAAAATGGTCCTCAAAGACCCTTAAAGGACAGCTGTGTGCTAGCGGGCTCCCGAAAGAGGCAACATCTGTTTCACTTGCTCTCTTGGGGTCTCCTTCAGCAGTGGCGAGAGGGAAGGAATCCTCAAGTGAAACTGGGCTGTGGGCCATGAAACACGGCTTTGTGGATACTTTAGAAAATGAAGGCCAGATCCTCAGCTGGTGTGAATGTGCAGAGCTTCATTGAAATCAGTGTTTTTTAAAGAGAGACGAGGCCACGTTGATCTAAAGTTTTTCCCGTTTCTCCTTTTTGCTGTGTAGCACTGGTTGAAACATGTTCAAGGCCAGTGCCACCAACCTGGCTAGGAATTTACACACCTCACCGTGGTATCTTGGCCGTAATAATCCACGTTAGTGGGAAGGGCATTTCTGTGGTGAGGCTGCTTTATTATCTTTACCCCAAGAATGACTTGAAGCAGGAACCAGTTGTTTTTTAAATCCTCCAGCTACATCAAATAAGAGACGATTTTAACACAGACAATTTCTAGGCTGTAATTACACCGCACGTGGTTTTTAATGAGGTAGAAGGTATGTATGGGTGTGTGCCCAAAGGCATTCTGGACATGGGTTTTGGTTTAGCTACGCTAGAGAGGAGGCTGAGGGGAACAGTGAAATCTCGATTCAGATCTGGACGCAAAGTTGAGCTGCAGGTCTATGTCGGCTGGAGAGGGACTCAGTTCAGATCAGGTGGGCAGGAGAGTGTAGTTCAGCCTGCCTGCACTTCTACCTGACCTTCCAGCCATTGGGAGCGAGCTCCCCTGTGACCTCCTCCCTCCTACCTGCATTTCTCCTTCCCAGTCAGTCTGCCTGAGTCATTCATCATCCTCCCGCTCTTGTGCTGACAAATTGTGAGGTCACCAGCCCTAATCAGTAGCCTCAGTGAATCAGGCAGGAGGAGCCAGCTGAGAAGGAAGGGAGACTGGGGGTGTTTTAAATAGCAGGAAAGAAGTGAGTGCAAGTCCACGCTGGTGTGTAACAGGATATTGGTATTTTTATAGCTTGACTGACATGAGCAGCACATCTGCCTGAGCTGGCATGAGCCCCTCTGATGGTGATAATGGAGCCCAGGATTCCCTGTAGGGCGTTAACTCTGGTCCTGGGAATAGGCACAGCTCCCAGGGCAGGGCAGCCGCCTTCTCGTCCCCTTTCCCCCACTCATCTTGGCGTGGCATTTCTGGCAGGTGCTTTGGAAGTTGATCAGTTTCTTCCACCAAAGACCAGCACATTCCCACCTTGGAGACAGTGGTCCCATCGCTGCCAGGCCCAGCTGTCGGTGAGGTCAGACAGCGGCTCCATGACTTGAGAGATCCTTAAGAAAGGGACCTTTTTTTTTTAATACTCTCCACTTTTGCTAAGTTGTCAGGTGGTACTTTTAGCCTTTCACGTCTAACACCCAGGGTGTTTGATCATGCTCAGACTTCTGCCTGATGCCTCAGAGCTCCACTCTTGCCCCCAGAACTGGGATCTTTACCGTGCTGTTCAAACAGGAACCAGGGGAATGGGATGGGGGCAGCAAAGTGGAGACCTGCAGGCTTTGGCTGTGCAGATTCTTCCAAAACATCCTGCTGGGAATGAAAACAGGGAGGGAAGGGCTTGCCAGAGCCCAGGCCTCCTCATCTGCTCTCAGTGCTGAAACCTGAGCCCTTGGACTTTGGGTGGGTCCTGCTTTGCCCGATGCTGGTGTCAGAGAATAGACCACAGGGCTCAATGCTGCATTGGCCCAGGGTGGAAATGACCATGTGACTGTTGCCATCTGAGTTATCTTCTGATTTGAGACAATATTCACACACTTCCTTTCGGTTCAGTTTTAGATTTGAAATGCAGCCAAGCCATGGAAGTGCTCCTCTCTACCCTTCTATCGAGAACGAGTCCACTGCCTGCTCAGCAGCTGGCCAGCTCATGGGAGCTGAGTGGCCTGGCTCTCTGAAGGAACCACAGTGCACCATTAGCTGTCCTTTAAGAAAGTCAGGGGGAAACCAACAGCAAAAGGCCGAGAACTTTAATAGTAACATACAGAGTCCTGAAAACTTTGTGATTGTTTCAAACTTGAAGCAACTGTGCCAGTGTGGCTGGTCGACACCCTTCGACCGTGTAAATATCCTGCTATTTCCTATTTTAATGTTCTTCAGATTTAGTACTTGTAAATAAACACGCGCATCAAGGAGAGATTAAACATTTTTGCTAAATAACGTGACTTGCCTGGGTTTTTACATGGCGGGGAGAGGGGAAGGGAGGGATCCAGGCCCGGCAATACCTTGTGTTCCTTAGCACGCCTTCCGTCTCATGACAGTGATCAGCTGAGCATGGAAGCCAGGAAATCTGGCTCCTGGTCCTCTGCTCTAACAATGACACGTCCTTCCTCCCCCACTAACCACCATACCCCATTGCCTTCCCCACCGACTGATTGACTGGGGCACACGTGAGGATCTGTACCTGACCCAGCGCTCCCTGAGCTTGGGGCCTGGAGGGAGAGAAGTGGGCCCCATCCATGGGGCTCTTGCAGGAAAGTGATTAAAAGGAGGGGGGAATTGCCTCTGTCTCTTGTCTCTAGACATTTATAACACACCTATCACTTTGGTGTCTTAAGTCAGTGCCAAGAAAGGGTTATTCTGCACCCACCCTAGCCCTGAAGCCCTGATCTTCAGTAATGCAAGTTCCTGGAGAAAAGAGGGTCTCCCTGAATCCCAAAGCTAAGAGCCATGGAGCTGGAGGGAATAGTCTCTTGAATGTCCTGGGACCAAACCAAGGTTAATCCCTTAAAAAAATGAACACAGGTCCTGGCAGAGATAAAGGCTCCTGCTCCTCTTCACCAGGGGAATGGCTCTGATTCGAGGATGAATGGCAGAGCAGGGCTGTCCCTCCTTCACAGCCCGCCACGCGGCAGCAGGGGGAGTCCAAAGGAAACGGGTTGAGACAAAGGGGGGACTGGTGGTTGTTGCACTGATTGGGGTGAATTTCTGTGCCGGAGAAGTGAGGGGGCTGATAGCAGTGACTCATGCAGTGCATTGTGCAGACAAGGGGCTGGGCCGTGCCCCTCACTCTGGACTTGCAGCACTCCCAGCTATTCCAGTCCTGGAGGTAGCCACCCAGCTGTGCCGCTGCACCGCAAAGCAGTCCTGGGCCCCCATCCACACCCTCCACAACACCCTTATCCTTGCTGTACGTCTCACTACTCCGCCTGTCCAGGCAACACAAGTCGAGATGCCTTCCGTCCCTTTCCTGAAGAGCACGGCCTCCTAGAAGTACTGGAAGCTGCTCACTGGCTCCCTCCGTTGGCAGGTATCTGCTCTCTGTGGGCTGTCTGATTCCCGTGTGTACCTCTCAGAGGGCTTCCACCCTGCTCACTAGTCACCTCGTCCAAGACAGCACATCCACTTTGGAGGTGCTCCAGGGAAGTGAGGGGCCAAGGCAGCTGCTCCTGGAGATAGCCGGTGCTGCATCTTCCTGGGAACATCTGAGGCACTGAACTGCTGTGCTGAGCGTGGGGTACCTGAGAACCTGGCAGAGGTCAGGAGGCAGCTGAAGCCAGGGATTTTGTTTTCCTGACCTCCCAGCCCCCAATCATTGCTGGGCCATGTTGGCTCAGTGTCATTCCCAGAACAACTGCCCGGACCCACCCTGCAGCCCACTCCCACCGCTCCCTGTTAGCGGAGCCATATCCCTTTGCCTTGCGCTGCGGGCAGGCGTGGAGGCACACGTGTGGTGCCCGCAGAGGTGGGTTCTTTTCTACTGCTAACCTGGAAGTGACAGAGTCAGCTCCACTTCTAGGGACTGAGGAGACCCTCTGTTAACTCTTGCACTGCCTTGCAGCTCGTTCGTTGCCCCTCTCACCTTCACCAGGACTGCCTACCCGCAGCTTTCACAACCTGAAATCCTAAAACCGGCTTTAAAATCATAGGATACTTCTTTGTACCTGCTTTCTGCCCCTCGGGTCACCTGCTCAAGCTTTTCTCTGCAGCCATCAGGGCTAGACACTTCCTTAAAAAGCCGAGCATCTCCCCTCATCACAGGATTCCTGGAGCGCCCCATGCTGTGAGACGGGGGGTAAGGGGTGAGCATCGACAGCGGTGCTTCAAGCCCCCTTGGTAGCTGCGACAGCCCAACAAGGGCTAACGGGGGGGGGGGGGGGCGGGGCAGCGGAGCGACCGTTCTGAGCCTGCTGGGCGATGAGCAGTGTCAAAGCAAAGCGCTGCGAGGCCTACAGGGAATGGTGGCCCCTTGTCCCTTCAGCAATCACTCCTCCTCCTTTAGCAACACTTCCATTGCTGTGACTTTCCGTAGCGGGCCCTTTAAGGCTGCTCGCGTTGCTCTTCCGGCTCCTGTGAGGATTGCCCTTTTCCTTTTGGTTTCCACCAGCTCTGCCCCTCCCTGGTGCCACTCACTGATAAAACTGAGCTCTCATCCGGCGCCTTTCACCTAGCGATCTCAAAAGTGCTGTACATAGGAGGTCAGTAGCATGCACCCCCTTTTACAGATGGGGAAACTGAGGTGTAGTTCCGCAGCTTTCTCCTCAGGGGAGTATAGAGCTCAGCTCCAGCCCATTATTACCCAGGAGTCCGTCTTACTCTCTCTCCCTTTCACCCTCTTGCAGGTGGCGGGGTTCAGCAGTGTTGGGGGCAGGCAGGAACAAAGAGCAGAGAGGCCTGCGTGTGTCTGCCCCACAGCGTGATAGTTCCAAGTCCCAGCACACACTGCGTCAACGTGAGGCACCTCTCTGTCCATTCTGCAGTGGCCTGGCCATGTGTGGCACCTCAGACAAGGCCCTGGGACTGAGGAGCTGACAAACTGAGTGGCTAACCTAGGCAAAGTGCGCGCACGCACGCACACACACACACACACACACCCCCCTCTGCCATCTCCAGGGTGGAATGCAGGCGAGATGGGTCCTGGGAGAAGAAGACAGCTGGGGAGGTGGCCCCTGAGCTAACCCCAGCGCTGTGCGATCACTGGGAGCTCTGAAACGCAGCCCTGCTCTGAGCCTAGAGGTGGCAGGTTACTAGATGTGATGGGCCTCCAGCCATGTGCTGTGCAGATGGGATGAGGCAACATTTCCCTATTGCAGCTGGGGCTCAAACAGAGCGTGTGGTTCCCCAGTGGTCTGGAGCCTTTCCTGAGGGTCCATGAGCCAGCTCGACACTCAAGCAATGGAAGGGGGGGATGGCCGTACTGGATAGAGTCCAGCTGAGGGTCTCTCTCCCCACCACAGACTGAGAGAGAACCCATTTCCCTACAGCCATCCCAAAGAAAACCTAGATGGTCACTAGCCCACCCCGGCCATTTAAAAGTGGCCAGTCTAAATGCACCCCAGCAGCTGGGCCCAGCTCCGGCCAGCTCGGTTCATTCCAAATGGAACCTCTGGATCCTGCTCACCAACCAAACTGCTCCTGTTCGATCCCCTGGAGAACCTAAGGTGAGGCACTGGCCGGGGGAAGGAGGAGGGGCCTAGATGAGTCTTTCCCATCTCTTACATGGCTGATTTTCTGGAGGTGGTTTATTTAAACTGTTCGGTTTCACTCCCTAGATTTCAAAGCTCCCGGGCCTTGTGATCAGATGCAAAGGAAACAATCAATTTCATCAAGACAGCCAAAAAAAAAAAAAAAAAGAGGTAAACCACTGGCAAAGTTCAGCATCTAGTTAACACCAGCTGGGCTCAAAAGAAGCCAGTCAAGGCCCTTTGAAGTGTGTGGCGGGGTGGGCGCACCAAGGTATTTTAATGCTTCTCTCGCTCCTGCCAGCTTCTTTTTTCAGCTGTTGACTTTTGGTGTGTGTTGTTTTAGTCTATGTGTACACTGTGTAGCCGCTCTATGCCAGTGGGGGAGACCTTTCCTGATGGCATAATTAAACCATCCCCAACGAGCAGCGGTGGCTATGTTGGCAGGAGACGCTCTCCCCCTGACACAGAGCTGTCCACACTGGAGTTTTTGCCGGTAAAACTTATGTTGGTCAAGGGTGTATTTTTTCACACCCCCTGACTGACAAAAGTGCTAGTGTAGACGCAGCCTTAGTCTCTGATCTGAGCCACCAAGGCTGTTCCGTCTTTCTCCTTTGTTTTGCCAGCCTCAAACAAGGCTAACGCTAACCTCTGTGCATCCTGCCCATGACTGACCTAGTCCACCCTCCTTTCCCCTGCTCTACCTGCCTTTGGCCAAGGGTCCAACCCCTCCTTTGGACTGCTACTGTGGGTCTCGGCCAAGGTTGTTCCCTCTTCCCTCTGACTGCTGCTCCTGGCTTTCACCAAGGCTGATCCATCTCCCTTCCAACTCTACCAGGTGTTGGCCAAAGGCTTAGGCTGTTCCCGCTCCCCTCCCTCTGTGCCACAGTGTTGGCTAACTGCTGCCTATTTCATTTTCTTGTTCAGTTATCAGCTGACCTGGCTCGCATCACAAGGGCAGCTTCCTTGCACCTGCTTTCAATTCCTAAGAACATAATGAGGGATTTAAACTGCTTTCCCTGGTGTTGTCCTCCGCCACTAGTAACAGATATTGATTACATTTCAAATGCATTGTTTTCAAGGAGTCATTTTAAAAAAAAAATCCCACAGCCACCAGAAGGGGATCTAGATCAATGTGACAAACTAGTCAAAATCTATCATCTCTGGCAGGCCGGATACACTGCAAAAAGGCATTTAAAGATGGCTACGTGGAGCATGAACGTGCTCAGTGCCATACGCCATGGCACGCTTGCTCCCTGAAAGAGGCTAAAGGAGACGAGAAACCTGACTGACCAATAAGCAGGAAACTTACAGGCCACCTGTGCATACACACTATGGTCTCGGTGAGGACTGAACCTCAGGTCTTTAGCGTCACAGGCACAGGTCTCTACCACATGAGTAAAGGAGTAACTCCATCCGCTAGCTATACATACTAGGTGCTTATCCTGGCTAGGGCTAGCTGCTAGTGGAGACATACATGATCGCACTCACTAAACCAGGGTGTGTCACAAGTATCTGGTATAACTGCACAGGTAAACTCCATCTAGCCCAACACCCAGCAGCCCGCCTTCTGAGCAAGGGCGACCAACTTCTTCATTTGCCCTTCCCTTCTGATGTATGAAATACCCACACAACCAGGGGAAATGAATCAACACGTTTCCCGATCCTGCCAACTCTGATCCAACTCCAATCTGCTCCCACACTGGGGGACTGGCTGGCTTGGGGGGCAGGGAATGGTATACAGGGCCTTTCCCCTCTCGGGAGTGGCAACCTGGATCCAGTTCCAGATCAAGAAATAGGCTATCTGGGGCCTTTCCCATTTAGGGGACACTGGATCCAGCAAATTATTCTCCGGAGTTGAATCCCTGCACTCATGCAGAGCTCACTGCAGGATCAGGGTGTAATAACACTCCAGGGGAAATGATGAAACTGACTCTATGGACAGGTCTGTCCAGTACATGAGGTAAATAACCTGAAAAAACACAGAACAATGTTTTCTTCTCTAATCACTTTGTTCTAGGAATTTTAAGCATTACTTGGGAACGCAACAGGTTAAAACAGCAACCTAAACCTCTCAGGTATGATTTTTTTAAGGCGATGCTGTTCCTTCAAAGTTGCATAGTTAAAAATCAACAGCAAAAAACAAGACATGCGTAAATTAAGGTACTTGGAGGGAATGTTAAACTATCCGTGTTACACATATCCTGTATATTTTATAGTATGCGTTTTGCTCGCCTACATTTTATGGTATACCGTTTACATTGAACCTAAACAGCAATATGCTAATCTACGCACTTCAGCCAAAAAATAGGAGTATAAACTGCTACATATTTCTAACATGGAGGAGCTAATGTTGCTATTGCAACCAGAACTTTAGTACTACCAGACTGTTTGTGATTGGGGAAGCTTCATGCTGCATGAGCGTAGCTTTGTGCACTTAATTTCCCTTGGCTTTGTAAAGAAAGTGGGGAAAGGCAGGGCGGGGTGTAGGAAGGATTGCTTGTCCTTGTTAATGTTAGAATTTACATGGTCTCGATTTAGTTTTGAAATCCTCACCTCAACCGGATGGCTGGGGTGAGTTTCCATCTCTGCTTTCTGCGAGGCAGGAGTTTCACATTTGTGTCGGCTGCGTCGTTGCAATGGCAAAGCTAACTGAGCTGCTGGCTAATAAGAACAGCTGAGACCCGGTCAGACTGTTGTAGGAAGCTGTGAACATTGCCGTTTCCTTAGGACCCCCAATGATTTAGTTTGGGTGAGTGGTTTTTCTCCTGCCCCTTTACGTTAAGTGGAGCGGTGGGACGGGGACGGCTGTTCAGATGTTTGTATTTGATTGTTTACATTGCCGTAGTCGGTGGGTTTCCACAGAGTCACTTACAACCTTTCTCATCATAATTATCCCATAGCAGCACTCACCCATTCCCAGGAACAATGTGTGTTGTGGTGTCATCTTTGTTGCCCCCTGTTACTCGCAGAGTCAGGCTAATTTAGCCCCTGCTGGAGCCAGTCATCCAATAAGGGGAGAAACTTCAGCCTTTGTGGGATTTTCAGCCTAGGGGAAAGCCACCTCGGATTGGCTGCCCTCCTCACTGCAGCGCCCCCTGGAGAAGAGAAGTGGGGGAGCAGAAAAAGCCTAGAAGCTCAGGGGAGCTTTGGTGAAAAATGGGTGTGCTCCTCTCCATTCCTGCAGCAGTGGGTGTGGGGCGGGACTAAAGAACCCATGGAGCTGCCTCCCACCCCACCCCCAGGCCTGAGGAGGAGAGGGCCTTGCTGCAGCTGCAAGCCTTGGAGAGGGGGTGAAGAACCCTGTGGAGCAGAGGTACACTGAGAGGCACAGTACAGGTGTGGAGCTGTGGGGAGGGAGGAGTGAAACCTGGCAGGGCAGAAGAAAGGTAAAGTTTTACAGGTTCATAGATTCCAATGCCAGAAGGGACCACTGTGATCATCTGGTCTGACCTCCAGTGTAACCTAGGCCATAGAAGGTCTCCAAAATAATGCCCAGAGCAGATCTGTTAGAGAAACATCCAGTCTTGATTTAAAATTGGCCAGCACTGGAGAATCCACCATGCCCCTTGGTTAAGTTGATATGGGGTGCATAATTGCTGGGCGGGAGCTGAGCAGATGTGAGGTGGGGCGTGTATAATGAATTGCTGTGCTGTGAAGTGGGCAGATGTGAGGTGTATAAGGAATTGTTGGGCTGGCAGCTGGGCAGATGTGGGGTGGGGGGTGTACAAGGAATTGTTGGGCTGGCGGCTGGGCAGATGTGAGAATGGGCACTGTGTTCTACCAGTGTAACTACCGGCACACTCAGGGCCAGCTGCAATCAGGACATTAACAAGATGGACAGTATGCTGTGTGTACAGTTATCAACGGTTCAGTGTCAGACTGGGAGGGGGTATCTGGGTGGGTCAGTCCTGGGTCCAGTACTATTTAATATTTTCCTTAATAACATGGATAAGGGAGTGGAGAGTATGCTTATAAAATGTATTGACAACGACAAGCAGGGAGGGGGGTTGCCAAGTACTTTGGAGCGCAGGATTGGAATTCAAAATGACCATGGTAAATTGGAGAATTGGTCTGAAATCAACAAGATGTAATTCAGTAAAGAAAAGTGCAAAGTACTGCACTTAGGAAGGCAAAATCAAATGCACAGCCACAAAAGGGAGAATAGTTGGCTAGGTGGCAGTACTGCTGAAAAGGATCTGGGGGTGAGAGTGGATCACAAATTGAGCATGAATGAACTGTGCAAAAAAGGCGAATCTCATTCTGGGGTGTATTAGCTGGAGTGTTGTATGTAAGACACAGGAGCTGATTGTCCTGCTTTACTCAGCGCCGACAAGGCCCCAGCTGGAGTCCTGTGTCCCATTCTGGGCTCCACACTTTGGGAAAGATATGCAGGAATTGGAGAGAGTCCAGAGAAAAGCAACAAAAATGATCAAAGCTTTAGAAAACTGACCTATGAGGCAAGATTAAAAAAACTGGGCATGTTTAGTCTTGAGAAAAGAAGACTGAAGTAGTGACCTGATAACAGCTTCACATATGTTAAGGGCTGTTATGGTGAGAATGGTGATAAACTGTTCTCCAGGTCTGTGGAAAGCAGGACAAGAAGTAAAGGGCTTAATCTGCAGCAAGGGAGATTTAGGTTAGATATTAGGAAAAACTTTCTAACTCTACGGGTGGTTAAGCTCTGGAACAGGCTTCCAAGGGAGGTTGTGGAATCCCTGTCATTGACCGTTTTAAGAACAGGTTGTCCAAACACTAGTCAGGGATGATCTAGGTTACTTCATTCTGCCTCAATGCAAGGGGCTGGACTTGGTGACTTCTCGAGGTCCCTTCCAGTCCTACATTTCTATGTTTCTATATTACACCATCTGCTGGCATTAATAACACTGTTTAAAAGTGGTAGGGTGGCTGTCATCACTTGTTGGACCTGGTGTGACATCCTGACTCCATTTAAGTGAACAGCGAAACTCCTATAACCGCAGTGGGACAAGCATGGACCTCCTGGAATTAATTCATCTTCATTTTAAGGTCTCTCAAAGCTCCTTCCAAGGAGGGTTTGGCAGGGACCTGAGCTGACGTTATTTTATAAAAAGCACCCAGTTCCTGTGTAAAGATCTCCTTTTCCCAGAACGTTCTGGGACTTGGCAAATACAATGAGAGTGAATTTCCTTCTATTTAACCCTTAATCAACAGCTGAAAGTGGCAATAATACAGACCATCAAGTTTCACTCATCCTGTGATAGGAGTTAAAATACCACTGGCCCAAATGATCATTTTCCTGCAACTTTATGATAGCGAGGCTGCTGTAAGGGGGCCATAGTGCGGCTATGAGGCCTTTCTCTGGGAATTCTCTGGGGACAGAGGGGCTTCATT
Organism: Mauremys mutica; assembly: GCF_020497125.1. NCBI lineage: Eukaryota > Metazoa > Chordata > Testudines > Geoemydidae > Mauremys > Mauremys mutica. Next base: position 21,686,400 of record NC_059078.1, on the reverse strand, counting down.
GCCTGGCACAAAGCCAGCTATGCTCCCCGTCTCCTGGCAGGGAACAGAGACAGGCCAGAGCGCACATGATGGGGCATGGCCAGGACAGACGTCTAAAGTTGCATAGAGGCCCTGAAGTAGAGGGACAAGTTATGGCAGCCCTGAGGGCTGCCCTAGGCTGCATCTGGGGCTGCACCAGCCCCCTCAGGCCCTGAACAGGGGAGGCACAAACGACACCCCTCAGTCCCTGCACTGATGCCCAGTGCCGACATGGGGATGAAACCAGGCATGGCAACCCCCAGCATTCAAAATTCATGAGTCAGGCCACCCAAAATGATGAGAGTGGCTTAAAAATCTCGACTCTCTCATTTGTAAATGATCTTTTTTTGGTTCTTTCTGCTTTTTGGATCGGTTGGGTGCGCACGGGTCATGTTTCCACGCTGGAGGACAAGAAACCTAGTTGTTTCAAAAATGGAAAGTGGAGTCTCTCACATAATCATGTGATTCCAGGAGGTGGGACTTAAAAAAAAAACCCCAAACCCGACAAATCTGGTGAGACCCCAGCATAAAATGGTGAGAGTCAGCCACCCTGTGAGTCCGTCCCCATGCCCGAGAGTGTGGGCGTATGCAATAACGTGCATATAGATACCCACACGCTGTCTCCGGGATGGAGCACCCCAACCTGTCTAATTCTGTTGGGAATGGCCTGCATTAAGAGCGCTAGCTTTATTTGGCCTGATTGCTTTTATTATCTTAATTAAATTGTCAGAAGAGAATATTGAAGATCTGTGCTCTCCAACCCAGCCCCAGCGTTCTCCAGGCTCTCCAGCTGCATCCTGGTGAAACCAGAGCCACTGGGAGTTAGATCAGAGGGAGATTTATGCTGTGGCAGTGTTAGCAAGAAGCACATCCGGGCAGGTTATTTATTTGCCTTAGCCATTTTCCCCAGGAGTAGAGTCATTTTATCTGCCTGGCCTTTAAAAGAAAGAATCGAAAAAGTTTCCCCTCCCAGCAGTGTTAAAGGTGTTTGGCGTCTGCAGCATACTTGGGTCCCCATGCCGTGGGCCTGCTCTCTCAATCACATCACAGATGCCTGCATCACAAAAAACGCCAGCGCAATTGACGCTGGCCGGCAGTGCCTGCAAAGAGGCCGATTGGGTGGGAAGAGAGAATTCCCCTCTCACAGCAAGAGCTGTATGTTGATGGTCAGCACAGAAGCCCACAGCTGGGAGAGGAATGGGAGGGAAGCTTGCCTGGCTGGACCTGTCCTGGAGATATACGGTGCTCTCCCAGCCCTAGGGTTGGCAATGTGGCACTCTCCACTGGCCCTGAGAGAGACAGAATCTCCCCCCTCTTCTGAATGTTCTTGGTACCCAGGGATGTAGAAGCGCTGATGCCCGGTCAGGTGCAGCACTCATCATTAACAATTGACGTCAGCATGTGCCGGGCAGTTCTGATACAGACGCAGCTGAGGTGCCTGCGATTTGCAGTGTAAATATAACTTACCTGGATGGTCCCTGCTGCTGACTCAGAGAGCAGCCAGCGGACCTGTATGGCAGGGTCCTGTTATCCTTTGAGCAGCCTGGGGGCATGGGAGGCTGTCTTTGCAGTGTTCTGTGAGAAACCTAGTTGTTTCAAAAATGGAAAGTGGAGTCTCTCACATAATCATGTGATTCCAGGAGGTGGGACTTAAAAAAAAAACCCCAAACCCGACAAATCTGGTGAGACCCCAGCATAAAATGGTGAGAGTCAGCCACCCTGTGAGTCCGTCCCCATGCCCGAGATATTGGCTAAGAGGTCCCCTGTTAAAGGTGGGCACCACAGCACTTGCCAGTCTGCTTCTGCCTTTCCCAGGGCCTTGTGCACAAGCTCTTCTGTTCTTTCTGCACTCACTTGTGAGCTAGTTAACTGCTGTGAAATCCCAGCTGGTGCTTTCCAGGTCCCCTCTTCCCACAATTCCTTCCAGCTCCTTCCTGGTGCGCTAGTGAGATGGAGACTCTAGACAGAGTGTGGCTATGCAGGGAGGCATGCTGCCCTCCCCGCACTGGATACACTGTAACGCTCCCTCTGTTCCCTTGCCACTGTCGTGGGGACTAATGGTTTGTGTGGGGGTGGGTCCTAGGCTTCGGGGGACCCGGGGATCAATGAATGGGAGACAGAGATGAGAACTTGCATCAGAGACAGGGAGATCAGCTGGGGCACTTGCACCTGAGAGGGGTAGGGAGAGGGATGACTCATTGCTGGCGATGGAGGGGTGCCATAAATCATGCTGGGATTGTTAGAGGAAAAATTAGGAGTTAACCCATAAGCCTCTGGGTAACGATTTTAATTTCCACCTGGGCTGTTCTTCCCTCGTTGTGACATAGGGCACCTATTCCACATGGCCCAACGGAGCCCATAAATCTGCCTGGGAAACAGTCAAACTTCTTTCACTGTTTAATATTGCAACACATGGTGAATGTTTAAACAAGAGTGTCCTTCCTCTGCCTGTTAAACACACGCGTGCCTTGCCTAGGTGATGGGGAGCTCTCCCCTTGGAGACAAGGCAGCCTCGGTACTGTAGGTTCTCCCGACTACCTCTCCTTACATTTCTCAGTAAGGACATTTACCTCACAACAGGATCCTTGTCCTCCAGTGCCTGCCTGTCTGTCTCTTTTTTCTCCTGAGCACTGTGAAATACTTGCTGTTTCATCCCAGAAGTGGCTGTGCAACACACTGGCAGAGCATGTGTTGCACCGTCCACTAGTGGCTTGTCCACTGGAGGATAACAGCCTACTATTACTACCAGCTTAAGGAAGCTACTTTTTTGGATCAAGTGAGAGAGGGCAGTGCTGTGGATGTGAAGATCCTGCATTCAAACCCTACTGATGACTGATGTCATTACAACGTGATGCCTGAATAAGGCCTTGAGCTGCAGAAGGTATCGGACCTCCCTTCAACAGGAAGTCAGTAACATATTAGCAGAGTATGTGACACATCCCCTTTCTACTGACTGGTCCAGGATGGCATAAATTGCCCAGGATGGGATTAACTACTGCTACCTGGTAATGGAGTTACGCCTTTAGCTCAAATGGTATGCGCTTGTGCTGTAGATCTAATGGTCCCGGCTGCTGATTCATGGAAAGGGGAAGCTGCATGTCACTGGTGGATGAAGTGATCCTGGTGACTAGTTTGGGTCCGATGAATGTGGATTTTTTTCCCAGTCTTTGCTCGTGCAGCCCTCTGGCAGAAGGGATGAATATTGTGATGTAAAAACAAATTCATATGAGGGTGTTTATTACTGTACAAAATGCTTTTGTGCTGCCTGGATGTACGACATCGACTGCTTCCCCATCTCCCCCAAATTTTATAGCTTGCTCCAAAAGAGAGCCCCAGAGCTGGTCTGCCATGAGGTGTTCTCTGTAAACCCTCCCCAGGGTGCTTGCCGCTCGCACTTCCGTTATCCTTCAGATACTTACAGATGTTTCTCTCTTAATATTTGTTCCATTATTTTACTGGGATTGAAGTTTAAACTTCCCAGATGGTAAAAAAAAAATCTCCTAGTATTTCATGACGGATGGGACACACTGTAATACAAATTGCACTAGCATCTCCAGAGAGCCAGCACTCCTAGCAAGAAGGCACAGCCTGCAAAGACTGCAATAAATGTCTTTGTTTCCCAGTTCTAGTGCGCCGCGAAGCAGAAAAGGATTAGCAGGGACTGAGAATGATTGTGTAATCTGCAAATGCACTTTATTTGATTAAATGATAAAATGGGAACCTTCCAGCGACAACATACGCTACTGGAGACGGAGACGCAACTAATCCGGTAAATCATCAGCCACGACCGCAGCAGCGTAAAAAGCCAGACTGTCAAAAATATCGTGGAGTGTTTCCTGCCTTGCCCTGCCCTGCCAATCGAGGCTCCCGCAAGTACCTTATCTTCATTGATCCATTTGTAGGCTCCTAGCAGGAATTTAATGCCTGATCCAGAAGGTGGTGGGTGCCCTCAGCAGCCCCCTGGAGGCTGGGTATGTCTACACTCTAATCACTCGGTGTGACTGCAGCTCGTGTAGCTAACTCAGGTACTGGAGTAGCTGTGTGTAATTCCCCTGGGTGCCAGGAAGGCTTGTACAGCCCTCACTGAATTATGTGCTAATGCGACTTTGCCACTCTGCTCCCCGAGCTCGCTAGATTAAAGCTAGCTTGGGTATAGCTACAGGGAAATTTCAATTGTCTTGCAGAACTGGGCCCTTGAGTGTGTGTGTTGTCAGTAATGCACTTGTAAGCACAACTCAACGAAATGTTTCTACACGTAGCACTTGCCCCTTAGCACCTTGCAGCTGATGATCTCTATGCTCATTACCGCTCTGTCTGAATTCCACCCGACAGCACCCCTACGAAGGAACTATCATGAGCTTTGCTTTACATATGGGGAAACCGAGGCATGGTGCACTGACGTGTCTGGCCCAGGCTCATGCAGTGGGTCAGTGGCAAAGGTAGGAATAGAACCCAGTTCTCTTGAATCTTAGTGCTTTAACCACTAAGCCTTGTTCTTGTTTCAATTATTGATTTCCGGTTTTATGGTGGTTTTAAGTAACTGGACTTCAGGGCCTCCAGAAATCTACCGCAAAACTACCCTTTCTCTCCAGAAAGTGGGACCTTATCACCTCACTCATCTTCCCGTCCACTTCAGAATTCCCTTTTCGGTTTTAAACGCCTCATGGACTCCTCTTCACCCTCCCTCTCTGAGCTCACATCCCACTCCAAGCCTCCTGTGTCCCATAGCTCTGTCTCCTCTGTATCTGCTCTGCCCTGTCTTCCCCACATTCCTGATGCTTTCTCCTTTCCCAGGCACCTCCTCTCGAAAGTCACCGTTTCTTACTGCACCAAGTTCTTGTAAAACTGTGGCCGAAGGTGCACTGTCAAACAGTCGAATGCATTGCCTCTGTGTGGAACCTGCACTGTGTTGCTCCATGGAACATGGTACTCCCATTGTCTTCAATGAGGTTTACAGATGGAGGACCTCAAGATTTGGCCTCGTATTCAGAAGCTGCGGTACTCCCCACTGAAATGCAGCTACCTTCGAGGTGGAGCACAGAGGGCGTTTAAAAGTGCACAGTGATGCTATATAGGTTTAGGACAGGAAAAATCCCATTGAAACTGCCTGGGGCTTTGGGTCAGGCTTATGCAATTATTCCAGAGTCCTGGCCTAGATCCATATGGATAATGCCTTATCTCTTCCATGGCTTCCCTTGCGAGGGAGCCTCAGGGCTGTGGATCCCAGAGAAGGCTTTCCTTCCCCCCGTAATTCTGCTTTTGTTGCTGATTTGCTCCGAGCCTTAGAGCAGCAAAACTTTGCAACATGTGCATAGTCCTGAATGCTCCAGTAATCTTCTTAAGCCATGTGCAGCACTGACCAGCAAGAGAGCTCCATATTCAGCCCCTGCCCTGAGAGGCTTATCCATTAAAGATGTCATTAGACTCATCCTCTTCTTAGACTTTGCAAAAGGGCAGGCGGAAAGAGCAGTCACTAACTGGCCACAAAGCTTATGAGTGCTGATTGCCTGTCAGGTCCTATTGCAGGGTATTGTTATGGCCCAGATGGCTAGCAGCAGCCTTTAATATGCTAAGGGCCTGATACAGGCTGCTCACGCACAGACAGCACAAGGTGTGGGAAGAGATCGCCCTTCTTCCCCCATCCCCAGCATGTGTGCCCCCATTCAGAGGGTAGATCAATTCCTCCACTCCCTAGCCACTCCCCACGGTAGAGAACTGCATCAGTGCAAGTTCTGAGAGTGCCGTGCATCTGCACTAGACATGCAGTTTCAGGAACAGCAGGCCACACACATCAGTGTCTGCAACTACTGCATTACCAGTGCACTATGGGTAGCTATCCCCCAGTTCCTGGACAGCTTCTTGAAGGCTGGTGTGCTTGCGTTGTGAACTCAGTGATTCCACAGAAGTGGATGCTACTACCTACCTTTTGTGGAACCTGTTTTGTCCAGGAAAAGGACCATGGTATGTGGGACAGCACTGTGGGGACCAAGTGCAGTGCAGAAGCAGCCAGCACGTTTAACCCAGACTAGCGGTGGGACAGCGCAGGGCCACTGGATGCAGCATGGAATAGTTGGGAGAGCGACTCTGAGTAAGTGCAGTCGAAGCAGCGCTGGCAACGCTTGGGCATTGCTGCAAGAACTTTTGTGCATGTATATGAGGTGTGTAGCAAGCACAGCAAGTGCCGTCAATACCAGACGAGCCTGCTGGGGGAGGGTTGGTGCCATTGGCATGTACTGTGAGGCCCTGGGTGTCTCTCTCGCTCCTATAACGCACAAAATAAGGAACGCTGAGCTTTCCAGAGCTGCTGAAAGGTCTGGGGTCCCCGAGACCCAGTGAAGTGAATGGGAGATTCAGGTGTCCAAATCCCCTCGTTAGATTTGGAAACTCAGCCTTAAACAAATAAAAGTGGAGCTATATACCAAGTCAGCCGTTAGTGCTGGTCCTGTCCTGGCACATGGCTGATGGGTCAGGTGCTGTCTTTGGGGCTGCAGGAGTGGACGTGGAATGTTTTCAAAAGGAGTAGGAGATGGAGCAGCAGGGAAGATTCCTTTCGCGTGTGTGTGAGGAGAACAATCAAACAGGGGCTTTCTTTCCAGCCATGGGTGATGATTATGTTTCCTCCCAGCTTCTGGGAAAAAAAATCCATAAATCGTGAAGGCAGTAAAAGCTGAGTGCAAGCACCACCCTACTCGCCCCCCTCCCTCGCTAATGAAAATCACAGGCACTCCAGGAGGCAACTGGTTTATGTTTCTTTGCTTTAAACATACCGCTAAAAAGCCCACGTTTTCTTGGCTTGAATTGGAGCTGGGGATCATTAGCAACTGGCAGGCATCGAGTGATGCACACTGATGTGTGAAGATCAGTGACTCCCCCGCCCCATTACAGCAAATTATTGCTACAGGAAAATGACCACCCAGATCTGTGGAATTAAAGCTGGGGTATTGATTTATTTTGAATTGGATAGCCTCAGACTGACTGTTCTGGAGACTAAAGCCATCTCCTTCTCCCCAGGACCAGTACAGCAAGGCACAGTTTCAGGGCAGGCTTCCACCGCAGCTGGTATGTAGCCCTTTAAATCAAGATCTCTCAAAGCACTTTGCAAAGATGGGCCACTGACATCATCCCCATGTTACCAGTGGGGAGATCGAGGTGGAGTGAATTGTCCAAGGTTGCACCACGACTCAGCCAAAGATTTGGGAATAGATCCCTGTCTCCCAGCCTGGAGTCCTGGCCTCTGTACTGGGATCCAGTGCAGAATGTGAACCCAGCCTCCATGTCAGCTGAGCACATGGACTCTTGGATCCGTGCTAATTATTTTCCTGGTGAAATGGGACAAAGACACCAGGAGTGTTTCTAAATTGACGCAGTCTGTGATTTTACAGCGATTCAATCACCTCTCTCGTGGCCAATCCCACCGCTGCCCTTGGTGGTACCCCCTGCAGGTTTCGCTAGCAGCCTGTCCGCTGTGTAAAAGTGTTTGGATAGCTCCTTGGCCAAGGCTGTCTCCCCACTGACCTTGCAGAGGGCAAACCGCTGGAGTCCTTTTTACACACACTGACTCCTAGCCTACTGCCTTGAGGGAGAGCCTCTGATTTCCAGGTCACTGCTGGTGGAACTAGCTGGCTGCAGCTTACAAAGGTGCCCTCTTTTCTAAGACATGTAATTGCTCTGTGGAGATGCTTGGAGCGAAGCCACGGTTCCATTAGCTCATGATTATCTGAGCAGGGAGGCAGGAGGGGTGGAGCGGGGAAGCACTGGCCAAGGCTAAAGACCATGACCAAGAATCTTTGTGATGACTGTCAAAAGCAATTTATTGTGAGCCGAAGTCAGCTGAGAAATAACATTGCAGGGAAGCCTGACTACTGCCTCATATGCTTCGCCTCATGCGAGTCACAGTTCTACAGGCCAGCTAGGTGAACCCTTGGACACCAGGTAGCCTGGCCCTCTGGCATGACACCCCAATAATCTAGGCGATTCCAGCCACCCTGATGCTAAGGCAATGCAAATAGTTTATTAGCTAAGGGCATAGCCACATGCCCAGCTCCTAGTTCAGATGGACACAGAGATCACTTTCACACTAATCTCCTTCTGCTTCAGTGATTAATAACAACAATCCTGTAATGACTTGGCCTCATCTTCCCTCTGCTGGATGGCATCAGAATGGCTCAACTTTATGTCTGAGGCTGTATAGGCCTAATATCTAGAGCAGGTTCTCCTTTAGCTCAAGCGGTTGGGAACAAGAAAATCTGAGTTCTATCCCTATGGGTGTGATGTTTTCAGGGGCTGTGGTGTGCGACAAGGTAACACCCGTGACATTATCAGACACCATGGATTTGTTTCAGTACTTTGCACTTCTTTAGCACAAAGCACTTTATAAGCAATCATTTACTAACCCTCCCAACCCCCCATTCCTTGGTCTCAGTGTCCCATTAGCCCCACAGGGGAAACTGAGGCACGGAGGGATGAGGGAGACGTGGCTTGTCCAGTGTCACACAGTGAATCAGAGTCAGGAGTAGAAACCCTCCCACTCCAATTCTTATCCTCATGCTCAAACCACTAGACACTGCCTCCCATCCACTTGTGTGACTGGGGCTTCCACAGCCACCAAGGAGTGCTGAACTGGAATTGTATTCCTTCCCAAACGGGATTTTTATTAACAAAGTTCTCCAGCCTCATATCCTATTCTCACCGGAGCTCTTCCACTCAGTGGTAGCCCAATTTCCTTTTATAGCCCATATGATGACTGTCCTAATTACAATTAAAACAGGGAATGCTCTAATCAAATCTTTTACTGTTCTTGACAAACCCAGAAAATGAGTAAAATTAGTGACACATGGCGAAAAAAGCAAGGGAGCTGGTGCTAATGCAGGGAGTGTTTAGCGAGGCAGAGTGATTTAATTTTTCAGCCCTTGTCAGCAATAAGAGGATGGCACGGAAAGAGCAGGCAAGCCATGCTGGGGATGTAACTTTCAGGGTTCTCCATCACCTGACCTGTCCCTCCTGTTGGACACATGGATCTGAATATTTTTTGCTAATTTTCCTCGGGCCTGTTACCATGGCAGCAAAACCATTAACTAAAGGAAGAGTGGGCTAATCTGATATTAGGGGGGTTGCTGGACTAGACACACCACTGGACTGACCCCATGCAGGAGGTGGGATGGTGGCTAGACGGCTCGATGCTCTGATCTGACAATTATCTGAAAATGTGGATTTAAATCCAGCCCAGGGCATATGCACTCCTGAGATGTGGGCTTGGAGCCCTACTCCCTCATGTTCCGTGACAGATGCAGGTTCAAACTATGACCACAACATTTGTTCTCTCTCCCCCAAAAATCTGCCAGTGACCAAACACTTCTCCAGCCATGGGCAATAGGGGCTTATGCTGGATCATACTGAGCACCTGGGCATTGCAGCTACACAAATACAAGAGGCTGCTGCTGGTAAAGGGTAACCTAGGCTCATAGCCTCCATTCTTATTCTTATTCTTATTCTACCCACTTGGGTGCATGATGACAGCAGGCTGTACCATTCAGAAGTTGGGCTGCTCCTTAGCGCTTCAGGCATGTGTTGGTAGGAGCCAAGTTTGATACCTGAATACCTTGCAAGGGGGGGGAGTCAAAAAGGAATCATAGAATCTCAGGGTTGGAAGGGACCTCAGGAGGTCATCTAGTCCAACTCCCTGCTCAAAGCAGGACCAAACCCAACTAAATCATCCCAGCCAGGGCTTTGTCAAGCCTGACCTTAAAAACCTCTAAGGAAGGAGATTCCACCACCTCCCTAGGTAACCCATTCCAGTTCTTCACCACCCTACTAGTGAAAAAGTTTTTCCTAATATCCAACCTAAACCTCCCCCTCTGCAACTTGAGACCATTACTCCTTGTTCTGTCATCTTCTACCACTGAGAACAGTCTAGATCCATCCTCTTTGGAACCCCCTTTCAGGTAGTTGAAAGCAGCTATCAAATCCCCCCTCACTCTTCTCTTCTGCAGGCTAAACAATCTCAGTTCCCTCAGCCTCTTCTCATAAGTCATATGTTCCAGCCCCCTAATCATTTTTGTTGCCCTCCGCTGGACTCTCTCCAATTTACCAATTTAAGAGCAGGCTGCTTTGTGTTCTCCTCTCCATCAAGGCGTGGAGTTCAGCATTTTGCTTTCTTTTAAGCACATGTAAGCGTATGCACTAATTATTGTGGAAAGGCCAAGTGGAAGCGGGGGCTTTTGGGGTTGACCTGAAGGATGCCATGTTTGTGCTTATTCTGAGTTCTTGTGGAAGGAGGCACTCTGCTGGCATGGTTCTTCCCCCTTGTTCTTATGAACGTCACTCTCGCTGCTGACAGTAGCCTGATGTCTGATGAGCGTGGGTCTCCAGAACTGCTGGCTGAACTAGGAGAGGTGATCCTTCAGGTACCTCATGCCTGGCCTCTTCAGGCTTCTGGCCTTGTGTGGGATGAGAATGTAGTGAGCAGGGGACTAGGGGCTGCATTTGTGTTGTTGCTGACACACCTCACTGAGTTTCTTCAGGGATCCCATTTTCAATCCGCGGTGCTGTAGTGGCGCCTGCAGGCCAGGGAAGCATGGCTTCCTGTGAACATGGACCCTCTTCGGCCACCAGAATTTGTTAAAAAGCATTTCTGGCCACTGGAGCCATTTGCAGCAATGATGTCCGGTTCCATCGGAAAGTGCCCTGGATAAGGGTTTAGTGTAGTGCCTGGCCCCGCCTGCCTCCAAACCCCCACTAACACCAAGACTTTCCACAGGGAGTAGCACACTCTGGGCGGGGGGAGTGTTGGTGTGTGTGTGTGTGTGAGAAACAAGCGGGCGACTCTCATTTTTCCCATGGGCAGTGCTAAGCTTTTCCTAAGAGGCATGTCTCTCCAAGGAGGCTGACTTGCGGCTGAGCTCATTTGGAGCCAGTTGATAAATTCTGCTGATGCCAGCTCAAAGCAGGCAGGGATAAATTGTCAAATGTGGTGCCTGAAGGCATCTTTAAAAATTCACAGTCTCCTTTCAGTCACGGCTGCACCTGATTCATAGCCAGCCTACTGCTTTAAATGCAGTTTTTAACTGAGATTTGGGCCACGGCATTATTTTCTACACTTATTACAATGACTATTTTTGTTCAGGGTGGAGCAAAGGAGCCGAACAAGAGGGGGGAGGAGGAAAGGGTTTCATTTTGAGAGTCCCCCACCACAACAAGGTGTTTCCATTTCCCCTCCCCACACCCGTCACTAACCACCCCCCGGCTCGTAAAGCCGAGCGGGTTTAATTTACTTCCGCGTGTGTGACAGAATGTCAGCGCCCAGAAACGAAGGCTGATGTCGACGCAAAAATTCTCTCCTCACCAGGCAATGGATTTCAATTACCATGTCGTTTGCTCCTGAGTGGATTTATCAAACCAGGCCCATAAAGCAAATTGAATAATCTTGTGCTTGAGACCTATCAAATATAAGTATTATACTTGAAAGTACTTCAACAAAGTAATAAAGGCAGAGCAAGGGGAGCAAAGTACCAGCCCCGTTTAATGTGCTGTGACTGAAGTGAATCGCCTCTGAGTCTGAGACACCCTTCGGCTTGGGAACCTTTGTGTTCTTCTCCCTCCAAGAGGGATATTTGGGACTTTCCACATAACGTGGTTGATTGTCGGCCCCAGGCCATTTGGACCACAGGCAGATAAGCCCTATGAGCGAAGGCTGCTCTGTCAATAATAATGCCTTGCGGCATGGCTGGCAGAGAGTGAGACATAGGCTAACACTAACTGGGGGGAGGGAGCATTGGTTTGAGCATTGGCCTGCTAACCCCAGGATTGTGAGTTCACCCCTTGAGGAGGCCATTTAGGAATCTGGGGATTGGTCCTGCGTTGAGCAGGGGGTTGGACTAGGTGACCTCCTGAGGTCACTTCCAGCCCTAATCTTCTATGAACACTCAGGAAACCTGGGTTCAAATCCCACCCCCACAGGTTGACCTTGGGTAACTTGTTTCCTTCCCCCCCCCCCATCATCTGTTTAAACTGTAAGATCTCTGGGGCAGGAAATGCTTCTTACTCTTAGCACAATGGGGCCCAATTTCACTAGGGGCATGGTAGGCAGTGCCTATGCTAATCAATTATACCTAGTGCTACTGATCTCCAGTGCTGACAGTGCCTGAGGGGACGTCATTAGCGTTGGCCCCACGTCACAGAAGGGGGAACTGTCACAGTGAGAAGTGACTTGCCCAAGGGCATGCACTGAAGCTGTGACACAGGTGGGACTAACAGCACTTCATAATGATATCTTTAAAAAGCATTCCTCCCTCCCCTCCCCACCCAGAGGTGGGCTCTAGACATCAGGAATGGACATCAGGCACTGGGCTAAAATGATCAAAAAGCACATCAAAGTAAAACACCACCCTCTATCTTGAACCCAGGAGTCCTATTTCCCCAGGGCACTGTGACCATAACCACTAGGCAACACTGCCTTCCCTTGCAGGATGCTAGTTTTTCAGATGTGAAATGAAGCAGGTTGGTGTTGGTACTACAGGTAGCTAGAGGAGGAATAAGACCAGTCTAGGGATCTGTTGCCTCCCAAATCTGTGCATCCTCACTTGCAAATCTCTAATCCATTTTGCCTGACAGGGACAGCTTTGTTCCTTTGACATAAAGGCTCCCTGCAGTGAGCTCCACAGCAGTGGGATGCTAAGCCCCTTGGCCAGCCCCCTGCTTAACTAGTTCTTCCAAACTGGATAGAGAAACAGGTTCAGATCCCAGATGATCAGCAGAACATTGGTGTGGACTCAAAAATGCCAGGTGCACGCTTTGTATGCTTCAGAGTTTGGAAATAGCAAAGCTGAAGGAGTCCGCGAATAGCCATTAACGGGCGTATTGCCATTACCAGGCCTCTGCTTTGCAAACACTAGCTTGCAGGCCCAAATGACAGAATGTAACAGTCTGCTTATCTGTCTGCACCCACAAATGCTTTCAGTAGCTCCCTGAATGTTAAAAGGTGCAGAGCACTGTGGACATCAATGGGATCCTGGCCAGGGGGGTGCCTGACACCTCTGAGACACAGGCTGCTTTTAGCTACGTCCCTGAATTTTGCATCTAGGCGCGTAACCTTGCCTGGCCCTAGGGTGACCAGACAGCAAGTGTGAAAAATCGGGACAGGAGGTGGGGGGTAATAGGAGCCTATATAAGAAAAAAGCCCCAAATATCAGGACTGTCCCTATAAAATCGGGACATCTGGTCACCCTACCTGGCCCTGACCAGAGCAGGTGTCAGTGAGATTCTCCCAGTGGGAGGCTGTGCTCCAGGCCCCTGTGAAGGGGTTTCCTTCTCGTGAGGCAAGCTTGCCCAGCAGGTGCAGTTTGATGAGAGGGCTAAACTCCCCCCCGGCCTCTGAGGGAGCTATTGTGTCGGGGAGGGCCCAGGTCATTGAAAACCTGTTTCCCCTTCCCTTCCCTGCTGGGCCGTGAGTCCCTGATACCGCGATGGCCCCATGGAGGCTGGGGAGTTTTTGAGGCCTGCCTCAAAATGCACTTGCTGGGCTAGCCGCTCTCCCAAGAGGGAAATGGGGTTTCCCAGGCCTTGGAACTGCAGCCTCCCTCTGAGGGCAGCTGAGCGGCAGGGCTGCTGGTGGCTGTCCGGAGTCTCCTGCCGTTCCTTCTCTCTGCCCACCCCATGCTCGGCACCGTGGGATCCGATCGTCTCTGTCCCCGTGCTGCTCTCCTTTGCACTTGCTCCCTTCACCTCCTTCTCCCACTCCACCCACTTCCTCAGACCACCCTTCCTCCTGGTACAGCCGCTCTCTTCCCCACAGCCTCCATCTCCAGCTTCAGTTCCCACATCTGCAACCCCCCCCCCCCCCCGGCCAGCCCTTCGGCCCCAGTCTCCACCTGGGCACTCTCTGTTCTTGCACCCGGTGGGAGAACATTACACACCAAGCAAACCCTGGGAAATGGTGTGTGAACAGCTGCTCCCTAAGGGGACCCTCCCTGCCCAAGAGCAGCCATCCCTGCCTCGCCATGGCTCTGTCTCCTATTCCCCTCTGAGCCATGCGCCTTTAGATGTCAGCTACTTTAGACCTCTGCCTGGGTTGGGTGTCAGTTCCTAGGGGCAGAGGTTTCCTATTCAGCTGTATGTTGCCATGCACAGAAATAACACTACATACAAGCAGCAATAATGCAGCCCCCCGACCCCCGCTGCCCTCCTTCCAGGGACCCAGATGAGAGATGGGCTGAACCAAAGCCCTGAGTCTTAAGTGCCTTGAATAATGGAGGGAGTTCAGCTCTGGGCCTGAGCTTTGCACTCTGGGCCCATCCCTAGCCGTGACATTTAGGGTCTGGTGGTGTAAGCTGAATCAATGTGCTAGTATCCCTTTGGGCATGTTCCCTCCCAAAGGCCTGAATGCCCACTGCTTCCACTGGCCTTTTTGGGATCTTTTGGTTCCAGCTCTGCAGTCAGGCCGAGTAAGCTGAAGGTGTGCGGGAGAAAGCTGATGGCGTTTAGCAGCCAGAGGAGTCGGGGGGGGGGGAGGGGGAGAGGCTGACTGCATGCATGAACCGCCTCACCTTGTGAAAGCATTTCCTTGTCAACCAACCAGTGGCAGAGGGAATTTCTACCAGCACAGCAATGTCAGCAGCTCTCACAGGGGAAACAGAACCCTGGGTGCATGTGGTCGGACCATCTGGCCATCGTCCAGGCAGGTACCTCCTTTAAGCATGTCCAGTCTGCAGAGGAACGCACCCATGCATATACCACTGTCACTGGGTAAAGTTCCCCCATCACAACAACGGGAAGGTTCCTGAGAGAGGCCGCTAGGGCACCGTCACCGCAGAGACTCAGTGGACGGCTTGTGTGCATGTGGATGACACCATTAGGGATGCATTGGCAAAGGGATGAAGTTCGTCTTCTTTTTTTGTCCTGAACAAATGGGTTACGGGGAGGTGTCTGGCTATGTGTGTCTCTAGCTGCTGGATTTGCAACCACAATCAGGTGCAACAATGACTGTCACAATCTTGGCTAGAACAGCTGGTTGAAAAGCAGGAACGCTATTTTGGAAAACATTTCCAAATTTCCAGTGGTTTCCATTTCACAGTGCTCAAAATACCCCCATTTCCCACACATTTTCTGTTACGTTTTTAATTGATATTTTAATCAAAATGTTATTGAAGTTTTGTGATTATTATGTTGTTATGCTTCTTTATTATTTGTATTATCATAGCACATAGGAGCCTGAGTCAGGGCCCAGGATCACACTGTGCTGGGCCCTGCACAAACACAGAACACAGACATTCCCTGCCCCAAAGTGCTTTCTACCTAAGTACTGGTAACCATGTTGCTGGTCAAGCCAAAACACAGTAATGAGTTTGAAAACTATTTTGAGAAAAATAGCGATTAAAAATGTCATGGAATTTTTTGCAAAAACCTGGAAAACTTGGATAATGTTAATGAAAGATGTGAAACATTGCAACCTGCTCTAATAAGAAGCTAGCTAGACTGACAGATAGGTTACTAAGAGGCCCAAATTGTCAGATTTATGCCCATCCTTGAATCATGGGGGCAAAATCTGCCTGCCCAAAACCACATTTTGAAAATACATTTGAAAATGTGGCCCTGAGCAGTCAGTCCTGCAAAGGTCTCAGACACACAGGACACTCTTTCCTCTGGCCTGCTGTTGGCTGCAGTACAATATACTGTATGTGTGGTTGTGAGACACACCCTCCAAACTATGGCATACATTTCGCACCATTACACGTTAAATGGACTTAATACGGCACTTGTCAAATCCACTAAACTCTGCCTAGGTCTGCAACCTCATTGTTTCCTCTGGAGATGTTGTCCTTCCCTTCCAGTCCTAATCTTCAGCCTCCAGGGCTGCCAATGTAGCGTCTCTTACCAGGGCTAAATTTAAAGAAAAGAAACAACTATTTCCGGGAGTGTATATTTTTGTCTCTGATAAAGTCTGTGTATACTCTAATTACATTCCTGCTCTCTCTTTGCATACAGTGTATATTGCAGGCTGTTGTTATATTTACATAATAAAGCAGAACCAGGATTGTTTTGTATGCTTTTTTCCCCCTCTGTCTGATCTCCCCGTTGAAAAATGCATGGAAAGCAACAGATGTTTCGACTTTGTAGCTTGAACCTTTCTCAGCTGTTTGAAGATTTGATGTAAAGTTCTTTGAACATCAGTTTCAGAGGAGACTCGCTTGGTAACGGTTGCCATGCAAAATTCATAATTAATGGAGATTTCAAGGTTATGGTGGGTTTTCAAACTTTTATTTTATTATTTTTTGGCTATTTTTAAATGGTCTGAGGAAGTGGCTTTGTCTGGCTAGAAGGACCCACCAGAGCCTGTAATCCTGGGTCTTGCAACTAGTCAAGCACACACCTCCAGATTGTTTAGCTTGGGCTTGGTCTACACGAGGAACTCAGGTTAGTACAACTACGTCATGCAGGAGTGTGGAAAAGCCATGCCCCTGAGTGACGCAGTTACACTGACCACACTTGCGGTGTTGACAGTGCTATGTCGATGGGAGGTCTTCTCCCGCTGACATAGCTACTGCCTCCTTGGGAGGTGGAGTCCCTGGGCTGATGGGAGGCAGTGTCAGATGAAGGGATCCAGTCTCTGGGAGATCCAGGAGCTAGAGGGAGTGAGATACACATTCAAAGATTATAGATTGTAGGGATGATTGTGAGCATTTACTCTGACCTGTATAACACAGGCCATGGGACTTCCCTGAATTAATTCCTGTTCGAACTAGAGGAGCATTTCTCTTAGAAAACAACCAGTCTTGATTTAAAAATGGCCTCTGATGGAGAATCCACCACAACCCTTGGTAAATAGTTCCAATGGTTAATTACCCTCTGTTAAAAATTTGCACCTTAATTCCACTTTCACTTTGTCTACCTTCAACTTCCAGCCACTGGATCTTGTTACACCTTTGTCTGCTAGACTGAAGAGCCCATTATCCAATTTTTGTTTCCCATTTGGTACTTATAGACGGTGATCAAGTCACCCCTTAGCCTTCTAAGATAAATAGATTAACTCAGTCAGTCCAAAGCATCTTTTCCAATCCTTTAATCATTTTCATGGCTCTTCTCTGAACACTCTTCAGTTTGTCAATTTCCTTCTTGAATTGTGAACACCTGAACTGGATGCAGAATTCCAGCAGTGATTGTACCAGTGCCAAATACAGGGGTAATATAACCTCCCTACTCCTACACAATACTCCCATCTATGCATCCAAAGGTCGCATTGGCCCTTTTGGCCACAGTGTTACACTGGGAGCTCATGTTCGGCTGCTTACTTACCAGTTTATTTATCTGAGTAACTGTTTCCCAGGATAGAGTCCCCCATCCTGTAAGTTTGGTCTACATTTTTTGTTACTAAATGTATAACGTTACATCAGACTTTGTTAAAACATACACCTCTACCTCGATATAACGCTGTCCTTGGGAGCCAAAAAAAATCTTACCGCGTTATAGGTGAAACCGCATTATATCAAACCTAATTTGATCTCCCGAAGTGTGCAGCCCCACCCCCTGGAGCGCTCCTTTACCGCGTTATATCTGAATTTGTGTTATATTGGGTGGTGTTATATCGGGGTAGAGGTGTAAATGATTTGCTTTTGCTCAGCTTACCGAGTGATTCAGATCGGCCTGTATCAGTGACCTGTCGTCTTGATTATCTACCCAAATCTTTGTGCCATCTGTAAACTTTATTGTTGATGAATTTGTTTTCTTCCAAGTCATTGATAAAAACTTTAACTAGCACTGGGCCAAGGACTGATCCCTGGGGGACACCACTAGAAACATACCTGGTCTGTGATGATTCCTTATTTACAATTACATGTTGAGACCTGTCATTTAGCAAGTTTTTAATCCATTTAATGCCTGCTATGTTAATTTTGTATTATTCTAGCTTTTTAATCAAAATGTTGTGTGGTACCAAGTGAAATGTCTTACAGCAGTCTAAGTAGATTACATCAGCACTATCACATTTATCAGTCAAAGTTGTAATCTCATCAAAAAAGATATCAAGTTAGTGTGACAGGATCTATTTTCCATAAACCCATGTTGATTGACATTCTTTATATTACCCTCCTTTAATTATTTATGGAGTCCCATATCAACCAGGCCGTTATTTTGCCTGGGATCAATGTCAGGGTGACAGTCCTAAAATGACCCTTTACACATCCTGTTTTCCCTTTTTAAATATTAGCACAACATTAACTTTCTTCCACTCTTCTGGAACTTCCCCAGTGTTCCAAGACTTATTGAAAATCAATGTTAACACGCCAGTGAGCTCCTCAGCCAGATCTCTTAAGATTCTTGCATGCAAGTTATCCAGACCAGCTGATTTTAAAATGTCTGACTTGAGTAGCTGCTGTTTAACATCTTCCTGAATTACTATTGGAATGGGAAGTGTTTCATCATCATAATATGATGTGACTACATCATCTGCTTTTTTCTCAAATGCAGAACAGAAATATTTATTGAATGATTCTGACTGTTCTGCATAATTATTGACAGTGCCACTAATTCCATCTAGTAATGGACCAGTATAATTGTTGGGATTCTTTATGTTCCTAATATATTTTTAAAACTTTTTTTATTGTCCCTCATTCTGCTGGCTATAGATTTCTCCTGGTGTTCTGTTGCCTCCCTTATCAATTTTCTACAAGTGCTAGCTTCTGATTTATATTCATTACTATCAACTTCTCCTTTCGTCCATTTGTTATATAATATGAAAAGCTTCTGGATGACTGTAATATTTTTAGAGATGGAGTGGGCATTCCAAAGAGAGTTACAGACAGGGAGGTGAGAGGGGAATGAGTGTGAGGTTAGGAATGGTGGCACAACAGTGTGTACATGCACCACTGCCCTCTCCTGGAGGGAATCCCAACTACTCTGCTGTGTCATAGACCTACTAACACAGCTAGTGGAGTTTCTTCTGGGCTCATGTGGAGGCAGCCTGGGTTTTTAGAGCAGGAGGATCTAAGTTCTGTCCATGATGAGATCTAGGGTGAGAGTTCAGAATCACTCAGCGTTGGCCTATCCCTGCTCCCCCTGAAATCTATGGTCAGAGTTAGGCTAACTCTGAGCCCTTCCGAAGCTCCCATTCTTAGTGCTCATCCCCCCCCCCCCCGTTGACTTAAATCAGAGGAAACCCCATGCCAAATCCTTCCCCCAAATGCCTTCTCTTTGCTGACGGGATGTTGCTCTCTGCACCTAGCCTCCGCTGAAGGAGCTCGGAGTCCCCGATCCCCACATCCCTCCCTGCAACCCCCCTACCCCATCGCTGCCTCCTCTGGGAAACAAAGACAGGCTGGGAGAAGCAGATCAGCAGCCGGCCTGTCACTAGGCAGCACGGTAAGATCCGGACCGGATCTGTGTCCCTTCAGCTGGGATCAGCAGAACGCAGCTGCCACCAGTGAGCAGCCACTAGCAGCAGTGGCAGCAGCAGCCAAGTCATGCATTTAATTGGTGTCTATTGGATTTTTTCCTGCAGCTACAGTTTGTGCTACTTGCTCCGACATGAGAAGCAGCAATTTCATTTATTTATGCGTCTAACTCAGTGGATCTCTCCATGATGGCATTTGACCCCACATCCTGATGGCTGCTTTTCTGTGGCATTGGGTTGAAGTGAGCAGAGGCTTTCCAGTCAAGGGTGTGTGGGGGCTGCGGGTCGGGGGCAGAACAGGAGCACAGCCAGGCTGAGAGCTTGCCACTCTCCTGGAGACCCATTCCTGCCGACAGAGTGAGACTGATCTCATCCGACCTAGGCATACCAGCCAGGCCTTTATCCTGTCAGCACCATGTCATCTCTCATCAGACTTGCAAGCTGGCTCCAGAATGGTGAGACCACAGGGTGGTATGGGGTGCTGGTGTACAGCCTGAAGCCATCCGCTCTCTCTGCAGTGCTGATCCATCGGCAGTCACACTCTCTTTACTACCCCAGGAGAGCAGGCTTTGTTTTCCTTCCTTGGGGCGAACTGGAGAGAGAAGGAAGGATGCGTTCCCCCACCTCATCAGAGCCCTTAGATCTCCTGCTTTTTTGTGTCTCCACCTGATCTTCTCAGCTGAGGACTGCTACTGGTGCTCCTTAACTACCCAGCACTGGGTGCTGTTGGGTGGGCCCTGGTGGAGCTGCATGCTGCCTCTGCCATGGTGGCCAAGGGAGGATACAACTGTCTGCAGTATTTAAGGGATGCATAGACCAAGCAGGGGATGAGTTGTGTGAGAGGAGGGGGCAGGGCCTTCAAGGGGCTGTAACTAGTCATGGACTGAAATTGAGGAACTGAAAATTAAGTCTAAATACTGAGAAACTGTAGCCCAGTGATGCAAATGCCAAGGCTGTGGAGGAGTCTGCCAAGGGAAATGGCAGAAGCCTCATTGCTTAGGACATTTCAAACTGGACCCAGGACAGCCCTGGAGACAGGGTCCAGTGAATCGTCCCATTATGAACTCTGGGAAGGATGAAACAGATGTGACCTAACAGGGCTTGTCCATGTCCAGTTTCTGAGACTCTGCTTGGGATGGGCTGAAATGGAAATCTCAGATCTGAGCATCCCTGTATTTCTGAGGCTGTTCAGAAACCAGATCCAAATTCCCCCGCTGACCCTGCTCTCCATAGTGGGCTGAGCCAATAGCCCCAGAGCCAGACAGCCCTAAAGTGTAGGGTCCCGAGGATTTGAATTTTGCATCTCAGACCCAGCTGTTGATATTCCAGCTGTTCTGCATTACAGAGCTGGGTGGAGAGGGAAGAGCATGCCTGTATGGTGGGTAGCAGTGGGACGATATGCTTGTGGGCTGATTCTTGCTCACATGCACAGCCCTATGCCAATCTGTAGACTTCACTTTCCCTCTGATACAGTAGCTCTGACTTTGGAAGGGTCTGAGACTTCCCCGGGAGCAATGAGCAGGGATTAGGGTTCCAAGTACCATGATTGTCCATGATGGTTTTGGTGGTACTGGTAGACCTCAGTCCTCCCACTCTGATACAGGGGTGATGTTCTAAGAGTGTGTGTCTGGGAGATGCTAAAGAAAAGGACCCAGAATGGATCAGGCCAGAACCAGAGGCTGTTCCTGGCAGGGGGAGTGTGGTTGGTGGCCTCTAGGCATTGCTCGCACTTCCCTGTAGGAAGTCACACCATTGCCATTCAGGGAATGCAGCACAGTAGGTATGTGGTGCACATGGAGCTAGGGACACTGGAACAATTTGTATAGTGGGGGAGCTGAAAGCCATTGAACCAAACTGTAAACTCTGGATATGATGGAAACCACTTCAAGCCAGGGGGTGCGGCAGCACCCCTAGTTCCAGCACCTATGCATGGAGCTGTCAGATGCAGCCTGTCACAGATAACAGCGTGATGGGGCCTCTGTGGGCTGCCTCACTCTCTGCCTGATGAATTACACTGGGCCTCGTCCCTGCCTCTGTCATTTCTGCTCCCTGTTTCCTTGAGATGGAGGTCTGAAGCCCCTACCCCGCCCCCCAATCTCTGCCAAACCTCGTCAGCCAGCTTCTCACACAGATGTCTCTGCCCCTTCTTCCATACTGCCCCATCTGTGTGGAACCCCTCCCTCGGCTGAGCGGAGATCACTACTGTCTCCTCCTTCGGCCCCTCCTCCAGATTCACCTCTGCCACGAGGCCTGTAAGAATTTAGAAACTGGCCTGTTCAGGATGGCCAGACTGAGGGTGGTTGAGGACAGCTGGCTCTCACTTAACACTGTGGGGTTTTTTGTTTGGCTGCAGACGTGTCTAGGCCTATAAGACTGTTCCTGTTTGGTTGTAACATCCCTCTCTTCATACGCCACTTGCCTTGGTCTGTAAACGCCTCAGGGCTGGGCCTATGCCTTCCTATGCATGGCCAGCACCCTGCACACACGGGCCTTGGCTCTGGGGTTTCTAGGCACTGCTGGAATACAAATCCCCACGAGCGGGTGCCTCTCCTGCTTTACCATCCCTATGCCCGCTTAACAGGACTTGCCACTAACACCAATCTGTAGGCAGCCAAAAGGGTGGGAACTCAGTGATATGAAGGTCTCTCTTAGCTTCTCCCTCGTGCAAGGCTTCTCACTGGTCCAACTCACCTGGAGAGCCAGAGACTAGAACCAGTCCTGGAACTCAGGCCTTCTACCAAGGGCCAGTTGGACTCCGGCATGGGCAGTGCACAGGTGTCAGCAGAGAGGGCTGGGCTCCCATGTTGGAGGCATAGGGGGTTGCTCAGACCAGCTTGTCTTCTGCCCACCGCAGAATGTCACCAGGGAGCTGCTATCTGGGTGCTGCAGGATCCTCGCTGCCACTGGCTAGACTCCAGCTGATTAGGGTTGAGCAGGCTGCCGCCTTGGCCACGCAGGGTGACATCGGAACGGTCATGCCTTTGGAGCTACCCAAGCGACGATTTTCACTGAGTTGCTTCAGAAACACAAAGAATTAAGCCCCTGAGGCCCAACTTTGCCAAGTGCTTGAGGCAGGCTTGCCAAGTGCTCAGCATGCACAACTGAGCCCAGACTCCCAAAGGCCTCAGCACCCGACAGGAGTATTTCCCAAAATCCGCCGCTGAGTTAGGGGCCTAAATGGGAGCTGAACACCCTTTAAAATCCATTAAGAAAAATAAAACCGTTTGTTGACTCTCTCCAGTTTTGCATTGCAATGCCCATCCCCTTGGTGTCTGGGAGCCACTGGGGTAACTAGGAACCTTTGAAGTAGCTCTGTATTCGCTGAGCACCTGCATGGGATCTCCAGCGCTGATGAGCACTTCTGCAGTGTCTGCCTGCCTTTGCGGTAGCTGCAGAGTCCCCGGGCACATCTGCCGCTCTGTAGTATCTGATTGCCTCGCAGGCATCCCCGTGATATCTCAGACCTTCCATATTATCTGCCCTCCCCGCCCCATATTATCTTCTTGTCGCATCAAACGCACAGCTGTCTGGCATTGCCTGGGATGTAAAACCCGTCTCCTTCCTCCTCTCCCCTTCCCAGCTGCTCCTCTGTTTGTCTCTGGCTTCTGTCAAGCCGTCTTGACCTGCATCCCCAAGACCTCTGGTATCGCTGGCATCCAAAAGAAGACTGGAGCTCAGGGAACCCCTCCTGCACCCTGGGACACTGAGAGAGCCTATCAGCAAAGGCACAAGGGATAAAGAGAGCCCACAGCAAATAACCATCCAGTGAAGAGTAGGGGAGAGAGTGCTGAGCAGAAGGGAGCCAGGCAAGCATGCACGTTGAACAGAGCCCGGGCGGCCATGCATGCAGTGACTTCTGCTTTCTTATGAGGAGGAATTCTTGCTCATCATTTTCCTTCTGGCTTTAACCCTTTGCATTCAGCTAGGCACAGGGAACCTGTTGCCTCTAGTACAGTTGGAGCAACACGGGGAGGCAAAACACTGTCATTCCTGGTGCTTTTGTTCTCGCGGCTGGGGTACAATTCAGTCTCCCTCCCCTCCCCTCGGACCCCAGGCCCCCTTTATCCCAGCCCCCATAACAGCAGTGATTCTTGCTGAGTCCCATCCTGAATAACCCAACATGGCAGGGGCAGCCTCGCCGACCTGACGGAGCTCTGTGTATGGGAGAGAGGAACGTCTCGGGACTCTAATCCGAGCAGACAGATTGAGGTCAAACGATCCTTCCGTGCAACCAATGGGGAAGGGAAGCGGGGACTGGAGCCTCTTTAGGGACTGAAGGAGAAACACCAAGGAGAGAGTCAGGAGGAGGTGAGTGGCTGGAAGGTGCAGCCACCTTCCCACCCTGAGACCCACAACAGCACAGAGCACCAACCTGTACAGAGCTTCAGAAGGCTCCTGGCAGGGCAGCTTAGCAAGAGTCTTCAGCACAGCTTGTGCAAGGGGCCCTGATGGCACAACCACACATGAGATCTGGCTCTGTTCTATTGAAGAGCTGGGCGGCGGGTGGGGAGGAGCAGTGGTAGCCGCGTTCCTACCGAAAATCCCGTCCGGATGGCTTCCACCCTCAGGCGGCACTCGCCTGCCCAGTGCCAGGGCACTCTGTGGGCATTAGCATCCGAGACCAGAGGAAGGCTGGCTCCCTCAGACTGGGCGTGAGGATGAGGAGGAGGGGAACTGGCTTTGACGCTCTTCATTGGCAGCCTCAGCAGTAGGTCAAGGACTGAGTAGGCCTTGGAGACCAAACTCTCCTCTCATGCCACATTCTGCCTCCTGGTGCAGAGATGACGCATGTGGGTAGGAAGAAGGGCAGGACCCTTCAATTGCTGCTGCACTTTTTCTGTGGCTAGGCAGAAGATTTCAGGTTCGTGGCTGTAACCAGCACTGACTTCACTGACAAGCCTACACACTGGGGAGCTCGGGCATTTGATCTGTTCTGGCCTCTTGGACAAATAGTGAGCAGCACTGGTTAAATTCAGCCCTGGTGTCAGCAAGCACAACTTTGACATAGTTGCTGGGTCAAAGTCAGTGCTGAGGTGATGTAAATTGTGTGTAAGTGGTAAAGTAGTGTAACTTTCAGTGAGTCGGCGGGTGTGCAAATGAGTATAATGTATATCCTCAGGGAGCAGAACGTGGGTGGGCATAGCAGGAAAGCCAACTCACCGGACGGTGTAAGATAAAGCAAAGGGTGTGCTTCATCACACGCCCTTTATATTAGCTGTTTTTCTTTGCAACATTGCCCATCTATGCCCATCAGCATGTAAATGTCACCCTCGCTGTCATTTGGTGCATGATACACAACTTCACAATTTACACCCCATGTGTAACTTACCCCCTTCCCCATCCTGTGGCGAAGGAAGGCTAGGAAGAATAGTAAGAGGGCAAGGTGGATCCTTCAGGAGCTCTTTACTAACCTGAGAAATCAAAAAGGAATCCTACAACAAGTGGAAATGTGAAAAATTGTCTGGGTGAGTACAAAAGAATAGCTCAGGCATGTAGGGATAAAATCAGAAAGGCTAAGGCACAAAATGCATTACAACTAGCAAGGGACATAAAAGGCAAAAAGAGGTTCTATAAATACATTAGGAACAAGAGAACGACAAAGGTACGTGTAGGCCCACTGCTTCGAGGAGAAGGAGAGCTAATAGTGCATGACACCAAAAAGGCTGAGGTGTTTAAGGTCTATTTTGCTGAAGTCTTCACTAAAATGTTAATTGTGAACAGATTCTTAACACAATTAAATTAATAACAAAAGGGAAGGAACAGAAGCTAGAATAAGGAAAGAACAAGGTACAGAATATTTAGAGAAGTTAGATGTATTCAAGTTGGCAGGGCATGATGAAATTTATCCTAGGGTACTTAAGGAACTAGCTGAAGCAATATGGAATCATTA
Source organism: Mauremys mutica (assembly GCF_020497125.1). Classification (NCBI taxonomy): domain Eukaryota; kingdom Metazoa; phylum Chordata; order Testudines; family Geoemydidae; genus Mauremys; species Mauremys mutica. Next base: position 21,661,114 of record NC_059078.1, on the reverse strand, counting down.
GTGATTATCTTTGGGAACATACGACACTCCTGTTACGACACAGGAGGTAATTGTCCTGCTCTATTCAGCACTGGTGAGGCCACAGCTGTGTCCAATTGTGGGTGCCCTACCTTAGAAATGAACAAATTGGAGAGAGTCCAAAGGAGAGCAACAAAAATGATAAAAGGTTGAGGAAACCTGACCTATCGGGAAAGGTTACAACAACAGGGGATGTTTAATCTTGAAGAAAGAAGACTGAAGGAGGACCTGATAGTCTTCAAATATGATATGGGCTGTTATAAAAAGGGTGGTTCTCCAGGGCCACTGAAGGTAAGACAAGAAGTAATGGGCTTAAGGGAGATTTAGGGTTAGACATTAGGAAAAACTTTCTAACTATAAGGCTAGTGAAGTACTGAAATAGGTTACCAAGGGAGGCTGGGGAATCCCTGTCATTGGAGGTTTTTAAGAACAGGTTGGGCAGACATCTGTCAGGGATGGTCTAGTACAATTTAATTGTTCTGACTCAGTGTGTGGCATGAACTAGATGACTTCTTGAGATCCTGTCCAGCCCTCCATTTCTATGATTCTAGCTCTATGTTACTGACTTTGACCCAGACACCTTTGTGGGGATTGCACTGCAAAATGGTGGGCTGACTCCGCAAAAAAACCAAACAAACCCAAGGGTAGCAAGACCTTGTCCGGCAGGGGCAGGGGCTTGCACTCCTAAGTTAAACTCTTGCTCCCTAGGGACCAGGAAGTACCCCTGCCCCCTGCCACATGCACCCACTTGCCTCAGGGATGCTTTAGGCCCTGTGGGCTTTATTTTCAGGCAGGATATATTTTAAAAGGCTTGACCGGTTCTCAAAGCATTTGCGTCTTGAAACTATGTCCTGCCTGCATTGGACTGTCCTGTGTGACTAGACCTCTTTTCTTATTAAAGGCAGTTGAATGGGAATAAGAGCTTTGCCTCTTGGGAGACGCCAGTGGTCTTGCTGCTTATTCCTCACGTCAAGTCCCGCTCTTCTGCCTCTGCCCCCCTCCTGACTCATTTCCACGCTGACCGGTGCTGACGTCTCCAGTGGAAGGATGAATTCAGGCTGTGGGGACAGGAGCAGCAGAACTCCTAAGGGCCTGGACATTGTGATGCAAATCCTATTAACAAGAGAGACAGATGAAAGCGAGACACCGAAAGACGCGCTGAAGCAGAATTGTCTCCAAATAGAATATTCTTTCATAGGCTGGGACCCAGGAGAGTCTCTAAGCAGCATTTTATGCCGCTGCTTGGTGGGGATGGTTCTGAATAAAGAGCTGCATTTCGGTAGATGAGCTGTTAGACCAAGGCCTTGGCCACTCGTGTCACTGAGATCCCTATGGCACTTTTCACACTAGTGGGGATGTTAACCCTGGGACCCTGGCCAAATTCTCCCTTGGGTAAGTGCTTTCCGTCTTCCAAAACCCCGGGTGCAAGCTCACTCTGATTCAGTATTTTTCCTCAGTTTTTGCCCTGACTTATGTAGTGCTGCACTGCACTGCGAAACAGTCCCACCCTAGAGCTGCATTTCACTGGCAGGTATTGCAGCTGCTATATATAGACTGTAAAGTGCTTTGAGAGGAGACAAGTCTGCATAAATGTGAGGGAGACAGATTTATAAAATGTTTTGGGCCGGATTCTCAGCTGATCAAATGAGCATAGCTCTACTGGCCTAGGTGGTACTATCCCGTTTGCACCAGCCATGGTTCTGGTAGGTTGTTTTGCTCTCATGAATGCCCCGTCTATCTATCTATTTATCTAGCCTTTTTGGTTAGGAACTAAACAATCTGTATATATCACCTATTTCTGTATCTATATAGCTGTATGCCAGCTCTGCTGGTTGTACAACAGGAGCTAATTAGCCAATGACTGCTGGTGAGACTAGCTGATCTTGCTGCACAAACAAGGATGTGAATTACAGCTGATCTGCATTTCCCAAATCTTGAGTTACTAATTTCTTCTTCAAAAATTTAATTTTTGACTAGCCCTTCTTCCCACTCCCTCTCTCCCTCCCAAACAAACCAAACCCTGAAACATTTCATACCATTTCTTTCAGCCAGCTTTAGAGCTGGTGGAAATTTTTTGATGACTGAAAAATATGATTAAAAATTTTCAAATATCTCTCCACCCGCCAAGCTCTACAGTGGACCCCCCAAAGCCACAAGACTTTCCAGTGGAAGGTAGGGCATGAGCTGTGCCCTTCAGATCTGGATGAGAACATCTCCAAAGTTTAGTGGGCATCATAGCCTGGATTTGGTTCAGGCCCATCTCTAGTTTCAAAGGCATTTAGAACTGTCTGATGAGTTCGTACTTAATCTGTTTGTGGTTTGCATTAGGATAAATCCTCGAGCCCTTGCAAACTGATCTAGTGGGCGGCACCTGTGATGAGGGGCTGGACTCTAATCTCAGTTATTCTAGGGTCAATCTCCTTTGTAGTAAGTGGAGTTATTCTAGGTTTAACCTGCTAAGATCAGAATCTGGCCTGAGAGATGTTGTTGTGCCATAAAAATCCCAGAACTCAATAAACTCGGTGGTGTCGGGTCCCATAAGCCATATTACCTGAAACCTATCTGCCTATGGGCTTGGATGGCCCCAATCACCACAGTATCTGCCCGTCTCACAATCTTTAATGCCTTTATCCCCACAACACCCCTGTGAGACGGGGCAGTGTGGTTATCCACATTACACAGGTGTGGGACTGAGGTAAAGAGAGATGAAGTGAGGTCACACAGCTCTGTGGCAGAGCAGGGGATGTGAACGCAATTCATAGGCGAGTGCTTTAACCACTGGACCATCCCTTCCTGGCCTTTCAGTCTCTAGCTTCACACATTTTCTTTCTCCTTCTGTGGGCCACACATTTCAGGATGAATCACTGAAACCTGCCCACTGCGCCAACAACCTTCGCCCAGGTTCTGCCTCTGTGCCGCTTTCTCTTAATGACCAGGAACTAGCCAGCAGCTCCCGCTGAGTATGTGTGTCTCGCTCTCTCTCCAGCAGCTGTGCAGAAACGTGTTTTCCACTGAACCTTTTCCATAATTATCGTTTTGTGTGTGTGTGTTTGTAGCATATTGTCAGTGTCGGCTGGTCTTTGTGCCTCCTGGGGGCCCCCAGAGAAAACATGAGCTGATTTGGTCTGGAGAGGGAGCGAGCAATCTCCAACTCGCCAGCCCATGTGGATTATCTTGTCCTCTTGCTTTTTAATAAGCTGCACAAGATTAAAGAGTGACTTTAGGATTGGGTTCCTCCCCCCACCCCCACACCAGTTTTAACTTGGCACATAATTGAGGGGAGAACAAAGGACTGTGGGTCCTGTAGCATCACAGTCTTTCACACTGGCATTGATGGTAAACCTATTAGCGAATCCAGCCTGTGGCTAGAGACTGAGGGGGTTTGTGGCTTTGAAGGACTTACATGCTGTAAAACATCTTACATCATTTGAACTGATTGTGTGTGGTTGGGTATTTGTTTTCCTCCAAAGCTTGCAACTTCCCGCCTCACCCCCAAACCTTTAAAAATAAACATACTCATTAATTTATGAGCCGTAGTCAGTGCTGAGGCGGGGAGTGAGGGAGGGCTGTGCAGCCAGAGGGACTGTAATGAGGTTTGGAGGCTTGGCCTCTGCTCTCAGAAAATGGGTAGGGGGAAAGCCAAGAGGCCTGATCCTGAAGCCAGAGAGCACAGCACATCACAAAGCCAGCCCCAAGTAGTTTAACATTGCTGTGGCTGGTTGATATTCTGGTAGCCAAGGATCCCAAAGCATTTCACACATGCTAGACTGAGCCTCGCAACATGTGAGGCAGGTTTGTGCTGTCATCCCCCTATTAATGGTCATGCAACTGAGGCGCAGGCAGGGAAGTGTCCCAGGGCCTCTTTGCAGATAACTATTCACACACTGGACTTTCCAAGCCAGTTTAGAACTCAGGTGCATCTGCTCCAGCCTCCTTGACGATCCAAGGGACATGGGGGGAAAAAATATAAAGCTGTCAAGAGCGATCACCGAGCCCTCACGCAACGGAAACAAAACATGGCTCTTGTGTCTTCTAAGGACTGTGATGCCTGAGAAAACTCAGACACGTGGCGTGTGGAAAGGAGGAAGGCCTGGCCGCTGGTGCAGAGTACCAGAGTGTTCTTTTCTATTCTATTCTCTGCATTTCAGCTTCTGCCACAAGTATACAGGCTAGGCTAAAGCCTCACTTCTGGCTTCTACATATAGGGCCAACCCTGGACCAATGGCGCCCCAGGTGAGGAGAGTCTTCACTGCCCCCCCTCCATTTGGTAAACTTTTGAATACCTTATTTTTTATTGCATTTGTAGCCTATTTCTTGACTTTGATGCACAACCTGCATGCATGATTTATCCCAGTCGTATAAGACGATAAATTTGCACGCTAGGATCTGTAAATCTGTATTTATTCATGCCATGTATAAGCAAATAAAAAAATTAGTTTCCTCTAAGCTTTCACAATTGCACAATAAAGCAAGTATCAGAGGGGTAGCCGTGTTAGTCTGGATCTGTAAAAGCAGCAAAGAGTCCTGTGGCACCTTATAGACAGCATGCATCCGACAAAGTGGGTATTCACCTACGAAAGCTCATGCTCCAATACGTCTGTTAGTCTATAAGGTGCCACAGGACTCTTTGATGCTTTTACAATAAAACAAGGTTCACAATATTTCAGCTGGGCTCTCACTTCACTTTGTTCTTATATCTCCCTGACTGACTGGCGACTCCCTGCCCCTTATATACCCGCAAGGAAATGGCTAAAACATTCTAGGAGGTTCAAGGAAAATGTAGTTCTCTGAAAGTCTGGAAGGTTCCATGAGATTCTAAAAAGATCCAGAACATTCTAGGATGTTAGTGAAAAGTGAATCCACATACAGAATACCTGAAACATTTTACTTCAAACATTCTATTTTCCCTTTTGTCACTAACAATAAAAACAGGACCCCCAAGCCCAGCGATCTCCAAGCCCGGCAGCCCAGGTGGTCAAAATCTGGCCCTCTCTACGTACTCTTCCCACACCTGCCTTACTGTCTCTATCTTATGTCAGCATGTGCCCAGCCACAGACAGCTGGAGGAGTCCAGGCCTTCTGAACCTGTCAAGACTATTCCCTGTGTGGCCAGAGGCATCATTGTTGAGCAACACAAGGTCCTTCCTCTTCAGAGGCTGAACATGCTGCCTCCAAGCTAACCAGTGCTTTATCATACGGGTTTGCAGTATCAGAGCTTTCTCGATCCACCTTCATCCTCCCCAGCTGCGCTAGCATTCAAATGCTGTTAAGAAGGCATAGATCCATCTCCAGTATGCAATGGGACCCCCAAGAAGGGGGCCGTGTGAGCAGATTTTTAATGCTGTCTGTGGTGTAGGTAAGAATTAAACTGGCCCTTATTGGTATTCCTACTCCGATGTTCTAACTTTTGTCTGTGTTGGAGATGTCTTGGTGGGGGGGCAGGTACATTATCTCTAGGAAAGGTACATCTCTGTGCCTCTGGGAAAGGTACATTGCCTTTGTTCCCTGCTGGAAACCAAAGTGCTAGCAGCTATGGAGACTGAAGCATGCACGGCTAATTTATGTGCCTCGGCTTAACCCCAAACTAAGCAACGTGACTGTGATACAATATTGAAGTGTTTTCAGAATTTTAAATACTGTTTTGTACTTACTGTTGTTTTTAATACAACCCCAGGGAAGTTGAGAATGAGATTGGTTTCCCTATTCCAACATCCCCCCTCCTCCATCACACACTGGTTTTGCTGCTCACAAGAACTGGGCACGCTGCTTTGTTACTGTCGTGTTATGCATTAATACTGGGCTTGAATACTGGTTTGTTATTGTAGGGTTGCGCACGTGACTGTCTCTGCTTTAAAAAAATATATTTAAAACACTGAAGCATCTGGGTTTTATGATGATTATTTCAATTCACAGCAGGTTATATGGCTTTTCCATAGTGGTGTAAAAACAAAAAGATAGGTCATAAGTTGAGTCAGCTGACCTCAACAAGCATCCCATTAACTAAGGACCAAATGTTGCTAGAAATTGGTGATTTGGCCTGGTTGCTTGTGGAGAAAAGCTACTGCGGTGGGATGTGGGAAGGAATAGTGCTTTAACTGTAACCTCCATATGCCCATTTAGGATTTAATAAGACAGTTACCACATAGCTAGTAAGTGACAGCTGGTTATCAGAAGCATATGCTGGAGCTGAACAAGCTCCAAAGGCAGAGCTAGTGCCTAGTTCATCAAACACCCGTACATCTGCTTTCAATAATAACTTTTAATTTTGTTAACATATATTAACTACATTGTTAAATCTGACTAAAATGGGAATCTGACACTTTATGCAACCCGCTGAAGAATAAGCCCTCAGTGCCTGGCTTTACCTGATGGCAACCAGGATTAAAATGCAACTAATCAGTATGCTTAAACTGGAGTGTTATTCCGGCATGCTCACACTAACCTAATACTTCCCACCATCTCCTTGTTCTTCTACTTCTGACTTCTTTGCTTAGCCCCCTCTAGGGTGTACAGCTGGTCTCTCTGCAGTCTTCAGTTACTGGTTGGATGGAAGTTCAGTTCACAAAAGCATCCAGAGTTCTTTGGTCCAGAAATGGCCAGATACCGTAATTTTTTAGTTTGCAGGAGATTACACAATTTATGTCCTTTTTAAATTAGAGGTGGTCTTTAATCTAGTCACTGGATTCAAACACCCCTTGATTTTGAGGGAGTTCTATCCATGGAGCTTTTACCCTCATGGAAATTCTCATCAGCGCCCAGCACTGGATGAGTACGACCAAAACATTTCAGCTGATAAATGTCGGGATTCGTAAATGGCTTCGCTTGAACTGTGCTTGCATCCTTTTTGCATTCATTTGCCAGGAACATTTTGAGTGAGCGGGTTTGCATGCAGGAAGTGTCATGGCGACAGTGAATTTTAGATGACTATTGCAGTGTATGACGTAGATGCTTCTCCCAAGATCCCAACAATCAATTTCAGGGATTGCAGGTCTGGGAAGGCTGGTGGGCTGACCCTCAGTATGCCTTATTTTCTCCTTTGTCTTTCCCACTCTCTTGTCATATGGCTGGGCTTTCTACAGCTTTATCGCTGATTACGAGGGCCCCCTTAAGCCCTTGGAGATTGAGAGTCAGGTGCATAAATGTGAGTGCTATTGATCATGTCCGCTGCCTGGGTATCCACCCAGCACTGCCTAACTCCCCAAGTTCCATCCTAGCAGGCACTGGTGTAAAACCTGGGGTGGATTCTCTAGAGCCCATGCTCATCTTTTGACTGGCCTGAAGTCCTGCTCGACCCTCTGGAGGGAACTCCCCAACTTATTACAGTTCAGCTGTTAACTCTGTGTCCTGAGCTGACTCATCTGCCTTTCATATAAGGCATCAGGTGGCAGCCTGAACTCAGGGTCAGGTGACTGGGTTCCCTCCCTCCCCAGCCTCATTCCAGGAGGATTATGAACCATTTTGCCACAGCTCAATCTTATTTAGACACAGAAACTCTCAAGAGTGGATCATAAGAGGTTGCTGAAAGCTGAAACTCTGATTGCTTTAACTCAGCTCCCCCCTCCCACAATAACCAGCCCCCAAAGCACCCAGAAGAACAAAGGGTGGCTCCTTAGTTAGAAAATCATCCCCTTATATACAGTAGGAAGGAACCCATCCATGATCACCCAATACACAACCTTGTGCAGGGGCTGGTCTCTGCTGCCTGATGACACACACAATTGGTGGGTGCTGCTAAAGGGGTACTCTTTTCAAAGCAGCTTGCCTGCTGTTGTACTTAGGTAAGCTTATTCTAATTAAATGAAATCCCAATGATCACAGAGAAGGGGACCTCCCCAAGAGGCTGTGCCTCATAACAGGGCAGCCCTGCTGCTTGTGTCTTTCCCTTTCTAGCGAGAGTGCCTAACATGACAGCAGCCCCTGCGCTGTGCTGAGGGGAGCGCACTCTGAGAAGCCAGCCTCATCGGTCCCTACTTCCATCTAACCAACAGAGCGGAGAAATTGCCTGTTACCTTGGGTCGATTTCTCATGCACTCCTAAATTGCTTTGTATTGACACGCTGTCAGAAATGGATTGTCACATTAACCCACCGAGCCTGGCCTGGGTTCGTGAGCATGTGCTGTCGGACTTATATCTCCACCGTTTCAGGGCAGGCCAGTGGGGCCTGGGCTTTTCCTCTCCCCGTCCCTCCTGCTGCTCTTCCACTTGGACTCAGAGAGGTGTGTTTGGCGTGCAATCAACACACACAGCAAATGAGGTTTAGTGCTCAGCACGGCCTCCAGCTTTATTCCCCTTTTCCCTTAGCTAGTGGTTAGAGCCGGGGAATGGGTGACAGGGCTGCTAGGTTCTATTCCTGGCTATGGGAGGGTGTGTGGGGGTCTAGTAGTCAGAGGGGGCCTCATAGGTTGTGTTGCCAGATATAGAAGGTAGTGTGGACAACTGGTTAGAGTAGGGGAACTGAGATTCAGGGGATGTGGCTTCTAGTCAAGACTCTGCCAATGAGTCACTGGGTGACCACTTTTCTGTGCTTTTGTTTCTCCAGCGATATGAATGGGAAGCAATGCTGCTTCATGAACTCTGTGAAGTGTTTTCAATTCCCTGGATGAACGGTGCTATAGCTCATTATTATGCCCCAGTCCTCAAGCTGTGGACTAAGGCTATGTCTACACTGCAGACCTTATAGTGGCATAACTGTACCTCTATGAGAAGCTATGGTGGCAGGAAAGTGTCTCCCGCCAACAAAGCACTGTTCACAACGATGCTTTTGTTGGTGAAATTTATGTCGGTCAGGGGGGTGTTTTTTGCACACCCCTGACAAGAGTGCTAGTGTAGCCATAACCTTAGACTTAACCCATGTGTGTTTTATTTACAGTCCCCTTCCTCCTGCTTTTTGGCAGTGATCCCGGATGCCCTGCCTGACCCATCACCCTGCAGTAAACTTCCTTTTTTAATGCAGCATCGTCCACATTGCCTATCAAGGGATGCCCAGGCGGAGGGTGCAGCTGCAGACCCCGGTAGGTGAGCTGAGGCTGGGGCACAACACATTGTCCAAAGGACAGTACATGAACGGGACCGAGTTTCTGGTGGAGCGACCCCTCTCCAGATCCAGGCCTCTGAGAGCCAATTACTCGCCCCTGTTTCTTCAGCTGATTTTCTAGCCTATATGTAATTTATGTAGCTTCCCATCCCCATCCCTCACAACCTCTTCATTTAGCTTCTCAGAGATTAGTAAATGCTCCTTGAGATCTAAGTATATAACCACCCACTGCATTTCCCTTGTCTATCACAGCAGCAATATTTTAGCAAACAGGAAACTCAGACCTTCCCCAAGCTAAGCTGAGCTATTGACCTCATAGCACGGTGCTGCATATGGGCCCAAATCCAGTCAGGGTTGCTTTCTATCTAGCTACTTATATGGTGCTTATCCTCCTAGTGACTGAGCACCTCACAGTCACTAATGGGTTTTACCCCCACAACACTCCTTCGGGGAAGGATAGTATTACCCCCATTTTACAGATGTGGGATTGAGCACAGGGTAGATTAAGTGATTTGCCCAAGGTCACACAGCTAGTCTGTGGCTGAGCTGGGTTTTCATGCAGTTTCTTCCAGTGTCTTCTCCACAATAGACCTGAAGGTAACATCTCTGTTGGTACCACTTGCAGGGCTCATGGAATGATGGGCCAAGCTCAGAAAGCTTAGGTAAATTTGATTTATGTTGAATAAGTCCCTAAAATGAGGATCCTGAAGCTTTTCTGCTGTTTTTTGAGGTCTTCTCTGTAGGCCTGGCTTGACATGAATAATTAGACATAGGTGAGGTCTTATTTTTTGGGAGGCAGGGTTAGGGAGGTAAATTGATTAGCAGGCTGCAAATAGAATGGTTATGCTAACAAAGATAGGTAAATGGTTCAGTACGTTAAAAGACAGAATACCTGTACTAGCTAAGCTAAAGCAGAACATCCAGGGAACCATTTACTATGGACAAGATAACCCTGGGATGTAAGATGAGGTAAAGTGTATGTCCTATATGGACAGTGCAAGAACAGGGCTTCTTTGTGGTTCCCACAAATTAACCAAACCAATCCCCAAATGTGAAATGCAATGTATAGTAAATGTATGTGAAGAAAGAGATTTTCTATGTAACACTGGATGTGCGGTATGCCCTATACCCACCCACTAATCAACTCAGTGTAGCTTTGCTGTATGCCAGATAAAGGAACCTGATTAGTGAGACTAGAATCAAACTGAACTCTTGGGGAGCCGAGTGGGAGAAGTCTTCATGGAACCCCAATATTTCCCCATTTCTTCATGTCCCAGCATTCTCCTAGCTGCTCCCATTTCCCCCTGCTCCAGCATTGCCTTGCCTCTCCTGCCAGCCTGGTCTTCCCTTTATTCATGTCCAGCCTGGGCAGTAGAAGGGAGCAATTTTCTATGCAATCCCACCAATGACCTTAACCATGGCTAATGGTGACCTCTTCTGAAGCATTCAATGTTTAGCTTCTTTGCTAAGATGGCCAATGAAGGGGTCAACTGTAGGGGAGGCTTCTAGTGAGGCAGACACCTCACCCTTAAGACTTGGAGTGCGACCCACCAGCAAATTTTACATTGACCACCAAACTGCCTTTAAATGGTAACATGTTCCAGTCGCTACCGACCTGAGCCACTTTCCCTGCAGCAGCAGAGATGAAAGGCTCTGGATTTCAAACCATCCTTCATCTCCTCCTATGCAAAACACCTGTTTAACACAGCCACTCTTTGTCCATCCTCCACGTCTAGTTTCTCCCTGCCCTTTCTAACTGAGCTGATTCCCTAGCCCTTCCGGCTCCTGACACTACTGTAGTTTTCCATTTAAAGACAAAAAGCCATTGTTACATGGAATATTCCCTGCAGTCTGACAAGCACTCGATTTCTCTTTCTCTTCTAACTTTTCTGTTCAGCCTCTTCTGCTTGTTCGTATGCGTCTCTTCCCCCTCCTGCCCTCCAGTCTATCAGAGTTCTTCTAAGCCGTGATATGTTGTGACTGGGGCTGACTGACAGCGGTTCGTGCTTGACATGCGTCTCCACCATGCCGCCCAGGATCTGCATTTCAGAGCAAAGTCAGATTGTCAAGTGCCGTGTGGGAGTCTCCGAGAAAAGAGTCAAAACACCATCAAGCTGATTCTTCTCGAGAACAGTGGAAATGTCACATGGATGCCTTTGATGTCAGACAAGATTCCTGCTGCACCAGGAAAGGCCAGAGGTCATCCACCCAGTCGCTCAGTGAAACTATTCATTGGCCTCCTTGTTTTTAGTCTCTTCACACAGCCAGGGACTGAATGTGGTAGGGAGACTGACCTCCCCTTCTCTGCCCTGGAGGTGGCGCTTCCAGGTCAGAGATGGGAATAACGAGCAGGGAGTGGAGTAGAGTAAGCATCCTCTGCTGCTGCCTGAGTTATACGTGTTGTCTGGGCGTCACTCTCACGGGCTTTCAATCCAGCACCTTTCCCCAATCAACAGCAATTAACTATATTCAAATAATGCATAGACAAACAGCCACCCAACTGGTACTCAGGGAGCAATCTTGATTCATGCCTGGTGCTCCTGGCCTGCAGGAACAGTCACAGAAATGAGAGATGGAAGAGACCTGTTAGAGCATCCACTGCATCTCCCAGGGCTAGTACAGGAAAAGACTCCCAGGCTGAATAAATCTAGGTTTATTCCAGGACCTGTAACATCAGGGTGCAGCATCACAACAGGACGAGATTGTACGGTTGTGCTGTCTGAAACAAGTGAGAGAGGGCGTTTAGATTAGGACGCAGGCCAGATCTGTGGGAATTTAGATTATCCTGGCAATGCTTATGATGGAGGGAAGTGACCCTAAGAAACACATTGCAGAGATCCATGATTCACATCACTGCTCTTCACATTTGCTTTCAAGGCTACTCCAGTTCTCCCATCCTAGTCTCTCCATCCTTTCATTGTGTACAAAGCCAATAACATTTGGCTTCTATAATCTTCCTTGGGCTGCACTGGCTTCGCTGGAGTCTAGTCTCAGCTGCAATACAAACAGAGCTGAGGGTGAATGGTAGGCTGCATACTCCCAGATCCAAGGCTGGGATTAAAGCTTCATCTCTATATGTCCTCCTCCTCCTCCTCCTCCTCCTCCTCCACGCTGTATGCCCCGCTCGTTCCAGCTACTGGTTCCGCCCTCATATCCCAGCTGCTCAGCCTCTGAATAGGTAATTCAGTGCAGGGGCAGAGCACGTGGTGGGAGGAACACTGAGAAGGAGAAAAGTGAAATCTGAGGCAGGATCTGAATCAAGGGCTCGGTCACCTCTGTTCACCCCCTCAGCAGTCACTCTCCCCTCAGGAATGCCATTTATCCACCTCTTCACAAGTGCCTTCCATTTCTGCTCCTCTCACCGTGGTGAGCTGAGGTGTGAACTGGGGCAAACACATGGCACAGTCCCTGGGTGCTCCTGCAGCTATGAACCAGTTGGTACAGCCGCGGCGTTCGCCCTGCCAGTCACCGCCTCTCGGTTCAGTCCTGCCCAGCCTTTGGGTTATTATTAGCGAGAGCATCTCTGAAGAATGGGCTCTAATGAATCCATACAGAGCTATATCTATTGAGGGGGGGCTGTGGCTGGCACAGCAGACCTAGGTGAAGTAGGAACAGCTGCTGCTGCCCTCACTCTCAACCCACCTGCGGGCACTGAGACCTCTCCAGCCTGCCCTCCACTCCCAGCCGTCCCCCTGTGCTCCACGAGGCCATTGTGTGTGTGTGTGTGTGTGTGTGGTGGTGGTGGTGGTCAGGGCTTCGGCTAAGCTGACATGCTTGAAGGAGGAAACTACATAGCAAAGTAACAACTCGTTCTGCATTCTCCTTCTGAAACAGATGCTGTGGAGGCCGGGATGCTGTACACGGAGTCTAGTTAGAAAACAATCTAGCGGCTCAGTGTTGGACCTGGACCTGATCCAAGCACCCCCTCGAATGCCAGGGGTTTAGAACTGAACTGAGATTTAAATACAGCAGCTTGAGGATACCTCTCCTCTAGCCCCACGTGTTTAACTCTTCACCTGCCCTATGGAGGATGGTAAGGGCTATAGGAGCATAAAGCAACATGTTTCCCGACGTGAGGAGCTGCTAGTGACACGCTCACTCACATCCCCTCTTTCGTAGCGCTCTTGGTGTTTTGGGAGTGCTGCTGTGAAAGCAGCCCAGTCATCATACTGTGCTTATCTGGGCATCTCCCTCTCCCCTCCTATCATTTATGATTTCTTCCCTCCTCCTTTTACAGAAAATCACCTGTAAAATCCTCTCTGCTGGTTCCTCCTGGGACCCCAGGTGCTGCCCGGAAACCTCTTAGAGAACTAATCATCCCATTCGGATTGCACCATCATTCACCTTCAGTCCCTGTGACAGTCCCCATTTTGCTTGTGTGTTCGACTGTACAGCGCTGGAAACAAAATATTGTGGGCTTTTTTTTTTTTAAGTTTCCTTTCCCAGGAGAGAGGAGAAAAGAAAGGTCACTTGTCTCTCTCTCTCTCCCCCCCCGCCCCCCGACCCAGCGCCCCACGACATTCTCCTCTGAAGGCTTTTACCATTGAATTGGGAAAGTGGGTTAATAATGTCGCTCAGCTGGAAGGTCTCCCACCCTATCACAGTCACACTGAAGGTAAATCTAACCTGGAAGACAAGGTATGTTCTTAGGTAACCTGCGTTAGCTAACTCGGGTTAAAACAGCAGAGAAGAGACAGCAACTTCGCTTTTAACTCGGGAGAGCAGCTTGAGCTCAACCTCCGGCTGCCCTGTAGGCTCGAACTCATGCTGATAACCTGGGTTAAAAGCCGAGCAGCTATGTCTTCCCTGCTACTTTAACCCCAGTTAGCTAACCCGAGTTAAGAACACTGGTTTTTGCATTGTAGACATACCCTGATTTGCTCTGCTCTCGAGCCAGAGGGTCTAACCTAGCTGGCTTTGTAGCAGGTGAGGAGCTGTCACTTTCCTGGGCATGGGTTAGAAGTCGATGGTGACCATACTGAAAACTGGGGATCCATTGCCGGCTCTCATCCCCTACTTGGCACATTGGTATTTACCTTTCTCTGCCCCCTTCATCTTTCCTGTCTCCAGTCTCATTTTTCACGTTCTCTCCTGTAGAACAAGCTCCTTGTTTGTCCTTTCACTGCGCTTCCTGCTCCTCGCCGTCATCCTCCTTCTCCTCACATGTTTTTGTTTTCTCTCTTTCCTTCTGTCTCCCCCTCCTGGGCACCATCAGGCCTCCTGTGCAACCTTCCTTCAGATCTCTTCCTTCCCCGTGGTCCCCCTTCCTTCTGTTCTTCTCTTCCTCACTCAGGTCTTCCATGCCACTTGCCTCAGCCCCTTTGTGTCTTCTAAATTCTGATCCGTTTTGGTGGGAGTTGGACACAGATTGATGTTCCTCCTGTAAGTGTGGGAGCTGCAGCAGGACTGCGTGACTGTCATGGGTAGCCAGGACCAGACTTCATTTCAGCCAAGAGCCCACTACCAAGAGGTGGAGCAGCCCCCTACAGTTGCTAACCCAGGGCGCTTCACTGCCTTCAAGGCTCTGGACTACTCTGCCTTCAAGGCTCTAGATTATTCTGGCCCAATCCCTGTCTCTGTTTCCCCTACCAACCTTCTGCCCGCATCCCAACACATCCTGTTTGTGGCATTCTTCTGCCTTCGAGGCTACTCTCTTTGTCTGAATCTCTGATCCACTAGTTGGCCTCTATTCACTGAGGCCTTTCAGTGATAACTGGTCATGCACAGAACATTTTAAACCTATGTCTTTGTAAACAGGCAAGACCCCATGCTGATGGCACAGACACACAGTGTGTTATGCTCCCTACTCAATATCCTTCTTGGAGTTTGCGTTTATTCTCAACAAAGATCTGAGGGAGAACTGACTTTACAATCATGAAACTTAGCCCAAGCTCCCTCTTGAGCCAGCTGTTCCTCCCTGTAGAACCTTCTGTCCCCCTTTCTTGCTTTTGCCTTGGACATTTTATACTCCTGAGTTGGAGCTAATGAGATCCACTTGGAATGGCTGCCAGTGTGAGTCAGTAAAATAGCTCTGTACCTCTAGACGGGGTCCTGAAGCTCAGCACCTGGCCACACTACCTTATAAGTCTGGAATGTGAGGTCTTTCTCATTTAGATTGTAAGGTCTACATTAGGGCATGAAACATGTCTACGTCTGTAATTTGTACAGCACCAAATACTCTGCCTATGTTCAATACATAATGACCTTGGCCTGAAAGATGCACTTCAAGAACAAGCTCCTCCCCATCTTTTAAAGGGGCAACTCCCCACTTACGCCATGCAGACACTCCATAAACCTGAAAATGTCCTAGATTTATTATGGGTCTGGCAAAATTAACCTCTTAGAAATTGGATGGAGCTGTGGGAAGGTTCCTGACTGATAATTTATCTTGGCTAAATATGATTTCCGTAGGTTGACTTGGACCTGCTACCTAGGGCCATTCCTTCAGAGACAGTAATTCCAGTGCAGGAATTAGCAGTCAATGCACCTGTTACCACAGGAGACTCCAGCTGAAAAAAAGAGGCAAAAAAGAGGCACTTCAATTTAGTGCAATTATCTCATTTTTCCCAGGATAAGGATCCTTGAGATATTTATCTGATTTACAAGGGTGTTCTGTCGAGGTGGCAGGCATGAGGCCTTAAAGAGGCATTCATTAATTTCACATGAATTCAAAAAAATGAACGAGTGGGAAACAGATGCTGTGAAGAGAGACATTTCAGAGGCTGGAAAGGAAAAGAACCTCTCCCCTCTCTTGCTGTTTTCACTGATGATAAATTAAACAATTTGCAGGAAATGGTGCCAGCCACAGGGAGCGTCAGATGTTGCTTCAAAGAGGTCACTAAGCAGAAATGGAGGGGGGGGGAGTATATTATGATGTATATTGCAGTAGTGCCCAGATGCCCCCAGTTGTGGACCAGGACCCCCTTGTGCTAGGTGTTATACAAACAGAACAAAAAGAGCGTCCCTGCTCCAAAGAACTTGCAGGCTAAGTACTTCCTGCAAGTACTTTCCAAGGTGTTCTAAGTATGTATTTCTAGGGGAAGGTAAAGTAGTTGAAATACTTTCTAGGGAACTTGTTTTGCCAAGTTAAGAACTTCCTTTCGAAAATAATGGCTTTTGGATTTAGATCAGGATTCTAGAAGCCACTGGAGAAGAGAGCAGAACTGTGGGGCTTTGAGTCTGGGTGTTGTAGGAGCACCAGTGATCTGTATGCTATGTATAACCTGCTATGTATGCTCAAAAAGTCTGTTACACTCCCCCCGCCTCATGTCTCCTCTCCCTCTTTGAATACCTGTGAAGTGGCTTTCCCCCTCCTGGAATGCTTGTGGGATGAATGGGCTGCTTAAACAGCTGGAAGATCAGATATACCCAGGTAGACAAGGTGTCTGGGACTCTAATTAGGCAGCACTCACACACTCAATGCCCGAGGTGGAGTGTGACCAACCAGGCGTGGCCAAGACATCTCTAGTCGCAGGTCATGAGGAGCAGGTCCTTAAAAGGGGAAGGGGCCATGTGCTCAGGAGTGAACTCACAAGCTTGTACCTCCCGTGAAGGCCCTTTGCTCGGACCACCTGGCCAGTGGTTCACTGCATTGCATTTCATCGTGCCTCGGGAAGTCATACCTTCATCACACCGTCCATCACTGCACTGTGGGATACTTACCTTCAAGGATCCTAACATCTCCAGCGCCGTGCCTGTCCTGGAAGCGTGAGTATGCGAATGTGAATGTGACACCCCCTCCTCCTTCTTTTGAGCTTAGCTATCAGTATAAGAAACGCGCTGCTTTCTGCCAAACGCTGGTGGGTCATTAGTCCTCCCTAAGCTTACTAGCTGGCCCAATTTCAGGTAACACTGGGCACACAGGACGTCTCATCTGTTATGTGCTCATTATTATGCTGATTCACCTGGCAGACCCGGGGGAGCAAGGCCAGAATGCCTGTCAGGCAAGAGTCTTCACTGTGCGCAGCACCAGCTTTCTCACCGTTGGAAACTCATGGCTCGGTAATAGTGCATCGTCCTAGGGCAGTAAGGGCTTCAGTTAAAGAAGGGCAAGGGAGAAGAAGGAATGTTTTGCACAGCTCAAATAAAATTCTCCATCACTTTCAGGGAAGAAAGCAAGTTGGAGAAGTTTCACCACACACAGGGTCTCTCAACTCTAGTGACAGAAATAGACACAACTGCTGCTCAACCCCCCGCCCCCAAGCTGAGGCCTCTGAAAAAATAATCATGCCCCAGTGTCCAGGAGCCTGGAGTTAAGATACTAGGGCCTCTTTATGTTTTTCTTGTCGCATAAAGTGGCCTTGATGTGGACAGACTGGCCTCCTAAGAATATCCCCTGAGCAAGAGGCCGACCTTGATGGTGTAGAGCTGGTGTAAAGGTGCCACACGAGTTCTGCTCCCATTTGCAGTGTAAGGTGTGTGCACTGGGGTGTGTGATGAAAGCAAGGGAGTGGGTATGGAAAAGGGAACCCGGGTGGCCAGAACACACTGCACTACAGCTAGTCTCTGTTCTAACTCACACTGAGGACTGGCAAGTGCCTGTCTGCCTCAGAATCTGAGGCGTGCCAGGGTGGCTTAAAGCTAGCTTTGCCCCCACCCTCCCGAAGCACTTGGAGAAACTGAGAATCAGGGTCCATATCTCAGTATTAAGAGCTAGCAGCTTTATTGAGTACACCCAGCCCAACTGGAGCTCCCAAGGCCACCCTAGAATCTATTAGCTCTTGTCTAAGACCTGGGATAGAGTCTTTGGGGAGTGGTCTCTCATTCAGTTTGCCTGAAGTCCTGGCCAGGAGAACTCTCTGGGGCATTCCATCAGCCTCCCTCCCAGGGCCGGCTCTGGCTTTTTTGCCGCCCCAAGCAAAAAAAAAAAAAGGGGGGGGGGCTCGGAGCGGCAAAGCAGGAGGAGAAAAAAACAAAACAAAACAAAAAAACCTGTGGCACGGCCGGAGCAGCAAAGTTGGGGGGGGACACATGCAGCGCGGCTGGAGCGGCAAAGAAAACAAAACAAAAAAACCTGGGGCATGGCTGGAGCGGCAAAGCAGGAGGGGGAAAAAAACAAAACAAAAGAAAAACCTGTGGCGCGGCTGGAGCAGCAAAGCGGGGGTAGGGGGGAACCTGCAGCACGGCCAGAGTGGCAAAGCAGGGAAACAAAACAAAAAACCTGGGGCATGGCCGGAGCGGCAAAGCAGGGAAAAAAAAACAAAACCAGCGCGGCCGGAGCGGCAAAGCAGGGGGAAAAAAACAACAAAAAAATCCCTGCCAGGCAGCCGGAGCCAGGGGGACTCCCTGTGCTGCTGACGTGCAGCGGAGTGCGCACCCAGTCTAGCGGGGAGGAAGGGGAGGGAGCGGGGGGGAGAGAGAGCAGGGGGGCGGCCAGGGCTTCAGCAGGGCGCTTGTCCCGCGGTCCCGACCACTGCGCCGCCTGCCGGGAGGGCTCCGCGCCGCTCCAGTCGGCAGAGAGGGAAGAACAGGGGCTGCCCTGCCCAGTTTGCTGCAGGGCGCGCCCCTCCTCCGCACTGCCGCCCCCTACAGGGCGGCCAGAGCGGCAAACCAAAAAAAACCAAAAAAACAACCAGCCGTGCTGCCCTAGGATTGGGTGGATTGCCGCCCCATAGAATATGCCGCCCCAAGCACCAGCTTGCTCAGCTGGTGCCTGGAGCCGGCCCTGCTCCCTCCACAGCTGGGTGACTAAAGTAGGAGGGGGAACCCTGAGGAGCCCAAAGATCTT
Organism: Mauremys mutica; assembly: GCF_020497125.1. Taxonomy (NCBI): domain Eukaryota; kingdom Metazoa; phylum Chordata; order Testudines; family Geoemydidae; genus Mauremys; species Mauremys mutica. The sequence continues at coordinate 21,642,335 of NC_059078.1, read as the reverse complement.
CAGAGCAACAATCTTAGCTCCTTCCCTCAAGGGGGCCTCCAGGATTCCAGCTGCTGTTTGTGAAGTAGCAATGACTGGAGTCCATGCAGAGGTATTGCATCCAAGGTTACAATCTGGCTGTTTTTATTTTCTGCTCCAAATGGGGAGACTTTGACTTCTCTAAATGTAAATGACTGCAGTTTCCTCACACTTCAGAGGAATTAAATTCACTATGTTTGATATTGCAGGCAGACTTGTCCTGGGATCCATCTCTCTTTGTTTCAGGTTAGGATGACAGAGGCCAGATCACCCTGAGGTACACCCAACAGAAGGTTTTCGATGCATCTGGTGCTCTGCTGCTGAGTTGATTGTTCTGCAGAGGTGGCTTTCCACAGCCCCTGTTATGCAGAGCAATTTGATATTGTAACCTTAACGACATGGCCAAGTGAAAAGTGCCTCTTACCAAGCAAATGAGCAGCTTAGGCTACCTGAGAGCATTTGGCCTGCCCTTGTAATCACAGACATTAGAGATGGAAAGGACTTATTAGGCTGTCTAAGCCATTGTCCTGCCCCAGAGGTCTATGATGAATGCTCACATTTTGGTTGCCTTTAAAAATCCATGCCTTGCCTGCCATTTCCCTACCAAGAGCCGAGTGTTGAGTAAATATTGGGTTGTATTGTTTGTTGGTACATAAAATTACTCACACCAGCCAGACACAGAGGCTGGTTTGACACTGGTATGACTCCACTGTCTCCTATAGAATAGCTTCTGATGCATATGGGGATGGGGGAGCTGGGAATCAAGCCCATGATTTCTAATTTCTTTTTTCACTTTCTCTTGCCCCTTGACAGAGTGGTTTGATTTTTCTTTTGGATGCACTTGTGGGGAGAGGAAGAGGGATGAACTTAGCCTAGGCCCAGTACTGTAGTCTCTGGGCACATATGGAGCCCTTACTGATGAAAGCCCCCTCTAGACGGAGGAAGACATCACACTCTTCCATCGTCAGGCCTTTCTGGGACAGCATCTCCCAGGCAGAGCAGTGCCACCTGGAGAATTAGGAGTGGGCAGGAGATACAATGACCCAGCACTTTCACCTCAGCAGCTTTTCCCAGCATTTTACAACTACTACATTTAGGGCAACGCTACAGATGTACCCCACAGCATGGCAGCTCTAGTGTATGAAGATCATCTTTGCACATGGGGTGTGTGTAAAATACAATCTGGGTAGAAAAGAAATGAAGGGTCACACTCCATTCCATGTATAGAACTGAGTCTGGGCACAGCTCACTCTGCCAAGACAGAGCGGATGCTAGGCACACACCTGGGCACAGGATACACTTGCGAACGGTTAGCTGCTGTGGTGGCAGTTTGAATCAGTCTCCACCTAGGTGACTATTATTATTTATTAATTCTCGAGCTCAGACAGCAGTTTTTGACAGTGGCCCTTGAGGCATGGGTCTAACCATAACCTCTGGGCTTTCCTTCCTTGGAGTGGGAGTGCAGGAGATTCCCGCAACCCCAGTACTTATCTCGTTGCCGAGAAACACTTCTCTCTCACTCCAGAAAGGGTTGACCCCTTTCCTGGGGACTCACCTCAGTTCTCTCTCTCCTCAGGCCTCTTGATTTCTGCCAAGATCTCTTCTTAGGGCTAACCGGGAATCTCAGCTTGCTTCTGCTGTGGCCACCAGATGGCAGACGAACAGGATATGTTGTCCACTCCCATCAGGGGCGGCTCTAGGCACCAGCAAAACAAGCTGGTGCCTAGGGCGGCAAAATGTAGGGGGCGTCCCCTGCCGCCGGGGAGGGCGGGAGGCTGGGCCGGCGGACCTGCCGCAGTCATGCCTGCGGGAGGTCCACCGGAGCCCCGGGACGAGTGGACCTGCCGCAGGCATGACTGCGGAGGGGGCGCTCGTCCCGCGGCTCGGCTGGACCTCCCGCAGGCATGACTGCGGCAGCTCAACCGGAGCCGCGGGACCACGGCACCCGCCGCAGTCATGCCTGCGGCAGGTCCGCTCGTCCCGGGCTCTGGTTGACCTGCCGCAGTCATGCCTGCGGGAGCTTAACCGGAGCCGCGGGAAGAGGGGACCCGCCGCAGGACCGGGGAAGGGTGGCGCAGCGCACCGCGCTGCTTGGGGCAGCCTGATTTCTAGAGCCGCCCCTGACTCCCATCCTTTACCTTCAGTTTGCTCAGAGCAAAATGGCAGGACCTGAATATCCTGCTGGTGTAGCAAAGTAAACGTAACATTTATGTGCCCCCTTCATCCTGCTGGCATTCATCTGAGGCCTGTGTGCTTCTGGAGGGACTTGTCGTCGGCTATCCCTTGATACGAGGATGAAGCCTGCCAGGGGGAAAAGTCATTGAGGAGACTTAAGATGGCTGAGGAGTCCAATTCGTGCATTACAGGTTTTTCCACATATGTGACAGGTGGTTGCTTGCAGAGAGCACAACTGCTGGCTGGGATGCTCTGCCCTTTCCTTCCTCCTCTGCTGTTTCTCAGCTTCTTGAGCAAGGCGATTCTCTTCAAAACAGGCTGAGACGATGTACAATGCAATGCCATTGCAGTCTATTGCCACCCAGCTCTTCACAATTCATAGGGTTAACGCCGCCATTCTTACGATGTACTTTCAGGGTGTCCTTGTAGTTTCCTCTGTCTCCCATGGGTCCTCTTACTGTGACTAAGTTGAGAAAAGAGGACTTGCTTCGGAAGATGAGTATCAGCCATCTGCACACAATGACCAGCCCAGAGAAGTTGATGTTTCATAAGGCTCCAGGCACTGGCTATGTAAAGTCATGATGCCAAACCAGTGACGGGTTTAAGGCTTTTACAAGGTGTTTTCTAGTCTCATTTGGTGAAATCAGATGCACTTTGTCACTGTGGACAGCACCACCATCCTTCCTGAGACTCCAACTTTTGATGCCTCCCTCTCTCTTGCCAAGTCCAAATCCTGCTGCTTCTTCCTCCATGATATCCCGAAGAGCTAACCTTTTTCTCATTGCCTCTCTAGGTAAAACCATTCTCTGGGTCCTCTCCAGCTGCCATCCTGACTACTGCAGCCTCCTCCTCTCCGGCCCCCACAGCCAGAACCTTCTTTCAGGCCATGCAAAACATTACTGCTAAGAGCATTCTCCTTGCCTGTCCCTGTGATCACCACATCCACATTGCTTCACTGGCTCCCTGTTTCCCCTTCCATCACATTTAAGCCTCTTGTGCTCCTCTTTAAGCCCCTTCACAACTGTGCCCTTGATTGCGCAGCCGCCATTGTCTCATCGCATCACTCCTTGCTCCTGTGCATTGCTAATAATGCCAGGCTGCAATGGCCATTTGTCTGTTTCTCCCACCAATATCTCTGTTTTCCCGCCCTGAACCAATCCTTAAACCTACCACCCTCTCCTCCTTTCTAAGATACCAGCTACTGTTGTCTAGGATGTGGAAGAGTTGAAGAAGGCCGATATATATTGATTTATAGGCTAAAGCAAACTTGGAAAGAACTTGGAACCATCAAGATGTGCATATTGTAATCACGGGATCTTCCTACCGTCCCCTCCATTCTCCTGCCCTCTTCCCTGCTATTGTTTGTTACACTCACTTCTCTGAAATTAGTCCTTGTGTATGTTTGACAGCACCCAGCACAACGGGATCCCAAACTGGAGTGGGACTGTTGGGTGCTAATAATAAAATGGCATGCAGGAAATGCTGGGATTTGGCATGCTGGATATGCCAGGGCAATTGTGCAGCCTTTCAATCCTGCTGTGACTCACTCACCTGCCCACCAGTCCCATCTTATTCCATCTCTCCCTCAGTGTCATCCACACTGCCCCCTTCTGTCCCTCTTCACTTTGTGTGGTCTCACTCAGTGCAAGGGAATTGGTCTATGCCCAGTGGGCCTGCCAAGCGGAGAGGTCACTCAGGAGGCAAGTGTAGGGGAAGAAGTCGCCTGGTGAGCATCATCTCATAGATTCATGGTTTTTAAGGCCACGAGAGACCATTCTGATCATCCAGGCTGACCTCCTGCATAACACAGGCCATAGAATTACACCCAGAATTATATACGGGGGAGGGATAGCTCAGTGGTTTGAGCATTGGCCTGCTAAACCCAGGGTTGTGACTTCAATCCTTGAGGGGGCCACTTAGGGATCTGGGGCAAAAATTGGTCCTGCTAGTGAAGGCAGGGGGCTGGACTCGATGACCTTTCAAGGTCCCTTCCAGTTCTAGGAGATTGGTATTATTATTCCAGCATCAAGCCCATAACTTGTGGTTGAGCTAGCCTAGAGCATACCATGTAGAAAGCCATCCCATCCTGATTTAAAGGCTTCAAGTGACAGGGAATCCATTACATCCCTAGGTAAGTGGTTCCAATGGTAAATTATCCTCACTTAAAAATTCAAACCTGATTTCTAAAGTGATCTTGTCCAGTTTCACTTTCACAGCCATTGGATCTTGTTATATCTTTGTCTGCTAAATTGAAGAGCAGTCAGAAATCTTCTCCCTGGGTAGGTACTTATAGACCACAATCAAGTCACCTCTTAACCTTCGTCTTCAGTCTCTCACTATAGTGCAGGTTTTTCCAGACCTCAGATCATTTCTGTAGCTCTTTTCTGAAGCCTTTCCAATTTTGTCAACATCCATTTCAAGTATGCATACCAGACTGGGACACACCATCTCAGTGATTATCTCACTAATGCTGTACGCAGTGGTAATATCAGAGGCAATTGGTAAAAGTTAGTCGAAACATGTTTTCATTGGAATTTGCCGATTTGTTGAACTCAAAACGTTTTGTGGAGATGTTTTGGTTTTGGCAAAGTTGCTCCAGAAACCAGGCAGGGTTCCACCAGCTGTCAAGCTCTGCATCCCCAGGGCAGACCCCCAGGCAGACTGCCCTGGAGTCAGGGCTCCATTCCCTTGCATGGAGAATTTCAAAGTTGGGGGTTTTGTTCTGAATCGGAACGAAACCAAATGTTGAAATATTGAAAATGATTCACAAACTGGAACACCTTTCTCCACCCAGCTCTTGCATATCACCTTCCTACTTCGACTTGATATTCCTCTGCTTATACAACCAAAGACTGCATCTGCCCCTGTTAGCCACAGCATCACACCGGGAGCAGACATTCAGTTGATTATCCAGCGTGACTCCTAACTCCCTTTTGGAGACACTGCAGTCTAGGATACAGTCCCCTGTCCTGCAAGTGAGACTTCCATTCTTTGTTCCTAGATGTCTGAGCTTGTATTTGGCCTCATTTGTCTCTCCTTTCTCTCCTCCTCAACTAGCTCCCTCCTCGTCATTCTTCACTCCTTATTCATTTGCTTTCTCCAACACTTTGCGCTTCCCCTCTAATGCTGCAGAAAGGACCTAAACTCCAGAGATGCCGCTGTTGTGCCTTGAAGGCTAGTTCATTTTCAGGGTTTCATTAGCTTTTGGGGCTTAATGCTCCTAGTGGTAGTGAATACCCACCAGGTGTTCAAAAGTGAGGAAGGAAAAGAAGGAGCTTTACCGGGCTCTAGCCAAACACTGTCAGGTTAAACTGGAGGCGAGAGAGAAGGAAGGGGAGGGAGGAAGGTGGGAAGAGAAAGAAAGAAAGAAAGGGAGTCAGGGAGAAGGGAAGTAGAAAAGGGAAGCGGCGAAGGAGGGAGAGAAGTTCAAAGAGAGGAAATGCTGTAGCTTAACTCAGCTCTTGAAGTCACCTGGGGGAGTCATTGACTAAGGGGTCACTGACCCATGTGAGTAAATTTCTATAATAAACTGGAGAAAGTACTGGCAGGCCCCAGTGATTTAGTTTAGAAATTGCTGTAGTTGAACTCCCCTCAAATACAATTCAGCAGGACTGTTAGTAAGCGCGAAGCCCTTGCCAGCCTCAATATGGATTACTTTCCCTTGTCCCTTAAGTTCATCTCTTTACAGCATGGTTATGTTCTCATAAATTTGTTGCAGCGGGCTTACTGGCAGCTGGCCTATCGGAAAGGATTTGTGTCCGCTGGAAAAGGCTCCTGGATAAAGCTCTGTTTGGCAACGTGGCCCTGTAAGTCCCCTCAGCAGCTGTATTGTTACATGGAATAATAGCTTCTTTGAGGGCCAGCAAACCCCAATGTCAAGGATCTAATTGAAGCACCAATCCTAGTCCACAGTGTGCGCGCACGCACGCACCCCCGCCCCCTGCAGTATATCATTGTCTGCTGCCATTCCACTGGACGCTGCCCTCCCCTATAATAAACAAACAGTATGACTTTGATAAAGTTTAGGCAACCTTTATCAAAGAGGAGAGATTTTTGAAGGCGTAAATGGCAGTTAGGCTCCTGACTCACATGGAAGGTCAATATCTGCCGTGTTGTCGCCGTGTCAGTCCCAGGCTATTAGAGAGACAAGGAGGGTGCGGTAATACCTGTTATTGGACCAACTTCTGTTGGTGACAGAGACAAGCTTTTGAGTTTACACAGAGCTCTTCTGCAGGTCTGGGAAAGGTATTCACAGTGTCACAAAGTTGAACGGATAATTTAGCATAAGTAGTTAGTACATATTCTATGGGACCATTCAAGGTGAAGTGACCCATTAACACCCCTATAGTCATAGGACAAAAAGCGGGATTATTATAACAATCTAACCCACTAACCCCCCTTTTTTGTCCTATGACACAGGACTGCAGGGCTCCTCTCTAAGTGCAGGTGATAGGACCCTGTATAAAAATGCTGTGTAATTTCTGCTGACTCATGTTAGCTCCAACCAGTATACAAGGAGATTTGGAGTGTCTCCATGAGGCAGAGGGAACTAGGGTTAGGGGCCAGATGTGGTCCTTTGAGAAGCTCTAGGAATGGCCAAACCTGGGGGGGGGAGCTTATGCTAAGATGCATGTGTTGTGATTGTGTGTTTGAATTAGTAATAGTGGCAAGTCCCAGAAAGGGGATAAATTTGGGCTCTACAGTGTGTATATTCTCTTTAGAGCAGGGTGGGAACCTACTTACACACATATGCACATGCATAGCTATTTACATCTCCACATGGCCACCCAAACACTCCTATATATATCTAGAAATCTGCTCATGTACACCCTGTATATACAAATATACTGTCCCAGATACTCCCACATGTACCCATACTCTCCATGGCCCACGTTCACAGTTTCCCTTTCCACCTGCTTGAACATCAGTCTCTCACTTTATCTAAACAAGCCCAAATCTACAGTGGTTGCTGTTAAAAAGATGAACAGTTGCCACAGTGTGGTGTCTGAGATGCTGAGATACTCTGTTTATAATATATGGTATCTGCAAGACAGCTGTTAGTAGCTGTTGACTTTGTAAAGGCAATCACTTGTTCCGCATCCCATACACTGAGTATGTGAGCATCTCCACTTCATTACTGCTTGACACCCAGTGTCATCATTTACACTTGTGCAGAATGGGTGTCAGACACAATCATTGGGGCGAATGAGTGGAGAATTCTCATCTGGTATCACTTTACGCCCACTTTGCACAGGTGTAAATGACAACACAATGTGTAGGGCAGTGGAGAATCAGGCGCCTCGAGGTCAATTGGGCTAGTCCTGTGAGTAAGTACTACTCAGCCTGTGCGCAAGCATTGCAGGATTAGGCCTTAAGCAAAGGAAGGAAGGACCCTTTCCTAACCGAATATCTTGCAGGGGAGACCAGGTGCATTCCAATAAGGACAGCATATGTGCAGAGAACTTCGAGCCCTGGATATCTGGACCCTATTGAATCTAGTAATCATTTCCACCTTTCTGTTCTGCTCCCAGGGAACTGGCTTTTATTCATTAGCTGCACAGTGTGCCTTAAAAATAAAATAAAATAAAATAACAATCCAAAAGAACATTACATTCCTTGTTGTTTGATCTTTGAGGAGTGTTGAAGAAATCTCTTTAGGGCTCTGCCTCCCCCAGTAGTGCTACTAAGGAGATTATAGGCCTAGTGTTTTCACAGGCAAACACCAGGCCTCTGGGCCTAGCACACTAATCCAGACAAAGGATAACAGAGGCCTAATTAATTCTCATGTCTCGGAATCTGATAACAGCACTGTACACAGCTGAGTCCGTAAGGACTTAATGAGTTTAATCGACTGCACTTGATGATTTTATTTGAAACCCTGTGCCACAAATTAAACTATTAAAAATGCACTTGAACTTGATTGGCAGCCCTAATCCTAACAAAGTCTATTTAATCCCTGAGTCAGAAAGTAGGGCTGCCACACAACTTCTCTTATGTTCCAAAGTGAGGCAGGGCACGGAGGGAAGGCAGAAAGCTGAGGTTTCGGGAGAGGCCTTTGGCTGGTGGTGAGAAGGAGCTGGGTTTGAGAGAGAGCAGGGCTTTGGAGGACATCTAAATAGGGGACTAGGAACTGGAAATGTGTAAACAAGGAGGAGCGCTCGTTAGGGTGATTTGAGGGCATGCGGTGTTTGTAACTAGGGGATGACATTGAACCAAAGAAAATATAGGTTGAACATTCAAGGAACAATTTGCCAATGAGATGGTCCCAGGGGAAGGTGGAGGGGGCTGCGGTCTTTAGGAAGTTGTGGAGGACAGAGAGAGAGCCTTAACTGGGCTTTATCCAAACCCCGGTGAAGAGTTAGGCTCCTGCAATGGGTGAAGAGTTGAGTCTAAGTTTATTTTCCATTGAAGTGTTTTGCCTGTCCCTGCTCTCTCGGGGGTGTAGAGTGGCTCGTTGGGAAATTCAGCAGCTAGATTAGCTAAATTAATTAACATCTAGCTCCTGTGGGCAGCTGAACTCACAGAGCTTTCCGACCACTCCGTGCAATTCCAAGGAAGGGGAATTAGTGGCAAAAGTGTGAGGTGTGCAAATGGATTCTACTAACAATCCTGGTGAAAGACAGGAGAAAGTTCATACATAAATGCATGCAGACACGCATGTCTGAACAGTTTTGCAGACATGCATAGTCATACGTCCTCTATCAGAGCCATCCATACTCATAGATACACACTGAAAAGTGTGCACTTGCCCACATATACTCTTGTGCATATACAGATAAATACACCCTCATATACATGCACATTAAATCACTCTCACACTCTCACGGTCATGCACCCTCTCATATAAACACACATGAATAAATGCATGTATACATTGATCCTGCTCAGAATAGAGCATTGGCTAGTGAGCAAAATAGCACAGAACTCTCTATAGAAAGTCTCATACACCTCCTCTGATATGAAGTCACTTGCATGCGATTTTAAAAAATCATAAACCTATTTGCAAATAAATAATCATGATGACTGGAGTATCCTTTACGAAGTGACAGGTCTCTTATTCCTCTTAACATGCATACAGAAGCCACCATTAACACTATTAAGAGTTAGGAGACTGTGTAGAAGTGGGAATAGGCCCCAGCTATGTCTTCACTGCAAAAACAGGTGTTATTTTAACCTATATTCCTGCTTGTGGTTGATCTCACCTAGCTACCTCATAGTAAGAACTGCTGTGCCTTTCTCCCCTAGGCGTTTACAGTGGGATAGCTTACATGTATTAGTTATCCCATGGTAAAACACACACCATTTTGATGGTGAGGATAAAGCATTCCTCCGCTGATTAGCAGAAGTGGGAGCATAGCCACCATAGTGAAACAGATCAATGGCTCATCTAACTGGGTGTCCTGGTTCAAACACTAACCAGTGCTGGATGCATCAGTGAAAAGAGAATCCTTCCTCCATAGTACTCCTAATGGTGCAATACTGGACCTGACCAGAAAAATTCAGGTGCTGAAAGAAGTGGTGTTGATTATTCAGTTAGTGAGATTCCTCCCTCTGCGTCAGGGCAGAACAGAATGAGGGGAGCTTTCAGCTGAGATGGAACTGAGGGCTTCTTTCCACTTGTCATTCAAAACTCTGGCACTTTTTTGCAAGAGTACAGTTGTTAGCTGCAGTGTAATGTACAAATTCCAAACTTGGCTGATTATTTTATGCTTCCCTAAGTTTTCCCTGCAGTTTCAAATGGATGTGGCTTTCTTCAGTGCTTCCTGTCCTAAAATGTTATATAATGTTGCAGTTCAATGTTAAACAGTCATGTACTTCCTCGGCAGTGGTTGCAATTTTATTTTTGATTGAAAAAAAAAATAACATGAGAAATGGTCCCTGAATATGTTGTCAGAAAAGTGCTTGACGAATCTGTGTGGAGGAAAGCTGCTAGACAAAGGCAAGATATTGCTTGTAGATTGCAGAAGTCAAGTCTATGAAATATACTTGGTGTTTGAATTAAACTGCACAGAGTCTCTGAATCCTTCACTTAATCTTGACACATTGGGGCATTAGGTTATAACAAAATTCCCTGAATAGTGGCCACATAAGTGGCTGTCCTTAAACCATGTGGTTTGGTAATACTCTAGTATGGAAGGCAGAAGTAGCCATTAATTCGATGTTCACATGGCTCATATAACATTGTAATGGAATTATTACATGTTATTGGTGCCCTGTCAAATCAGATAAACCCACCTGACCTTCTAGCTTTTGTCATGCACACAGCAGACTGGGAGATGATGTCTGAGAGCAGTAGAACTGGCATAATGCCACCTTCTAGCACCGGAGAGCTGCAGAGATCAGAGGGAGGGAGGCATGGGGGAGCAGCAGCTCAGCACGGGAACATGGTGTGTGGCCAGCTCTACGCACATGGCCAAATATTTAACGTTGGTTTCAATATTGACCTCTTTTCTCCCTCAAGATAAATAATTGAGCATGTGGCCTTGAAAGGCTAATTTTCCGTTTGCTCAATGTTTCAGGACTCTTAGCTCATGAAAATCCGACCTGCTGGTTGCTGGCTTATTCTAATCCAAGTGCCATGTTTTCCCCCTTGAAACTCCATAAAATAAAATGTTCTCTGTATGCGGCTTTTAGGTGTGTTGTTAATTCCACCAGGATCAGCACCCCCGGGACACCTTCAGCTCAGGCTGTCTCAGCCCATTCAGGCCTATCATCCACTAGTCATTCCATGAGGCTGGTTCTGAACTTAGGGAGGGAGGAAATGGGGAGGGAAGGGCCCTGTCATTTGCCATACAACTTGTGAAACAGTCACCTCCTTTTCCATGCATGACAGGAATTGCTATTCTGTCAAAAAAAAAAGGGAGGGGGGAGGCAGGGAGGTGTCATCGTTGTGGAGATGGTTTTCTCTCATTTGGTTTGAAAGCACCAGACAATCTTTTCCAGCAGAGCTGTGCAACAGCCTTGGAAAGTTAATACAAACAGGAGAGGAGAGGGAGCTTGCACTGGATGTATGATTAGGACCAGGACACTGGGCACTTGCCTGGTTTACCCATACATTTTTTTGGCAGGCCAGGCAAGGGGTTTGGTTTTGAGAATCTGCAAGTGTTTGGAATGTTGGGGCTGCCCCGTAGCATTGCTGCTGCTGCTGTATTCATGGTGTTTACTAGGATAGGAGACATGGTGTCAATGGCCAAATACCCACGAGCTTCAGTGGAGGCAGGAGTAGGCTCCCGGTTCAAGAATTTCCCAATAGCAAATTTAAATTGAGGGGCAAAGATTACCATGAAATATGCACAGGCACAGAACTCATGAGAATCACATGAGGAGTTGTAGCTGCAGAAGACTTTTCAGGAGAGTAGTTGTCTCCTCCTTGTCCCAGTTCACCCAGAAACCTGAAAGCAAACTCACTTGTCTAACAGAGGCAGTTTCAGAATTGTATCGTTTGATGTCACTGAGCTCTCCAGCTGCAGCCAGGCAAAGCAGTTGGAATAAGACAACAATGCACCACATGGAGCCCCACAAGGGGTATTGAATGCTGAAGGCCACTTGGAGTCTACATTACGGTCCCCCTGTCTCTGTTCATGAACTTTGCAGAAGATGTTCCCTCCATTCTGGAATTTGAGATAAGTACGTCAGCTCAGGGGAAGCATATTTCAATACCAAATTCAATCAAATACCCAGTTTTGTAGTCTTGATGTTACAAAAACAAGAAGCAGTCTGACCTGGTTGGGGGCGAGGGGATGGGAAGGGGCATCATAATTGTCCACTGCACAGATCAACTGCACAAGAACGTGCCTCTTGTTTTTTGCATCCTTCCACTGGCTCTCTCTTCTGTATCTTCTCAAACATAAGCTACTTCTCTTCACTTTCAAAGACCTTCACAACCTATTCCCACCCTACCTATCATCTCCTTCAGAACTGAAAAGTTGATTCCCACCTCTCACCAGCGCGGGGTACCAGCCTCCAGTCCATTACCCACAAGTTAAATCTTCAAACGAGCCCCTTTGTGCTTTCTCCCAGGCTGCCCCTCATGCTGGGGAGGAGCTCCCCATAAATATCTGCAAAGCCAACTCATTATCCTCCTTCACAACCCTCCTCAGAAATCTCCTGTGCCATGATGCCTACTAGAAACTTGACACTGTTTAGGCCGCTGGTGTGCCACACCACTGCCTACCATGCTGACCTGTATTGTCTCATATTTTCCTTGTACTCCTCCATCTATATGTAGTCATCTGCTGTAACTTGTCTCATACTTACATTGTAAGTTCTTTGGGGGCAGGGGCTGTCTTTTTGTTCTGTGTTTGTACAGCACCCAGCACAATGGGGTGCTAGTCCATGACTCAGGCTCCTAGGCACTATGGGAATACAAATAATAAACAATAATGATGATAATAACTGTAGTGGAATCCTTACCTAGGGATAATCTTTACAGCAAGCAGCATGTTAAGCGTAATGAGGTTGAGTGTGTCCACTTAAAGAGCTGACAGCAGCTAATCACAGTTATAATAAGGTGTGACAGATTGGAGGTATGTCTGTGTCAGTTGTGAATGCCTTCGGCCATTTTGAGTATAACCTTCACTGTAACCTTCACTTTGCCTTGTAGCAGGGTCGGCTCTACGAATTCCGCCGCCCCAAGCAGGGACCTCCCGCAGACGTGCCGCTGGTCCCGCGCCTATGGTGGAACTTCCGCAGTCATGCCTGCGGGAGGTCCACACGAGCCGCGGGACCAGCGCACCCGCCGCAGTCATGCCTGCGGGAGGTCCAGTCGTCCTGCGGCTCCGTTGGACCTCCCGCAGGCATGACTGCGGAAGGTCCGCCGGACCCGCCTGCCGCCCTCCAGTTAAAATGCCGCCCCACGTGTGCGCTTGGCGCGCTGGGGTCTGGAGCCGGCCCTGCCTTGTAGCCTCCATTTTGAGTTAAGACATCCAGGTGGTGTTGAAAGCCAGACAAATCCTGACAGGGTCAGTCTATTTTGGACTGTGTGCACTCATGCTAGGGAGTGGGACACTCAAGGAGGGCTAAGAACAAGAGGGCCATCAGGGGCTCTAAGTGTTAATGACTCTTCACTACTGGGATGGTGGGTTTTCTATTGTCTTTGAATGACTTTCAGCGACCAGTCCTTGGGGCAATAGACTCTCTATGAAGAAGCTAATGGAGGTAGTTGGGGAGGGGTGCACTGGAGCTAGGAACCTTCCCCCCCAAGTCAAAGTACATGGGTAGAAATAGGCCAGAGACAGTTTTTAAAAGAAGGCTGCTTTTCTAAGCAAGGGGACATTTCATTACAATGTATAACTCGACCAGGCCGTAGAAAAGAAAAGGCAGGCCAGACTCTGCCTTACCTATGGACACTGAATAGAACCAAGACTCACAGGCAGGGCGAGAGGAGACCAAAGGGGTTGCATTCAGGGCTGCTTGTTGTTCTCTGTAGATCTGTAAGTCTCTGGTGCTTTTTTAAAATGAGTTAAGTGTTTGTGGTTAAGAAATGCTCTTGCTTTGCCTGTATGCCTTGCTTTACTGCCATGTTGTCCCTGAAGGGTCCCAAAGCTTCAGCAGCCAGGTGGATTCTGGGAGAATGTGTCTAAGCAACTGGGGGCTTAGGAGGCTGTGTCACTGGTTCTGGGGTCTAGACAGCTAGACTGCAGGGTCCCATTGTTCAGAAGGGTGTTGGACATGGGGTCTGCCCCTGGGAGTGTGCTTCAGAGACACAGAGCTAGAAAGCAGAGCTAGGAACAATGACCAGTCACTACCCAGACCCAGAGGGCTTGGAAGCGGGTTTGGGTCCATTTACAAGAGACTGGTGTCCACACAGAGGATCAGGTTGTGACATAAAACTGACCTCCGATCCCCAGTTTTGGTAGGAGAACATCTTCCCTTATCTTCTCAGTGCAGACCTTGCTGTGCTCTGAAGGACTTTCCAGAAAGCTCCCCAGTTGTTCAGATGCTATCCTCACCTCCTGCAATGATTACTGCTCTTGTTTCACCACATCAGAGTCTCTTGTTAACTCCCTCCCCAGCCCTGTTTTAAAGGCCCCCTAAGGCCAGATTGCTTAAATCTCTCTCAAGCAAATAGTCCCTGTACCTGTTAGCACTGAGCACGCTCACGCCGGGAACGGCGTATCAGGGTGATGGGAGTGCGATCACACCCCCTGGCAATCACATTTTCACCTGCTCAGGTGTAGCACAGCTATGACTTGCTGGTAATTACATGCCAATAACTGGTGTGAGGCTCCCAGTTTCAAAGCCAGCTGTTTAGCTCTGTAGTCCTGTTATGTGATCTCTCATTTGGAGTTTGCCTCCATATCTTTCTGCAGTTTCTACGAGCACAGTCTAGCTGGAATCCTCTTCCTTAGCTGGCTTCTCTCCTTTCAAAGGACCAAACCCCATAGTCTTTACTTGATCCATAAGTAAAAGTCAATGGGAGTCTTGACAGGTGAACCTCCAAAGGTTTGAGGACAAACATGCAAGAGTGTTGACGTATATCCTAACAATCCAGACCTCCTAAGCTGGAGGCCTGGTCAGAACAACACTCTCATGAGACTCCCAGTACTTGAATACTGGGCTGGAAATATTACAAGAATAGTCTCTCTCATGACAATTCAGGCTCTGGCCAGAATCATGAAGCGGAGAGGCAGTGACAGACATGAAAAGCAATTTAGGTTTTGGGGGTTATTTTTAGGAAGGACAATGGAATGTGTTTGAACGTGGGACTCAGTTTGATTTGGGGTGAAGGTTCAGCTCAGCTCTTATTTAGTTCTGACTCATTTGGCCTATCCTAGTTAAAACACCAACATGAGAACAGATCGGGCTAGGGAACTGGACAGCGCAGGGCAGTGAGAATAGGAGAGGAAAGTCTGGTGTGTGAAAGATGAGGATGGTTCATGATTCCCTGAAAGACTCATTGTCAGGTGCATACAGGTAATTAGTCCCACCCTGGTTCCTGAAAGGGTGACAGTTGTGCATTTCGTACCTTAATGTAGGTAAGGGTGGTGGTGAGAGAGCACATCCACAGTCACCTGAATTGGTGTCCGGTTGCAAAATCCTCTAACATCTGAGAGTATTTGAATCAAGGGTTTTGGTTTGGCCCCTCAACACTGCAAGTAGACCCCTGAGGCTGGTCTGCGCCACCTGATTCATTCTTGCAGGGCTCAGGCTAAGGGTCTGTTTAATTCCAGTGTGGACAGCTGGGCTTGGGCTGCAGCCTCAACTCTGGGACCCTCCCACCTTGCAGGGTCCTAGAGCCTGAGCCCGAATGTGGACACCACAGTTAAACAGCAGCTTAGCCTGAGCCCGAGTCAGCCAGCTGTGGGTTTTTAATTGCAGCATAGACATGCCCTCAGAGACAGGAGCAGCTGGAAAATTCACATCCCAATCCATGCTCAGATTCCTAACCTCCTTAAAGTCCCAGGATGTTTCATTCCGGGATTTTAGTTCAGACTTTTCCCTTATAACCCACCCGGTATACTCTGCTTCCATGATTTAACACTGTAATTCATGCTGAACATGCTTCAACACCCTTATAATCTAAGCAGTTCCCATCAAATAGGCACTCACTCCTATAACACCCTACCTCCTGGAGTGCACTTAATGCAGCCTCACAGCTTTTGTACTGGGATGGGGTGATTGACATTGCTTTGTGTGTCTTGATAATGGAGAAATAAACCGTTTATAGAGAACAAATTCACATCAGTGTCCCCCCAGTGAGCCAATCCTGAAAACTGTCTTTTTCCAAGCTTATATATATATATAAACCAGCCAGAGGCAGCTGCAGTGCCCTCAGAACGAATAGCACAGGGCACTCAAGGATACGGGCTCTCCTAACGTGCACCAATGCAGATCTGTGTGGTGCAGTACATGGAGCTGCTGAACCTGGGACTGGTAGTGGGCATTGGCTGGGATCAACAATACCCCAAAGCCCAACTGATGGGTGCTACAAATCAGGTGCTACAAACCAGGATTCTGACTAAGAGGTTAAAAAGGCATCCTTGAGCCTCCTTAAACAAATATACAAGGGTTCCCTGGGTCAGGGCTCAAGATGGACGCTCAGAGGCTCTGTGAATCCAAGTTTGGGAGAAAGAGGATATTCGTACAACTACTACTCCTTACCCCACGTCTGGTTCTTCCTGCCCCCCCACCCCAGCACCTTCTTTTGATAGTGTGCAGGGGGAAATCAGAGAATCCCTTCAGCTGTGCTAGCCCTGCTATCCAGTCACTCCCAGAACCTAGTCCTTGCTGGTTCTTTGGAGAGTGAGGACAAACCCCCAGCGTGGCCAAGTGGGGACAGGACCTATCCACCCAGCGCAAGTACAATGTGCTGTTCTTCCCTTGTCTGGCAGAGCGAGAGTTAAAGCTGCTGAGCAGCTGAACTGATAGCACTCGTAAGAGGAGGGGATGCTGCGAAGGGCAGTATAATGTGGGATTTTCCTCCTCTTTTCTTTTAGAAAAACCTGTAAATGAAATTGTAGAAAAACAGGAAAAAATTAGCTTTTTGCTGTTGGCTTTACACACTGGGATTCTTTTCATATAGGCGAGTCAGGACCACTCAGCCGTATTCCCAGCTCTGCCACCACTTGGTGCTATGTAAATAATTAATAATAATAATCAGATCCCTGCTTCAGGGACACACATCTTTATGGCCTGGGATTGGCGTGAGTTCTCTCCCAGCCCCAACATCCATAGCGCTGCATTACTGTTAAAGTTGAGGTAGTCTCTGCCCAGTGCTGTGAGTCTGTTGGGACTAAGCAGAGTTGTGGTAGGTCAGAAGAAGTCTTGCCTAGTGGTTAGGGCACTAGCCTGGGACTCAGGAGTTCTTGATTTAATTGCCTGCTCTGCTGACTTCCTTTGTGGCTTTGGACAAGTCATGTAGGCTTGGTCTACACTTGAAAGTTATATTGGCATAGCTACATCGGTTCATACCCCTGACTGATGTAGCCAGAGTGACATAACCCCCACTGTAAGTGCTGCTGTGTTGATGGAAGAATGCTTCTGTTGACATAGCTAACATTATTTGGGGAGCAGGTTTTCCTACACCAACAGAAAAACCCCTTCTGTCAGGTAGGCTGAGTCTATGCTATAGGGTTATGCAGGCATAGTCTCCATAGTGTAGACATACCCCTGTCTCTCTGTACATCAGTTCCCCATCTGTACAATGGGGACAATAGCCCGACAGTAGCCCGGCCCTTCACCGGGGTGTTGTGAGGATAAATGTGTTAAAGACTGTGAGACACTCAGATACTATGGTAATAAGGGCCATGTAAATACCAAAGGTGGATAGCTATTGGGTAAGAGGGTTGCCAGGAGCATGGGTGTGTAGTAGGAAGTGGTGCTTCCTAACAAATCCGTATCCTACCATGGCATTGGGGCCGATTGTGACTACTCATGTTGTTAAAGATCGCCTGACACTACAAAAGAGTCAGACTTCAGTGCCGGTCATTACAGCTTGCTTTCCTAATTCTCTACAGTTTCAACTGCACATAGTACTGTTCACTCCCTACTCTAAGTCGTTGTGTAGTGTTACTGTGGGCCAACTGACAGCTGGTTTACTTCACCACAGAGGTAGCTGCATTCAGTGGTTGCTCTGGTTCTGCAGGGTTTGTGCAGCATATCAGTTTATGTTTGTAAAGAGCTTTGGAATGAACGGGGCTCAGCCCTTATCATTAGAGATGGGGCTGAGGTGCAGAGCTCAGGGGTGTCCTGGTTTTTGATCAACAGCTCTTTGTTCCGGTTTATCTCTAAATCTTAATCCTAATTATTAAGGGAACTATTATTTGATTGTATTAGTTTTCTTGTTTGCCTTTGCCTGAAGCATCAAGTGCAACTGCTGCTTCTGGCGGTGGGATATTGGATCACGACTCTCTTTGTCAGGGGGCCGTGTGATGGTTCTTATTCCAACAGCCCAAGAATAGGGAAGCCAGGTATCTCTGGTAGGCTAACAGAGTCAGAGCCCCATAATAGAGGCAGCCAAGTTCATTTCTATTTCTTTGTTCTAAGCACTGAGTGTTGAGTATTTTCAAGCTACCTGGAGGAGCCCATGACTGCATTAAACGGGCTCATATGAGCGCATAGTCCATCTGCTGTTCTCCCCAGTTCTGATGTGTCCCTTCTTCTATATAGTTTAATCAGGGAGTCCTGTGTTCAAGGGGCTTCTCTGTTATCCCCTAAATCCTCCTTTAACTGCAGTGGCGGAGGGAGCCGATTTGTGCTGGGCTGCACACAGAAGGCTGGGGGAAGGTGCGGGATTAATGAAGGAGATTTGTTCATACAAACCTTTATGAAAAAGGGACTGGAGGCTTTGCAGGCCGTGCGAGCACAATGGGCAGATTAGCCATAGACTTTCCTTGGCAGGGTTTGAAGCTCATATTCAGAAGAGAGCAACTGGCTCTTGGTAAATAGAAATGACGTGTGTTTGATATTAAAGAGGGATGCTGCCACTGGGGGAGGCTTTATAGCCTCCTGCCTCTTACCTGGATCCGCCAGGAATTCCCTTGCCACTTCTGCTGCTCATCACAGATGTGGGAATTGGGTGAGGGTTGTTTTTCCACATGGGCAATTTCTCCCTTCATGGTTTGCCTCCTTCCTCTCGTTTGATGCTTCACAGAGGTCATGGCGCCATTAAAATCATCTCCATGGCAACAGCTATGGAGGATAATGATCTAATGGTTAGAACAGGGGTAAGGAGTCAGGACACCTGGGTTCTATTTCCGATTCTGCCTCCGACGCCGTGTGATCTCGGGCGAGTCGCTTAACTTCTCTGGGCCTGAGCTGCCGTCTCTGCAAAGCACATAGAGAGCTGAGGCTGAAAGGCACAGTGGGCCTGACCCAGGGCCTGCTGTAGTCAGCGGAAAGACTCCCGTTGACTTCCATGGGCTTTGAATCAGGCATTAGATGTGTAAACTATGATTGACAAGGGGCATTGGCAGAGCAGAGTCTGGACTGTGCTGCATTCACAGAACAGAGTGGGGGCCCAGGACTGGAGGGGTCTGCACAGATCAGGCAGGAGGTGCATTGGCAGAGTTATAGAGTGTGTCTGTAGGGGAACCCAGGACAGGAATAATAGATGGGGGTGTAGGTGAGGCGCCTTCAGAGATGTGCGTTAATCATGCACCAGTGCATTCATCCCCTGCTCCCTTTTTACAATTTGGTATCTGCTGGCTCGGTTCCTGAGTAGTGGCTGTCCCTGCGAAAGGGGGCAACATAGTTAAGCTGCATGAAAATCCAGGGTATAGTGGGCAGGGCCAGTGCTCAGGGTACCTTGGAGACTGGCAGCTCAGAACCAGGAGGCGGAGCGTCCTGCCACTGGGTACGACGGCTTAGTTTAACGATTTGGTTCCTGCTTCCCCTTTTCCCTGGCATCATGCTCCTTTGCCTGTCATCTCCCGAGTGCTTCTTCCCTAATTCGAACAGATCCAGCGGATCTAGCCTCAGTGGAGCATTCAGAGCATTTGCTGTCTGCAAGGCGACATTATGCAGGAAGGGTCTGATAATTGTATGCATGTTTACATACATCTGCATTCCAAATCGTCTCCAATTTGTGCATTTGTCACAACCAGCATGCTCGTATTTTTCAGATATTTCACTAACTCTGCCTTTCCCTTAACCCCTTCTGTGCAGGACAGAAAAGGGCCATTCCCCTAGAAGCAAGGCAGGCTCCGTGGACTCAGAAGGCCTACCTGTCTGTGTGGTTCCGGGGATGCCCGGTTTGAAAGGTCACACGTGAAAACGAGTTTGAGGAGAGGGGGATTGTTGCAGATGCAATATGAACAGGAAGCACCTCTGCTGGATTAAGCCTGCGAGCAGATGTTCTTGCCACTCAGCCATTAGAGTTTCTCAGTTCCTGGAGCAACCAAGCTGCCTTGGCTAGGGGAGTCATGTACCTATCCGGGGCAGCTGCACTGATAATGGAATGTAGCCTCCTGCCCCACTTTGTTCGTGGACAAATGAGACACATGACAGCCGCTGACAAAGCAAACGAGCTTGAGATGCGATAAGGAAGAGCGATGCCACCATTTTAGTGCCCTACTCCATCTCGTTAATGATGTCCAGGCTCGTTTGGAGGGAGAAGCATAAAGCTCGACAGGACAGCATGCTGGAGCTCTGAGCAAGCAGAAACGCAGTGAGGAGTAGTGAACAGTTTCAGCCAATTTATTCCTAGTGAGCAGGGTTTGCCCTCTGCCTGCCCCATCTTTCTTTGCTCTATTGATTGGCGGATGTGTGCTTGCTGAAAGAAGGCAGAGCCCAGGGAAAGTTTGTGAGGGGCTTGGAGTCTGGTGCCCAGGCTTTATCATAGAATCATAGATTATTAGGGTTGAAAGGGAACTCAAGAGATCATCTAGTCCAACCCCCCAAAGCAGGACCAATCCCCAAATGGCCCCCTCAAGGATTGAACTCGCAACCCTGGGTTTAGTAGGCCAATGCTCAAACCACTTAGACATTGTTAAACCAAACTTGATTTGGAGCTTGGGTCACTGAATCTAGATTCCAATCCCTGGAAAATAGACTGTAGGGACGAGTTTGGCTCTGGTGGATGTGGCATGAAGAAGATGTTGATCTAATTAGAGATGAGGCTCAACCAGATCCTCCGATCAGAGCACCTGCAAAATTTGGGGTCTTCAAAATCCAAGCAAGATCTGGATGCAAATTGTGCCGCGGGAGTCCGTCTAAAAGATCTTATCCATCCAATTTCTATGATTAGAACAGTCTAGAATGAAGGAACCATCCATATATTCCGAGCCCATTCCACACCACTTCAGTGTGCTTCACCGTGTGAGAGGAAATGAAGCAGTGCATGTCTGGATCGTGGGTTTAGAAGTGGGCCCATATGGAATCGGTTCTCCTCTGGAGTAGGGCTGTACATGTCCAGTTACTAAACAGGCTCTGTGAATCCTTTTGTAGCCGGCTCTGTTTCCAGGTCCTATAGCTTGAGGGAGCCCATGGTCAGGTCTCACTGTGAAGTCATAGGGAAGCTTTGGGTTAGAGGGATGTGTTTCTGTTCACAGCGGCTTGCTAGAGCCACAGGTGGGGCTAAGCCTCTGCTGTGATGGAGCAATGGAACTCTGCTCTCAGGGAAACAAACCTCCTCTTGTAAAATCAGGGCATGGTCATTAGGTGAGACATTCCCGCTCTCACTGAAGGCGGATATGGGGCCGCTGACAATAATACCCAGAGACTAGGCTTTTGCTGTGATCTGAGGGAAATACACTTCCCCTTGTAAAATGGGAATATAATTAAGTGAGCCAAACAATAAAATAATAACGAGGCAGTTCCCAATAAATGGTGGAATTAGAGGGGTAATAAAACCCAACTAGACTCCTGCCTGCCAACACACGTGGGAGAAATAGATTTTCCTGATTGTTTTATTTCCCCTCAGCTAGACCAGAACGGAGCTAAAATGCAGCCTCTGTCTCTTGGAGAAACCTCTTCTGTGCTGAGCGGGGCTGCCCTTCTGGGACCCCAGGGGATAGGTTCAAGCAGTCAGAGGGACAGGAGATATACCAGCAACAACCTCAGAAACACTATCTCAACAAACCCAGCCCTGGGAGCAGCAGCCTTGCACTCATTGGAGGGATGGGACCCCATCCCTATTGCTGAATTAACTTACACTGAAATCTCACAGGAGGTGATAAGTCAAGGAACAGCTGCAAAAATAATGGTCTTCAGGCTCATTCTGGCTCTCACTGAAGTCAACACCAAAACTCGTTGCCTTCAGCTGGAGCTGGGTTGGGCCCATAGATTGCCGCTAAGTTTTATGCCTACAAAAGATGACAAACATTTGGAGCCCATCCTACTCCCATTGGAGTAAATGGGAGTTTGGGAGCAGGTTTTCCACAAGCTTTGATTGTCACCTGAAAGGGGAAATGTTCTCTGGAGCCAGTGCTGGCTGCTGCATGCAGATTGGACTCGGCTCTGCTCCGAAGAAGCTGTTGCAGCTTCAGCTCTGCTTTCTGCGTAAGGATGTGAATGGGGATGCTAGTGAGAGCTAAGAGTTAGTGCCGAGGAGAGAAAACGCCCCATAGGAGTCAAAATGGGCCGCACAGAAGTGCCCCTTTAAGAGCCCTTTCCCAGCCCCTAGCTGCCTCGGAATGAGCAGTGGCATTTTTCAAACACTCTCCTTAGCATTCGCTTCCTTCCAGTCGCACGTATCATTTTCTCTTCAGCATAGTGGGGTGTGCTGGAGCTATCCATTCTTCTGTCTGACCAGTAATTAATTAAGAGGGGATCACGGCTGATAATGCCCTGTAATCCCTTCCCTCGGATCATTTTGTTCCATAATCCCTTTAATGCTAGCAATTCTGACAAGGGGTGGGGGGGGTGGAGTGGAAAGCAAGGGCAGCCACAGTAGTTCAGCTATGCCAGTGATGGCAAGTGTATGCCATGCGGTGCTAGTGCTACTGGCCAGTGCCCCCGACAATGGCATTTTGGAAGCGAGTGGGGGGCAATGGAGGGCAAGTAACAGAGTGGGAGCGGCGGGAGGGGAAGGATATAGACTGGAGAGAAGGGGACAATCTATCAGAACTGGGGAAGGAGAAAAGCCTAAAATTGGGGCACCAGGACCCTTGCGTCAAGCTGTTTGGAGTGGCTCACGAGTGTGAGTGCCAGCCTCAGGCCAGACTGTCAAGTGGTAACAAGTGTGAACTCCTCAGGCACTGTGACAGCCTTAACATGGAGTCACAAACAGTCCCCTGGGGCACTCCGGTCTATCTTGCCACCCAGGCAAGCTCCTGCCTTGGTGATAGAAGGTCCCTTACACCAAAAATCACAACAATATTCAGGTGACTCCCAGTCCCAAAGGACCAGTCACTTACCCCGGGTCAAGTGCACCCTAGGTCTCTCACCAAAGACAATGCTTATAGCCAATCCTATAGTAAACTAACTAAAGGTTTATTAACTAGGAAAAAGAAATGAGAGTTATTTACACGGTTAAAGCAGGTAACACACACACAAATGAAACACAGTCTTAAATTCCAAAAGGGAATAGTGGTAGCTGTAATATGTAAGCTCTGTATGTCTTTTAGGGCTAATCCAAGCCAATCAGCCTGGGGATTGCTTGCTTATGCTTAGAAATATTGCTACCTCTGAACTTAAAGCAGCATAGCGATAACATTTTTCTTCTGGTCAGTTATTTTTATACTCTTCCCCCAGAGTTCAAACTATGATGGGGACAAGGGCTTGTGCGCTACCTTCTTTGTAGGCGTGGAGGAAGTAATCAATAATGGCTGTTGTCCACTGATGTTCCACAATGGCTTATCTGGTGGCTATAGGCCTTCTTTTGTTGGGAAGAAGACGACCACCCTTGTGGTAAACTAGCACTTCATACATGGTAATGCTTTTCTCCGGACTCTGGGGTTTTGCAGTTTTAGCAAACACTTTTAGAGTTACAGCGCAAACACTTAAATATTACTTTATACTGCTGGATACAGATGTTATAAGTAAAATTAATACCTGCAGCATCCTACGAGCATTTCATAAAGTCCAAACTCCAATATCCATTTTAACAATACTAGCACACGGGCGAGGTGGACCGCTTTCCAGCTATGCACATGTCAGTGTTCAGTGAGGCTTAGGGGCCTTGGCATAAGCTGGCACCTGGTCTGCCAGCATCACTGCCTGTTGTTAGCCCATAGCTCACCAAATGTCCTCATCTTTTGGCCCAGCTTTCATATTACTGGCATGGCCCCTCCGCCCCTGCTCTAACAATGCCCTAGAGTCAAGAAGACATTTCATACCTAGCTCCCTCCAGGGACTCCTGGCTAGTAGTGCCCAGCCTAGCTCCTTCAGCCAGCCTCCCCTAAGGCAATAACATCTGGGCCTGAAGAAGCTGTGCCACAGCTCTCCGTTGCTGTGGGATTTAGAGACAGCGGTGGTTGCTTGATGAAATCCAAGGCCGCAGTGCAGCATTTTAGCAGCATCCAATGAACCCACTGGATGAAGAATGGCATGAGGCTGGGATTTGTTTCCCAGCTTTGGCAGCAGGAGGGCTAGTGGGTGGCTGGGAGGGCCGGTGGGCAGCTAGGCAAAGGTAGGCGCTGAGGGAGTCTATGACAAGAGGAAGGTGTAGGGGGTCAGAGAGCCAGCGACTGGAAGGAGTTGGGGGAGGTGAGAGTCGGTGACAGGCATGGATAGGTGTGAGGTGGGAGCTCGGAGATGCTGGTTTGATGCGAGGAGGCTATGGCAGCTCAGAGCCAGTGTGTGAAGGAAGGTGCTCTCCAGCACTGGCTCCAGCACTCCTCCAGCCACCCAGGGTCAATTTAATAGACTAATGCTGAATTCCTGTAAACTGACCCATCCTTCCGGGACAGGAGGACGCTGACGGGGCCAGAGTGGTATAAAGCAAAACATCTGGGCATTCAGAAAGTCCACGTCTGCCAGAGCCTCCTTTATAACCAACACCTTCCTGTTCCACAGCCCAACACCTGCCCCCCATCTCTTCTGGACTCAACCCCCAAACCCTTTAAACTCTTTCTCCCCTGACAGCTGAGAGAGGGGATGTGAACATGCTGATTACAGGGGCTAAGTGGGTCTGAAGGGCTGTTTGTTTGATCAGAGCTGCGATTATTACCCCTGACAGTCACAGACAAGGAACTCTTCAACCTGTGTTTTATTGAGTTAAGGTACCTTTGATGCAAACTTCTCTTCATCTCACTTAAACAGTGGATAATTTCCTTTCATGGGGCAGGAAGGCTGAATAATTCAGCTCCAGTCAGCAGCGTCCATGCTACATTTACCTGGTAGTGTCATGGTAGTATCTCCTTCGGAGGAAGGATTGGCAGTTACAGCATCTTTGTAGGCTGGGTGAAGGTGTCAGGTGTAGTGGCACCTCCCTGTGTGACAGACACCTGGATTCGTGTGGTGCTTTATAGACTGATCTGGGGAGCCTTTGCCATTGAAATCCCTAAATCCCCTTTCTCTGTGTATTTAATAACTCAGATGTCTGCAAAGTAAATGCCAGCTGATTATCAGAAAACATATTTACTGAGCATGGACAACTTTGTAATACTCAAACTCTGCAGATAAACATTGACTGCACGCTTCTGTAGCCTCAGAGATTGGGTTTATAATCTGCTACGTATGAAAAAAATAGTTTAAGCCCTTCTGCCTCGTGGCTGCCAATCCAAACTGAGTAACTAGTGAAAAAGAACTGTTGCCGTCCAATGGCTGCTAGCCAGTCCCTGTGCAAGAGCGTGCTTTGTACCTGCTAGGGATCAAGTTTCCAAATCATAATTCACACCAGTTACTGTGATCGGCATCTGCTGAGCAAGACAACAAGGAAGCCCTAGAAACCAGCCTCTGTATCCACTGGCTAAAATGAGGTTCCTCAGGCTTCTGGAGGTGTGGGAAGGGAAGTTTGTCCTGCGGCTGTACTTGTTCTGTTGACAGAAGTTTGCAGTTTCCAGGGATATCAATACAACATATGTGTGAATATCAGAGCTAAGGCTGACACAGAATGCAGGAGTGGAGACTCTTTGAACTCTGGGATGTTTGGGCCTGGATCTGAAGCTGCAGCTTGGTGAAGCTCAGAGTAAATCGTGACCTTACATGTTGCAGCTGATTCCCATCCCCCTCTGGTGCTGGACCAGTTCAGCCCTTGGGGAAGTTTAGATTTAGATCCCGTTGTAGTCTTGGGCCTTCCACTAGTCAGTGGCGGTAGCTGCCATATTGGATCTCACTCCAGAGACTTCTGTGAAGTGAATACAGAGCGATTTTCAAGCATACAGAACAGGGATGGTTAGGGGAGCAGGAAGCAGTGGTGAGCTGGAGCAGGTTCCCACAGGTTCCCAAGAACCGGTTGCTAAAATTAGACCTCCGTGGAGAACCGGTTGTTAAAGGGCCAGGAGGTGGGCAAAGAACTCCGGTCCGCGGGCCGGACCATCCTGTTGCTCCCAGGATTCCCAGCTGGGGAGGCTGAGGCTACCCCAGCCCTTCTCCCGCTTCCCCCCAGCTGCAGCGTGGCCAGCCGCCGACATCAGCTGGGCAGCTCAGCTGAGCTCCAGAGTTGCTTTGAGCTGCCAGCAAGGTAAAGCGGGAGGGGGCTGCAAGCTCTAGGGCTGCTGTGGGGGGCAAGTGGGGCAATTTTCCCCAGGCCCTGCAGGGGCCTCCAGCCCCACAAGTATGTCTCCGCCTGCCCCAGCCCCTCCTCTGCTCCCCCCTTAAATCAGAACTTTTTATAGGGAACCAGTTGTTAAAATTTTGGCAGCTCATCACTGGCAGGAAGCACAATGCATGTGATTGTGTAACTGCTTGGGCCACGCAAAACTCAGCACTTCCCCCACACGTGAGGTGTGTGCATGTCTCCTTTATGTGCAGTCCCAATGGGGCCACTCCCACATTTGGCTGAACTTGAGGTTTGTGTTCACCCAGGAAGCGCTCATAGAGTTTTGGGATGAGCCTAGGCTGAGTGTGGAGTTTAGTCACCCATAGAAGCCATTCAGTTTTATTATATTTTAGATGTTCACGATTGCACATGCAAACTATGCATCTCATCCTAATGGTCATTTAAGCAGCTAACTCCAAAGCTGGCCATCTGCAAATTATTGCAATCAACACCTCTGTGTGCCGGTGTGCAAACACACACACATTTTTGCACATGGATCTTCTGCCCCCATCCTCTCTGAATGTTTGTTCGTTCTATGAGTGGTTTTAAATAGCACAGGGAGTTAAGCATATATTTTAAAATAACTTCTTTTTACAAAATTCACTCCCTGTGATAGTAAAAGGAGCGGGGGAAAAACCCCTTCAGCTAGTGCTAAGCTACAGAAGAAGCGAACGGTGTGCAGAATAAATGCTGTGCCTCGGCTTGACAGTTCTGGCAGGGTCAACTTTTCCCAGCACCATAATGAGATCTTGTTAGGAAAGCAGGAGCTGTGAGTGCTGCTCTTTTCTCTTGGATCTCTGCATTTCAAGCCACCGGTGGAAGGAGGGTGGTTGGGGGTTGGAGGGAAGAGAAATCTTGAAGCGTTAGATATATTTCACCTAAAGGCTTCAATGTTCAGGTAACGTTCTTGTGGAAGCAAAAGAAGAATCAACCCCCCTCCCCTCTCAACCTCCCTCCCCCAGAGAACAATACAGGCCCTTTTGCGCTGAACTTTGTTGAGTCCTTTGTTAGATGCTAACTCAAGGTTCAGGTTTCATGATACCTGAGGTATGAAATGTATTGGAAAAAGCCTGGTATCCCAATTATAACAGCAATAAATACATTTTTGGTTTTTGCGGCATTTAAGGCGGCCGGGGGGGGG
This sequence comes from Mauremys mutica, assembly GCF_020497125.1. Classification (NCBI taxonomy): domain Eukaryota; kingdom Metazoa; phylum Chordata; order Testudines; family Geoemydidae; genus Mauremys; species Mauremys mutica. The sequence goes on along the minus strand of NC_059078.1, from coordinate 21,614,916 downwards.
AGGGAGGAGGAGGATCAGAACTTTAAATCAAGGGCTTCAAGCTCTTTTCCAACTGAGAGGAATAAGGTTCCCCTTGTTACAGCAGAAGTGAAAGTGAGTATGGGCAGCCTGCCAGGAGCTGTTTGAGAGGCAGGTGAGACTTTCTGAAGTAAGAAATATCAATTCTACTTTAAATGGAAGTGTGTTAAATAAGGATGCTGTTTAGAACTAATGAGCCACTTAGTGCACTGGAGATCAGCAGCTGACGCAGTGGGTTACAAGGCCTGCTTGGCACTGGGGACCCAGATTCAAATTCTGCCACAGGTGTCCTTGCATTTGGAGCCGCAAGTGGAAATGAGCTTTGGGTAGGTGTCGTCCTAGTTCATGTGGATGCACATCATTAAGCTATGGTGTGGTTTGCTAGCGTTAGCCATTTCTGAACAGCTGAATCCCAGGCCTGGAGTCACCGGGGCTGGGGCAGGTCAGAGCAAACACCTGCTAGGTCTGAGGGACCGGGAGGGAATGAAATGGCAAGGGAGGTTGCAGCGGAGGAGTGAGCTGTATTGGCAGAGCCCAGGACTAGACTAGCTGGGTACTGCAGGACAGGACTGAGGTGTGTTGCAAGTCACGGTCTGGGCTGGGAGACGCTTGCATAGCACCTGCTTATATGATGTTTTGCTTTAGCCATTTGCCATCTCCAACTTTTCTGGACAAGAAATCCACTCTCTTTTTATAAGTTCCCGCGTTCTTATTCATTATTCTCTACAATGCTGGCAGGTCACGAAAATAAAAGAAGAGAAACAAATTAACACATAAACGCAGAAAAAAGTGTCATAAAGGGACAGCTATAGCACGTTAATTAAATAGCATGAGGTTCTCACCATGATGTTCATTAGCATGTTTTAAAAAACCAATTACTATTTGTTAAATACACAATAATTACTGTCACTGGACACAGTGTGGCTGAAATTTAATAAGGCTTAATTAGATCGTCCAGTCGGTCAGTAGATGATCATTTTGTCTTTCCAGAAGAGCCTCTGTCTGTCTGTTTATCCATCTTATTTAATTTAAGACGTGAGGTCAGCAACGTCCAGTGGATAGGGCACTAGACCCGGGTTCTATTCCCCATTCTCCTGCTGACTCACAGGTTGATCCTGGGCAAGTCACGCTGCCTCTTTGTGCCTCAGTTTCCCCAATTGTAGAATGGGGCTTGATCTATATAGGTACTTATATTATGATCTTCATCACTGTAGTATCTGGGTACCTCACAAGTATTGTCTCAGTGTTATAGATGGAGAGCTCCCGTACAGGGAAGAATAAATGACTTCTCAAGGTCACATAGGAAATCTGTGACTGAGCTGGGCATTAAACCCAGGTCTTTGGTGTCCCAGTTCAGTGCATGCAGGTGCAGTCACTCTCTCTCTCACTCTGTAAATTACAGGGGATGCTGGTAGTGATCGTTATAGTTAGATTGCCTAATGCTTTCCATGATAAAGGATTCTTTAGTCCTTTTCTTTGAGATGCTCTCACCTCCATTCCACACAGCAGGCCTTAAATGTGTAGTGGAGGAAAGGTTATGGCAGTGCTTTTTTTTTTTTTTTGTCCTGTGACTAAAATTGCCGCCTCTGAGGTACAAAAAATGAGACATCTGGGACGACCCTGAGCCAATAAAACTGGCCAGCTGGCAGTGGGTATAAAGCATCTTTCCTGGGGCAGCTTTCTCAACAAAAGGGACAATCCTGGGAAAACCTGGGCAGGTGGCAACCAGGGCTGGCTTTACACATGGGCGACATGGGTGGCCGCCCAGGGTGATCATGGTCCGGGGGCACCATGCTCAAGGACAGTGTTTCTCAAACTGGGGGTCCCAACACAAAAGGGGATCACGAGGCTATTGTAGGGGGCTGCTGGTCAGGTGCCCAGCTCTGAAGGCAGTGGCGCTGCCAGCAGCAGCGCAGAAGTAAGGGTGGGATGTCATGGTAAAGCAAGAGGGTGCCAACATACAAGCTCGCCCAAGAAGCCATTTTCCCTAAGGCTGGCCCTGGTGATGTTCTGTTCAGCTTTTGCTGAGATACAAACTAGGGAAAATTGCCCTTCGAATTTTGGCAGCCTGGCAAAATGATGATTAAACACACAAACATTCTAAGGCCAGGTTCGCACCACCACCAAAGCAACAGCAGCTGCACATGGACATGGACCACCTGGGAGCTGCTGGAGAGGCTGGTGGGGTGGGGGGTGGAGAAGAGAGCCGGGGTGGCACATAGGGTGACCAGATGTCCCAATTTTATAGGGACAGCCCCAATATTTGGGACTTTATCTTATATAGGCGCCTATTACTCCCCACCCCATCCCAATTTTTCACACTTGCTGACTGGTCACCCTAGTGGCACATAATCCAGAGGTCCGTGTCCCCCTCTGCTGGCACCACATAGGACAGGAACTCTCCCGGCTCTCAGTTGGTGTTGTGGGGTGGGGAGGAGAGACCGACAGGGCTCTTTTTATAAAGCCCTGTCTTCCCATCCCCCTGGAGGCATCATATGGGCCTGGAGACTCCTAATTCCTGAGGGGAAGTGGTGGAGGGAAGAGACTAAGCCAGGCTGGGCTAGCCCTGCCCCGACCACCCACACCCAACACCTGGATCCAGCACTCCATCCCCTCTCTGGGACAACAGTCATTTCTGGCTGCCAGCTAATATAGTTATTCCCATAGTTCTATTGGTAGCAGTCTGTGCTGCAGAGCTCAAGGCTCAGGCTTCAAATGCTGCTGCTGATGCACGAGGGGGGTGTTGCTACAGCTACATGTAATAGAATTTGTTGTTCCTTTTTTTCCTTTCAAATAAAAAAACTCCAGAAATTATATACTAAACAAACAAAAACCTCACCACTATGTTTAAAGGACGTTCTTTAGCTTGAAAGGCGAGTGCTCAAAAGTTAAAAAATGCTCACGTAACCTTAATTCAGCCCTCTGGTGCATATGCCTTATGAGCCATTCTTTAATTGCATGATCACATATGATTTTTCCACAGGGTTCCCCACCTCATTCTGTGCATGGGTTGGACGCACTTAGAGGCAGAACTAAGGATGCATGGACAATCGTAAATCTGTATTTCCTAACTTTCAAGGGCTTGACTTTGCAACCTAATAACTTTTATATGTACATAGGGTTTATATATATATTTGCTGACCTGAATTTGGGCTAGTGCTTTGAGATCTATGAACTGAAAAAAAATGCTACAGCAGTGCTGAGTATTAACAAAACCCAGCTGTTCCTTGCTGTCGTGCAGTATTGATTGTGCTGCTAAATGCACAGGATATTCAGTGAGTCGCTATTGGTTCTGCGTACCCTTCTTTTAAAATGGAAATGATAGAGGTCCACTCGCACTTGAAGATGCTGAGAGAAAAAAACTCCTGCCCTTCAGAGCAGCTCACAACTCCCTGCCTAGGTGCTCAGTCCTGTGTGGTACTGAGCACTTCCAGTTCCGATGGACTTCAATGGGAGCTGAGGGCTCTCAGCACCCTGACATTGCTCACTGATCTCTAAGCAGTTGTTACAGCAGCAGTTTTTGTTCGGCGGTAGTAAGAAAGATGCCACAGTATTCTAGATCCGAGCTCCCAGGTGCTAGTGATACTACTAGAGTGTGTTGGAAAATGGGGACGGGGTGGGGTATTTCCAGCAGAAAATTTTGCTGGAATATCCAAAACCTAAAAACCAGAAATTGGGGGCGTTTTGATGGGGAGTATTTTGACCAGCCGTAGTGACTAGAGCATTTTGTATCCTTACTCTAGGGTACTGCAGGGTTATTTTCACCCAGCCAAGCCCACAAACGAATACACCTTTCACCCCCCTCCTGAACATAGCTGAGTGTCTTGCCCCCACCCCACCTTCTGAGCTTTACGATGCATAATCCGAGCAGCCCTGCATCTCTGAAGCCCAATTTAATGCTAAGCCACTCGCTGAAGAATCAGACACACCTAGCACGATGAAATCCTGTTCACGGATTAGAGAGGCCGGGCAAAGCAGTCCTAGAAATGGAACTCAGTGGCTGGACTAAATCAATTTGATTCACCTAAAGGGCAAAACCACCACTCAAATCCATAAAGCGGAGAAGGGCAGGAGCTCCCGTTACTATGCACCTAAATGAAGGCTGAGCCGTTCAAAAGTGCAACTTGACCTTTCCTGGCTGAAAGGTCCTAGGCTCTCACTTGGCTCCCTGCTTGCTTCCTTTATTGCCTTTGCGTTCCTGCCCCCCTCTCTTCCGCTCTGGTGGTATTTTTAGGCTCCAGACTGTGACAGAGCTAATGATGCTGCTGAAGAAGGAATCCCTGTTAATGCATAAGCCTTAGCACAGAGCTGATCCAGTGCATATTAATTCCTTGGTGTGCAATCATGATGAGTTAATGCCGAGACCAGTGCTCTTCATTAGGGAGGAAGGGGGCTGGATGAAAGGGAAGCATCTGGATCAGTGTATTTTTAGAGGACTGTTGGGTGTATACTGACCCATTGGGACCTCCCCATGGACTGAAACACTATAGAGAAAAGAGGGTAACTGTGCTGAACACTGTGAAAGAGGAAGGTATGGTCACTACTCTGCCCAGTGGTAGTGACCTTGCAGGTTAGCTTCCTGTCAGAGGAGAAATCACTCTATGTGCCAGCCCTTGAACAGAGGGGGTCACAAACAGCATGCAGGCAATTCCCTCTTTCTGGAATCTCAGCCAAAATTCCAGTGCCTGGCTCCCAGGGAGCAAGTCTAGCCCAAGATTTGACTGTAGTTAGAGAGAATAAGGAAGAAAGTGAACTCCTGTGTTGTTTGCAACAGCTCCACCAGAAAGAAAGTACAACAGGTCACTAACAAGAACACAGCATTTCTTCAGACTGAACAGGGCCCACATGGTAAGAAAAAGAACTTGTAAAACTATGTGCAACAGTGCCCTCTGGTGACTCCCACCAGTACTGTATTTTACTTCCTGACCCCCAGACCGTCGTCTCCTGCTTGGAGATGGCAAACAGTTGCCACTCTGGCATGAGTGAGAAACAGATGGGTTGTTTTTGTGTAAGCCAGACAGCCAGCTAAACCCATAACCTTCACCATTTCCCCAAACCAAATGCCCTTCATACAAGGGAGATGAGGCTCACCTGAGCTCAGAAGAGTTTAAAATGTCTTTCCCCCAAATTCTAACCTTGAGAGAAAGCCCCCTCTTACTATCACTAACTTCAGAGCATGCATTTGGCAGAATAAATCATTTGTGCCTATTGGCACTATGATACCACATGCGATTCAGAGACAAATTCATCCGAGGTACCAAAGCCATGCATAAGCCCAGTCCTTTCTTTCCTAACCCCAGTGACCAGTCTATATTTTGAACCTTTAAGGCTGGACCAAAGAACTGGACTAAGTTAACGATTATCTCCCTCATTTCCCTCAACATGACTAAAATGATACACAATTACCCATACAAGGCATAAGTAAGCGACAGAGAACAACATTTGCCTGTTGGCGTACAAGATTCTGCTCCAAGCCAAACACCTCTCTACCAATTCTCTTTAAAGTGACCAAAGATTTCATCTGAATTTCAAAACAATATATGGGTTTAAAATACCTTCATGATTTGAAAGCACAGAAGTTAGGTATCACAATTTTATCCCAACATCCTTTTCTTATCATATGCACAACATGCCTCTGTTGGCACCTGACCAGGATTCATCACCAAATTTGTCCTCTGGTTGGATCGTTAGCTTCCCTGGCCTGGGCCGGGTACTGATGGGGAGTGCGACGTGAATGCTGATCTATGCCTTAATACAGATCCACGATTGCCCAGATTTTACCCTTGGCCTCATCCAGGACATCACAGATGGATGAACCCAGGCGATATTGACACAGCTAGGTCAGATCTTCCATATTACATACTCAAAACCATAAAAAGAATTGACCCAAGAATTCAAATGACACAAATTGGATTTTTATTACTTTCTTCTGTGATGACACCATCCTCATACCAGCTCTGATGGGCAAAACATATGTCAATCAGTTTCCAGATCTACAACTGAATTGACAACTTTGGACAGAAAAAATAAAGTGCTAACAGGCAGCCGTTGTGCAATCCTAAATAATCTCGAAAGCCTTAAAATGCTGGATCTAAACATGAAATGGGACTTAAAATTCCAGAGTGCCATAGTAGACTCTTAGACAATTAACTTCTGAATGGCTTATCCCACCAATTGCTCACCATGTTAGGGAGAGTTTCATGTGAAAATAACCTCATTCCAGTGTACAACCAATAAAATAAACCAGACTTCCTAAATCTCTGCCAGTGAGATTGCGGACAGATCAATCACCACATACACATTTTACGGGACTTCCCTCAGATACAAAATGTCTGGTCATACATACACAATAGCCTGAAAAATACTCGTCAGGGCATCATTTGTTTAAACCCCGCCCCGCACTTGCTATATATCCTTGGAAACAAACTTCCACTCAAACCCTTCAAAGACACTGAAGAGTGACACCTATTCAAAATATTAACAATAGCTGCTAGGAGACATATCACCACGTTGTGGCTCACAAAAGAGATTTTTACATGAAGATGTGCCTAGACAAAATTCAAGGATTATGAGATCTGGAATAAGCCATCGTCTGAAGCAGATCTTCCCAGGACTAATTCCAGGGCAGCTCCACTTTAGCAGACCCTCTACTTCCAGCAAATAAAAACCAAGCAGACACACAGTCATGGACCCAAACTAAAATACTCAAAACAAAATGATTTCAGCTTCTAGGAAGGATATAATACAGCTGTTCCAAGAATCTTAGGTACCCCTCCTTGCATAATGATGTCACGTCACACCAATTCTGGTCTTCCATCTGATTTATTATTCCCCAAACGCTCTTGCCTACCTGCCGCCTATGCAACAACCGGCGGTTTGTAAATTAACAATCGCAGAGGCAGCTGTGAAAATGAAAAGTAAAGGGGACAGAGGGGAGAAACTAACTGAGCTGATTCAAATCCCAGGATGACGATGGGGGTTTGGTTTGAGTTTGGGAGTGCACACTTGAGTCGCTTACCCAATCTGATTTATTTTAGTCTCTTCAGGGCGGGGACCCACTTTGAGCTAGGTTTGCAATCAAGCAAAGGAGAAGCCCCATGGAAGTGCTTCTGATTATTAATGATAATCAATTAATTAATTAGTGTTGCTGGTCAGCACTCTACAAGGATGGGGAATTTGCTCTCCTCTAACGAGTAGGGAACCTTTGTCAATCCTCATTTGCAGTAAGATTTAGCTGGGGATGTTAGACAAAGGAGATGGGAGGGGTATCTTGGGACTGATTGCCCGATGTGTAGGCACCAGGATGGGTCTGGCAGCACCTGCTTTTCCCCTTGGGCACTGCATCATGCCCCTGGGATCCGGGGAAATCAGGGCTCCTCAGCATGTCTAGCGCAGATGTAATTAAAACCTTCTCTGCCTGCCATGGAGCATATGGGACATGTTAGCAGAGTAATTAAATTTTGTGAAGTGAGTCTTTGTGTTGGGAAGCTGGAGGGTGGGTCCGTGGGAGGCAGGGGGAGCAGTAGTGCTGCCATATGCCCGCCTTTGGGAGGGAACGCGCTGCGATTCACCAGCTTGGGTCCAGGCTCCAAATTGCTCCTTGAACAACAAGCTGAGATAATAATGAAATGGTGGCTCATTTGCATTATTTATTGCTTTTGTACATTGAGAAAAAAGCTGGTCAGAATGCAGAGACAATGCAGAATTGTGGGGGGTGGGGCGGGGGGCGGAGTAGGGAGAAAAGCAAAGCAAGACACAGGGGAGATTTCGGAGCAGAGAAAAAAGTAGCTGGCCAGAGGGGTCTGGGGAGCCCATAGGGCAGGGAACTCATTTGTGCACCTTGAGATAATGCTCAGAGAGATCAAGCCTATTGATCTGATATTAAAAGGGGATTGGGAGAGTCAAGACCTTGGCCTGCTCCCTCTCAAGGACCCCTGGAGTGACTCAGCTACTTTGGCTATCTTTTCTGTTGGAAATGTTAATGGAGCTAATCACCCACCTGCCCTCACTTCCCCACCCCAATTGATTTAAACTATATTTAAAGCAACCAGCTGCACTGACTGAGGACAGGCTGCTGGGACTTTCACTGCCATAGGCCTTATTCTCATGCCCCAGGAAACGAATGGGTGCTGATGTGACTAATTCCCATTGAGTTCCTTGTAACCTGCAGTGGGGGAGCTGGCTAGGAAGAGCTGAGAGTGCTGGCCATCTAACGGCCACTCTGACCTGAGTGAGCTGGTGGTTCTGCAGTACCAGTCAACCTGTGGAACTCCTTGCCAGAGGATGTTGTGAAGGCCAAGACTATAACAGGGTTCAAAAAAGAACTAGATAAGTTCATGGAGGATAGGTCCATCAATGACTATTAGCCAAGATGGGCATGGATGGTGTGCCTAGCCTCTGTTTGCCAGAGGCAGAAGAGTGAGTGGCAGGGGATGTATCATTTGGTGACTGCCTGTTCTGTTCATTCCCTCTGAAGCACCTGGCATTGGCTGCTGTCAGAAGACAGGATACTGGGCTAGATGGACCATTGGTCTGACCCAGTATGGCCGTTCTTATGTTCTTATAACAACCACATTGGGGTCTATGAGGGTAATTCCCCACCTGTACACAGCAGCGCCCTCTGCTGGCCTAATGCTTGGGTATCACTGGCTGATGGCCTTGCTTAATACAGAAGAGTAGTGGTCCTGCCTCATCGCCATCAGAGGACATGGTGACTAATTAGGAGCATGGGCACATGTGAATGCATTTAGGCTTCCCTTATGCCAGGAAGGACAGAGCTCTTGTAATGGTTTTTGCAGGAATGATTCTTTATGGCCCCCCAGGAATGAAGAAAGATACATCTCGGAGTCACTCCTCTTCCACAGAGATCAAGTGCTGGCACTTTTAAATGTAGGACTCACACCCTAAGGCAAAAGGTGTCACAGGTCTTGAAACTCTTAGAAGTGTGAGAGCCTGTCTTGTAGGACAAACTCCTTAGGGTACGTTCGCACTGCAGCTGGAGTAGACATACATACACTAGCTCCACTTGAGTCAGGGCCTTAAAAAGAGCAGTGTAGCTAGGGGTGGCAGCTCGGGCTATCCATCAGAGACCAAACCTGCCCTGACCCCCGGGTATTTACTTGTGCTGCTAGCCTGAGCCACTGCCCACTAGCTTGAGCAGAACTAAAACGTCTGTCTAGCCACACTGGGACGCATGCTCCCAGCTGCAGTAGACGTACCTTTAGCGTTGATGTACTACCCAGCAGGACAATGGCATCGTGTGGCAACAATGTTTCTTTTAAAAGTCCGCAAGCAATAACATGATTCTTCAAGCTCTGCCTGCAGGATCCAGGACTACCCAGTGAATTTGGGGGATGATCCCACAAAATTCAAGCAACCCTCTGCCTTAACCCCCTTTCTGCAAATCCTGCCCCGCGAGATGGGCTGTATATAAGAGAGTGACATTGAAAAGAGGTGACACGGCAACTGACTACAGGATGAACTCTGCCTAGCTTCAGCTGTGCATAACATCAGCCTCAGCGTCCACACGACTCCTTTCCCTGAAACCCTGACTTCTGCTTCAGATCTCCTCCTTACAGCCGAAGGGGTTGTCTGTGACTGACAAAACAAGTCTGCACACAAACAACCCCAATGCTTTCCATTGAAAACATTTTTATTTAAGTACAGAATATCCATGCATTGCTCAACGTCGCAAGAAGTGTGACTGGGAACTTGTCCCTATCCTAGGAAGAGGGTCCATGTGGCTCAAAATTAAAGGTCACATGGTGGAAAGTTCAGAAGGTTTCCAGCTTCCCTTCCCTTCAGTTGTAATTAGAAGTTAGGGCTTGGAGACACCTCATGGGTCATTAAAACTCCCTCATTTGGCATCTGTTCTCCTATGTACAAGCCCCCAAAGGGTTGCCTTTTCTCCTTAGGAATGTTTCCGTCGGTAGCTCCTCCGTGTCCTCTCCTGGCAGCTGCTCCATAATCTAATTGCTCTCAGCAGGAGGAATATTTCCCTTGCATCTCATCTGTTTGGTTTAAGGCCATCACTTCCTGTAACTCACCACTAGTGATAGATGACTTGCGGCTTCAGCGTGGAGAAGGAACCAGCACTTCAGCTGCTTCCCCAAACCTTCGGGCTGCAGCACGCTTGCAAGGGATTCTGATGCAGCTGGGGCTGGGTTCAAATCGTTCCCTGTTTTTACCCTACTTGGCTTGGATGTTAGAAGCTTCATTAAAAAATTGCAGAGTAGCAGCCAAACCCAACTGCGGCTTTTAAGTAGAAAACAACAGCAGCAGCAGCAGAGAGAGAGAGAGAGAGAGAAATATGTAACTAGGTCACCCTGCTCCACATTGCAGCTTCATCCCTAGCACAAAGAGAAGTCATGGTCTTCGCCCTCCTCTCACTGCTCCCATTCAGTAACTTGATGGGGTTTCTATCGGCTTTGAGCTAGCAGCCCACAGATCAAGGCTTGCTTTTTTTCTTTTTTTTTTTTAACCTGAGCTTTTGCTTAAGACTCTCTGTGTCTCTTTCAACCAATATTCAGAGGCTAAGAGTGGAGAAACCCTTCTGCAGTGTTTAATTGCGAACGTTCCTTCCCTATAAAGATCTCATAAAGCGGGTCTGGCTCAGTGCTTAGCGCTTTGCACTCCTGCTTGAGAGGCCAAGGATCCGGTATTTGGTGCCAGTCTTTCATTCCCTGGTCCCTCAAGGGATTTTTAATTACATTGTGACTGGGAGCCTCAGACTGTTCACAGTGGGGGGCTAAAGTCTGTTGCCATTAGGTGTCTAGTGCAAATGTGGCCTGGATTGGTTGTGACGTTTCAACCATTTGGCGGTTTCTGTGGAATAAGTTGTTGGTCTCAGTCCATTTCCTACAGGGCTGCTGTGTCCATATCGCCCAACTCCCGCAGCACAGTTAGCATGACCTGACCCCTCTGCTTGTTGGCCTCCTCTGCAGAGAAGCCAAGGATTGAATGGGCCATGGAGAATGACCTTTATTCTCACCCCTAAAGGCTGTTCCTGGAGGTCAGGGCATTATGCAGACAGCTGGGGAGCAGCATGTTAGCACCAGGCACTTGTGCTGCACCCATTTGGTGGTATAAACAATGGATTTCAGCCCCCAGCATCTTTTGGCTGCAATAAATACGTTCACCTTCAGTGGGAAGGAAAAAGCAATCGATGCCGAGACGTCTGATAGAAACATCCCTTCCCCCACACCCAAGTGTCCCAAAGGCCACTAAGTTCCTTTACCCTTGGCCCCCTTTCCTCCCATATGCCCCTGCAGGTTCAACAGGCTGAGCCAAACACAGTCCAGCCTGCCTGCCTCTTGCTCTTTTTTGTAAGGCAATTTTACCTTCCCTCTTTGACATGTCCCCACCTGCACTGTGCCCGTGGCCTTCTTCAGACCACGCCTCCCGCAAGATGGTTCAGTCACCTCCCCACTATGCTATTCCCCATTGGCTCCTGACTGCCCCTCCGTTCCCACCGTGCCTTCCCTCTGCTGTATCGCTCGGATCTGAAAGTGGGTAAGACGGGCATTTGCCCAATGAGGCCACCTTAATTGGCTTTCAGCGTGCTGCCTCTCCAATGTCATTAATGATACCAGGATGCAAGTAAATAGAGATGGGGCCTTTGGGCCATTTGTGAGTAGCACCCTAATTATGGCGAGGTCTTGGATTACTCAGGGCCAGATTCTGCCCATCCTGGCTCATGTCAAGCAGTATCTTACCCACTGCAATCAATAGGATTGATGCCAGGAGTCGGATGCTACTCAGCATGAGTCTCTGTGACAGGATCTGTCCCTGAGCCATTTTACTTTGGTCCTTGCACAGGTGCGGAGAAGCTGGATTCTTGCTGGATTGGAACCATCTCTTAGGATTAAGGGCAATGAGGTCTGGGTGATGAGATGATTTGAAAGAAGGGCTTAGATAGTCATAGATCAATGTATATAAACAACTCAGAAAACTTTTTTTAAAAGGATCTTTTGGAATTCGGGAGCCCATGTTATTTAGAAACCAGGGGGTGGGGGGGAGTGAGGAAACAGAGAAGAGCATTGGCAGGAAATAATCCAGGTTTATCAGCCCAACTCTCCAGCGGTGCTGGAGACAAGAAAATGATGCCTTTTTATTAGCCTTATTGTCTTTAATTAAAGCATTCAGCAGACCTCTCCAATCATGGACTGCAAGTGAGGTTGGCATCGTTTGTAATAACACAATACAGGGTTCAATTAAGTTGTGCTTTTGCAGTTTTTCGGCTCCAGTTTAAACAAGCTAGCGATATACACAGAATGATTACCTTACCAAGCCGGGTAAGCGAGGTGGGTGGAGGGTGTTGGGATGACAAGTCACTCAACTGATACTATAAAATTGCTCCGTTTCCCTGCATCAACTCATACACTCAGACAGCTTGTATATTGCATCTGTCACTGTCATCTATATGGGCTGGGTTTTAATTTGTCAATTTCACTTCATCTATTCAGAGTGGTCCAAGGAGAGCTGCCCTACAGCCTGCCTGTTTTGCTTGCTGTACCCACTTTTATATGATTATTATTGCCAGGGGTGAAAGTAACTTAAAGGATTTACCGGTACGCCAGAGTCCTGAGTGGGTGTGGCCTCAACTGGAAGAGGCGTGGCCTCAACTGGAAGAGGTGGGGCCTTTCAAGATTAGGGTAGTGGCGGCAGGGCTCCGGTTGTGATTTAAAGGGCCCGGGGCACCAGCCGCTGCAGGGAGCCTTGGGTCCTTTAAGTCACCTCCAGAGCCCTGCCACTGCTGGGGTAGCGGTGGCAGGGCTTGGGCGGCGCTTTAAAGGGCCTGGGGCTCCCCACAGTGGCTGGAGCCCTGGGCCCTTTAAATCACTGCCAGAGAAGCCGGTCCGGTCCGGCATGCTGGCTTACTGTACTGGCTTACTTTCACCTCTGATTATTGCACACAAATTGGAAACAGATTAATTTAACCTAACGTTTTTCTTTTTAAAAAGTATTTTTGGTGGCTGTGCTATTTCAAAAACCAGAAGAATCAGAGAGAAAAAGTCAAAGATTATTGGGCCCACTCAGAAACATATGAGCAGAAAGACTCTGGGTGAGTGACAAGTATTTGATCTTTGCTCCCCGCTTCTCTCCATACTCTTTCGAATTATTGGTCATTAAGTGCCCTGCAGTTGTGCTCTCGCTTTTGCACAGAGAGAGAGAAACAGAAGAAAGACCCATGTGGCTAACACTTAACTTTATCGTTGCCATTAAGTAATGCTAAATTAGAATGAAACTGCTCCGGTAATACAGATGACAGCTATATGAAGACCAAATGAATTCCCTATGATCAGTACTGTAAAAATGAACACACTGGCAGAATTCCTGATGACAGAATACTTACTGTCTGTATAACTCATACACACAGAGATGAAAGTCATGGTAAATCTGGCCCATGCTTTTTGTGGGCCTTTAAAAAAGGAAGTTGAGGCATTTAATGTTTAAGATTAGATTCTGATTTCACAGACACTGGTGTACGTCTGCAATAACTCCACCCAAGACAGGCAGCAGATGGGGAGCTGGAAGCCTGAGAGTGTGTGCCCTTGTTGGACAACTGGGGGGGGGGGGGAATATAGGTGCAATCACCCTGAATTGTGACACCTCCTCTTGTGGTAACTAAGACATCTCATGCTGGCTCTTTCTGCGGAACAGGGCTGCTAACCCGCATATGCAGGGTGAATGACAGGTTGGGATAATTGCATTCTGCCTGCTTACTTTCCGTTTACAGCTTTCCATGGCTACCGTATTTTTCCCTTCCTGACCTAATCCGTTGCACAGTGTGGTTGTGCACTATTAAACAGCTGCTCTATGCCACCCCAGAGAGAGAGAGAGAGAGAGAGAGACAGCTTCATTGCAGTGGTGGATAAAAGCATGGCTGTCCTTAGGCATACACAGCATACGCGGCTGCGTAGGGCACCAGAAAATTTGAGGCACCCCCCGGGACCAGGGACAGCCTTTTTGGGGTGGGCAGCCGGGGTGGGTGCTCCATGTGTGCCGCAGCCAAGTGGCTGCAGCGCAGGTTCCTCTCCGGCCTAGCCCCTCCCCCTGGGTGCTCTCGCCGGCGGGCCCAGGGCTGCCTTCTCCCTGCCCTCTCCCCGCTGCCCACTTGCTCCTCTCGGCCAGCCGGCCGCCAGCTCTGAGGGATCCTGCCAGTGACTGGGGTGGAGAGAAGCTCTCAGCCTCTGTGGCTCCCCACTCCGGCCCCACCTCCTCCCCCCCAAGGGCTTGTACCACTTGGTGGTGTGAGGTGGCGGGGGGTGGAGGGGAGGCTTGGCAGCAGGCCTGGGGGTTTCTGGTTGCTAAGCCTCTGCATGCCCCAGTCAGCCGGGCTCCCCCATGGCGTGCCTCCTGCCTCCTCCCTGCGCTCTCGGGCTCCTGGCAGGCCTGGGGCAGGGCTGGTGGGAGGGTGCTGCGCATACCCCGCCACCCCCGCCCTGTGCACCTGCCCCGGACCCAGCATTATTCGATGGCGGAGGCCAGGGAGCATGGGGTTCCCGGACCATGCTGCGCAGGAGGCCGCACCAGCACCCAGTGGACAGACACCCTGACCAGTGAGTGCCCCTTGTTCCAGGTAAGCCCCCTTGGGCCAGGCCCCATGGAGCAACTGGAGACCCAATTCCTCCTGCCCCATCCCCCGCCCCCCACCAGCACCCCTGGGGTAGACCCAGTTCCCCCTGCCCCATCCCCCTCCCCCCCAGAACCCCCGGGGTAGACCCAGTTCCCCCTGCCCCACCCCCACCACCAGTAGGGCGGCTTGGTATCCTTTGCTGTCTCGTCCCTCCCTGCCCCCGCCCTGGGCTGCTGCAGTATCTGCTCCCTAGGAAGCTTGGTGTGTGTCTGCCATGTGGTGGGGGGACGTAGTCCATCAGCATTATAGTGTGCTTAATTTGTTTCAACTGGTTTTAATAAAGTGCATGCGGCAAGTTTTCCAATACCGTAAGCTTATGTTTGTGTTGCTAAGAGCAATTTGGGCATAGGGGCACCAGTTTAATACTCCGTCGGGCCCCATAAATCCTTAGGACGCCCTTGGATAAAAGTGCCGCTGGGTAGAGCTTGTATAACTGTTTATGAATCCCTTTGAGATAACATATAGAAATGCAATTTGGAGACAAAGGGTGTTCTCCCGGGGATAAAACCTTTTAAATTGGAGCAGATTTAGGTTGCAACCTGCCCGACACCGGCCCTTTAACAAACAAGGAAAAAGTGAAGTGTCAGATTGCAGTCACAACGGCTGGTTGTTTAGCGCTTGGACCTCATCTACCATCACAATCAAGCACATTATTACTGACCCAACAAGCTGCACTCCTGGTTTCGACCTGCCACGCAGACTTGGGACCACATTGAACTGCATCCCAACAAACCCTGGAAGATGCACAAGTAGCAAATCAAAGACTCCCCTTTGTGGGACTGTGGTGAGCACATCTAAATCATCGAACACGTCATAACGCAGCACCCCAAATATAGTTTCAAAGGTGAACTGGATACCCACAATGTCATAGAGGAGCCTTGAAATGGCTTATGGACCTATACCAGCATCTACAGACTGTTGCTCTGCAGATGTCATATATGTGTGAGAGAGCATTTCACTCTCGTTGTGGAGCATTCCATCCTGCTAATTCTAACAGGGGTATTGGTTTATTGTTTCGCTTATAGCAGCAGAATTGAGTTCTAGTCAAATGGGTTTTATAATTCAACAGCCAATAATTTATAATAAATTAACAGGGCAGATCCAGCCCTGTGCTAAGTTCTGCCTGACATGCTAGCAGTAGGAGAGGGGTGACTGCAGCACTCCAGGCTGCAATTATTCCTAGTGATATAACAGCTCCTTAGGGGCCGTTGAAAACTGGTGCATATTAGAGTAGCCTTGAGGTGGCTCTAATATACATTAGGAGCTGGACTAGCATCTGGCAGCTTTAAGTGAGATGTAGCCATATTGTACAGCCACCTCTGCCCGCACCCTTGAATCATGCATTGAGCAGAACTTGTCCAGACATGACATCTGACCTGCTATGATTATGGAGGATGGCCCTTCTGTTTAGATCAGGGGTCTCAAACTCAAATGACCCCGAGGGCCGCATGAGGACTAGTGCATTGGCCCGAGGGCCGCATCACTGACACGCCCCCTTGCTGCCCCTGGCCCCGCCCCTGCCCTGTCTCTTCTCCACCTCCTCCCCTAAGCGCGCGCAGTTTTAATAAATATATACACTCAGTAATGCACCTCACTCAAAGGACAAAACACGCACTTAGATTTACTGCCTAAGGCTCTGGGAGGGAGTTTGGGTGGGGGAGGGGGTCTGGAGTACAGGCCCTGGGCTGGAGTTTGGGTGGGGGAGGGGGTCTGGAGTGCAGGCTCTGTGCTCGGTGCAGGCTCCAGGCTGTGGCAGGGAGTGGGGGTGCAGGCTTTGGGACGGAGTTTGGGGATAGGAGGGGGTGCAGGGGTGAGGGCTGTGGGGCTGAGGGTGAGGGGTTTGAGGCATTGGAGAGGCTCGGGGCATTGGAGAGTCTCAGGACTAGGGCAGAAGGGCAGGGGAAGGGCAGCGTGCCCTGGCCTAGTGCAGGGGGGTGCTAGGACCCTGCAGCAGCAGGTGATGCCGGAAGCCGGCATAGCGGAGGAGTGGAGTCAGCGTGAGCTCCCGGGCGGTGAGGGGGCAGCAAGTGGGGGCCGGGAGACACTGGGGGGAGGCGCGTGGGGGCGGCAGGTGGGGCCAGGGGAGAAACCCGGCCCCAAACATTGGGGAGCAGCACGCGGGGAGCTTAGGCACAGAAAATAACTCAGGGAGGGGGGTGGGGGTGAGGGGAGTTTGGCGGCGACAGGAAGTAACTGGGGGAGCTCCGCGGGCCGCAGGGAAGAGCTCCGAGGGCCGCATGCGGCCCGCGGGCCGCATGTTTGAGACCCCTGGTTTAGATACAGGCTGTAATGTGTTTAGCATGGCTTTGCTATTATTGCACTCTTACTGCTGCTGAAACAATATTTTTGCCTATTGAAATGCAGTTATGGCCTGGAACGTGATACGGGAAGAATGGCTTATCAGTGCTCCATAGCTATTCACTGGAATTGTCCATACCAAGACCTGAGAATGCTCCCACTGAAGCCTACAAGAGTTTTACCATCAACTTCAAAGGGAATAGCAAGCAATTCATCTGCTGCCACCGGCACACAAGGCAGGTTAGAATACAGCTGCTACTTCCATAGCGAACTTGGCTTCGAAATCCTGACAATCGTAAATGTAGTTTTGCTACATGGGACATTTAAAAATAGACTAGACAAAATACTAGAACTCATATTGTAGGGAACAATCCTGCCCTGGAAGGAGAAATTGACTAATTGAACCTAACAGGGCTTTTCCGTCTCAAATTTGTGTGAATCTATGATTGTTGGCAGCAAGCTAAGCACGTCTGAGCCAGAGGAGACACAGGGAGAAGATAAAAAGCAGTTAAAAGTGCCAGCATCATAATTTTTCAATCCAAAAGGAACTTCTGTTTTTTCATTGACTGTAGGTACCTAAAAGATTTTGCAGACTCCAGTGTGATACAATTTCTCAGTTGGAAGAATGCAAATGTACTAGTGGGGGGCTATCCTCCCAGCCTCCCAATCAGGAAAAGGAGGCGGAGTGCACAGTGCTGAGGAAAACTGCACAGTGACACTAAAGTAAGACTCCCAAAGAAGGGGGGGTTAAGACAAAGAGAGAGAGAGAGGGTGATAGTCAGTGATGAGCTGCCAAAATCTTAACAACCGGTTCCCTATAAAAAGTTCTGATTTAAGGGATGTGCCACAGTATGTATTTTCTGTACCAATAGGGTTACCATACGTCCGTCTTTTCCTGGATGGCGATATAAGAACCAAAAAGCCTGACATGTCTGGGAAAATACGGATGTATGTTAACCCCACCTAAAGTTCTTTTTTAAAAAGATGGGTCTGAACTAGAAATGAGCTCCGTTTTACATGTGTGGGTCCCTGCCACTCCCTGGGGGTGTGCTAGGGTGACCAGATGTCCCGATTTTATAGGGACAGTCGCGATTTTTGGGTCTTTTTCTTATATAGGCACCAGTGGACGTGGGTCCGGCTGCAGACAGGGGTGTGGGGCAGGGCTAGCTGGAGACAGGGGATGCGGGGTTGGCTGGGGGCAGGGCAGGGGGTGCGGAGCTGGCTGGAGACAGGAGGGTGCAGGTTTGGCTGGAGACAGGGATGTGTGGGGCTGGCTGGCTTTGGGCAGGACCACAGGGGGTGTGTGTCAGGGGTTGGCTGGAGACAGGGCAGGGGGCGTGGCAGGGGCTGGCTGCAGGCAGGGCACGGGGTGTGGCAGGGGCTGGCTGCAGGCGGGGGTGCGTGGCTGGCTGCGGGCAGGGCAGGGGGCGCGGCAGGGGCTGGCTGCGGGCAGGGCAGGGGGTGCGGCAGGGGCTGGCTGCAGGCAGGGGGTGCATGGCTGGATGCAGGCAGGGTAGCGGGCGCGGCAGGGGCTGGCTGCGGGCAGGGCAGGGGGTGCGGCAGGGGCTGGCTGCGGGCAGGGGATGCGGGGCTGGCTGCGGGCAGGGCAGGGGGTGCGGGGCTGGCTGGAGACAGGGGCTGGCTGCGGGCAGGGTGGCGGGTGCTCACGGGTAGAGCGGCTCGGAGCAGCCCGAGCAGCAGGACGCAGCCCAGGCCCAGCAGAGCAGCCGGGGACCCACCAGGCAGCAGTGGGAGCCCCAGGGCCAGGGGAGCAACAGCAGCAACAGGGCTTGTGCCCATGGCCAGGCGGTGGCCCACATGGCTCCCACAGTGCAGCGCCCCCGGCGGCTGGAGGAGGAATTACATCACTTCCCGGCCGGAGCCCATCAAAGCCTCAGCGCCGCCTCACAAGGAAGCGGGTTAACAAGTGGTTCTAAAACTGCTTCAAAATTTAAAAAATGGTTCGGTGCGAACCGGCTCCAGCTCACCACTGGTGATAGTCAAATGGACCCTAAAATCAAAAGGGAGGAAATTAAAATCTTTAGACTGGGTATGGAGACTGCTTAAACATCACATATAGACCAACCCCGGACCTACCTTTCCCACGTAATATAGATAAGGCAGTGCCTGAGACTGAGGTGCTTCCAAGGGAGCTGCTGAAACAAATAAATACATTAAAATTCAACAAGTCAGAGGCACAGGATGGTGTATCGTCAAAATTTCTGAAAGGGTTTAGGAATGAAGTGACTGAGCTGCTAACAAAAAAATACAGTTTCCTTAAAATGACGTGCCACACTGGAGGACTGGTGTATTAGCAAATGTTATAGCCATCTTTAGAAAAGACACTCAGTGTGACTGGGAATTACAGACCAGTGAACTTTATTTCAGTATCAGAAAAATTTGCTGAAACACTAATGTAAAATAGTTAACTGATGAGAGATGATAGGTTTCTGTAAAGGAAACTCATGCCTCTCTAATCTATTAGAACTCTTTGAGTGTATCGACATAACAGTGGATAGAGGAAAATTGGCTGATATAATTGATTTGCATTTTCAGAAAGCCTTTGACAAAGACCCGAATAAGAGGCTATTAAGGAGTCATGGGGTGAGAGGTAAAGTTCTGTCATGAGTTAGAAGCTGGCTAAGAGACAGGAAACCAAGGGCAGGAATAAATGGTCAGTTTTTAATGCATAACAGGTTAAAAGGGGAGTCCCACAAGGATTGATAGTAGGACCTGGCTTGCTTTCATATATGAGCTGGAAGAAGCAGTAAGCAATGAGGTGGCAAAATTTGCAGATGACACAATTTTTTTTTCAGTTACTCAAGGCTCGAGAGCAGTGCGAGAAGCTTCAGAGGGAGCTAACCGAGAGGAGAAGATGAGTCCGTCTCACCTCTGGCCATGATCTGCAGCAAAGCTGCCACTCTGATGTCCCAGGTGGCTACAGATTCGCTACTGCCTGGCATTTGTTATCAGAGTGTGGTAGGGTCCAGTGGCTGCAGCCAGGGGCCTAGGAATCAAGAGACCTGAGTTCTGCACCTGGCCCTGACACTGATTCACTCTGTGACCTTGGCAAAATTGTTTCACCTCTGTGTGCATCAGTTTCCCAAGCTAGCATAGGGATGATGCTACTCACCCACCTTTGTAAAGTGCTTTAAAATCCTGTGGTGAAAAGTATCAAAAAAGCACAAAGTATTATAATATTCTTGGCACTAATAAACACATAAGAGTCTGTTCACCCTGGCAGCATGTGCCCAGGGTATGGAGAAGCAGGGGCTATCTGCGCTGCTCACCCCCACTAGTAGCATTATGCATATAAAATTCCCCGTCTTTCAATGGGTGATCCACATCTTTCAATAGAAATAAAGGGTAACAATCCATCTCTTGCTGTCTCACATCATCTGCAATAACTGCTCAGTGGTCCCCTCACTCAAAATACTCCAGCATGGTGCCTTGTGGTTGCCTAAGAAAAGTAGTGGCACCTGCCCACTGCTCGTCTAACCACTCAGATAATGCACTGAAGTGGACTCAATTCAAACCTGAGTGTTTCATTAGCTAGGTTTTCAACCTGGGAGGAGACGCTAGGACTGCATTGACTTTACTGTGAAATTAAAGCCGTTAAAGTAGGTAACAGCTAGACATCTGGGTGCAGCCATGCGATCAGGGGGTTTGTCTCTATTTGCGGACGAGCCATGAGTGTTTCCATTTCACTCAATTTGTGCTCCTTGTTTAGTTAGTTAGCCAGAGAAGGCAATCTGCCTCTTATAGCCATGCAAATGGCAAAGCAGAAAGAGCACTGAGAATGCTTTTATTAAACACTTAGAATCATTCTTGCAGGGTGTCCATTTTCATAGAGGTGGAACCGGTGTATGTAAGTTTGGGGAGGGAGGTAAAGGGGAACAGGTCCTGCCTTCCCAAGGTTTTTCTGTGTTGGAACATCTATCTCCCCCACCAGTAAAGATGCCAGGACTAATGTCTGTCCCCACTCCTGGCCCCCACAACTTTTCGCATATATGATTGCATCACTCCACGAGAGTCTTAGCAGACTGTGTCCAGTCTCGCTTTATAAATATACCCATGTGTCTTTAGCTGTCATGTCGCTGCATCTGGCTGGGGATTGTGAATCCACCAATATATCTTTTCTTTCTCAGCACAGGACAGACTGATGGAGCAGAAATGGGACTGTGTTTCAGTTGTAGTGTTAGAGAAAGACGGCATTATTGCTGCCCTGCAGATCGATGTCCTCTATATAGCCACCAGTGAGTACAGACTGGACAGAGTGGCAGACCTCCCCTCTGCCCGTCACATAGAGGGGCTGAAGTTGCATTTTGGCCTAAAGGCAGGATATCCTGCAATCTTGTCTTGTTCCCAACACCCCTAGTGCTCTCATGTATTACATTTAATCACTCCTGCTCTAATCCACGAGCATTCGATGCCACGGTTGCTGATAGGGGACAGAACAGAGCGTCAGCCCCAATGAGTCATTCGTTCTCTGATTAAACTGCCAACAAGATGCTAAGTAGCATCAGTTGTGCTAGTGGGTTTGTGCTGTGGGCACCGGTTCAATAGAAAAAGGCCTGAGACCCTGCAACTTATTTCACATAGGCATCAAACAGCCATCTGCTTCAAACAGCTATTGGTCACTACCAACCAGTGCTGAATGGCACTAAAACACTCCAACCATAGCTCGTTATTAAGCCCACAGGCTAACCAGTCTGCCCTTCACGGCACACCTCAGCTGTCAGTGTCTTACACAATACAATTTGGATCTATGATTTTCTGGTCTGGATCTTCTAATTTCCATGCCAGGGATATAAAACTCAGAGTCCCGGCCTAGAGCCCTTTTTGAAATTAAACAGTGCTCAATCCTAAAAGGCGGTTGGGTTTTCCTCAACAGCCGCCAGCTCATTTCTTTGCCAGGCGGCTCTAAGCACCCTCCGACTGTAAACAGAAAAGCAAACAACAAGATTCTCCTCATTGATTTTATAAAATGGAATATAGTTTCTGATCATAGTTTACAGAAGAACATGACCAACAAGGGCCCTGCCACAAGGGCCTGATCCAAAGCCCTTTGCTATCAATAGAAAGACCCTTATTGATGTCAATAGGATTTTCATCAGACTCGAAGTGTATAATTGGAGGATACTTTCATACAGCAAAATCCTGAGGAATGCTGAGCATCCACATCTGTTGACTTCAGTGACACACACACACACACATACACTAATATATCTATACACACATGCAGACACTCAATATAGACACGTCATGCACACACACGTACACAATGATATATTATAATTATTTATTTGTGTTACCATTGCACCTAGGAGCCACAGTCATGGACCAAGATCCTATTGTGCTAGGAATTGTACAAATGTAGAACAAAAGATGATATGCATGCGCACACATATACAGAATTACACACACACACACACACACACACACAGAGTCTTTTGGATCATAATTCTACTTGGCTGTTATGAATGCACTAAACGCTAATAAACTGGTCATTTTGGAGCCTGAGGGAGCTAACAGCACCTACTTTATGCTGCATTCAGCTGCTAATTAGAAGTTTTTAGGACATGCAATTTGAGGTGTTACCAATTAGCTCAATTATAGACCAAGACCAAAGCTGTTATTTGCTTTGTCATAGCAATAGAAAGCCAAATAAACAAATAGTTGTGCCTCTCCACCATCTCCCCTGTGCTTTAGCACAGCTGTGAGACAAAATAATAATAATTTCATTGTCTACTTTCCAAAACTCCACATTTACAGCAGATCGTTAAAAAAAGAATTAACACATGGTTTATTTTGTCTAATTATTCTAAAATCGGGCCGTAAATCCCAGAAGAAACATAACTTATTTTTTAAAATTATGAGTCAATGACCCCAGTATGTGAAGGAGTTGTTTGTTTGTTTCTTTGTCATTTAAGGTTGGGAATTTCCAAGAAGTCTCAGGGAGTTAGGCACTCAGCTCCCACTGGATTTCAGTGGAATTGGGTGCCTAATTCCCCTTAGCTCATTTGAAACACTGGGCTAAGTGTTTGGGGTGAGTGACATAATGGCCATGCTACAGCAGCCCAATCTCCTTGTTTTGACCCATACCTCTTTGGCATTAAATAATGCAAACTCCAAGCCAGCCTTCCTTTCACTTGTGATTTCAGATGCCTGCACTCTTCCCTCCTCAGCTCTATCTGCTTGGATTTCCTCCGAACCTCTGACATCCTGTGACTGCTCCTTGGCCTTGGTGAGCAAGCAATCTGGTTAGCTGGAGGCTCTCACCGCTGGATCGCTGGACCTGGAGTGCTCCATATAGCTTGGAAAGACTGCATATTGCCCCAGTTTTGGTGATCAGGCCACCACTGGCTGCCTTATTGTATTGGCTCAGTACTACCCCTGGTATCACACTTCCCACCATCCAGCCCCAGCAGACTGCATCTGAGTGACTATTCGCAAAAGGGACTTCTACCTGCTGCTCTCCACACTTGGCCGCTGCCTGCACAAAGCTAAGCAGCAGGACCCGCTTCAGGAACCTTGTCCTCATTTGCTTTCAAGCTCTTCTTCCCTGAATCGCCTGGAGGTGTCTTCAGCCAGCTCGTTAGATCCCAAGAATCCTGGCCTTGGGCCACTACATTATTGTAGCCAGGCAGTGCTGACATACTGCCTAGTAGTCTTCCGTCTGGGTTGCCTTCTTCATTCAGGTTCACCTGCTGTGGGACAGGGGACACTGGCAGGGGATTGCTAGCCCCTTCATCGTCTCTTAACTGCACTGGGCAGAGCACTGTTATTGTCATCATCATCGCTAGTCACAGTATTTACGATCAGTGATACAGTAGCGCTCAGAGACCCCGATCAGGCTCAGGGCTCCATTATTCCAAGCACTGTATGCCCCGAAGAGCAGTGTATTTCCAGAGAAACTCCTGCACTGGACTCGGAGATAGGGACTGGAGCATCTAGTAGGCCCTTTTCTTCTCTCACTCCCGGGGATTCTCTATGGACTATCTTCTTGCTCTCTCCATTTTCCCACAGCTCAGGGTGATACAGGGTCAGAGATTTTCCCTTGGAGTCTTTGGGGTAGCAAGTCTGAGAAGGACTCCCTTGACAAGAAGGTGAGTGGTGATGGAGAATCCAGGAGTGTTCAGATTGATGTGAAGTCAGCAGGGAGACTTGCTTATTTCTATTATATGTTCTAGGAATTCTAGTCAAGGATCAGGGCCTCAGTGTGCTAGGCGCTGTACAGATAAGTCACTGTCCCCCAGAGAGCTCACAAACTTCACATTAGTTGGCTAACAATGTAAGGTGCCTTGTCACCCCATGCCAGTGTAGTCCTGGATAAACCCCAATAACATAGGGGTTACAATGTAGAGGAGTGGAGCAGAGTAGGCCCGGGCCTGGCAGTGGGGTGACTGGATTGAAAGGGGTAATAGTGAAGAGGGTAGGGTACAGTTGGCTGAGACAGGCTGATATGAATGACTCAAGTAGATATCTCTCTAAGACCCCGTGCCATTCAGCCTGGTTCGCTCTCTCTCCCAGTACTGTGCCTTGTATACTGAATCGTGCCTTGAGGCTCAGTGAGGCTGGGTCATTGGTGACTCTTGGTTGTCCACAGAAGCCTTTGGAGTTTAGAGGGCCCTCAGCCCTGCGGTTCTCTGTCCTGATGCTGACATGGCTTCTGTTTATAAATCTGGTGTAAGACCATTCCCCTCTGTGAGAGGCATGTTCTCATCCCTGCATTGATTCACAAGCTCTCTTCGTCCTCCTTGGCCTCCATTTCTCTTGTCGCTCAGCTGCTTTTGCACCTATTGTCATCCTTCTGACTTGACCAGATCCTGCTTCTCCCTGTCTTCCAGCATTGCTATGCAGGACAAGGAGCCAGATGCTGGGGTGAGAACAGAGGCAGGTTCAGCATCTCCCCACCTGCTTCCCGAGGAATTCCATTATGCTCACGATTGTTGCAGAGCAGTGGTACCACTCTGCCCAGGTTGGGTGCTTCCTTCTCCTCATTATATTCAATAGGGACTTTATGAGTGTTTTTTTAACCTCACCTTGATTGCCTCAATCCCTGTGATTATACCAGCATGGGTGTGCAGTAACAGAGGGGCAGTGTATGTTACAGATGTTTTAATACAGGTGCAGCTGTGTAGTAATGGAGGCATGTGCTATAGGTGTGCTGTTAATATAGATGATGGCACATACTAAGGCGAATACATGCTTGTTCTATAGTGGTGGTGCCGATATGTTAATGCAGGCGTGTTAATGCCTTGTACAACAGGGCAGGTGTATTAATGCAAATGCAATTATATATTTATTCAAGTGCAGTTTTTCTTATATGGATAGGTGTGAGCTAATGCAAGTGTAGGTGTGGGCAGGTGTATGCTAGCGCAGGTATATGCAAAACCAGCTGCATGTGGGTGTGTGCTAATACAGGTGTGCTAATGCAGTGCAGATGTATGTTTCCCATGATTACATCAAATCATTTCATACATTCATTATCTGTCAAGAGCAAAGGCCTCTTTTAACACTGTGAATTTTAAATTTCCTCTGATGTAATTATTGTTTGACACTGCAGCCTTTCCAACATCCTTACATAAGGAAAGAGAGAGAATTAAATATGAGACAAATCTAAAAATAAAACTATTAAAATGAGACAGAAGCTGTTTTGCGAGCAGCAGGAATGATGTGGCGCCTCTGGGAGAGGATGAGCTTAGCCAAAGGATACGTTCTGCTTTTCAGAAACGTCTTTTTTTTTTTTTTTTTTTTAAGTTCTGCACTTTTCTGAAGTTCTCAGGAACAGCTCTTCAGAAATTAGCTTTTTCTTTCTCTTTGGTCTCCCCAAAATAACGACTTTCACAGCATTCCCCAAGCTGCTTCTATTTCAGATAGTGCATCCAAAACTTCCCTTCTCTAATTAATCCAGAATTGTTTTTGAAGACGTTTTATCCTCAGAGAACATCAAATTTAGCTCTTAGCCTGGAGCCAGGCTCTGGGCTAAAGAACACATGTCACTTTAGGAATTCATGCAACACATACCTTGACATCTTGGGTTTATTGTGTCACTTGTACACTTCTCTGTTAGGCTGGCAAACAATAGTGGGCACTGCAGATGCAATAGGTGGCATGGAACAAGTTTCTTCCACTTGCTTTGAATTAACAAATTTGCATGTGGCATGTAAATAATTGTCATAGCTGGACTAATGTGTGCAGATGTTTTCTGTTAATAGGCACCCTCACTAATCGTACATGCTGTGTCTGTTTTGATCTCTTCTCTGTTTGCTTTCTTCAAGTATTGTAGTACAGCGGTTCCCAGTCGGTGGTCCTTGGACCATTATTGGTAAAGGGAGCACTGGGTGGAGATCTCCTTTTTACTGCCAGCTCCTAAATTGCATTAAAAGTCAGCTTAAAAGATACATAGGCCAAGATTTTCAAAAGCAGCTAGTGATTTTGGATGCCCAACTTGAAACACTTCAAACAGGCCTGATTTTGAGTGGGCGGGTGCCGTAAGTAATGGGTTCCTTGGATTATTTATTAACTGAGATATCAACAGGTCAAGCTCAGTTTTGTTTTATTAATCATAGATCTAGGTTTCTAAAAATAAACTGCACCAACAGAAAAGGCTAACTTACCAGTTCTACGGTACCAGGCCTGCCTGCCCTTCTCCCTTGTTTACCCCATCGTACAGTGTTTGTGGTTTAGCTGCATAGCTGGTGTCATCCCATCAGTAACAAATGTCAACTCCTTGTCAAATGTCTTACAAATTCTACTTTGCTCCACGTTTCCAGCCATAAAGAAGCATAACAACTTTAACCTATTTTAACATGGATTCAAAACAAGTCTTCAGTCATTATTAATTGTTGCATTCCGTCACATCTGCCTTTTCATTGTTCATTCCCTTTTTATGTTTTTAGCTATTTGTCCCTTCCTGGTGGTTTCCATTACAATTTATAACTTGTTATTCAAGTTGCTTAGCCCATCGTATTTTACCTAGCAAGCACATACGTGATTAAAACCCTTATACAGCTATAACAAAAGGTCATGCTCTGAAACGTATTTCCATTTAACAAGCAGTTTGGTTCTTATTTGCTAATAATTCTATATTATCTCTTTTAGCAATACTTTTTGCAAAGCTTTATGGTTTTTCTTAGAATAGCCATGATAAATGCTTAGGCTTTAGGTCTTCATGTGCTAGCAGTGCTGAGCACTTTCGGAAAATCAGGTCCCTTTAAGGTGTGTCAAGGGGCACTCAGAATGGGAGGCACCAACATCACCTAGTCACTAGTTCAATATTTTTCTGAGAGTACTTTCCTGTATAAGCTATTGCTGTCATTTCCACGGCGATGTTATGGGATAGTGAATGGGTGGGAAGCCAGTGCATGGGATTGCAAATGGGAAGGAAGGTGTTCATGACTATCCCTGTAGCAAATAACTTTGGAACTCAGAACCACAAATATTCACTATAGAAACCTGCTTCTGTGTCCATCCAGTCACGGAACAGCAGTAATGCCATGTCACTTGAATTGCACATTTTGAATATTCATAAGGAATTGCTTGAGGAACAAGCTATAGACCAACAGCAATTTGCAGAAACTATCTGGCGAATAACTTAGGATCACAATAGCTGGGAGAAAATTGTAAACAGCTGGCAGATAATTCATGAGCAGAAAAATCTGGACAAATACATTATTTGCTGTGACTTATTTGCACAGCTCCAATAATTGCACTGCTTTTTTGTTTTTTTTTGGAATGTACACAGAAAACATATTTTCTCTCTGGGATAAATAACCCAAAATTCCACTGGTTTTTAATACAATCCGTGTGCCCTCAGCAAGGGGGCTCTGGTTTTGTGGCCAAGTATCAGCATTTGCAAACTTCAAGGAAACCGTTTCCCCTAGAGCTACATAGCACCACAAAGTTTCTAGTTCCCCAGGGGCTGAGTTGAGCCAATAATCGGTGGGACACCATATCAGATTCTGCAGAATTTAAGCTCTCCTCTAAAGAAATACAATTGAAAGTTTCTAGCCTTTATGATTGTGATGAAAACCTTCTGAACATCAGATGATGCTGGGCTGTCTTCCTGAGCTTGCCTTTAGACAGAGAGGAACAATAGCTCTGGGAGGTGTGAACTTCCCCTGTTCTTTCCAACAGTTTCAGTATGAAACCTACTGAATGCAATTTAAATAATAATGTCAGCCCTGGTTAGTTCTTCATTTGAGCAGAAACATCCAGCTACTCTGGGATTGTGGGAGGAGTTAGGGATTATAGGTGGGGCTTTATTTTTAAAATCCGACCCTGTTCAAGGAATTTCCTTATTAAGTTTAATATAAACTCAACACAACAGCATCTTTGCAATGTTCAGGACTGGCCTTTGGTCAAAGGTTCCTTACGCAAGATCGAATCAGGCACTCTCTCCTCACCAAATATAAGCAACAGATGATTGATCATTTGCCTGTAATTCCAATAGCACCTCCTCTATTTGGTTGTCCCCATCCAAATAGCAATGGCTGCTATATGCTCCTGGCTGCTGTTACCCATACACTGAATTGCTTGGATGCCTGGGACCAACTTAGAGAAGGGAAGGATATAAAAGGAATAAACAGGGGACACAACCCTGTGCTGCTCACACTGTTTCTCTGTCACTCTCCCTGGCTGGCCATTTCTGGGGCTATGATATAGGGATACATTTTTTGCATCACATAGAAGTAATGCAGAAGAGTTCTTAACTGAAGTTTCCCAAAGTGTTGTTTCTATTCTGCCTTCCTTATGGTTTTAGGACTTAAGATTTTTTTTTAACTACCCATCAGATGCTTTCCAGCTGCACTAATAGCCTCCAGTGGCTGTTTAAATTAAACACAGATCTACTGAATAGCGGTACAGTGCCAGGAGATCTGTCCTATATCAGGGGACTGCCTGCTTTCCAATTAATGGTGCCAATGTGTGTCTGAAGCTCAGCAAGTGTAGCACCCGACTGGCTTTGGGACATTATTAGTGTCTTTCCTTTACACAGTGTGTATTTCAACAGCCTGCGGCTATGTCACCTTAGGCTGTCATCTCATCAGGCTACACAAATTAAATAGGGTCAGGCTGGTCCACTACTTGGATGGGAGACAGTCAGGAGAAAGCAAGGTGCTCCAGATGATGCAGTAAGTGACACACTGTTGTGGGTACAGTCTTTCAGAAGCAATGAAAAACCAAGGTACTGATAACATGCAGCCCTGAAAGAGTCAGGGTGTTAACCCTAATGTTTGAGCCAAATTGTATTTGGTGACTACTGGCTATCTTATTAAATTTCCCCTGCATTTTCAATTGGATACAGAATTCCCCATCCCCATCCTAAAGTGTTCTATTGCACTGTTAAACAGGGACTGTGCGCCACCCCAGAGAAGACTGCCCTTGAGAAGTGAGAGAAGTGATTCCTACATAGCTATAGTTTATGAAGGACTTCGGGGACCCTTTGGGAGAAGCAGTGCTACAATACATTAGCTATTAGGATTACTCAGGCATCACATGCTGTTACGCATTACCTTTAGATTACAAGCTGATTGCATCTTGTAATTAGACTCTAAGGAGGTTCTGATCAGCCCCAAAGGTTTAGGTGTTTCTTTGATCTGCATTAGAGCCTTCTGAATTATGCCTCATATCACTGACTCTGGCTGGCTGCTAAAGCCTATTGACAACATGCAAAATTAAAACCTCCCTGCACTGTGTCCTATACCCACTACTAACCTCTTGTGGGGCCCACTGGGTGCCCAGTGTGCCTTCTCGTCCCTCCACCTACTTTCTTTCTTCAGTATTCCTGCATTTGAGTTCCTCTCTGCCCACTCTGTGCGCCTTCTACACCACTATTTGATTGTCTCCCTCTTCTCTTCTCCTTTCCCCACCAGTCTCTTCTGAGCAAGCCTTGGACTCAGTCCCTATTGAGGCAGTGGGTTCCTGGAACATGTCAAATTAGCCAATAGAAGCTGACTCGTCCCTCCACCAGTGTGATTGCGTGCTGGACAAGGCAATTGTTCAGCAACATGGATGATGAGACAGCAAACCAGTGTGCAGTGCTTCCCCCGCACAGCACCACAGCAGTGTGAATGCTGATAGGCAAGTCTGCATGTAGAGGGGTGAGGAGAGCAGGAACGGGGGTAAAATCGGAGTGGAAAGTCCGAGGAGGTAAAGGGCGCAGAGAGAAGCGCTGTGAAAGCATGGCTCCCCATGCAACAGAATGAGGAACTATCAACTGCCTGCCCAGCCTGGCCTGTTTGCCTCGCAGGGGTTTTTACGCCCTTTGGTTGCGTTGGGAAGGGCTCCAAATCCAAGCTCCTAATGGTGAGAGCAATTGGACAGTGGGAGACTCCAGTGAGCTGGGTGAGCCAGCTTCACAGCAGAGACCGAAGGACAGGTTGGGAACGTTCTTAGTTGGAATGATGGAGTGAGTGACCCTTGCAAAGCGCACAGGGCAGCCGGACAGAGTGGCCACAATGCTAGCGCTGGGGGAACCAAAGCTGTTCTGGGGCCCAGCCTGCAACACTCCTGCCTAGATGGTTTTAGTGGGACGGGTGGGGAGCACAGCATCCTGCAGAAAGGGAGTCAGACCGACAGCAAATGGAGACTGAAGACCTGTGTTTGCTTCCAGAACACACAACAGGCAGGGACGAGCCGTGTAAGCTCCACGCACGCCCGTTACTCTCTGCCAAAGTGCCTTCAACCTGCCCCGCAGGGATCACCCCGAGAGGAAACGGCTCGTTCAGTCCTCGGGCTCTCAGCTCCTGCTGCCAGTTATTGCCAAGTTCCACAGCATGGAATGAAACGGTTAATTAGAGATGTTTACTTCAGCGCTTGGTGCATCATCTGCACATTGGGATCTGAACTCTGCATGTCCCTGGCGTCTGAGCTGCCCGTGCTGTGCACAGCGGAAAAGCTTTGTTTCGGAGCGGGCATTATTAATCTTCGCTTTTTAGAGGATGACAAATATATTATATCTGTGCACCTACACAGGCATTCTCTTTGCCTGATGCATGACCCCTGTCTAAGTGCTGAGCACATGGGTGCAGTTCTGTAAACGAAGAGGAGAGCGTTGCAAGCTCATTAATGCTTTGAAGTCTCTCATTAGGAGCAGATTCCTCTGGAGCTGACTAGTGCAACACATCCGATGTTATAATGACTTTGCTTGGCATTAATGTGGGTGCTGCAGTTAGAGGCTCCCACAGGCGGGCTTGACCGGGACAGTGCTCTGCAAATGGACCAACTACACAGAGAATTGCTAAACACTCGGGAGTGGGATGGGGAAGGGAAGGAGGAAAACTTGGGGAAATGTTTCCCCTACATGCAGAGAGAGAGAGAGAGAGAGAGAGAAATTCCAGAAAGGTGAAACTTGCACATGGCTGGATTTATTCTACATGGTGGCAGTAGCACTGCAGGAGTGGATCCAATCCCTGGATCTGAATAAATCATTAACATTCCTTCCCATCTTCCATTCCTTAATGCCCCAAAGGACCTGTCACCCTTATTCTAGTACAATGGTTCCCTGTCTCTGACATGCATGCTATTTTTAGGGTACTGGGACCACTGCAGGCTGCGCTATGATCCTGCAAGCTAAACAGGATTGAGTCGCGACAATGCTATGATGATGGAATTCCTTGGGCCATCTAGGTGTTGTAAGAACTGGTGCTGGTGGAGTATTCTAGCTAATGCTCTGGCGTGGTGGTAGCGGGTGCTGTGTTGCTGGAGGTGATGACTTTTGGGGGTGATACAAAAACAGGTCACAATCATTTTTGATCATTAATAATGACACAATCCTTTTCATAAGGGAACAGTGGCGTGGGTCCTGACCAAATGTCAACTGAGATAATTACATTCTGGTATCCAAAATGTCCCCTGCAGTTTTAAATTGGACACAGTATTCTTTAATTTGTGTGGCATTCCTGTAAGATGTTAAAGGGCTGTTTGATTTCACCCCAGAAGTGGCTGCATTTCAGTAAAGTAGCCCTGATGGTATTTTGATATCCCTTACCCCGCCACAGAGATGTTGTACAGCTTAATTAGTTCCTGTTTGGAAAGCAAGTTCAGGTCCTTGGATGAAGAATGCAGTGAGTGCATTATAATCTATTTAACTACCGAGGGATCAAAATGGAGCCTTTTATGCAATCTTCCCCCACAACCATACAGACAAGCCTCAGTGATCAGTAGAATCAGTATCTGAGCTACCCATGGCACTGTCATGCTGCCAGATCCAGGTGTGCTGCTGACCGCCTCTCATTCAGCTGTGAGGGCTCTGATGCACCATGGAATTTGGACTGATCCAAGCCTCCATCTTGTAGTCATGGCTTTGGAACCCACCCCAGTCTTGCAAATGGCTTTGTGAGCATCCCAAGCTCTGTGGTGGGCAAGGGAGCTCCCAGTTCAATGGGAGGAAGTTGGCACTGGCCAGCACAACTTAGATCTTGTCATTTAACTGTTAAAGTTGCCTGAAAAGGTTGGGAACCACTGCTCTGTGGTACTGAGTTTTTCCTGTGCCTTCATAGCATTTTGTGGCTGCGTACGCACTCACTTGTGCATGCACCCTGCCCATGCCTACACACAGAAGTGCACATATGCACCCATACACACAGCTTATCCAGTGTGGGCACCAACTGTTTCCTTCATTGAAGGATTAGCCTCGTGGACCCCTGGAGATGGAATCAGTTTTTCATCTGGCTGATTTGCTCCAGCCTGAGGCCAGTCGGAAATGTCCTACTGCTGGGACATGATTTGAAGTGATGGTGTTAATTTGGTTAATTAGGATTCCTCGGTAGTGTGTGCTACTTGCAAATCAGCTTAGCATTGTAGTATCACTGCAAAGAGTCATTTGCTGATGCATGGGGTTATGTATGACTTTATGATTATGATGTAGAACCATTAATTTCATGTTTGCAGCTGATGATACAGCTCAATTAAAAGTTGCTATATTAAGATACTGGTTCTCCACGATGTACGGGAATCAGCCATGGCTTAGAGTACATATGGCCCCTGACCTTGCGCATGGACTGCCAATGAATCTTTGGACTTGTCCACATTGTGGGGATGTGATTTGTAGAGCCCACCAGGGTTGTTGCATTCTAACTCTCCCGTGTAGATCCTGCTAGTGTGCACTGATGTAGTCCTGTGCCAAAGAGGAACATTTAGTGCATGCCAGCTGGGTCTACATGGGGGAGTGAGAGCACACTACATTGGTGCTTTCTATGAATCACACCTCTGTTGTCCGGACTCTGGTACAGTAATCCAGAGAAGCCTCGTGTGCAGGTACAACCACTGGGTCATGTTTAAGAGGCATTGGAGAGGCATAAAATAAATGTAAATAATTTCCAACATGGTTTATCGATTTTAATTTAGTAACGTTTGCTTAATGTGGCCCATGCCAGTAACCAGGGTACTGGATCATGCCTGCCATATGAAATAGGTTTGACACCCCTAGGTGAGGGGAAGGATTCCAGGACTTGTAACTGTGACTGGGTAGGCCCTGGCTGAATGGACCAAGAAGGAGTTCTTCCACCTCTCCCCCATTTGATTAATAAAGTGAATGAAGTTTTATGCATAACCACTGAAGTCTGATCATGGGAATAACTGATGTGAGTGGTTAAGAGATACAGAAAGAATGAACAAATCCTCAGCCTAAGCAGGGTCTAAATAACCTTGGGGGTAAAGCCTTTCGCCTCTGGTGGCTGGGATTCGATCTCTCTCCTGGATCATGAGTCAAATGAATTTGATGGCATCAATCTACTTCCAGTGGTTTAGGGACCAAGCCCACCTAGTTTGAGCTTCATACAGATCCACATTTCCCCAAAGTTTGGGTTTTTGGATTGTGACCCATCTCTGGTCCCTAAAGGACATTAATACAGTTTGCAAAACGATCACGTACTATGGAATATGTGGCAGCATCTTCTAAGGAGATATCCAGAACTGGAATAACAAGCGTGGCAGGATTCACATGCATGGACCGAGCATGCTGTGGTCTAGGATGAGACTAGTGGAAGATGTTCAGCTCAGGACTGAGATATATTGGCAGGATCATGTGGGAACACAGGGTTGGAATAATGGGGAATTTGGGGATTGAAATAGCATGGGGGGAGGGAGCTGCAGGTCAGGACTGAGGTGCATTGGTGGAGTTGTGTGGGTGAAATTTGTGCTCTACCTGGTCACACAGTGCTAGTTCTAGACTTTGTTTTCACCAGTCACCAAATGTTTGACAGAAAAAAGAAAGGGAGAGGCTTTCCCACAGCCATTTAATATATTGCACTTATTAAGCTGGTTATTGTGGGTTAAATATCAATAGTTTATTAAAAATGCATTTATTGCAGATTAACTATGCAGTAGGTGCATCTGTTATCTAGTGGTTAAAAGTGAACCTCAGTAAAAGGTTTTAATAATGAATCTGTATTGAAGTAAGGTAGAATAAGTATCTTTAGCAATCTCACTTTCAATTTCACAAGACAGTTTTATGTTCAATAAATACCTAGAGATTATTAAAAACATATTTATTGAAGATTAACAACTATGAAATAGATACAAATCTTAGATGCTAAAGCTCAATAAACATACTGATAATAATCAATTCTTTTATTAAAACACAATAACTGCCTTGTTTAATCTAAATTAAATGGGTTGTTACAAGTGTTGGCTTTTTCTGCGTGTTTTCCTGCTTCTTGCAGATCTCTCATTAGATCTGGGGATGTGGTGCCTAAAATAAATCAAATCATAGGAGGATGCAGCCCAACTTCAAGCATAAGGCTGGCTGATTTAGGGACATAGGCACAGATTCTCAGACGGCATAAATGAGCATAACTCCATTGATTTCAGTGGAGCTATTCCACTTCACAACAATTATGTATCCCATGAGTCCCATACCAGATCAGATCCATTATGTCCACTATCCTGTCCAAATCATGACTGGTGTGGAGAAAGTAAAAAGGAAGTGTTATTTACCAAATTAATAGGCAGCTTTAAAACAAACAAAAGGAAGTATTTCTTCATACAATGCACAGTCAACCTGTGGAACTCTGCCAGAGGATGTTGTGAAGGCCAAGACTGTAACAGGGTTTAAAAAAGAACTAGATAAGTTCATGGAGGATAGGTCCATCAATGACTATTAGCCAGGATGGGCAGGGATGGTGTCCCTAGCCTCTGTTTGCCAGAAGTTGGGAATGGGTGACAGGGGATGGATCCCTCTGGGGCACCTGGCCTTGGCCACTGTCGGAAGACAGGATTCTGGGCTAGATGGACCCTTGGTCTGACCCAATATGATTGTTCTTATGTTCTGTCTCTAATAGTGGTCAGAAGCAGATGCTTAGGAGAAAAGTGCTAAGATTCCCTACAGTGGATGGCTATCACTTCAGAACAATGCCATCTCTTTTCACCGCCTTCTCCCTACCCCTGTGGTTGATTCATCAGAGGTCAGTCATTTTAACTGGGCTTTTGCTGTGGCTGATGTGGAACTGCAACTGAGTAGAAAGTAGAATTTTGGGTGGTCCCACATTAGTGAATATTTTCATGCAGAATTCCTCACCAGGAAACTTCCCAAATCTGGATGGTGACATGAAGGAGAATGGATGACTAAAGGGACTGGTGATGGGGTACAGGGCCTTTCCCATCTAGTTGATAGGCTTGAATACGGTTTGGGTTGAAAGCGGTCATCCCCCACACGGTTGTGTGGCCTGCATGAAATGAATTTGGTGGTTCTCAGCTCAGTTCCCAGTGGACAAGTGCCCATATCACCAAAACTGCCATCCCAACCGGCACTGAGCGATGCTGTTGTTGGCATCTCAATGAACAGCCAAGGAATGAATAGGCCATGAGAACTTGACTCCATTTTCACATGTAAGGGTGGCCCCATCAGGGCACGATTGAGGCATGTTGGAGGGGAAGTGCAGAGTGGGGGCAGTGTGTAATTGAAACTTGCCTTGCTGCTGCCTGTGCTATACTTGTTCTGTGGACAGAGGGCTTTGGGCTCAAGAGCTGACCATGCAGCACCTTTTGTCAAGCAAAATATACACCGCAAAGCAATAAATACAGA
Organism: Mauremys mutica; assembly: GCF_020497125.1. Lineage (NCBI taxonomy): Eukaryota > Metazoa > Chordata > Testudines > Geoemydidae > Mauremys > Mauremys mutica. The sequence continues at coordinate 21,578,932 of NC_059078.1, read as the reverse complement.
AAGCAATAAACAGTCATCCAGCCCCAACTATGAGGTCACTCCTGGAAAATAGGAACATAAGTTTACCTGCACCACAGGTATTAAGCAGGATACTAATTACTCTTCAGGTGTGAAGGGTCCCTCCTACCCACACAGGTCCAGAGATGGGTGCCTTTTAGTCTGAAATCCTACTCTAACAACCATGCCGAACAGCTCACTTATAAGGAACTTTCTACAAGGCCCAGGGGAGTTTGGAAATGTGAGTGGAGTTCATTTGCTGGCCCCTTCCTCTTGTGGTTGAGTGCTGATATTGCGGTGTTAGATACAGCAACCCCTGAAGAGCTGCGTGTTGGAGATAGCTGGCGATCTTTCAGAGTTCCCATGGGCGGGTGTGGAGTGTGTTTTGGGCAGGCTGCTCCAGTTTGGCCCATTTCTGCTGCAATTGCTACCTGTAATCAGGGCCACCTTTGTTTAGAAAGCTTGCCTGTGAAGTAGGGCTCCTACACACTGACTCCCCGTTTCTCCGCAAGCTCCCATCCCCGTGTGTGTGTGTGTGTGTGTGTGATCCCTATTCTATGCCCTTGGCTTTCATCCCTCTACCACTCAACTCCCAGGAATGGCCTTCTAGAGGGGAAGACTCCTGAATCCTGTTTACAAGGTGACTGAAGATACCGGAGAACCCAAGTCGACCTCCAGTCCATCTGCAGACAGGGAATTAGAAATGGGGCTGAAACTCAGAATTTCAGAGCCTGGTTATCTGATGTGCTTCCAAAGTTCAGTGGTGTTTGGAGCCATTCTAGCAATGAAGTTCAGTGCCAGATCCAGCTGAGGATACAAACCTCCCCAGAGTCTGGAGGTGGCCAGGTGTGAGGTTCCAGGTCAGGCTCCTCTCTGCCCGGAACACGGTTTTTGCATTAGCGCTGCTGGTGGCTGCATGGGTTTGCGATCTCAGCGGCCATACTGTATGCAACTTGTGTGGCTTTCTTTAAATCTGTGTAATTTATCTCAGAGATAGCAGAGTCTAACATGGCCCCAGATAACTATCTGAGGCAGGCAAAGAGAATGCATCATATTGCACTGATTCTGTCATGGCTGTCTAATCCGCTCACTGCAATACATTGGGGTTTTCTTTTTATTTTAATTCACTGTCTCCTGACTGCCTGGGCTACTCCCTTCCTTACCTGGATAGGACAGGGTGACCAGACAGCAAGTGTGAAAAATCAGGACGGGGGGGTGGGGGAGTAGGTAATAGGTGCCTATATAAGAAAAAGACCCAAAAATCGGGGCTGTCCCTATAAAATCGGGACATCTGGTCACCCTAGTATAGGACTATAACCATGCAAACAGGCACTTCCTGAAGGAAGATGAGATATTCATAACAGTAAAGCCACAATGCGGCAAAGACAAACAGTCTGGCCTTTATCTAGTCAGATAGCATGTGGTGCCTTTCACTAGCCAGGCTGCAGCTATGGTGTCAGTAGGAATGCACCTAACTGTGGGAGACGTGTCTCTTAGGAGCCACAAGGGGGAATTCTCCCATGGTCTCATGATGTAATCTGTGGTGTGCATGTATATTGCTTGTGGGGTTTTTAGATTTCGTAGCAAGGGGGCAGTAGTGTCTCTAGAATCAGGAGGGCATTTGAGGCCAGGGCCAGATTCTAGAATCCTTTTAAGACAGGCCATTTTGGGAGCTTAGACGAGGAGAGCAAGGCTCCTCTAAGGAGGGCTGGCAGCCCCGCTGGGAAGAGATGGTGTTACCCATTAGCACAATTATACTCACACAAGAGCCTTATTCCCTGACAGAAAGCACTTCCCTGCACTAGGGGCAACAGAAGCCTCACTGAAGTAGCCATTTCCTGTTACTTCCCCATCCCATTTATTGGTTTAGATTCACCTCTTGTACACATGGCTTCTCCGGCGCTGGAAGGTGGATGCATCCTCTGCTGGGGTCCCCAAGTGTGTGGTCAAGGCAGCGCATCTCCTCACTAGCCTCCACTCTTGAGGCTGCTGTGGAGTCCCCAACAGTAGCTAATTTGCTTTCCCTGATGTACCCTGGCTGAGTGAAGGCAAATAGTATTTCTGATCCCTGGCCTGGCCGTTCAGCATCCCCAATGCTAGGTCTGTGCAGCGATACAGATGTCAAAGCCACTGTGAGGGGACATTTGGGGCAGCTCCTCGCTGCGAGGAAGTCATCAGAAGGGCGTGCGTGTTACCTGCCCTAGCCCAGGGCAGACTGACTCAGGGCTGTCTTGCCTGTAACTGCGTCAGTCCAGAGTCAATCCGACATGGTGGCTGACAGCTCAGTGATTCGTTAGCTCCTGGTCAGACTCCGTACTAGTTCCTGGTGGGAATGATAGCACAGGAAAAGCCGGGTGCATTATACAATAGCCCAAGGACATCCAGCTCTTGCACAGAGCAGGGACGGTAAGGGGGTTACCCAGGATCATCCTGCGGCACACTTACCATGGGACCACGTGTCAGGTTAGCCAGAGGTGATGCAGTCCTGTGAGATATTTCCCTGCGGACAGTGGTGCTCTTGGATGGCATCATATACTGGCTTTGTGTGTGCAAGTGTAACATCGACAGACCCCGGTCGGTGGTGAGCGGGATTGAACTTGAGACCTCTGGAGCTTAGTGCATGAGCCAAAAGCCTGTTAGCTAATTCTATACAGTAGACTCATTAATATATATCTATCCCCCTCTCGGTGCCGCTAGATGGGACAAAACACCAAACCCAGTAGGTGTGTGGGTTACACAAGTAAGGTTGCTCTCTAGTGGCTGGACCCACCAAGAGGACAAGGGACTTACTACTACTGCTGACTAAGGGAGATCTTATTTACGTCAACGGAAAGAGATCTGTGCTTTTGCAGCTTGAAGACCAGAAGTGAATGTTTTTTTCAGTCCCTTCAGCAAGGCCAGGATTTCACTGCAGGGCTCTAGTCCCAGCTCTTTAGGTATGTGGTGCATCTAGTAACCGAGTCTATTGCCTGCAGTACCTGGATCCATTAGAGTGAGCCCCACTATGGGGTACTGTGCCCCTCGGCCCCCTAAGAAGTACCCACAAGGCTAACTCATGGGCCAAGCAGATGCAACTCCATTGACCTCAGTGGAGTTACTTCTGCTTACACCACGAGTGAATTTGGCCCCTGTGCTTACTCCGAAGCCGACTCCGCCCCAAGGAGGAGCTGGTTGCTTAGCTTGTGTGGGGGAGTTTTCCAGCTTAGCGGAAGGCTGCAATTACAGAGGTGGCCAGAGAAAAAGAAAAGCCGGCACGCGCCACTGCCTTTAATGGAATGCAATGATTCTTCCAGGCTCGGGAGTAATATGGGAGATCTGGTTTTAATAAATTAACAGCCTACAAGTAACAATCTCAAGCAATTAAACTCCGGAATGAAGGCGAGCACCATGAAATGTATTCTGCAGTGGTGGGGGGGTGGCAAAGACAATCCCTGAGCAGTAGTGAAGACAAAAATAAAATGCAAATGCCCCAGAAAGGGAGAGAATGAGAGATTCCCCCTCTCTTTCTGGTGCAGATTCTGGAAGGAGGAGTGTTGCGTTTCTCTTCCCCCTTTTTCCCCTGCCCCCCAACTCCCTCAGTATCCTGATCCAAGATATTTCGAGACTTCTTGCTCGTCTAATTCTTCCCCACCCCCGATTTCCCACCCACTCTTGCCTGGCTATAAAAGGCAATGAAATGGTGTCCTGTTGTTGCCCCTGATTACTGAGGGATAGCGGATGGGGGGCAGGTGGGTGGTGGGGAGCTGAATAGCTGGGGATATCTGGAAGCTGCAAAGAAAAAAAAATGAAAAAAACCCAGGCAATTGCTAAGCCTCCCTGTCTTACATTAATAGCCGGTATGGAATCCTCTTTGCCATAGAATTCAATTTATTTCCATTTAAAGGCTGTTCTTCTCAATCAATGCAGCTAATAAATAGCTGCTGATGGCCATGACCCCTGGGCTGAGGGAAGAATTTATCTTCTGAGCCAATTAAAGGGATTGAACAATTCCTTTTAATAACACTGTGGGATTTTAATACCAAAAAACTAAAGAAATCCTCCTCCTCCGTCTTGCAAAAAGAGGTCAGCCAGGCTCAGGCGAGGTTGGGATTAGATGCTTTAACTTGCCATGTGTAGCTTTCAGGGGGAAATAAAGCCTTCCCAGTGTAAGCACCAGAATACTCCTCTCCTTTGCTACCCTTTAAAAAGAAATACATATTGGTGATTTATGTCTCTTTGTTACCCAAGCACATTGGCCAGGCTGTAAGGGCTTGAAAGGGATTACCAGGCCCCATGTGTGGCAAGAGAGATGGAGCGACACCAGCACAGGACTGCATTGTGTTTTCCTCACCACTTCCTCTGGCTGGGGCGTGGGGAGGCATCAGAAAGACAGCACACCATTACAGGGCCTGTGAATCCTTCGCGTGACCTGCTGGATAAACCGGGAAAGCAGCTGCAAGATTGTGGAAGGAGCATGTTTCTAGTGGCTGGAGCAGAAGAGTCAGGCGCTGCCACTTCCTCGTTGCAAGAACTCGGGCCAGGTACTTTGCCTCCCTCTGTCTCAGTTTCCCCATCTCTACATGGAAGTGGTGATACTGACCTAGCTCCCAGTGAAGATGGGACATTGACTTAGTGTAAAGCCCTTTGCAAATCCCCGGAGCTTAGATATCCTGGTGAGAGGCATGGTATAAGTGCCATAGATAGATAGTTCAGTCCTTGGAAGAAAGCATCTAGATAGGTGCCAAAGAAAAGGTGAAAAAATAAGGGGTTTTATAAGTAAAAATCTATAAAATTCCTAAGGGGCATGAAGTCCTGTCTATTTTCAGACCTCGTATCTCAGTGATTTTATGGCCCTTATTGCCATAGGATATGAATGTCTTTCAAACATTAATGAATTTACCCTCATAAGACTGCTGTTAGCTTTATTTTACTGATGGGAGACAGAGTCACTAATTGACTTGCCTAAGGTCACACAAGAACTCTGTAGCAGAGCAAGGAATTAAACTCACATCTCCTCAGTCCCTCTCCAGTGCCTTAAACACAAGCCTATCCTTCAGCCTGTTTCCTTCTGTGAGGCCACAACAGGTATGATTAGCCTAGGCACTTGGTCTGACAAGTTTAAACAGGTTTAAACAGGGCATTGCTAATGAAGGGTTTTAACCTCTTGGTCCAACAGAGCTTGGATTTCAACCTGAAGGGTTTTCTGCAAGGTTTATCTGGCCTCCCAGTCTGCCCGGAGGTGCAGCGGCATGAATGGAGTCTGACTGGGTTGTGAAGTGGAGGAGAATTTTATTGTAGTGGGTGGGGAGGTATTTTGTGGATACTAAAGTGATTGCATTTTTCACTTATCTTTTTATAAAGAATGTACAAGCTCCTAAGGTTTTAATGGAACAATTCCATCCAAGCAGGAAATCAGTTTAACTCTTGAGTAGGAAAGGAATGGCGTTTTGTAGTTATTACAAATAATAAATCCACAAAAGCCTCTGGAAATCCATAGTCAACCGGTATTAAATTTTCTGTGTGCATGGGGGTCTGTGTATATGCGTGTGTGATGCCACTGAGAATTGTGGCAATGCGTGAACATTTCCATCATGGTGTGCCTCATCTCTGAAGTGCGAATGGAACAGGTTGCGTTTCCTGGGTGAGCTGTCGATGAACGACGATTGCGTGCTACCGACTTCGTAGGCTTGGAAGGAAAACGTAACGGCAATCCTACCTCTTACAATTTACAGGACTTCAGTAGCATTTCAGTTCTTTCCCTCCCCTCACTCTAATTTTCCTCGTGTATTAATTATCAGATGATAGTTGCCTCAGAGCACTCTCCTTCCGTTAATAACGAGTCTGATTACAGGAAGAATGTGGAGCTGCTGGAGAGTTCCATTTGAGAACCTTGGTTTGGAGGGCACAGTCACTGCATTTGCATGTTGTGGACAGCTGCAACAGTGCACATTTACTATTTGCGTGAGGGGCTGAAGCACACATCTGGAATGGAGGAGACATCACTTGTTGCTGGAGAGGCTAGTGTTTAAAGAAGCTTTGTGTTAGTGCTGGATTGACAGCCCTGGAGACTATCATTCCGCTTAGCCACAAGGGATTATGGTGCCTTACATGCGACAGAAGAGATCGACGGAAACCAGAGCTGGACCATGTTGCATTAACCTCACCGCTTCCTCTTTCAAAGGCATCAGGTGCAGCAAGGGCATGAATAATGCAGGTAAATCTGATTTTAAAGGTCTTAGGCCAAGATTGTGCTGTACAACAAAGGTGGGAGAACCTTCCATCTTCTGGTCAAGGGCTACCACAGTTACAGCCCTTTGCCCCCGCCAGGTCCCTGCTGAGATCGACAGGAGGGTCTCAGCAGAAAAGAAATAGGGAGTTCGGTATTTAGCCCTTAAAATGGTGCTACAAGTTTTTCCATTTACCATCTAATTGTTGCAGTACCTATTGCTGGACAGTTCTCAGGTGTTGCTAACGGAAGAAGAAGAGGGAATCTTGTGAGGATATCTATCTGCCCCTTACCGTATGTATTTATAAGGCACTTATCTTGGTACATAAATACAACCAGTCATGAAGGAGCCACCTTCACACCCCCGACCAGGATTTTGGAATAACCAGAGAATGACCCCTAGAGAACCTATGCCAGGATTTACACTGAGCTCAGAGCAGTGGTTCTTAAAGCCGGTCCGCCGCTTGTTCAGGGAAAGCCCCTGGCGGGCCAGGCCGGTTTGTTTATCTGCTGCATCTGCAGGTTTGGCTGATCGCGGCTCCCACTGGCCGCAGTTTGCCACTCCAGGCCAATGGGGGTGCCGGGAAGCGGTGGCCAGCACATTCCTTGGCCCGCGCCACTTCCCGCAGCCCCCATTGGCCTGGGATGGTGAACCGTGGCCAGTGGGAGCTGTGATCGGCCAAACCTGCCGACATGGCAGGTAAACAAACCGGCCCGGCCCACCAGAAGCTTTCCCTGAACAAGCGGTGGACCGGCTTTGAGAACCACTGGCTCAGAGCATGCTGAGATGGGGCTTGGGGAATTTAGTCTGTGCTCTGTGGTTGCCAATGGAGTGCAGATGTGATAAGCAGAGCTTATAGTTGAGCTGCATGCCTTGCCTTGAGGAGTTCCCAGTCAGCTCAGATATCATCCTGAGCTTTACATTGTTTGCTGCAACTAGACTAATAGAGTCTGTGGATTTCTCAGTAAGACTGTAAGCTCTGTGGGGCAGGGATCTTCTTGCTGTATGTATGTACAGCACCTAGAATAATGGGGCCCCGATCCTGACCGGGCCTGTAGGCACTGCCTTAGGATAAATAATAACAACAACATTCTGCTTTCATTCATTTTGGTTTAGCCAGCTAGTCTCCCCCTTTTGCTATGGGAGGGCCCAGCCTTGCCTGACTATGGCTTTTGGGCTGTTCCTTACTTTTACTGAGGTGCTAAATCCTAGTCCCTGCGTGTGGATGGCAACATCTCCCTGCCTGCTCACTGCCATCTGGCAGGCCTCCCCCTGCCTAGTCAGAATGCAGATCTGGGACTAGCTGTAGTGTGAAATGGGAATTCCTCCTCGTACGGCTAGGTTTGAAGGAGAATTGGGAAGAAGCGATGAAGGGGATCAAAGAAGCTGAAAAGTAAACAACGAGAAAGGCAGTTTAGGATCCTGCACCTCGAGATCTAAAAGGTACATTGTTCCCAGCCCCATCCCAGCCCCAACGGGCAGGGGCACAAGGCATTATGGGAAGATCTGCTTCTCAGATGATGAAATGTTGCTGTTTTGAACAGTTCATAATGATATATTAGAAAATGCTCAGTGCTCATATTTACACACGTCTGCCTGTGTCTCTTAGAGGTGGAACTGAAGCAACCTGCCCCGCTCTTTGGGGAGGGAGAATCAGAATCCAGACCGAGCGCAAATCTAAATTTTGCATTTTGTCAAATAGATTGAACCAAATTGATAAATCCAAACTAAACATTCCTGAACTTAGTGGTGGCTCGGAATGTGGAGCCATCCCTAGTCTGTCTGTCTGTCTCTCTGTCATTTTCCCTCTTGAGAAAAATGTTGGAAAATTGACCAGTATGTGGCATATCCCACCAAACACCATATTCCAGAAGGAGATTTGCTTTCCATGCAGGACAGCGCTGTTTAAACTCGTTACAAGCATAACCATAATTATTCCTCCTGAAGGGCTCTGCTCAGGTGTTGCACGGCGGTAGCACTTTATTATACGTCAACTCCCATGCTGTTTTACAACATGGTTTCTATGGTTACACACCACCCTCTGTAACCCACGGAGGCCACAAAGATACGGGATTGCATTTCACAGAGGCAAGAGCTGTCATGTACGGAGACTGTTTTAATAACTGATGAAGAGTAAAGCACTAACCCATGGTTAAGCCCGGTTGTGAGGGAGCTGCCCTGTGTATGGCTCTTGGTGGTGCGAAGCACAGGAGGTCAGAGGTGGAGAGAAGTGTGAGATATTGCTGGGCCTTAGGATGGTGTTGTGCATCTTCAACAAGCCAGCATCTCACCTTGTTCACCAGTAACAAACTCATAACTGTCAACTACTGAATCTAATAACAGGGACATTGCAGAGGTGGGAAGAGGAGAAGTTGAAGCAAAAGAAAAAGGGAGGAATAATCAGTTTGTGCCGCCAAAGGATGGTCCCTCTGATATGCTGGCAGTTGATATAGCAAGTTAGCCAAACGTTTCTGGACGAAGACTTTAAAAGGATGGGCCAGGTCCTCGGCTAGGGCAAATCAGCATAAATCCATTGATCTCAGTGGAGCTATGCTGATTTATACCAAAGGATTTGGACCAAAATATCTTTTTCTTTCCAGATCCATGGATTGATCACATTGATATTTGACTTTTTTGTCTCCGTTTTAATAATGGAGCTTTTACAAAGAAAGGGGACCTTGTGCTGAAGTGACTGACTGATACGGAAAGATTAAGGATCCGTTTGGTGTCTGAGAGTTTATAGGTGTGAGTGGTTGACATCGTATTCATGATACTTAGCTGCCTACCTACCTACCAACTATGCCCACAAACCAGATACTGCCGTTTGATGTCTGCCAGCTGTAAACTCTGCCTTCTATGTGCACTTGCGTATTTATCAGTATCCAGGGTACACGACCTACTCCATGAGGAGGAGAAATTTGGGAGTCTAGGGTTAGAGCTGGAAAACGTGCAGAAATTTTCAACTTTTGGTCAAAAAACTGAAAACCCCCAAACTAAATTTGTTTTGGCAGAAAACAGATTTTTGTCTGTCTGAAAACATTTCCATCTGGGGGTTTTCAATTAAAAGTCAACATTTTCTGCAGAAAGCAGATGTTTCCACAAAATTCTCATTTAGTCAGCAACCCAATTTTCCACCAAAAAGCAGTTTAGATGGAAAATTTCAACTACCTTATCTGGTGAAATTGAAAGAGTCCTACTGGTGATAGTGGACAACACAATAGATATCTGTTTGCAGTGTGGTATGACTCTAAAACCAAACCAAGCCACAAACAAATCCTACCACCACCAACAAAAACCCAACAGTGCAATTTTAGGCAACATCTATACAGGCATCACATCATGAAGTAGGGAGGTAACAGTCCCTGTCTCCAAGGTTCTGATACATCTACAACTGGAATATTGCATTCAGTTCCAGACACAACATTACAAGTCTTTGCCTTCATCCTGGCAAACCCCAAGGGACATGGATTCCTTGCAGTATGGAGTGCCACCCACATCCATCTCTGGATAGATCCTTAAGGTAGTCTGGCTGGACATTCAATTTATGTCCATCACTGGAATCTTATTGTGCCCCCAAAGCTTTTGGTGCCTACATGATCACTGGTCATGTAGAAGCATTCCTTGGTAAACACACTCTGGAATTCATTGGTCTTCCATTCTAATAATATATGCAGTGCGGTTGTTGCTATGTTGGTCCCAGGAGATTAGAGAGACAAGGTGGATGAGATAATACCTTCTTGGAAACAAGGGCATATTGTTGACTCATATCCAGCTTCTTGTCCACTGTAATCCCCAGATATTTTCCTGCAGAACTGCCGCTTAGCCAGTCGGTCCCCAGCCTGTAGCAGTGCATGGGATTATTTCGTCCTAAGTGCAGGACTCTGCACTTGTCCTTGTTGAATCTCATCAGATTTCTTTTGGCCCAATCATCCAATTTGTCTAGGTCACTCTGGACCCTATCCCTACCCTCCAGCATATCTACCTCTCCCCCCTGTTTATTGTCATCTGCAAACTTGCTGAGGGTGCAGTCCATCCCATCATCCAGATCATTAATGAAGATGTTAAAAAAAACCGTCCCAGGAACGACCCTTGGGGCACTCTGCTTGATATTGCTGCCAACTAGACATCGAGCCATTGATCACTACCCATTGAGCCCGACGATCTAGCCAGCTCGTCCATTCATCCAATCCATACTTACTTTTGCTAGCAAGAATACTGTGGGAGGCTGTATCAAAAGCTTTGCTAAAGTCAAGATATATCACGTCCACTACTTTCCCCATATCCACAGAGCAGGTTATCTCATCATAGAAGGCAATCAGGTTGGTCAGGCATGACTTGCCATTGGTGAATCTATGTTGATTGTTCCTGATCACCTTCCTCTCCTCCAAGTGCTTCAAAATGGATTCCTTGAGGACCTGCTCCATGATTTTTCTGGGGACTGAGGTGAGGTTGACTGGTTTTGTTTTCTGAACTTGTCCGGCCACTTGCTATGGAGCAGCTGATGAAGACAATGAGAATTGAAAAAGTAAATCCTGAGTTCTTCAGCACTCCTCAGTGCCCATGTTTTATTTCTGTGTAGTGATGTTGGTATCATCATGGTCCTATAGATTTGCAGCTTCATGGCAAGCTTGATGTTATGATATCCCTCAGTTTGGTGAATTGCTTAGCTGGTTGGTCAAGAAGCAGTGTGGATTGTTCTGGTTATTAATCTGATAAAACTAAGTTCCTAGCCATTATCATGAAGAATCCCCCAGCTCCAAATTACAATCAGGTCAGTATTAACCAGGCCAGATGGGACATAAACCAGGTGACAACTATCAAATAACTGGACAGCCTTATAAACAGTACTGGAGAATGGCATGAAAGATACAGACACTCATATAGCAGCAGCTGCTGCTGTATTTTGGGCTATTCAGATGCCTCTGTGGTGATGTCGTGACATCAACCATGTTACCAGTAGCTAACGACAAATGGGAGAAAGTTGAGGGCAGAGCAACCGAATGCTCATGTGGCTGGAGAAAGTGATTTATGTAGAAAGACTCAATCAGCGAAGTGTAGCTCAGAGATGACAAAGTATGTGTGTGTGTGGGGGGAGAGGAACATGACAACAGTCTAAAAATATTTGAAGGGTGTAAACATGAAGATGGGAGAGGAATGATCACTGGGCCTCCATATGGTAAAGGGTTCTGAGCTAGCACATCTCATTTCAGGATCCAGGCCCTGGTGGTACAACTAGGGGTGAGCAGGGCATTGCTATTGTAGACTACTTAGGATATATATTTTTATTTTACAGACATGAATCTCCCCATCCCCACTGGTGAATAAGATTGTAACAGGAAAGCACACGACTAAAACATCATCCCCACATAGAATAATGCCACCAAACGTGACCTGCTTTCTTTTACTTCATTGCAACAGCTGCCATAGCCCTGATCATCCCCTTCTTGTCCTGTCCTCATACTGCTTCCTGCCACCTCCGTGCATGTGTGATTGCCTGAGCATTGCACTCTGCCAGGTCACTGGAAGGGCATTAACACTCAATAAGCTGGCATTGCAGCAGGGGCTTCATGTTTTGAGGCTTTCTGCCGCAGACAAGCACAGGTACTGAGGACTGTGATGCGGCCCCACTGGATGGTCGCATCTCAAGACCAACCAACTCCAATGTTGGGTCAGTTAAGGCAATGCCAGAGTCCAGGGCTGCTCTGCTTTGGGTGGTAGGTGCTGCTGTATTTTGGGCTGTTCAGATGCCTCTGTGGTGATGTCGTGACATCAACCATGTTACCAGTAGCTAAAGGTGGCAAAAAAAAGCTTTGCTGTGACTTCAATCAACTCACTGTCAGTGTTATACCCGATAAAGGATGTCTTGGATCTGTGCATTGCCCTGTGCCCTGATCCAAAGCACATGGAACTCAATGGGATTGTTTCCACTGATTTCAATGGGCTTTAGAGCCAACCTTCTGTATCCAACTGCCATTTGTCGTCTGTGTTCTTCCCTCCCTTCTCATGTAATACGGTACCATATGGATCATCATTAACAGGCACTGAGACTATAAAGAAATCTATATTTTAGTTGGCTCTTGCTGTGTTATAGATACAAGGCTGGCTCCTCAGCTGAAGTGGAGCTACACTGTTTCATGCCCGCCGAAGATCTGGCTTCCTGTTTTGTGTGGAAATCTTCCCGTCTCATTGAGTTTTCCAAGGACATAAATAAATGTGAGAGACATGTGGCCTTGCCTCGATGAATTATTTTGGGGGCCAATGTGCCAAAGGATTTGTGGGCAGAAATGATTAAATATAAAGCACTTGAATACAGTCGTGTTGTGGAAAAGCCGTCAAGGAAGCACAGTAAGTATGTAACCGGAACAGCCTTATGTTAGCTATCACTGTTACAAATCTATTAGTCTCACACTCTGCAGCATGGGCTGGGGCTGACGAGCTACACTGGTGGGAACACGACTCATTTTCTGAAATATATGTAGCTTGCAAATCTTCTAGACTGTTATCCAATTCCTATCCTTTCAGTTTAATTAGGAAATAAAACATGGCCTTAAAAACTCCAAGTACAATTGGCTGAAAGCATGTCTCTGCTGCTCTGTGTTACTGACACTGCTGCTTTAGCACACAAGGGTGAGGTAGAACTATTCCCAGAGCATAGGGTTCCCATGGGAGAGTGATAGCCGAACAGCCAGAGTGGCTAATGTCTGTGCTAATGTCACAGGAGAGTGGGAACTCCATCGCTGTAGTAATGCCCTTGCAATTAGAATGTGTGACAAGTACAGGGATGACTGGAGTCCTCTGCATCCCTCCTTGCTTTAGCTAAGGAGCTTTGGAAACTTTAGAGGATTCTTGTAAGCTGGTGGGCTGTTTCACCACCCCAGGAAGGGAAGCAAACACCTCACCCTAGTCTTTTAAAGGCCCCTGCTTCAGGGCACAGGGTATTGTTTGCCATAACATAACTGATCTGGTTACAGTCTCTGTAGGCTTTTCCCTTGGCTCCACTACCCAGGTGGGAAGATATCCTTCATCTCGGCCCTTTGGGCCCACCCCTCTCTTTCTTATATGCCCCGCCCAGCCATGTGCTAGGCAGGGATCCCTTAACCCTTTCCAGGCTGCTGCTTCAATTTGTCACAATTCTGTTTGGCTAACCCGCTCTTAAAAACCTCCAAGGATCAGGATTCCACAACTTCCCTTCTGCCTATTCCAGTACTCAATTGGCCTTATAGTATTTCCTAATATCTAATCTAAATCTCCCTTGCCACAGATTAAGCCCATTACTTCTTGGCCTGCCTTCAGTGGACATGGAGAACAATTGATCACACTCCTCTTTATAACTACCCTGAACATACTGGAAGACTGGTGTCAGGTTCCCCCCCAGTCTTCTTTCCTCAAGACTAAACATGCCCAGTTTTTTAACCTTTCCTCAGAGGTCAAGCTTTTGAAATCTTTTATCATTTTTGTTTCTCTCTAATTTGTCCACATCTTTCCTAGTGTGGTGCCCAGAATTGGTCACAGTACTCCAGCTGAGGCCTCACCAGTGCTGAGTACAGTGGGACAATTACCTCCTGTGTCTTACATACAACGAGACTTCTTTTAAAACACCCCAGAATGAGATTAGCCTTTTTTGCAATTGCATCATATTGTTGACTCACACTCAATTTGTGATCCACTATAACCTCCCAGATCCTTTCCAGCAGTACTGCCACCTTGTTTTTCCTCATTTTGTAGTTGCATTTGATTTTTCCTTCCTAAGTGAAGCACTTTACACTGTGCAACTTTGGGCATGTCACTTAACCTCTCTGTGCCTCAATTCCACATCTGTGAAATGGGGGTAATAATCTCTCTTTTGTCTATAGACTGTAGCCTGCTCAAAGCAGGCACTCTCTATTACTATGTAGATAGACAGCGCCTAGCTCAATCTTGGCTGGGGCCCAGAGATGCTTTTGTAATACAAATAATGACAAGAACAAAATGGCAGAGCAGCAAAGATGCCAATCAGAAAATCGGTTCAGAAACAAAACATGGGGTATTATAATGATGACAACCTCATGAGCGGCACTGTGGTGATGAATTAATACAAGATCAAACCACAATCTTTATAGAGGCTAGAGCATCCAGCCCAGTTCTCAGCCAACGCAAGATTGTCCTCTCCGGCACAGTTCTGCCGATCTTCTGTTCTGGATGTTCATGGTCAGTTTGCTATATGCTTTAGAATTGGTGGCACTGGAAAATCCCTTCACTTGACTAAGACGCCAGTTCTTATTGGTTTCCTTTTCTTTATATATGTATAATAATTTTTTTTGCAGAAGAGTTTTGTTTACATTTAAAAAAACACATTTCAGAGTGCAGGGGAATCTTCTTGGACAGACTCCCTCGCATTAAAATAATATTTCTTTTACGGAAGAACACACATTTTCTTTATAATTATTACTTGTTTGCGGGGGCAACTGCATCTGTTTAAAATAGGTGCAACACAATGGGAAATCCATTTGAAATGCTTCCAAACTGGCCCGTTCGCCTGACGTTTAAAACATATGGTAGGATGCAAGGATGTGAGATAGACAGATATATATACCCACACGTATGCATGGAAACTAGCTAAATGCACACAGTAGTCAATTCTGCAATATTTTAAATGGATTCTGCCAAATCCTGAAGTCCTCAGTTCTTACTCGGTCACTTCTCCCACTGAAGTCAGTGAGGATTTGCCTGAACAAGGATAGTAGGATTTAGTCCATTATATTGAATTTAGTTGTTTCCTGGTTCTTATTCAAGCCTTACCTGGATAAGAACATCTGGACTAGACTCTATGGGCCATGTTTTGACCTTTCTCCTCTCTAGAGTGTTTAATGGTGGAGCAGGAGGCATATACAGCTGTGGCAACCAAGTAAGGTGCCCGGAGCTATTCTGTCTGTGCAGGGCTGACACAGGCAGACTGCCTCAAGGGAGCGATATGGGGACCATATTGTATAGTGCTCCTTACACCTGCTTGTGTATTACCTCTAGCACCTGCTAGCAAGTACACAGGAGAACGGGTGCCTCTTTAAGACCCCTTGGATACTCAGGGCCAGACTCTGGGTGCATCTCTGCAGGGTGGGCACTAGGGGCTACCAGGGCATAAACTGACCCTTCCCCCAAGCCCAAGTTAGAGCAGGCCCTGACTTTGCCACATCTCCAGCCCAACATGGAGTGCTCCCTGCACCTTGTACCTGTGACTCAGAGGCCTGTTGGTGGTTCACTACTCAGGGTCAGGAACTGCTGTCAGGTCTGACATACTGACTACACCTAACACACTGTTCTCATGATATGTACCCAAAGGTGGCATGCAACATATCACTGATAAACTAACAACTTACTGCTCGTTAATATTATTGCACCATGTATGGATGGTTAACCCACAAAAGACATATACACGTATGCTGGAAATATGTCACTAAAATGTGTTTAAACCAGGCATGTGGGGGAGTTGACAAACAGGTTTTCTCCAAAGAAAGGAGGGCAAAACCTCAAACCAGGTGTGGCTAAATTCAGTGGGCTATTCATTGGTACGGGAAGTTACAGGAAGTGATCGCTTGCATTGTAAAAATCACCAGTCGGGGAGAAGACAGTATGGCATCCAGACCCAGCAGGGAAAAGAAGCTTTGTCTGGCCTTACTTTTCAAAGAATACATTTCAAAGGTTTACTGAACTATAAAAAGAAAGATGAGAGAACCCATAGTTATCCATCACTGGTATATCTGATAAAAGTGGATCCTTCAACCCAGGGGGTTGAAGTCGGTGGGAACTGAATATAGG
The DNA here is from genome assembly GCF_020497125.1 of Mauremys mutica. Taxonomy (NCBI): domain Eukaryota; kingdom Metazoa; phylum Chordata; order Testudines; family Geoemydidae; genus Mauremys; species Mauremys mutica. Next base: position 21,562,937 of record NC_059078.1, on the reverse strand, counting down.
TGAGAAACCTACTTAGGCAAAGATTGGAATTTGCTGAAGTTAAATTTTAGTCTTACTTTTGTTTTTAACCATTTCTATCTGTACTCCTTGTACTTGGTAGCACTTAAACCTATGACATCTTATTTAATAAGCTTGTTTTACTTTTACTATAAACCAATTCAGTGCTGTGTTTGAAGAGAAGGGTATGTTTACCCCAGTTAAACTAATGAGCTGCAGTGTAGTGTCTCTTTAAAGGAGCAACGGACATACGTAGTAACTTCTGTGAGTGTTCCAGGAGAGGGCTGACATTGCAGGGAGACATCTCTGGGGAACATGGGAGTTGGGGTTCACCGTGGGTTACCTGCAAGGCATGGTTTGGGCTGGCAGAGTCCTGAAGAGTTTCTAGCAAGGCAGACAAGCTGGTGTGTCAAGGAGTTGTCACAGTGACTTGCTGAGGCTGAGAGGGGTAATATAGTAACTCGGTTCTGGGGACTTCAGCATATTGCCGGATGATTTGGGGGAAATTCAGGACTGGGATAGTGTTGGCGTCACTCTGAAAAAAGAAACTGGGCAGTGGAAGCCAGGGCAAGACCTGGATGCTTGTAGGCTGGCTGCTGGTGTCAAGGCTGTGAGCCACAGCAGCGAAGCATTGAAGTCACCCAGAGTTGCAGGGCACGTGGTGACACAACCCCTTGCTGGTCTGGGTTGAACCCCAAAACATCACACCCAGTTTTTCGCCTGCTGGGGATACCTTATGGCAGGGGAATCCTCAGCTGCTACTCTAAGGCTGTTTCAAGTCCTCTGTGTGCTGCTGGTCAAGGATCTGGCCCATGAAGTGCCCCCAGGCAAGCTAGCAGCTGCCTACCCCTTTAGTGCTAATGTCAGCAGTCTGCTTAAGTCCCACACAGGGATGCTTGGGAAGGGAAAAGCCATAACTCTCCCATAACTCACTTACATAGGGGGCAGTCAGACTTTAACCCTATGTTGTCAGACATCTCAGGGTCTTTGTTTACCCACTTGGATTTCGTAAACACCCAGAAAACTTCAGCAATGTTACCCTTTACTGGAGGTCACAGGACAGGGGACTAGATGGCTGGTTGGGCTGCTCCAGCACAGCAATTCTTATGCCCCTAAGTGCTGGTGATCTCGAGAAGCGCATTATTGGCTCCTATTGATTAAGAGAAGCAAGGGGACTTACAACTTTTCTGCCTTCAAGGACAGCTCTGGCTAAATAAGTTAGGTATTGCCTGCTTGTCAAGTTGTCTCCTGCAGACTCTGGGAATCCAGAGGTGACACGGAGGGTTTACGAGGGCCATCCACCATTAGCTCTCCAACAGAGGGCTTCCTACAGAACGTCATTCTTGACAGGCGTGATTATACCTAATGCTCTGTCAAAACTTTACAGCTTTAGGAAACCCGCTGTCAGCCTGATCCCTGTCCTCCCATGTCCCAATCAGTGAGTGCCTGAACTGGTCAACCCCCTTTTTTTTAGGCAGCATTAGCAGGCATCCCGTCTGAATTCTAGCATCCAGATTAAAGAGCCAGTATTTGTACACTGCCACAGAAAGGCTGTTCTGATGGCCTCTCAATTCCCCCTCTTCCACTGTCCAAAATGTAGCTGAGGTCTCTTGTGCTCCATGTGGCGTTTAGGGATCCCCAATGCTCCATGAAGTCCTGCAGCATAGTCACTAAAAATCTTCCATGATCTGAGCCCAAGTGATGATCCAAATTCAGATCTGGGAAAAGTGGAGTCTTTTGCCAAAAACATACCTACCTCCCTGCAAAACAAAGTGGAGACTCAGAGCAATGTGAAGAATGTCAGAGGAAGAGCTGAAGTTTGAACCTAGCCCATGTCAGTGCTACATAAACATTGTTTTCCTAATAAACACATTCACATGCCCTTTAATGTATCCCAAATTTAACAACTAGGTCTCAGACTGAGGCGATGTTTGATTGTGTAGAGATGAAGATATGGTCTCAAGCTGAATATTCAGCTAGCTAGAGCTGAATGCTTTAAATGCAGCCAATCTCAGAAGCCTGGAAGAAAAGCCCCTCTTTCCCTGGTGGTTGTCTCTGGTATATGTGTCACTAAAGTTCACATGAGAGACTCATGCGTTCCCATTATCAATTATGGAGATTGCGTCCATTGTGTTGATTCCCAGGCTGTTTAGATTTAACATTCTCCACAGTTAGTTCTGCAGATATATGGTGATGTGTCCTTTTCATGCTGCAGCAGGCAGCGTTGAAATCTTGACTGACACCTCTTATCAGATAGGGGCTGCCTTTCCACTGGCTGCTCTTTAGAGTGATAAATGGCAGAAGTTTGGGAGTTTGCTTGTATCTGGGTGCTCCATCTGAGGCTTTGGGCAGGTAATTATCCTGAGGCCCATGAGACTTGGTGATGAACTCCAGTACTGTGATTGTGTATGAAACTGGTTAGCAGAAAGGTCGGAGATTCACGGTATCCATGGCCTAGACAGAATCTCCTAGGAAAGGGGATGGAAGAACTGGCTCAGATAAAATTAGAATGAAGAGTCTCCCAACCCAAACTTTTCTGATATTTTAAACGTATGTGTGAGGGTCCCCTAAATGGGGCATCAGCAGGCATTGAATTTGGGACCTCCACATTTGAAAGGCTGAGCCTCTGTTGATGTAGCTAAGGTACTAAGCCTCTTACCCAGGCAGTAGAAGCAAACTGGTAGACTTCTTATATGGTGTAGCTAGGACAAGGAGCCAAGGACCCACCATGGGTTTGTGTAGGTTACATATGGGTATCTCTATTCCCCACACCAACCTTTACTGCATTTAGTCCTGGTGAAAGGTGCCAGACTGAAAGGCCTGGAGACCAAAGTCTTCTCTCTGTCCAAAAGTCAAGCGCAACATGGGGGTTTGCAGTGCAAACTTCCACCTGTTGCTCCTCTCTATTGGCCTCAACTCTGTTCTGCAAGGACCGTCTTTAGGGAGAAGAGGAAGCCTTCAGGGGCCATTCAACCCTTCGTGTCTCTTTCCGGATCCTAATAGGGTTGAGAACTGCGGCAGTGGTAACTTCCTAGGCTGTTGACCCTCAACCCCTGGGAACTAGGCTGAGACTAGGGCTAGGTGAAAAATTTGATGCCTTTTTTATCAAAATTCCAAATTCTAATGAAAAAGAGGACAAAATGTTCATGAACATTTTCACCAAACCCCCGCCCCCCCGTTTGTTGTTAAATAGCGCTTGTTTAGGCCACAAAACTCCCACAGATCAGTGAGCACGCAGCAGAGGGTAAGAACACATGGCCACCACTGATTAAACTGTGCCAGATCCAAATTGGCAACCTGCAGGCAGACCGCTCCATAGCCCATCATCATGTCCCTCTGAGACCTCCACTTCTTCTACAAGGCAATTCTAGACAGGTGTGATTATGCCCAGTCCTATGTCAAAACTTCCTGACTATGATGAGAAACTGACTGTCATCCTGATTTCTGTCCACCGACATCTCAATCGGAGAGTGTCAGCACCTTTTCAGCTTTGCCAGTGATCCAGCGAGGACATCAACAACCCGATTAAAGATTGATTCACTTTCATTTGCTGTCAAAGAAATGCTGTTTGGACTGCAGTTGTTGCAATTGTACTCTGCTAGACTAGGGAACAGCTCGAGCGGGTCTTCAGAGCCACAGGTGTGAATAATTCATTCAGCCCGAGTTGCCACACTCAGAGAAATTAAAGATGGAAATGCTCAATCAAGACATCTGGTTCATTTTCCCGTGTATTACTTGTCCAGCCTAGAAATGTGCCCTACAGCACATTCTTCAACGCTGCGTCCACTCTAGCTGTGCAGCTGCAATAATAAAGGACTTTGGCTCAAATTAACGTCAGCTGCTTTTCCTGGAGAGAAGCATTGAGGCCAGAGCAGATCTCAGCGAGTTCACTGGCTATCCACACACCCTGCCAAGGGGGTGAGCGTGTTCCACTCCTGCCTCAGGGGAAAGCTGGCAGTCCTTGTGGTAACAAGGCGAAAGGGGGAAACAGTCAGACGTTCGGTGACAGTTTGCATTATCCGAACTGCAGCTGTAGGGTCTGATCCTGCAGCCCTGAGTCAGCAACCAGGCTGAATCCAGGCGACAGGTTCAGGGTGTTTTCAATCATTAGCTGCCCCACCGCTGTGGTGCGATTAATGTGTGCACGGGGTCGCTGCTGTTTTGTGCACCCCTATCCAGGTGAAACGGGCACAGCTGGCCCACATAGCTCTGTTGCTACTGATGCCCTTCATTAATGCACCAGCTGCTGCCAGCCAGAGGCCCTGCACTTCCCCTTTTACAGCGCAACCATTTGGCGTTGGATGCAGCTGGTGATTTAGATGCAGCGGGATGCGTTCTTCGCTGCGTAACAGTGCCTTAAAGGGCCATGCTGGGGAATAACAGGGGGCAGCAGACCTCTTTAAAGCCAAGGAGCCGTGCTGTCGGTGGCTGCCCACTCTGCTCCACGCCTCTCAAGCAGCGCCGAGGCCCTTTGCTGGTACTCCAGCCTCTCCTCACCGAGCCGGGCTCTGCAATGCGAGATACGTTCTGAAGTGAAGGACAAAGAACGCTGGCTCTGTGCTCAGACTCCTGAGTCAGATCATTTAGGAGCTTTAGGGTAACAATTGCTTCATCTGTTTTTTGCCCACCCCCCCATCCCTAACATACCCTTTGAGCTGTTCTTTAATTGAAGTAAACGGAGCAGCTGCTACGTTGTGTTGTTTTTCCCATTTTCCCCTGTGAGTCACACATTTCCTTCCTTAATGTCTCTATCTTCCGTCGGGCTGTGCTAATGAAGCCCCACATTTCAGCTGCTGACTTTCTGAAGTCGTCTGGCTGGAATTTTCTAACTCATTTAAATTAATTTCCCACTTTCCCTTTTACCCCCTGCTGCCTCTCTCTTATTTCCCCACCCCCTCTCTTTTTTTCTGTCTCCCCATCCTTGTTTCATCTTTCTCTTCTGATGCTCCTTCGCTTTCTCCTCTTCCACCTTTAGAGTTCCTGCTCTCCGCCTTGCCCCGCTCTCTTCTCCAGCTCTGCCTCCCTTCTCCCCTCCCCCGTCAACGATTTTCAGTCTAGTTCACTTGAAAGCTTCAATTTTGTTTTCAAACAACACCTGAGTCGACGTGGCACTGGGCTCACAGCACCTTTGTGCTGCTGGACTGGGCAGCAAGCCAGATAGTCAACCAGGCTCTGGCAATGGCCAGCAGGGCCTGTGGCTTCCAAGGAGGTAGTCTCACCCCCATAATGTGCCTCCCCTTGTATAGCGAGGGTAGATCTCTGCAGATGATCAGCTTGTGCCCTGAAACATGACGCTCCCAGGCCTCTGGGTGAGTCACAAACCTCCCTCACCGAGCGTGCACGGGTACAAAGAGCTGTACCAGCGTGAGATGCAATCGGTGCCCGTACCACTGAGCGGTTAGGGAGAGGGGTCCCAAGCAGCCGATTTGGCACCAAGTTGAGGAATTCCTCCCCACTGCTTGGCTGGAGATGCTCCTAGCTCACTGCCTCTGGAGGGAGCTATAGAAGAACCTCCACACTGGCACTGGTGGACTCTTCCCAGCATCCTGCTCCTGTGGAGGGCATTTAATTTATGTCATGTCACAGGTGCCTTTAAATGGCTCCTAGACAGAGGTGCTGGGAAAGGGCACGGCTGCCCTCCTCCCTGTGATTATCTGAACTCCAAGAAGGAGGGGAACAGCACCCATGTTTTTTCCTATTGCTGGACTTGAGACCCAGGGGAAGGTGGGGCCCATCCACCCTCTGCCTTTTATATCACCAGTGGCCTTAAACCCACAATGCATAATTCAGGGGCAGGCGAGGCAATGATAAACTCCTGCGTGCTGACAGGATTAAAGCCTCCACTGCTTTTCATTTTCCTTGTGAAGCTCGTTTCGTCTGCAGACTTAGCTGCTCCGAGATGGGAATGCTAACGTGGGGCCTGTGTGTGAATTAATTTGCAGGCAAGTCCTGCATTGCTAGGAGGCCTGACTACCATGGAAGCAGTGACACAGACCAAGAGGAGCTGCCGTGGTCCATGTCAGGCACAGGCAATTGTCTATATACATTTGTGCATGCTTAATTTGTTCACCCAAACGCTGCTCTCTGTGTGTGTACTCAAATCAGGGATTCTATTACACATGGCCAGTTTTATGCCTGTTGGTTATTATGATTATTGTTAATTCCCAGGAGAGCTAGGACTGGTAAGCACTTTCCAAATCTATCTGTCTTAAGTACTTCTACGGCCTCCATGACTGTAGTATCTGAAGACCTCACAATCTTTAATGTATTTCTCCTCACAACGCCCCTGGGCTATAAAGCTGTGCTATTATCCCCATTTCACAGATGAGGCACAGAGGCACAGATTTGCCCAAGGTCACACAGGGAGTCTGTGGCAGAGCAAGGAATTGAACCCAGGTTGGCTAGTGCCCTAAGCATTGAACCATCCTTCCTCTCCATCCAAATAGAAAAGAGTGCATGCTCCATGTTGCAGGTGTGCACAACCCAAACCTTTCAAGACTAGGTTGCAGGTGCAGTTCAAGTTAAGTTCATAGTGTCACCAAGTTATCACTAGCTGCTTGTTGTCCTCTGCACAAAGATCTGCATGCCTGGAGACTCCTTCGAAGAAACAAACGGCAGGAGGACACTGAACTCCCATTGACTTTCGGTGGCAGATAGACACGGAGCTGCCATTTGTGCCCTGAAGATCGTCCCCTCACATTAGTTCCCAATGGACAAGAGTTCTACATTAAAACCATCACATCCAGCACTGATGGAGCCCTTGTGGTATTGCCAGCAGAGAGGCCAACAAGTGAATGGGCCATAGGGAGTGACCCCTTCTCAGCCTTAAGGGGAGGAGCATTCTCCCCTTTGGGACAGTGTTTCCTATTATTATTTCTATTACTCCAGGGCCTAGGGATCAGCAGTGAGGACATTTGTAGCCAAACCCTCCATCAGCTCCAGTGACAGATTAGCCACTGGGCCAAAGGGGCCTTGGCCAATGGGGGCTCCCCAGAAAAATGGGTGCCTCTGTGCCCTGACCCGCTCTGCCTGGCACTCCTGCCAGGGAGTGGGGAAAGACCCTGCACCCTGACCCCATTTCCCTGGCAGGAGCTCTGGGGGAGGGGCTGGGGGGGACTGCAGGTGACAGGCGTGGGGAGGGCCCCCACTTGCTCTGGCCCAGGGCCCCACAAACTCCTAGTCCACCTCTGCCCCTGGTTTGGTCTCGCCAGCTTTCTTGGCAGAGATATATTAGGATGCAAGAGCAACAAATTACAAGAGTGTTTACAAAGTAAGGCTGCTGCACAGTCTGTGATCACGCAGTCGCCAGAAGCTTCAGTGGTACGATAAGCTCGCCAATGATGGAGACAAAGACAGAACATTTAGTCAGATCGCCTTCAGGACCTAGTGAGTGGACAAACACCAATGACTTTGCAGATCCACCGTTCACCAGGGCTTGTGTACGGTCTCCGTCGGCACAGGCACACAGGGAAATCAGGTCCAATCACGTTTTGGTGGGGCTCTTGTCTATTACAGATGTCTTGGGACTGAGGAAGCCTCAGGCTTTACACAGGAGCAGCACACAGCAGGAGACATGCTTGAACCATGCTAGACTTTCCTTTAATGTCCCATAGTGTGTTGTACAGAGGCTCTGGATCTCTCCCTGCGGGAAAGATGGGGTTTCTTTGGGGAATGTCTCTCATGCCCACAAACAGGCAGGCCTCAGCTGTAATTATTATAAAGAAGACTCTTTATTAAGGCTGCTGTACACAGATCCTTTGGTTTCCCTGGAGTCTCTAGCTCCCTCTCTGACTAACCCAGCCTGTGCTATCTACTGTCATCATGCAGGGGTAGGTCCTGGGCTCGACAAAGCCGTCAGAGGTGGGGCTGTTGGTTACATCACTGTGTGATGCAAACAGGAGCTGGTGAGATTTATGTATTACAGGGAGGCCAGCATGAAGGGTAGAGAGTGGTTGTGGTTAAAGCTGAACTTTGTATATGAAGTTTTGCTTCTGTATAAATCTTGCCAATGGCTCACTCTACCCAGTCACCATGCTGGCCTGCAGACATCCTGGATCCTTTCATCCCTTGCAACAATTCCATTCAAATGGTAAGAAGTAGAAATGGGATGGAACCAAAAACTCTAGCTCAGAATTCGGGCTGTCAAGCGATTAAAAAAATTAATTGTGATTAATCGCACTGTTAAACAACAATAGAATACCATTTATTTTAATTTTTTTGGATGTTTATCATCATTCCAGAGGACATGCGTCCATGCTGATGATGGGTTCTGCTTGATAACGATCCAAAGCAGTGTGGACTGACGCATGTTCAGTTTCATCATCTGAGTCAGATGCCACCAGCAGAAGGTTGATTTTCTTTTTTGGTGGTTTGGGTTCTGTAGTTTCTGCATCAGAGTGTTTCTCGTTTAAGACTTCTGAAAGCCTGCTCCACACCTCGTCCCTCTCATATTTTGGAAGGCACTTCAGATTCTTAAACCGTGGGTCAAGTGCTGTAGCTATTTTTAGAAATCTCACATTGGTACCTTCTTTGCATTTTGTCAAATCTGCTGTGAAAGTGTTCTTAAAATTAACATGTGCTGGGTCATTATCCGAGACTGCTATAACATGAAATATACGCAGAATGCGGGTAAAATAGAGCAAGAGACACAATTCTCTCCCAAAGGAGTACAGTCACAAATGTAATTGACACATTATTTTTTTAACGAGCATCATGAGCATGGAAGCATGTCCTCTTGGATGGTGGCCAAAGCATGAAGGGGCCTACGAATGTTTAGCACATCTGGCACGTAAATACCTTGCAATGCCAGCTACAACAGTGCCATGTGAACCCTGTTCTCACTTTCAGGTGACATTGTAAATAAGAAGCAGACAGCATTAACTCCTGCAAATGTAAACAAACTTGTTTGTTTAGCAATTGGCAGAATAAGAAGTTGGACTGAGTGGACTTGTAGGCTCTTCAGTTTTACACTGTTTTGTTTTTGCTTGCAGTTATGTAACCAAAATAAAATCTGCATTTGTAAGTTACACTTTCACGATAAAGAGATTGCACTACAGTACTTGTATTAGGTGAATTGAAAAATACTATTTCTTTTGTTTATCATTTTTATATGTCATATATTTGTAATAAAAATAATAATATAAAGTGAGCACTGTGCACTTTGTATTCTGTGTTGTAACTCAAATTAATATATTTGAAAATGTAGTAAACATCCCAAAATATTTAATAAATTTCAACGAGTATTCTATTGTTAGTAGTGCAATTAATCATGATTATTTTTTTTAATCACAATTAATTTTTTTGAGTTAATCGCGTGAGTTAACTGTGATTAATTGACAGCCTACTCAGAATACATCCCCTTCAGTAGAGTTAGCAATCCATCCCCTGCCCAATAGACCCACTGTAGGACAGCAGATAATCCTGCACGGTGACACTAGGCAGGACAGGTTGGTAGCTGGATAGCCAACGAGAAACCTGGGTTCCCATCTTTGATTAGCAGCCTCAGTGGAGAATCCATTTTATATTTATTACAACTGAGCTCTTCCTCTTCTCCGCTGGAAGGGACCTTTCACCCCAGCTGCGTGTGTGTTTGGCTCCTCTCTTTATAATGGGTTGAACCAAACCCCCATATCTATATGCCTCCAGTACTTGGGAGACTGAGTTTGAAATCAGGACCTGAGTTGTGCAACTTAATTCCATCTCTCATGTTAAGGCTCTGACTCCCATGAAACCAAGAAGTTCAGGGGTATGTCCATTCTGCAGCAGTTACAAAGTAAAACAAGATAAAATCTATGCCCTGATGAAAGTGCCCAGGAGGGAGACCTGACAATGATTCCTGGTCCTGATCCTTAGAGGCTACCAGAGGAATCAGTGTAGCAAGCTTGGTCTTTATAGGTTACTAAGTTATCAGCACAGGCTGGGTTGTTTCCATAGGGATTTTGCTCTTGGTTTAAATTTCTTTAGGCCCTTTTCATTTCAAAATAAACAGAAGGTTCAAAGGAAAAAACAAACAAAACAAGCCAATGCTTCCCCCTTTGGTTCAGGGGCCTCCCGTAGAGGTTCCTTCATCACCATAGAGATCGTGGCACTTGCTAGGAATAAGACAAGCTATTGGAATTCAACTGGACAAAAAAACGAACCAAACCTATTATAAATCCCCAATTACTTTCAGACTGATTAAAAAATGTAAAGACCCTATTCACACTGGCAGCACTTCTAAAAAAATGCATCAGGCTAAAAGCCAGGAGCTTGAGAGAGTCAGTCTTAGAAACAGCCTTCCCAGGAAACTGATGGGAATTGCACCAGGACATTGGAGGGATGAGATGATCAGGGCCAGTGTTTCCATTAGGCGACCCTAGGCTGTCGCCTAGGGTGCCAGGATTCGGGGGGCGGCATTTTGTGCGCTTCCCATGGGGTGCACAGGAGCTTCCGGTTCCGCTCCCATCGTGCCACCGAAGAAGGACCTTCTGCTGATGTGCAGCTCAATGACTGCTGCTGTCGCCTGCGGCATTTCGGCGGAGGGTTCTTCTTTGGCGGTGCGATGGGAGTGGAACCGGAAGCTCCTGCGTGCCCCATGGGGAGGGAAAGAGGCTGGTTGGGGCAGCGCCACCCCCCTGAATTCTGCCTAGGGTGCCAGAAACTCTGGCGCTGCTCCTGGAGATGATCCCCACGACGCGGAAGGAACTGCCTTGCCCACCTTTGTGACCTGTTTCCAAAGCAGCCCAGTCATCTAGTTAGGAACTAGGCTTTGAATGAGGCAACCTAAGTGCAATACTTGGAGTCTCCCTTGTTCGAGCCATTGAAACGGAGATAGTTAGCTGTTGCCCCAATGACCCTTGATGGCCTATTTGGTGAAATGAGCTGATGGGTTAGCCCAGGGGTAGGCAACCTATGGCATGTGCGCTGAAGGCAGCACGCGAGCTGATTTTCAGTGGCACTCACACTGCCCAGGTCCTGGCCACCAGTCTGGGGGGCTCTGCATTTTAATTTAATTTTAAATGAAACTTCTTAAACATTTTAAAAACCTTATTTACTTTACATACAACAATAGTTTAGTTCTATATTATAGACTTATAGAAAGAAACCTTCTAAAAACGTTAAAATGTATGACTGGCTCATGACACCTTAAATCAGAGTGAATAAATGAAGACTCAGCACAGCACTTCTGAAAGGTTGCCGACCCCTGGGTTAGCCCCATGACTAGTAGATGGGTATCCACCTCACAAGCATCGGTGATTGTCCCATTCATTGGCAGGCTCGAAGGCCAAACTCTGACTGAGTCATGGAGACTGTGCTCCCTGCTCTCCCCCACAGGGATGGCCTCTGCCGGGCAGGTTTGATGGGGCTCTGTCTGGGAAGCCGGCTCTCTCCTTGCCTGAACAGCTCCTGGTGCTGTGGAAAAAAGAGAGGACTCCAGCCTCCAGGATTGTCAGTCTGGCACCTTTCCTCAGCACCATGTTGACTTGAATAAATTGTAGTCTCTGAAAATGCCTCATTTAAACACAGCACAAGTGTCTTTGTGTCCAGAGTGAGATGTCTAATGGGTGTGAAAATATTGAGCCTGGATCATTCTTCAAACAAACCCGCAGCAGGGTAGCTCTGAGAGTGGGTTCTTTGGCTTCTCACCCCCATCCCCAAGCCCATAATACACCGTGTCCTGCTAAAACCAGAGGCTGAATAGATTTACACACTCTTCTTCCAAGGAGCAGAATTACAAGCAATGGGGCTGGGGTTCCGGTATCTTCAAGGGTTTCTTCTCAGAAGCTCCATCTGAGCCCCCATCCCTTCTCTCCCATTCAGTTGGCTTATTACCCTGTGCTGCCGGGCACTAATAGGCCACTTGTTTAATACACATTTTTAGGCTGAATCTCAGTTGTTTTTGAGACTTGCAGGTGGAACGCTGGAATAAATTTATACCAGCCAGCATTGTAAGTCAGATTCCTTTTCCAGGCAGCTGAATGCACCCCGTGCTTTTCAATATTTACTGTTCATCTCAACGGAACTGTGTTTCTATTAAGGTTTTTCTTCTGCTTCCTCTCCTCCCCTCCTCTCTCTCTCTCTGTCTTTCCAATTTTATCTTCCTTCTCTCTGCACACATGTTTTCACTGCTGAGTCTCCCCCTCAGTGCAAGTGGTGAGAGAGGCCAAGTGCGGCTGCCCTCCTTTCCCTGGCACATTCTGCTCTCCCGCATTCAAAGAAAGAATTCTGCAAGATCATGGTAACCCCCACAGCCGCAGTGACATTACTGTAAGAGGGGCTGTGGGGGGCTTTTACTGTAGCATGTTGTGTTCCTTGACCCTGCCTCCCCATGAATCTGATTGGGTGCCTTCCCATTGCCAACTCATTCCCAGCCATCTAGGGGTAGTCCTGACAAAACACAGTTGATGCCAGTTCCTTCACCTCAACCTCTCCCCACCCATACACACGGTTTGCCTTCCAAATGATGTCATCTTGCATACTAGCATTGTAGTTACATTAGTCTTGGTGCTCTGGTAATAGTCACACTGGGATAGGTGCTATCCATAGACACAGGAAGAAAGGGAAAGTCCCTGCCCTGGAGTGCTTATAGTCTCAGACAGTGTTTCCCAGTTGGTGGGTTGTGACCCTAAGGGGATTGTGAAAGGCAATCGGGGGTAGGGGGCAGTCATGAGGCACTGGAGATTTTATTACAATCTGAAGCTCCTCCACTCCCCTCAACTTGTCAGCCTTGAAATGTGCACACAAATGAATGATCAAGGCTTATCGTAGTTACCATTAATACGGTTTTAAACTCTTACTTTTATAGTAAATGTAAAAAAGAGTCATGAACATTTTTGAATTCACATAAGGGTTTGCCAACTTACAAAGCTTGAGATACACGGATCTCAGAAGACCAGAGCCATCTGAAGGTTGGGGGGATGGATATGATCACAGCCTTCACAGTTTAGATATATATTGTACATTTTTTTAAATTAAATAAGAACAGGGTAGTTGCTCTGTATTCATTAGTTACTGTTCTTACCAGTCATCAGCAGTGCCCAGGTTAGGACATTAAAAAAAAAAGATACGTGGAACTAACATGACATTTGCCACCATCACATTGTTCACTCTGCGGGTGTGTAACAACCCTTCCCCCACTCTGTGTCTGTCTTGTCTGTTTAGACAATATCATCTCATTGCTTCGTTGTGCTTCCCTGTCTTGTCCATTGATGGTCTCTTGTTCTGCACTTAGATGGTATGCAATCTGGGGCCAGGGCTGGCTTTTTGTTCTGTGTTTGTACCGCGACTAGAGCAAAGGGTCCCTTGCTTATAACTAGGGCTGCTTGGTGTTACTGTAATACAAATAGTAATACTTATTATTAATAATAACCTAAGATATCTCTGGTAGCTTAACAGAGATACTGACCAGAGAACCAAGTGGGACATTGGCACGTATACCCGCATATCCGATTGCAGTCACCCTTTGAGTCCATGTGGAGTTGCTTTAGGAGTCATTGAGGATCTCTCTGGGATGAGATATGGCCCCATCGCTCTAGTATCAGAGCACTGGAGACATACCCCAGGGGCTTCACCAGCAGCCTCTTCACAAGGGACTTCTGTCTGAAGCCAGGACTTGCAAGGAAGATGCTGTCAAAAGATATAGCCACTTCATGCAGTTCTGCTTGATGCCCCCTGGCTCTCTGTCAATCGGTTCCTGGATTCGGAGCAGTTTATTGCCTTCGTAGCCCATCAATCCAAGAAGGGCTTTATGCAATCTCCAATGTGGCTGAGTCGCTCAGATTTTGCTGCCCTGAGAACTTGGGTGTTGAATTTCCAGAGTGAAAGGACAACAGGAGTTGACTTCATGTTAATGCCAAACTTTAAATGTTTTGACTATAAAACTAAAACACCATTACCTATTCCCCACAGAGCTCCACTCTCCCTCTCTCCTCTCCTTCCCCTCTCCACTCTGTAGCCTTTTGTATGTCTCAGGCATTAATCCCTCGCTGCTGGGGTGTGTAAATTAAAGAATAATAGAGCTGCAGTGGCATAAGCTCACAATGATGGGGAATGTGTTTGTCTGCTAAGAAGCAATTTCAGCGAAAATTAACTCAATTTCATCTGAAATAGTGAAGACCGGCATAAGCTGGCAGATCCCCGAGGACAGTAAAATTACTTCGTCAAAGCTCTGCTTGCTTAAATTAACCAAGCAAGCACTCCAGGTTATTGGGGAGATACAGCTAGTAACTAGGTTTTAATGAACAAAAATAGCTTTTTGGATAAGCATCGTATGTATTCTGCTGATGTTTGCATCTGTGTGACCTCGGTGGCAAGACCTTCCCGTAGCATATTCTTCAGGGTCCCCGAGGCCAGATGTTCCTTGTTCAAAGACTTCAAAGTGCAGCAGTGAGTCAGGAGAGTGACCCTGTAGAGGTGTGACACATGGCTTGAAAGGGTTAAACATCCTGCAAAATAAATAACCCTCAAAAGACATGTGGAGAGATAATGTTTGTGTTTTTGCGTATTTATATATGTATGAGTAGGGTCGACAATGTAATCAACAGTCCCTGTCTATGCTGTATTCTGTTAGTTCAGAGATCAAAAGCACATCCTAGCATTTAAATGAATTGTAAATACGGGATATCTCGGTATTCAGCTCTCTTTGAAATGTACTGTGAATGGTGGAGGAACAAGCAAATGGCCTTATGTTAATTTGTATAGCTAAGTACTGGTGATGGACCTCCTTCAAAGTCATCCTAATTACCTTTTGTCCCCCGGAGGAAATCCCAACTTGTCAAAGAGGACATGAAATTGTATAAGAGATCCTTGGGTCCAGATTCCGTCATCTCAGATCTGCTTAGGCTTCATCAGGGGAAGTTTGAGTCACAAGACTTAGGTCCTAGTTATGCTGGTACACCCTGAATATGATATTTTGACATTGGACTATAACCTATGAACTGTTTTTGAAAGAACTCTTTGCAACTACAAAGCTTACGATCTCTGCTATGAATCTACATCTCAGTGAATTGAACTCGTGTCTGTATGTATACTGATCTTTTAACCCATACTCTCTCTCTTTTGTTTTTTTAATAAATTTTAGTTTAGTTAACAAGAATTGGCTGTAGCGTGTATTTGGGTAAGATCTGGAATATTCAATAACCTGGGAGGTAATGTGTCCCATCTAATGGCACCGAGACCACTTAGAGAGAGAGAGATTAATGAGTCTGCTCTGCAGCCATATGGCTTTTAGCTCATGCGGTAGAGGCTCACGCATTTAGCTCTAGAGGTCCCAGGTCCAACCTCGCCTGCCGATGCCCAGGGTCTGTCAGTGTTACATAAAGACCTTGGGATCTGACCCATCATTTGAAAAATGGGAATGGAAGGGCCCTTCACCAGTGCTAGTGCTTCCTTGCAAAAAAAAACCCTACCACAGACTCTCTTCCCCTGCCTCGTCATCATGAGTGGTGGGCAATTGCTACCAGAACTCAAAAGCTCTGGGCAAGTGGCCCTTACATTAGCAGACTGGAAGAATGGATGATTCCACCTATCATTTCAGCCACCAGGGCTAATTCCATCCAGGTGCCAAAGCTGTTCAGTTAGTTCACAATTTATGGGTGCATCTGGGAAACAGTGCGGCAAGAGATGGGGTGGAATCTGTTATTCCTCCAGTTTCTCCCTGAGCACATCTGCCTTATTTTCCCCCTTCCCCTCCTGCCATAAATCTCAATATTTGCAAAGAGGGGAAAACAGCCATGGAAAAGACTTGTTGAGCCATCCACTCATTGAAGTGCGTCACTGGGAAAGAAATACTTTCTCTTGCTGTTGCATATTTATTATTTAGAGATTGCTTGTTAGGACAGTCTGAGGTTATATATTTTAGCTGTGCTGGCTTCAAATGTCAAAAGAAGATCCTTGGTTAATAACCCAGTGTCTGCTGTTGCGAACTTGTATGGCCTCGCGAGGGAGATGGTTGGCAGCACCTCTACGCATAAACAAAAACATGGGGTAATAAATATGAGGCCGACTCCATGTCAAATCATCTCCCTTTGATAGGCTTAATTGCAGAAATGCCACCCAGTTGTCATTCAAACCAGCAAATGCATTCAGAACAAGAAATAAATTGCAGAGTAGGTGGCGGATCATTGGGACCAACGTGCCCCACTGAGACCTTCCATCACTGTATTCCTCCATCTACTGATCCATCGCGTTTTCTTATCTTCCCCATTAACAAGGAGGTGGCTGTGGTCAGAAAGGTGCATCTGTTCAAAAACCAACCAAACCCCTCACCCAAGCAAACCGGCCCTCTGGTACTGCTTCTATTTGCTCCCTGCATCTGTCTGCCCAGTTGTATCTGCTCAGTTCACTGATAAAATCAAGTTGCTTCTTTTGTCAGTGCTACTGAGTGAGTCTAGCTACAGCAGAGTGAACTGGATTCTGTTCTGCTTCACGTATCACTGACAGAACTGCCAGCGATGCCCTCGCTTTAGAGTTTGTTGGGAAGATGGATGGAGCGGAAAGAAGCGTGAGGTGGATCTCCAAGCACAAAAGCAACTTTAAAAGGCTTTCAAATAGACACTAAAATAGAGCAAATATCTATGGAGGCCATTGTGAGAGAATAAATGAACATGAGACACCAAGGTTAGACTACTACATGGCACTCTGCCTGGAACTAGAGCTTTAGCTAATTCAAAACACAGTAACCTATCTGCTGTAAACACAGAGGAAAGATGATTTTGTGATTAAGGGACTGCACTGAGACCTGGGTTCAAATCCTGGCTCTGCCACAGACTTCCTGTGTGACCTTGGGCAAGTCACTTAATCTCTCAGTATCTCTGTCAATGAGAACACTAATGCTGTCTTTCTCCCAACCTCTGCCTGTCTTGTCTATTTAAGGGGAGATTTTTTTAAAGTGTGTCTGCGGAGTTTAGGAGCATTTGTCCCATTTAAAAATCTGCCCCTTTGATTGCTAGCTCTTTCGTGCAGGGACTGGCACAATGGGGCCCCCATCCTGGCTGAGACCTTTACGTGCTACCGCAATACAAATAGTAACAATAAGTGCCATCTTTACAACTGCATTTTTATGACCACAGCTACCCACGTTAAAAGCAAATTACTTTGGTACTCTTACTCCAGGAGAGCTAAAAGCCAGTGGAAAGTCAATCTGTTGTGTACGTTGTGGTGTATGTAACTGTAATGATTTTGTTTTCTCTGTACTGCACCTTTAAATTTTTAACGAGTCTACCCTTTTATGAGGCAGAGCTGATGCTGAGCTGTTACTGTGTTCTCTCATTTACTTTTCTTCTCTCTTAGCTCAGAGGCCTCTTCAGTGCTTCTTCTCCCATCCTTGTCATCAGGTTTCTTGTTATGTTTTCCATATTCAAAGCTCAGCCATATGCTCTCAGACTGGATGACTTATTTTAGACTAAGGGAAACAGCAATGCAAGAAAGAACAAAAGTAAAGGTTCCCCAAGAGAGCATGCCAAGTGTGTATGTCTGTAGTAGCATACATCCTCTCTGCCCATGCAGACAGGTGGCTGTTTTAGAAATGTAAAGAGAAAAATGAAGTTATGGAAGTTACATAGCTACTTTCACACAAGATCACATCAGGTATGTCTGCACTGCAATAGAACACCTGCCTCTGGCCCATGCTGCTGACTTGGGCTGGGGCTGTGGGGCTATAAAATGGCAGCGTAGATGTTTGGGCACAGGCTGGAGCCTGAGGTCTGGGACCCCTCTGGGTGCTCAGACATTTACACTGCAATTTTATAGGCCGGTAGCCCAAGCTCTGTGAGCCTGTCAGTGGACATGGACCAGCTGTGGGTGCTTGATCATAGTGTGGACGTACCCACAATGGGCATGGAGAGATTCGGTATCTCAGATAGAGGTGGATATAATATCAAACTATCTGCAATTAATACCAAATATACTTCCTCACGACAGGAGAACTCGTTGGATCAGGTGGTTGGCACTGTCCTGTGCTACTCCAGTGAGCAAAGGGGCCAATGCAGCTATCTCACTGGTTGTAGGGGATCCCTCCTGCAGACCCCAGCGCACAGGGGGTGCTGGGCAAGTGGTTTGGAGGAGGCAAGAGGAGGGGTGGAGGTGGCTGCTTGGTTCCAGCTATCTTAGACTTCGCTACCATCCACTTGGGGCTGTTTCCAGCCTCAGGTAATGGGATGGGAGATTGCAAAAGTGGCAGAAAATCACCTTTGTCCTACGCACTAGTGTCCCGCAGCAAACACAGCTCAGCCAGACCTGAAAATTAGGGCCAGAGAGGCCTGAGCTGAGAAACTCCCCAGAGTCTGGCAGTGGTTTGGTTCAGACTCATCTCATACTCCAGTCTTTGGTATTTCTCTCCCCTCACTTTTTCTCCATGAAGACATTAGCATAAAGAAGAAATCATCCAAAAATCCATCTGCTCCTCCCAGTCGTTAGCCCACCTATGGCCAAAAGACTCTGTGTGACATCACATCACCTCCATGGTAACCATTTGTGATGTCAGCAGTCAGACAGAGCCTTATGACTCCAGGAGGGAAGGGCAGGATCAGATGAACTGTCCTTGGGCAAGGATCGGGTTTGCATGCCAATGTATGAAATAGTGATAGACCCAACTGCAGTCTGGATCCAGATCTGGATTTGCTTCCCAGGAGGTGTCTGCTGCTCTTCATCACAGGCAGCCTGCACCCTTTTTTCAATCACATTCCATAAGTAAATGACAGGCACCAGCCCGACAGCCTCAGGAGATGAGAGCCTCTTTAGCCACAGACCTGCTCAGGAGGGGCCTGCTCCGTGGAGGAAAGAGTTCTGTACGTTCAGTATCAATGGCAAAATAGACTGAGGGCTGGTTTACACCTGAGACTTAAGTGACTGAGCTACGTGGCTTGAAAAATCCACCCCTCTGAGTGACATAGTGAAGCCAATCTAAGCCCCAGCGTAGGCAGCGCTAGGTCGATGGGAGAAGCTGCTCAGGGAGGTGGATTTACTACAATGATGGAACAACCCCTCCCCTCGCTGCAGTAAGTGTCTCCACTCCAGCACTGCAGCTGTGCTGCTGTAGCCTTTCTAGTGGAGACATACCCAGGGACCCACCAACTCAATTGACACAAACAGCCCTGAGATAGTAACAGCTCCAATCGCTTCTAGCTTGGGGCCAGATTGGAACCAGGGACGTTAACGTGAAAGGCCCTGTAGCCCATTTTTACCAACCCATCCAGTCCCCTTTTCGTTTTCTTTCCTTGCTTTTTTTTTTGTTTGCTTTTTTTTTGCAGCCTCTAATGACATGCAGGTATCCAAAGAATTGTATGCCAGGGGTGATGGGGGAAATTTCCTGTGATCTTTTCTCTCGAAGAAGATTTGGAACATTTTAATAAAGTGGATTAAGGACTCGGCCACAAAAGCAACCTGTTTCCCTCTGACGGGTGCTTTAATCTTCTTTCTGGGCTGCTGACAAAGGCTTTTCTTAAAGAAAACTCAGGAGCACAAAAGGGAAAATAAAAGAAAGAGAGCATAGACCCAGAGAGGTGTGAGATGTTGAAAGACACCCATGAATTGGAGCCACTTGGGTGTTAATTGTGTTCTCTTTTCCAGGGGCCAGTTTTCCTCTTTCCTTGCCAATTTCAGATCAATGACAGAGTCTGGTGAGCTGGGATGAGGAAGGAAAAGACTTTGATTAGAAAATCTTAGTGGTAAAAAAGATATTGAACAAAAAGCTCTGTCGATGAGCCACTCGATACAACAATTAAAAGGTGAAACTTTTTCTTTTCCTTTTAAAAAAGACACCTCTGCTTTGCTGCGGGAAAATCTCTCTCCTCGTACCTGCACCCAATCTTCTCCTAATCTATTCAATTTTCAGAAAGGATGTGACCTATATAACTGACCCACTTTCATACTGCCAAGAACATGGTATAAAACGACCATGAATTTAAAAAGATACATACAGCACTTTGGCTACAAGGTTTTGGGTAGGAAAATAAAATTGGGATTTAAAAAACGTAGTGTTTATGGAAATGGGTCCATAAATGTTTTAAGAAAAACTGAAATCTTTCCTGCAGTGTTCGAAACCTAAACATAATTGGTTTGTCCTCAGCTGGGATGAATCTGGCTAGCATTATTCAGCTATGCTGAATTAGCCTGGCTGACCCAACTTCTTTGCGTTAATGCAGACAGAGAAAGTGACAGTAATAACACCCAACTCTTAGACCGCACTTTTCATCAGTAGATCTCAAAGTGCTTCCCGTGCTTTAGTGTATTTATCCTCACAAGAAAGCAAAGTGTCATCGCCCCCATTTTACAGATAGGAAACTGAGGCAGGTAGACTAAGTGACTTGCCCCAGCTCACAAGATAATTCTGTAGCAGAGCAGAGAACAGAACTCACGTCTTCCAAGCCCCTAACCCCTAACCAGCCTTCCTCTCCCAACCCAGTTTGTTTTCATTGTCTAAGCTTTTCGGGGCTGGGACCAGGTTTTTGTTCTGTCTTTGTACAGAACCTAGCATGATGGGGGCATGGTCCATGACTGGGGATCCTAGATGCTCCCACAACATAAATAATAATATCATAATAAGCTAAGTTGATTGGTGACAAATGCAAACAACCTGCAAGTAAATTATTTTTTTTCTCCACTTAGCTAGTCACAAGAGTTGATAGCAAAACAGGGAATGCCTAGGATTTTACCTTAGCATCTTTAAGCTATAGGGGTCTTAGGTTCCTGAACTGTCAAAATCAGAGCATGTCAGGTGTACTACGGATAGTTCAAACTAAGGCCCTAATCTGATAGAAACTTACGCATGCACTAATCCGTATTCATGTGAGTAGTCCCACAGAAACCAATTGCACTACTCACAAGAGTAAAGTTAAGCACCTCTGAAACTCATTGCAGGCTTGGGGCTTTGGGTGAACTGTGAAATTCAGAGTGGTGTCAAACTCTTGCCTATATTTTGGTTTGGGTCAAAGTCAGTAGAGTCTCTTGAGGATAGACCTTGACTATCCTGATCTGAGTCAGGTACAATGTTGTTGCCCCGTGCTGGCATAAAAGGCCCGTAAGTGGCATCATTTATGGCTTTTGCCTGTTCCCTTTCAGAGGCAATGTATGCACCAAGCAAATCACTTGGCCAGCCCCACAACCACAGACATCACAGGAACATGAGCCTTCTGGATTTCTGGTGCTTGCATTTAAGCTTGTACATGGTACCTAGAGCTTGTGGTGATGAAGGCATTACGGAAATTCTATATGCCCTCTCTTGCACTTGGAGATGCACCCAAACTGGAAACAAGTGTGCAATCCCGTCCCGCACAAGGTATGGAGGTTTAGATAAAAGGTGTTCCATCTCTGAACTGCCTTTGCTTTTGCAAAATCAAATGTACCACCCCGTTTTGCCCATATCCACTTAGACAGAGTTGAATCTATCTATCTATCTACATTCATACCTCACCATGACGATTCTTTTGGCCGGGTGGGTGGAAGGGTCCCAGGGTTTTGAGGGTTAAACTGTGTTCCCTGTGTCCCTTTGCTTTTTTTCAACTGTGTATTACATTTAAACACCTCCCACAAAGGAACAAGGGATTGTCCATGCTGCTGCTTTCCCTTGCTCCGCTGTGTAAAGAAAGAGTGATAAACCCCCTGCAGGTTTAATAGAGCAGCTATAAAAGAGGAAGCAGGAACATAGAGCTGATCGTGGGAAACAGAATAGCCATCAGCTGGCTGCACAGACTGCTCCCTACTCACGAATTTCTTGGCATTCAGTGCCCTTCAGTGACTGCTGTTGGCCCCCTGATGTCCTTTCTTTTGCAGCTGATGTAGGCTATGAGATGTCAGGCTTGCTTTCCTTGTACATGCTGTGCAGCGGGGCTGCCCAATTTTTACCCAACCCAAGGGGTTGCATGGCACAGGCCCAGTGGTAGCAGCACCTGTATAGCATAAGAATGTGGCAGGGCCGTATCTTTTAATATGGCCAGTCAGCCTGCAGACACTACTGCTCTCAGGAGGCAGTGTTCCATCTTTACTCGAGTGATATGGATGGGGCACTCCGGGGCTGGGACTCCCCACCATATGGCACGTGTCTTCTTAGAATGTAAGCGCCTTGGGAAGCAGGGTCTTGCTTTTGCATGTATTTGTACGGCATCCAACTCCACAGGGCCCTGATGCTGACTGACATCACTGGGTACCACTGCAATGTAAATATTAAGCAATAATAATATTGCAGTCTCGGCAGGCTGCCCTTCCGTACTGAAATTAGGGTGACCAGATAACAAATGTGAAAAATAAGGACGGGGGCAGGGGGTAATAGGCGCTTGTATAAGAAAAAGCCCCACATATCAGGGCTGTCCCTATAAAATCAGGACATCTGGTCACCCTGACTGAAATGCAGAAATCCATGTTGCTGCAGTAGGGTCTGGGGGCCCTTCTCTCTCCTGTTAAAAGCCATGGGGCAAATTTCCTTCCAGCTTGAAGAGCACTAAAGCTCTTTAATGAGCGGCATCTATTTTTGCTGCATAGCCCATATATCCCCTCGTGCCCTGGTGACAGCAACCCAGAGTTCCATTTGCAACAGGCACACCACTTCTCACTGTTTCAGTGTCCTCTTTATCAGCACTAAGGAACAGGCCAGCAAGTATCTTGGCCCCTGCCCCTACCCTGCCCATCTCCAGCTCCTCAGCCACTTCAGACCTCTGTTTGTTTTGTGGGAATTCGTACTCTTCTCTGATTTGTGAAAAGAGCAAGCCCAGGAGCTTTGGGATTTTTTGTTTCACGCACATATTTTGGGTTGATAAACTGCATTGTTTTGTCTATAGAAAAGTATTAACTGCTTACATCTATTTTCTCAAAGACCGCACATGAATATTAAAAGGGATTTATTCCTACAATGGCTTCGGGCAGTTGAGAAATCCATTATATGTTGTCATATCACACTGTGGCAATGTGAAAAGCTGGGAGTCCCTCCAATAATATTTATTAACAATACGGGCAATCTTTACCTTAAATACAATTGTTTTTCTTCCTGCACTGAGTTCACATTTTAAAAAATTCTGTTGGCCTCTTTAATCCATGGCTTTGTTTATATTATGATTATGATTATTATATGCAACAATAAGTGAATTTCATGAGGGTGAAAGATGCTTAGTTAATTACATTAATTAATTTTGGTGCCTTCTGTGATCTCTCTGAAGCATACCTACCTCTGAATCGTATACATAGACAGGTAACACATTTATTTGGGCCACATGGCAGCTTTGACAGCACTCCCAGCTGCTCAAGAGTACAAGCTGAACACGTCTGTTCTCAGTCTGCCCTTCCTCCCTGCCCAGACAGGCCTGGAGACCAAACTCCTCTCTATTCGTTGTTGGAACAGGTCTGGTGCCAACTCCAGCACAGGCAGCTTCCCCCATGTTGCCTCCCCGCTGTGTCCTGGATGACCTGTCAGGCTGAGTTCTGTCTCCATGGCCAAACCCCTGCTGAGACTGCCAGCAACAGTGCCACTTGGGATAGCGGTTTCAGTGAAACTCCCCCACTGGACTGAAACCAGGTTCTCATCTCACGTAGGTTACTAAACAACCGCCAGAGGGTAACAACGGGCAATTGATACTGACCCGGCATCTGTGTAAATGAGTGACCCAGAGGTGAAAGGCTCCATAGCCCATTACCGAGCCCCTGAACCAGTCACTTCTCCTACGTCTTTGTCAGTAGTATCTGAAGAGAGATGACAACTTGCCAGACACATGTGGGAACCCAGCAGAAATGCCTGCCATTTCTGCCTGTTGCCCCAGGACACAAACAGGCCCTAATCAGCCAGATCGATGATCCACTTGTGACAAAGGCATGCTGGGAAATTGGCCAGTGAGAAGGTCCCATCGCCCTGCAGGACGGGGCCTGTGCCTGCTTTACTGTGGCTGATGTGCGTCATGCCCTGAGGAGGAACCAGCAGTGCAAAATGTGGCCTTCAGAAAAGCAGAGCTGGTGAGTGGAAGCCTGTCGGTATGCATGCTCCCAGCTGCTGGGGCGAGGAGCTGGTGGACAAGTAGCACATGCTCATTGGCACAGATGTGACATCTTGTGCATTCAGAGGAAGTGGGGAGCTGTGAGCCTGAGGGCTTCTGGTACCCCCTGAAGGCCTGCAGCAGAGGCAGGTCACTGCCTGCCTGCTCTAAACATGTACAGAATTTATGCATTGTGTGCATGCAGGAACGTGTCTGTGCGTGAATATAAATGTGTATGCCTGTGGGTGTGTGTGCACATATGATTGTGTGTGTGTGTGGGTGAATAGGTGTGCCTGTTGTGCCCGGGTGTGTACGTACATAATTTACTGCATGTCTATGTGGCTGTGCAAATGTGCATTTCAGCAGCAGTCCGCACCTTTGCAGCCCTTTGCTACTCTCTCTCCATCCACAGCTCCCAGTCCGGTACTTGTGACATTATGATCATCTCCATGGCAACCGATTATGATGATATAAATAAGCCCTTACGACATCATATTGCACAGAGGAGAAGGAGCAAGAGATGCACCACAAGGGGAAAAGCAATTGTTAAAATGCAGCCGATCGCAGATAATTCTAACTCTCCACAAAGGAAGCAATGACCTTAAATTACATGCAAATAAACAGGACTTTGTTTAAGATGCCTTATTTTATAATAATAATAATTAATAAGAGGAGTTCATGGCAAGTCTCAGAAATTCCCCTGCTGTGAGCTCTTTGTGGTCCATGCGGTACAAAGCTCAGTGCTGCAAACTAAACCCATCAGAAACTTTTATTACTAGTCAAATGGTGTTAAGACTGTAAGAGACGCCTAGCGCCAATGGGGACACATTGATTTTTTTGTTTTGTAAAGTTTTTATTTATTAAAATGTTCTGGATACGGATTAACTTCCTGGGCTCCACATTGATTGTTGTGTCACCCGCTTTCAAAGGGGACTGCGAGCGCTCTGATAGATGGGTGGAAAGGCTTGTGAAGTTTCTCCACAGCTTCTGCAAGCGCCGCTGCGCCTTTTGCTAAGGTGCTGTTTTGTGACCTGCCCCATGGTGAATCACCACAGATACACCTGTGCCCTCTTAAAGTCACCTCTGGGGGGATTTTTCTCCCCCTCCCCCTTGCACATCAGTGTCACAGAAAACTGCGCCACACTAGCCTGCCCCTCCACGAATAAATCCTGTGCTAGAAGTCATTGCCCTCTCCAGCTCCCCATTTTAGTGGTCTTCAGCCTCTGAAATGTGACACCTCTGCTCCTCAATCAGCTGTGTGTTTGATAGGTGTGTGTGTGGGGGGGGATCATAAGTGACCAAGTTAAACTGCTCCCTTTTCCCCACCTGCCCCTCCCAAGCTCAGCCTGATGATGGGTACCAGGCTGAATCAATACGCTGCGCCTCATGGCTTTATTAAACACATCTATTCTCTTCGGACGTCTGCACAGAACTGAAGCCTTCTGTCCTATGTGTAAAACCTGGGATGGATTTTTTTCCAGGGCTGTCCCCGGCTTTGAATGTTGCAAAATCCCAGTCCAGAATGTAGAGTGGCTGTTCCTTCTGCTGCCTACAGATAACTTGCTTTCCATTGACCCAGGCCTGTAACCTAGGGTCAGAGGTAGAAGCAAGGATTTTTCAGTTGCTAGACTGTACCTAGCTGGCATAACCTCAGTCTTGGCCAGTGAGCAACTGGGCTATCCAACTGGCTGCGCATTTCTCCCCGACTCGGAGCCACGGCTGATTAGCATGAAGCTATTTAGGTGGCAGCAGCACTACAGTACCTCTCAGCCGGAGATGGCTGATTTGAAGCAGGCCCCTCTTCACACACAGTGCACTGATCAGGAATATAAATCCCGTTAATCCCCTGTGTTAATACCATCAGCTTTGATCGTCCTTCCCCATTATCACCCCCTCGCTGTTAATGAAAGTGATAGCCATGGGGAGAGGAGAGGGGAAACTGGCCTAATCAGGATGCTGTTGGAAATGCTGTAACTAAACTGACAGGTCTGGAGATGAGGGAGCTGGGGGAACCCCAGAGAGACAGCGTTAAATAAGCACTTTTGTTCCTTCCTTTGACAAAAAATAAAACCAGCCAGCCTGGCCCAGCTGTCTGCTGACAGTCCCGATACGCTGCTGCTGGGGGACTCGAGATCAAGGTTCCAAGGTGACCTCCTCCAGGCCATCTTCCCTGATTTTCCAGCATCTGTTCCACATCCATCTGAAACAGCTGGCAGGACTTATTCTGAGTTCGCTGCTGGTGGTGGTGATGCCAAGGGGTGAAATATCCCATATTTGCACCCAGCTCTATGGATGCTGCATCACCCAGAAGACTGCTTTTGTTTCCATCCAATTGCACTGGATAATGCAGCTTCAGGAGCCAGTCTAGACACCTTACACTTCTCGGGCTAACTGGGACTGGAACCTGCAAAGGGTGCAAAGGCTGCCAAGTTGATAATGGGGCATGTACTCTAATAATTTTCCTCGTTAGACAGTGTTGGGTCCAAGAAGGGTCCTGGGGCACTTCAGGGGCCTTCCCCAGGAAGATGCTTTTCTGCTCCAGGTGCTGTAGATCACATGATTTGCCTCTTTTATCTAGTTCCTTTCTTAGTCATGGCCTGTCTGCTCCTCCTTCTTGATTCTCAGGCTCAGACATGCACTGAGCTGCCAGGTCTCTGCTACTGTGGCTCTGGCACTCCTGCAGTCTGCGTAACTGGACACTGCTCGTTCCCAGAACCATTTCCTGCGCACAGGAGCATGGGGAAGATTTGCTCTTGAAGGGGCCATGAGCAAGTGCCCGGGAATCATTGGCAGTATGCTTGATCCAGTTCCTTGAAGGGACTTCTTGTCACTGTAGTAACCTTCTTTGGCCTTCGACTGACAGTAGCATAGACAGTTTCTGCGGGGAAGGAATGTCCAGTCCTCCCGAGGGGTGAAGGCTTGGGGGATAAGGAGAAATAACAGGGATTCCTTAAACTTCACAGAGCCTTCTCTGGGGTAGAGGTTGGGGAAAAAACAATCTCCTCCCACATAGTAACAGTTCTCCTCACTGATCACTCAGCTGCGTAACAGGCATTCCTGGGAAACAAGTAAAGGTTGAAGTGGGCTTGTTCACGGTGATTCAGCAAGCTGGTCCTTTCTAGGAGGCAGCCATCTTGTGCTCCAGAATCTAAGTTTTCCTTTGGAAAAAAAAAAGCCTCTAGCCTTTATAGCTGAAGAGAGAAATGTGACATGAGTGTAACCAAAGGAATGATGTGTGCCTGAGTCTGCAGAGAGCCCGAAACAGTAGCTCTGAGAGCAGTGTGAACATCCCTGTTCGCATTACTGGCATGTTGACTCTGAAGTCCAGTGATGATAGCTTAAGTGTCAACATTATTAACTATTTCAGTGCCAATCAAAACAATCTAGAAAGAAGAGGAAGGGTCATGTGACAGAGACATGAAAAAAATCTATAGCGAGGGATATCTCATGTTGGTCTCATGAGTGAGCGGAGCTTGGGTTGTGAGCAGAGTTTGAGAGAACCCCAGCAATTTGTTTTCAGTCTAACCCAGAGTGCCAACAAGCCAGAAGAGAGGAGTCCAGGTGAGCATCTGCACCCCACAAAGGGGGACACCCATCAGAAGCAGCCCCGTGGAACTCAGAGGGGTATCTGAGACATAGGGGGAAGTAAGTCTGGGAAACCCAACAGGGCATGGGCTAATATTTTCAACATCTGCACATTCTGCTGTGATTGGCATCTGTTTCTCACATTTCAAGTGAGTGTTGCTTGGTTTATGGGTGGATACTGGAAGAGTACCACCATTTTCCCCTTGATTTCTCTGGAGTAGCCGTTGGCTACTTGCTGAACACTGGCATTTATCTGCAATACAGATACAGGACACGTGGCTCCAAGTGCAGGCTTCTCCTCTTGGTCCTGACAAGGGGCCTCAGCCTTGCACGCAGGGGAAGCTCTGTTTCCATGGCCCATTCAATCCAGAGCCAGTCTGAAGAGACTCCCAGTGGGAAGGCCAAGCGGTGGCACTTGTGGTGATGTTTTGTGTGCTACAGACACCTTTCCACTGAGAACCGGGCTAAGAGCCACCAATTCATCTCACATTGGCCACCAATCAGACAGCGACAACTTTCAGGAACAACCAGTCTGGACTGGATTCAAGCCAGTGATGCTGTATATAGATATAGCAATCTCAGGAATCTCTCTCTCTCTCTCTCTCTCTCTCTCACACACACACACACGCATGCACGCACACACATACACACACACACACTGCATTTCTAATATGTGCATCACTGTAGTACTGAAGCATCAGCTAAGATCTGCCCAATAGTGACATTCCTGGCTGATGCTTTCTCTGAGAAAGTCCCTTCCCCTGGGGCTGCCTCTCCTTTTCTAGGCTGGCTTCTTCTTTGCTGTCGTTTCATCTTCTCCCTTTCTGTTTGCAACAAGCTGGTAGCTGCTGCAGGAAAAGGGCAAACTGGATTGGACTCATTTTAAGTGAGCAAGAGAACTTGCAAGAGCTGCACAAAGTTCTGGGCAGGGCAGGAAGGTCTTTTTTACCCAGCAGCCGGTCGAAGATAAAGAGAGCAGAATCTGCCTGAACCTTCGATAATTAAACTCTCAGCTGCTGGAGAGCTGGCTGCCTGGCTGCCAGATAAATGCTGTTTCCCATGAATTAGTGTGGAGCCAAAGTGACATCCAATGGCTGGTTAAGCTCATCAAACTGGCTGTACTCTTCTGCTATCCCGGGGGATACAGCCCAGGCGGCTGTTTGCCAATGGAAAGGTGAGCAAGAATTCAAGGCACGTATTGCCCTGCTGAATTTATCACATCTGCAGTTCAGGTACTTTTAGGGTTCCTGACGTCGTAATACTCCTTTATACAGAGCTTTCAGGGACGGCTCCCAAATATGCATTAGATGGAGGTGTAAGAAGACAGGTATTGTACGTTAAACAGACACTGCCAACTCAAATCAATCCCAAATTTGGGATTGATATGAATGAGCTATTGCAAAGCCTGACGCCAACAAAAATGTTTCTGTTCTTTTCAGACAAAACCTTCCAGTGGAACCAGTTGCTTTTAACGAAACAAACATTCGCCTGCCGTGTCTGCAACCCAGGCTGTGGCAGTGACAACCCGAGAGCCAAAGGGACGATAAACGCAAGGGAAGCATTGATTTTCATCGTCCGAGCAGAGAGAAGTGGAAAACACAAACACAAGGCAGAAAGACTGATAAGCAAATGGCATTTTTAAAATTCTTTCCTTTTTCATGATCAAAGGTGCTCCTGGAATCATATGCATTGAAATGTATGTGATTTCAAGTTGACACGGTCCCCTTCAATAAGTTCCATATTGTTCCAAACACACCATGATGATGATTTATTATTGCAATCGCACCAATCGGGGGCATGTTGCTTGCTAGGTATCTAAGGAAGGTCCCTGGTGAATACCCACTTCGTCGGATGCATGTCGTTCACCCATGAAAGCTCATGCTCCAAAACGTCTGTTAGTCTATAAGGTGCCACAAGACTCTTTGCTGCTAATAAAAACAAGTTTATTAAACAATAAGACATAGGTTTAAGTGATACCAAGTTTAAGGAATAAAGATAGAAAGGGTTCCAAGCAAACCATGGGGAAAATACTGAGACTAAAATCTGATTTAACAAATTAGAGCCTCTTGTTCAAAGAAGTATTTCTTGACAAGTCTTTTTTCCAGCATAACTGACCAGACTCATTGGGCAGGACCCTTCCCAGAGCTCAAAGTGCTCGGTTCCTTTGTCTCCTCTGCTGAAGGATGCCAAAACGGCTTTTTTTCTCTTCTTGTATCTTACCAAAATTCATTGACCCTGCTTCAAGGGGCAGGAAGGCTCCCTGGGGGGTGCAGTCTCCATCCCATGTTAAGATTGTTAAGGGGTCATCTTTCCTCACTTGCTCTCCTGATGGCTTTGTTTACCTTGCATATAAATGTCCTTTTCTATGTCTTTGGTCACTCCTTGCCTAATTTACATCAGAGACCCATTCAATCAGGTGGACTTTGGCTGGAACAGGCACTTAGGCACTGCTTGCCAAAAAGATTTTAGGACCTAATTTCTAGCTCCTATCTATAAATTCCTTTGCAGGTTTACTGTACATATATCATGCACGGACATTGATCATCAGTGAGTTATTAGTGTTGCAGTGGTATATTACATGCCACCTTTGGGTAAATATCATGACAACAGTGCGTTAGGTGTAATGAGCATGTCAGGCCTGACTAGAGTTGCTGACACAGAGCAGTGAACCACCAGTGGGGCTCTGGGTCCCAGACTCATATAAATGGGGGCACAGAATCACAGAATCTGAGCTCTGGGGAGCAAAGCTGGGCAATAAATGCCTGGGGGTAGGTAAAGCCATGTCTACACTTACTCAGCATGTCTGGTAGAGGAGCTGGCTGGCCCTGCGAAGGAGTGGGGCTCTGCTGCATCCTTTGAAGGGGCGTCACAAATTACTTTTGCCCAGTGCAATTGAGGAGCCTCTCCAAGGTTCTGTCTCTTTTCAGCAGAAGGCCTCCCAGCACACCCGCTGAGGTAGTGCAGACCCTGCCGTCCCTAGCACAGGGCTGTGGCTAAATGCCATTATCTATCCCAGAGAAAGGACTGTGCAGTTACGCTTGGCATGGTGGGTTTCAGTGACTGATTTAAATGAATGGGTCATGATGGAAGGAGCCAACAGGAGGAGAGTGAGGCTGCAGGGGACACAGGAAGAGGGGAGCTGTTCCAGGCCTGACCACAGATGCAGAGTCCTGGGTGGGAGAAAGTGTTCTGAGTAACTCCTGTCTGGAGTTAGCAGAGCATAGTGTAGGGGTGGGCGGAATACAAAAGCGGGTAGCAGCTGAGCTATAAGTGGGTGTGGCACCATGTAGAGCCTGGAAAGTGAAGAAGAGGAGTTTGGACTTGAGGTGGAATGAGGAAGGGAGCTGTGTTGCCTGAGGGATATAGATCAGCTCTGTGGTTGCTGAGTGTAAACAAACAGCTGCTGAATAATCAGCTTGTCTTTAAATATTTAATATAAATAAATCAGCCCAAAGTATACATGTGCAATACATGCCAGTCAGGCTTGGGTGCTCATAGCTGTGTGCATCTGCAAATCCCTCCCTTTGCCCGCACGCACACACCTACCCCCTTCGGGGATTGGGCATGCACAGATCAGGTATAGCAGTTCACTTTTTAAAATATGGCCCCCAACTTGCATCTTAAAGGGACAATGTCAATATATTTTCCATGCTTTAAAAAAATAATTTGCTTCCTCTTTTTGTTTACCGAGATCCCACAAGAAGCTTGAAGACAAAACAGTTTGCCTAACTGAGCGCTTTTCCTGCCATCTAGTATGCACAGCACATTGCTTTCCAGGGTTACTGTAAGTACTGACCTGAGCACCTTCATTATCTACTGCACCTGAGTTGCTCCTGAGTGCTGGGCTGTGCAAATTGGTTATGTTATGATAGGGTTGCTCATGAGCGCCAGCCTCCTGGTTTTTTGTTTTGTTTTCAAGAAAGAAAAAAAGCATTGAAGCATTTGCTTTCACACAAAGCAGCGGTGTACAATCGAACATGCCTATTAAGATCTGTGCATCAAAACTTGTCTTCCAAAAGCCATTCCCTAATGGTGCTGATGGGTTTGCCCCTTGCTCAGACGGATCAGCGGGGCAGTCGCTTGGGAGGATCAAACTGGAAATAATTTCTTTGATTTTCTTTGTTGTTGTCAAAGCTGGGAAGGAACGTGACACCTTTCAGAGGGCCACTTGGCCGCAGGTAAAGCATGTTACGTGGAAGTGCCAATTAGAGCTGATTATAGCCTGGCTGACCTGCCTTAGCATTAAAATGTCGAGCACAGCCTGCTCGGTCCAGGCAGGCTGGACGGTTTGTTTCTCTCACTAGCTGATATTGGAAGTTCACTCGTTTAGGGGTCTGGAGCCCTCCTAAGCTAAAGGGGGCTCTCTCACAAGCCCCTTGGAAACAGAATGGGCCTTTGAGACCTGGGAAGGAAAATCTCAGCTTTATATAAAAAAAAAAGTCTCTTCCATAAGCGCCGACTCCGTGGGTGCTCTGGGGCTGGAGCACCCACAGAAAAAAATTAGTGGGTGCTTAGCACCCACCGGGGAGATCAGCTGTTGGCAACTGCCAATCAGCTATTGGACATGCGCAACAGCCCCCATCAGCTCTTTGGCTGGCTGTGGCCAATTAGCTGTTTGGCGCGAAGTCGCTGCCTATCAGCTGGTTCCCAGTGTGTGCGGCTGCTGAAGCTCCCGCCTCCCACTGCAGGCAGGTGTGAGTCCTTTTAATATTCAGGGCAGACAGAGCTTGGCTAGGGGAACAAGCAGCCAGAGCACGGCAGCTTCGAGGGTGGGGGGCAGGGGGGGATGGGGCGGGCAGCTTCTCGGCTGGCTGCAGGGGGCTGCTGGGGGCAGTACAGGCCGGGCTCTAGCCCTTTTCGTTGTGAAGAGCTTTGAAAACACAGAGTGGTGCAAACTGCTGGCTAAGGACAGGGTGACCAGATGTCCCGATCTTATAGGCACTGTCCCGATATTCGGGACTTTGTCTTACCCCGCCCCATCCTGGTTTTTCACACTCGCTATCTGGCCACCCTAGATAAGGACTATGTAGCTGGGCTGGCTCCACCTCTCAGCACACACTTTTAACAGAAAATGGCAATTCCTATGTTCCTGTATATCATATACTGTGTGCAACCCTTTAGAATGAAAGGGACTATGAAAACATAAGCTGTTATTAGGAATACAGGAAGCCGCACTAGATCAGACCCATGCATCATCTTGGCTAATATCCTGATTTCCAACAGCAGCCAGCACCAAATGCTGAGAGGGAGAGGCCATGACTTATCACGATCAGCTGTAGAATAACCTCCCTGGATGGGAATCTTCTTCCTAACTCCTGCCAATTAACACATGGTTGATCCCTGGAAGCATGAGAGTTTATATCCCTTGTAACTTTTTCTTTAAATCCTCTGGAATGTAACTGTAGATAGTCTCATTACCCAACTAAGTATCTAGTGCTTGGTATTATCATTACCAGCGAGTCAGAAACTCAGATGGTGTCAATTGGCATAACTCCATGGAAGTCAATGGTGCTGTGCTGGTTGACACCAGCTCAGGATCTGGACCATAATTACTCTACTGTTGTGCTGTGGCATTTGTATGCATTTCTGTTCTTCTCCCAGCATACTTGTGAGCTTAACTAAATTTGTACCTGCCACGCCACAGGTGAAATGCCTGGGTATTATGGACCCAGTGACTGCCCAGTTAGATCCCAGGATTGAAAACGCAGCAGATAGTGGCACTGTAGTTGTTTCTGATAGTTATATCAAGAGCAGTAGCGAGGTTAACGCCTCAGCTGTCCTGGTGCAGGGCACGGCTGTGGAGAGTTTGAAGAGAGGGACTTCTCTCTTGCCTTCCTGTCAATCTTCTCCCAAGCGTACGGCAGTTTTGTTCTTTTGGGGTGAAGAAACCAAAATGTGTTGGTCTGGAAAAAGTGCCAAACAAGAAAAAGCATAAAGAATAACCAGCAAACGCTGACCTTCTGCTGGCCCGTTGCCTTGGTAACCATCACCTCGCCATTATGGTATTCAACGGCAACTTCTAACTGATCACAAAACCTAACAAGGCGCTATTCAGGCTGGGTCAGGAGGAACTCAGAATGCATCTGGCTTCCTTTTACTTCCAGGGAATAGAAACAAGTGCAGTTCAGTTAGGTACTAAGCCGCCGCCATGCCTCTGGGGGCTTCTTCCTGCAGTGGCTTCGGCATGGTTCTCCTGAGAAAGGGGCAGAATGCCAAGAATATGCCCTCCTATAGGGGCTTCTTCTGTGCCAACATGGAGGGGGAATATCGGGGCTGGTGGATCACCCATTATTCCTTTTGTGTGGGATGATGCAGCAGGAGCACAAACTACTGCAATCCAGAGGCTGCAGAAGGCAGAGGCTTGGGGCGTGCTTCCTCTCAGGGCACTGAGAGCTTGTGTTTAACACTTGGATTTACCTAACTCTAGCACAACTGCAGCCGGAGCCTGGTGTGTGCTCCGGCCTGTGGCCCCCGGCAGTTCAGGGCTCAACCTTCCAGACTAGAGGATGTCCTCTGGTCTCTACAGCCACATCTTTACACGACAATGAGAGCTACTGCACAGACCGGGGGAACCCCACTTTGATCCTTTCCCCCTACTTTTTGTGATGAGTGAATCACAAGAGCTTTGAATGCTGTATGCGTAAGCACCCAGCCATTCAGATGCGGCTCCAAGCTCTCAAAACCCCACGGGTCTGTGGAGCCTCCAGGGAAATCTCGTGAAAACAAGCTCTCTTGTGAATTTCTGCTCCTGGTCATGCTGGGAACAGCGGAGAGTCTTCTTCGTGAGATTCCCCCGGCTGCCATTTGTGTCCGTAAGCAGCCAGTGATGAGAGAGCAGAGAAAGTGATAAATACGGATTAGACCAAAAAGTTCACCAAACTTTTCCAAACCCCAACAAACTTTCAGGGCTTGGTTGAGGCTTCAGACAAATGTTCAGAAAGAGGCAGGGTTCTTATTGAATTCCAGCTGGTTCATGCCCCAGCTAGAGAGGGAGATCAGGCTCCCATGCATAATACTATAATAGGGTGTCTTTCCCAATGCCAACAGACAGAAGGAACCACTGCTAACATCCCGTATAGCTGGTTCTCTGGGATCCCCATGCAGCCTTGTGGTTGGTATCAGCACCAACAGAATTATAGTTGTTACTATGGCTCCTCCTTCTCCATGGTGGAATTGCATATTAAATGTCCGTGCCTGCACAGATCTATAGTATGTCACTATAGATACACAACACATGTAAAATACACACCCATACTTATTCATAGGAACATGCCCATTTAGCACAGAGGCAGTATCTGTTGGCATCAATCTAATGAAGAGTCTCTCACAGCATTTCTGCTAGGAGACCTTATTCCCAGGGGTTTATAATCATCATGAATATGACAACACATCCTAGGAGAGTGGACCCCAAAGTGTGGGGTGTGCCTTCCTAGGGGGTGTGTGGAGGAACATTTGGGGGGTGCAGTGGGGCTGGGGCCAGTCCCTATCTGGGGGGAGGGATCACTGCCCAGCCCCGCTCTGCCCCCAGGTCCACTCCTGGCCCCGGCCCTGACCATGGCCCTGCTTAGAGTCACGGACCCGCTCCCGGCTCCGGCCCCCAGCTCCTGGCCCTGACTGGGGGCCCCGTCTCCTGGCCCCAACTGTGGGCCCAGCTGCAGCGCTGGCCCCGCTCCCATCCATGGTTCCTGGCTTCTGGTCCTGGCCGTGGTTCCCAGATGCTGGCCATGGTTCCTGGCTCCCGGTTCCCAGCCGCGGCCCAGCTCCCGACCCCGGCTCCCCACCATGGATCTGGTCCCGCCCCCAGCCCCTGCTCTCGACTGCAGTTCAGGGGAAGGGCACGAACCAGGTAAGGGGGAGGCATGAGCAAAACAGTTTGGGGACCACTGTCCTAGGATGATGCTGCATTGGGGGCAGCAGTTTTGGGCACAGTAGAGGCTCTGCGAGTGCAGTCTGTGGGACATGGGAAAACAAGACAAGCCTATGAACAGAGGCCCAGATCCTCAAATGGTGTTCAGGCACCTAACTTCCATAGGCTCTAGTGACTGCCACTAGTAGCTTGCATAAAGATTGGCAACAATTCATGAATGAAGCATCACATCCCACACGTGAGCTGGGAACGAGTTGTCATCCCTATTTGCCACATGATGAAAGGAGAGCACCGAGAAGTGAGATGCCTTTCCAAGGGTCAGACAGTGAGTGACTGGCAGAGCTGGGAACAGGCCCCAGACCTCCTAAAGCTTAGTTCTTTGCTCTAATTCCTCCTCTGGCCAGAGTCATCCCTGGGGTAACTCTACTGACGTCAGCAGAGTTACAAGTGAGATTCATTTGGCCCCTTGACTTGAGCGTGTACATCCTTCATTTCAGTTGCGGAAGAATACAGCAAAGGCCTCCAGTTTCATGCCTTGTGCTAGAGACATGAGCAACTCGGAGAACTATGCAAAACCGGCCTGGCTTTGGGTATCATTACACACGCAGAACTCCAGAGATCTGCTCAGGTTCACTGAGTTTCAGTCTCACTCACTAGCCTTTGGCGTGACCCTGGGTGATTTATGGTTTCATGTAAAAAACATACAAAATTCATGGATTCCCCTGCCCATGAGAGTGTCCGTCTGCCATGTATTACTTGCGTTTGCAACTTGGGAGTTTGTTAGATTGCCAACACTTGCCTGACAATGAGCTATCGGCTGTAGCCAAGGTTGCTTTGTTTTATTTATGTCTGGCCAGTAGGTTATGACAATTACTTCTTGATTCATGAGTGTTTGTTGAAACACTTGGTCTTTGGAAAAACGTTCACTAATCCCAAGGCTTCATAAATATTTACACAACTGGCTACTTGGTGCCGACCGGGTATTTTATTTGTCATGTGGCGTTCGTTATTCTCAGGCACCCAGCAGAAACAATATCATGCCTCCAATCTTGGGCCAAGCTCTGGTTGCTTTGTGCGGCTGCCCTGGTACAAAGTCTGTCTAGCTGAGGTACTTATATAGCCCCTATTACTGTATAATCTGAGTTTCTCACACTCTTTAATGCATTTATCTTCACAGCATGTCTATGAGGTAGGGAAGTGCTATTATTCCTACTTTACAGATGGGGAATCGAGGCACGGAGAAGTTAAGTGCTTTGCCCAAGGTCACTCAGGAAGTCTGTTGCAGAGCAAGGACTTGACTAGTACCCTAACTCCTTAGCCATCCCTCCTCTTTGTTCCTATGTCTGGAAGATCCAGCTCCTGGAGGATGTCCCCTGCACAGGGCACTCCGCAGGTGGTACAGAAACACCTTTGTGGCTCCTCCATCACTTGCCTGCCCAACTGCTGGGACAGGGGCATGGCCAGGGTGCTCTGGCAATCCCCAAAACAGCATTTTGGGGCCACTGGCAGCTGGTGCAGCCTGCCTGGAGACTGGCCACCAGTAGAGTAGCCCCATGATTGGGGGAGCACAAAAAGCTCCTTGGCTTCACCCACGGCTGTGCCGAGGGCACGTTGGTCTTAACCGAAGATCTGGCCTCCTGTGTCCTAGGTGACCAAATACAGCCTACCAAGACCAAACGGTGAATGGCTGGCCGGAATACCTGGCTGAAAATGATTTGTGCAGAGTCTGCTGAAAATTCTTCTGAGTAGCGGACTTTGCTAGAAAGCAGGGTTGGTGTAAGAATAACTCCTAAGGCGGGGAAGCAGAGAAATCGGCAACAAAATGTACATACCAAGAACAATTCAACCCCTTCTCTATTTTGCAATAGTGAGGTGAGTGCATTAGTGAGCAGAGATCATGGAGCAGAAGTACTGAGGAAACTGGGCTTTGCTGCCCCCACTTGTATGTGTGAAAAGCTGTCTTTATGGCAAACAAACAAACAAACAAACAAACAAACAAACAAACAAAAACACAGTAGAGGAGGGACAGCAAATAATTCCCCTCCCCAACCCTGGTGTCTGAGATGTCATCTGTATCCAGAAGCTTAGCCTGTTTCTCTGGAAGGAGAATGGCAGTCAGTGTATCTTTATCACACTCTCTTTCATGCTTCAGCAAGCTTTCTGCCTCCTGCAGCACTGCAGAGATGCCAACCTGTCTAAGAGGGAACCGGGAGGTCCGTGCTGATGCCTCGGCTGATTCAGGGAAGAGCCTTTGGGTGTTTTTCCAGAGTTGTCAGTTGGTTATTTTCCTCCCCACCCTGCCTTGGGCTGAGACATCCTGCAGCCCGTGCCTTTTGGCTGCTAAAAGGTCACTAGGTTTGTATGTGGAAGATTTCTCGGGTTCATCAGCTTCTGTACTTTATAATGGGCTTTATTCTTTTAGCTTTTTCTGGCAACCTCAGCCCCAGGGTCCTGAGCCAGGAATGAAAAATTGAAATCTGTGCTCTGCTTTCAAAGGTGGAGAAACAGTGTCATGTCACAGTGGGGTCCCCGGCACAACTCAGAGGAGGGGGAACCGCAAGGGATTCTAGCCTCTGGGGGTCACAGTCTAGATCTTTTAGAACCTCTTTTAGGGGGGTCAGGAAACATTTTTCCCCCAGCTCAGATTGGCAGTGAGCATGGGGGGGTTTCAGCTCCTGTGCAGCGTGGGGTGTGGGTCACTTGCTGGGCTCATCAGGGTCTCACTTAATCAATTCCCTGCCATTGTAGGGGCCTTGGGTGCTGGCGCACCTCAGTCCCTCCTGTCGTCTGCCTAGTTTAGTCTCCTGAGGGCTGATACTTTGATCTCATTTCAGTTGTTGGGCGTGGTGCAGGGGCGTCAGAACAGGGGAGTTCAGGGGGGAAGAGGCAGCATGGGAACAGGGCCTCTGGGGAAGCGGTGGGGTGAGGATGGGGCCTCAGGAAGAAGGGGTGGTGCTGGGAGGCGGGACCACAGTTTGGGTGCCAATGACCCCGTAGGCACCGACTCCGTGGGTGTGCTAAAAAAATAATGGATGCCCAGCACCCACCAAGCAGCCCTGAGGGTTAGTGCATCCCCCTCTCCCGCAGTGCCTTCCGCCTGCTGGCGGCCCTGCCAATCAGCTCTTCCCCATCCCTCCCAGC
This sequence comes from Mauremys mutica, assembly GCF_020497125.1. Lineage (NCBI taxonomy): Eukaryota > Metazoa > Chordata > Testudines > Geoemydidae > Mauremys > Mauremys mutica. Next base: position 21,524,417 of record NC_059078.1, on the reverse strand, counting down.
ACCTCCCGTCACAATCAGCTGTTCCACGCAGGGCCGCCTGGTGGGGGGGGGGGGGCAAGTGGGGCAATTTGCCCCAGGCCCCGCAGGGGCCCCCAAGAGAGTTTTTCGGGGCCGCTGGAGCAGGGTCCTTCACTTGCTCCGGGGGCCCCGGAAAACTCTCGCGGGGCCCGGGCCCCCAGAGCGTCTTCCGCTCCAAATCTTCGGTGGCGATTCAGCGGCGGGGGGTCCTTCCTCCCTGGGACCTGCCGCCGAAGTGCCAGGGATGACCCCAGACACCCTGAATCCTCTGTGCGGCCCTGGTTCCACAGCATGCAGGAGGCGTGGGGGGAGGGGGGAAGAGGCAGGACATCGTGGGGGCTTGGAGGAAGGGGTGGAGTGGGGGCGGGGCCTAGGGCAGAGTGGGAGTCGAGCCCGTTTAGGGACCTTCTGTCACTCCTGGTGTGGTGAGGAGGTGGCTAGGTGGTGGTGGTGGCCTGTGATAAACAGGTCAGATTAGATGATCTGCTGGTCCCTTCTGACTTTAAATCTGTGACTGTCTACAATGCTCCTTAGAAGGTTTCTGTTGGACCCAGCAACACAGAGGAGACTGGAGAGGCAGCAGCAGGGCACAGGGAAATTACTCCATCAAGACCTGCTCCGACGCCCCAAGCCTGCAGCTCAAGTCCCCACAAACAAAATTAATGAATTTGCGGCAGCCCCTTTTGGTTCAGTTGTGGTTCCTGGGTTCAAGGCCATTGTTAGGGGACGCAGCCCTTAGAAGAGATGAGTGCTGAGCACTCTCATGTGGATAGGGCACAGCAGAGGATTTGGGCCAGTCCATTATCCAACCCCACTGAAAAATACCTAGTGCATTACAGACCCTAACAAATCCATCCTCACGGCACCCTCTGAGATGGCCGCCAATAGTTTTTTTTGCAGATGGAGAAACGGTGGCAGGGGGGCTAAGGGATAAATATGCAAAATGGGGGCACAAATTGGGTGCCTAAGTCCATATTTAGGCATCTTAGTAAGAGCTGGATTGTGGCACAGCATTATATGGCCGGGCAGTGAAGTAACCGGGAGTAAGCCCTCCTCCCCCATGGCCATGTGATTGCTCCCTTCATTGTGGTTCCCAGCAGGGCCACCCGGGCGGGGGGCGGGAGGAGTGGGACAATTTGCCCCAGGCCCCGCAGGGGCCCTTTGAGCCCTGGCCGAGAATCCCTTCCCTGGCTACTCACCCGGCGCAGCGGGCCCTTCAGTCGCTCCAGGTCTTCAGTGGCATTTCAGTGGCAGGTCCTTCAGTGCTGCCGAAGACGCGGAGCGAGTGAAGGATCTGGCGCCGCCACCGACTCGGAGCACCACCCGGTGAGCACAAGCGCTGCAGCGGGCGGCGCCTTTATTTATGTCCGCTCCCCCGCTTTGCCCCAGGCCCCCTGAATCCTCTGGGTGGCCCTGGTTCCCAGTGCTGAGGGAGAGCAGGTAGGTGAGTAGCGGGGGGATGGGCAGGGTGTAGGCGGAGCTGTCTGATCCCCGAGTACTGGCCAGCTGAGCTGAACTGGTGTGAGGGGAGAGAGAAGCTGGAACTGTGTAAGGGCTGCAGTAAGTTTCTCCCCCCTGAAAGCCAGGGAAGAGCTGTGAAAGAATTGTGATTCTCTAAAGCCACAGATCCTTTCCAGGGCTTCTCTTGGGGTGACGCAGCTACACCCCCCCAACACAAAGGCAAGTCTAAAGTCTCCATCTGCCCCTAAGGGTTGGATCCTGCACCTTTTAGCTCAGTCAGTTTTGCCACTGACTTCAATGGGTGCAAGATCTGACCCTAAGTACCCTGCTTTTCAGAGAGCCTGAAGTGGATAGGAGCTGTAGATGCTCAGCATTTCTGAAAAGCAGGCCTAGGTCTGAATTTACGAGCCTAACTTCAGGCAAGTTTGGAAATTCTGGCTTTTATAACTTGCGGTGAGTGAGGGCTGGAGTGTGAGAGTTTCTGGCTCCGTGTCCTTTGTTCAGACTGCTAGCACTCGCTTCTCTCTTTGCCTTGCCGCATCAGCAATTCGTTGACAACTGAGGGAGGAATTAATTAGAAAGTTTTTTAAAGTTCAGGTTTTTTTAAAAACTTTGATCATCCAGATTTCTCCCCCAGAATCCTCCCTGCAGTCCCAGCGCCCCATGCTTCCGACGCAATCCAAGCTCTGCATGCAGAAATCCTACCAAGCTGAGTTCATTATGTCCAAAACAAGATGCACTGAGGAAATGAGGAAGTGGAAAAGTAGCACTGAAGGGGAGTTAGTTGACAGGAGGAGTATGCTGAAGACAAGGGGAGCACATGGGAGTTTGTATGAAAAGTAGTTCATCCTTTCTCAGCCCATTAATAAGTTAATAACTTATCAGAGATTAACTCTACACCTTGAGGCACATAAGACATTGCCTTGTTCTTACATTAGCTTGGCTTTATTGTAATTCCTTTATCTTACCTTTTCCCCCACCCCCAATTTATACCCACCTGGGGCCATACTAATATAACAGCATAAGATTTAGTTACAAAAGAGTATAATATGAGTGCAGAATTCACTTTGTGGCATGCTGAATCAGTGCTCATCAGCATTAATCACTGAATGGCCATCAGAAATTACAATTTTTAAGTTGAGGGTGAAAAAAATCACACACCCAGTGCATAGATATGCATGCACTCTTCTTTAGGGTGTCCATGGCTCTGTTGCTGTCTGAAATGAGTAAACGGCTCTGGGCTTGAGGAAAGAGGGAGTGTGAGAAAGGGTGAGTGAGACAAGTGAGTGAGAGAAAAAGGAAATAGAGGGGAATAAAGCAGAGAGAATGGTGGTATACATGTGGTGAGAGAGTTAGCATCCGTAATACTGCACCTCTGGGTGGGTTGTTGGAAAAAGGGATTGAACTCAGGATCTCTGGTTCTAAAAATACAAATCTCTGTTGCCTCATCTAAAAGGAGCAGCTCCATTAGCTGAGGCTGTGGCCTCTAAACTTCTAAATCAGCAGTTCTCAACCAAGGGTGCATATACCCCTGTGGGTACGCCGAGGTCTTCCAGGGGGTACATCAATTCATCTAGATATTTGCCTAATTTTATAATAGGCTACATAAAAAGCACTAGCGAAGTCAGTACAAATTAAAATTTCATACAGACAATGACGGTTATACTGCTCTGTATACTACACATTGAAATGTAAGTACAATATTCATATTTCAGTTGGTTTATTTTATAATTATATGGGTAAAAATGAGAGTCAGCAATGTTTCAGTACTAGTGTGCTGTGACACTTTTGTATTTTTATGTCTGATTTTGTAAGCAAGTAGTTTTTAAGTGAGGTGAAACTTAGGGAGATCAGACTCCTGAAACGGGTACAGCCATCTGGAAAAGTTGAGAGACACTGCTCTCTAAATGTTGCCCAGCCACCACTAGAGGGGGACAAAGCTCCAAACTGAGTGGGTTATATCACCAAATAACTCACATTACAGCACCCCCTGCAGGAGGAAAATAAATTGTGGGGAGGAGGGCAGCAGGCACGAATGAATCGTTGATGACCCTTCCAACTTCCACCTTGCTTCAGAGACAGTAACCAGCTGCGCTCTATACAAAAGGGACAGCAATGCAACTTCCGGCTCTCCCACTTCCAGGGTTGCCATCTGTCTATTGTTTTCTGGATGTATCTTGATCAATGGAACTGGAATGAAAGGACTAAAGTTCCCTGGATGGACTGTTACTGAGGGGACACCAGTGGAACAGGGAATGCAGGGAGTTAGGCTGGAAGGTTTCCAGACCTAATAAGAAAGAAGAAAGTCTTAACATTTGCATTTTCTTGGCTTTTTTGATGCCTGAGGTAATTAAAAAAAATCCATTCAAAGAAACCACACTTTCTAAGGCTAAATTTTATTTCATTAGTCTGTATTTACACTCCCATTAAGGCATCTGTTCCTTTGGAGATTAAACAAGAGTTCCCTGGTTTGAGGGTGTTTTCAATTATATCCTAGTTTAGTTACACATTAGCACCTCATCCTGCACCACTTAAATCAAGGGGGATTATGCCATTGACTGCAATGGGAGTGGGACCAGGCCCATAATTATTTTACTTCTAGCCTCCATTTCTTTATTTTGACCTATGGGTAGTGCCCATAATGTGCTAGATGTTGTCCACACAAACAATGACACACTCCTGCTCTGAAGAGTTCAGGCCATTTATATCATTTTCATCACCTTTGTGCTGAACAGTCCTGGGAAGCTAGGTTTAAAGCTGGGTAAAATGATGCTAAGGGCAGGGTTGCCACTTACCCATCATTTTGAAAACATTATTTGGAACAACTAGCTGCTTCCAGACAATGCTACTGGGATGCTAAGAACTGTTGGTGATGGAAGGAGCTGGGAACTGCTGGGCCCCCATAAACTGCAGTGTTTTAGCTGCTTAGAGCATCAAACTGGGCAATTTCCTTAATGTTCTTCTGAATTATTGTGAGGTATAGAATTCCCGCACACCTATTCGTTTCTCTGATAACACTGCATTGCTGCTGTCTTCCAAGAGGCGCTCATGCCCGTGTGAACATATACTGCTCCAATTAGAAACTGACTGACACATTAGAGCAGCTTAAAGCTTCTGAACAGCACAGGGCTCTCAGTTAGATCTGTGCAAATTTGGAGAAACAGTGGAGGTTAATGGGAGCAATCCTCTGCTCTTCCCCGAATTCAGTGCAAGTTTTCACATTGACTTCTCTGGGAGCTGGACTGGGCCCAGACTGGGTTGGGGAGATCAGAGTCAGTCCTTTGTCTCACTGTCATTCCAACTCTCTCTCTCTTTAATATATTCTATGGGCATGAAGATCTGGTGTTAGGACACATTCAAAATTCTGCTGCCCTGCAGGGTGTTGTATTCTCTTGGGATGGGCTTTGGCAGGACAACGCTGTCTCTCTCTCTCTGTAATTGTGTGTGTGTGTACTAGCGAGAGCAGAATACTGTCATGATTCTGAAGAGTTGTCAACCTACTGAAAGGGGAACAGCCCCCCCTTCCATCAGCTGATATTTGTGTGTGTAACACAGGTCTTCAGCGCTAAACGTTGAACAAGGAGAGTCTTCATCTCCACTCCCCTCTTGTGCTGACTCTCTGTGTTTAGCATTAAACACACGGTTTTATTTTAACAAGGGCTGGGCTCCACGTTTAGTCTGAACATCTTGGTTATTAGTTCAAGATGAATTTTTCTTCTTTGGTGCTGCATGGAAGCAATGGACGAAAAATTTGGGTGAGGAAATAAGCAAGAAACCGATTAGTCTGTGATTATGTAACACTGGACAATCCCAATATCCACATGAACCTAACACACTACAGTTTGTAGGAAGAAGAACACATGGCAAGAAGAACAGCTGATCTAATGTATCTGAGCTCAAAGCCTTGGGAGCCAAACAGAAACCTACCGTAGGGACTTGCACTAGAGTGAACAGGACAGACGAGTTTGAACCTGGGTGCTAACGAGATTTCAGACAGTAAAGACAAAATGGAAACTGCTTTTTTATAATGGGAACAGAAGATGCTATTTAAGGCTTTTAATTGGATTAAAATAGGAAATTGGATGATTTATAATTGGCCAGATCCTGTTGCATTACACTTAATATTAAAATATACAACCAAGTGAATTTCACTCTGGTGGAAGGTGACCAGACTGACATCCTTTATTTATCTACAGGGCATGGACAACAGCAGTACACATGCAAGGGTCTCCCACCCTGCTCCAGCAAGCCTCAACACTGGAGGCATCCCTATATTTGTGAGAGGGGAGCTGTGTCTCCATTCTTGATCCAGTCAGTCCTTGGTTTCTGTGCTGAGACTGCCAGCCACTGGTGACAGTTGGATTTTTTTGGCATGCCTGTTAAGATTTCATGTTACATGAGCCACCAAACAGCCATCAGGTGGCAAAGGTTTACAGTCACGACTATGGAGATTAACTGGATTCAGTCTGGGAAGTGGAAGTGAAAGGTTCCAGATTTCATTCCCTGAGCCATCCATTGTGATATTTTATAGAGTTTGGGATTTAAGTGTAGCTTCCTCAGATGTCCTCATTCCTTCTCCTACTGTTAGACCCAAGGAAGCCTATAAGGTGTGGCAATTATTATAACAAATCAAACCTGCCTCCTGAAGCCGGTTACTCAGACAATCTCATCTCTCCCCCCAATTTCTTTCTCTGTTTCCATTCTCGATCTCATTCCTGTAACTGATGTGACAAGGCTTTGTGTTTAATTAAGACACATTGTCCGACCAATTGGGAAGCAAGAAATAGCTGGAGCTGTTTTACAAATAGAAACAATTTTTGTTCATTATCCCTTAATTGAAGGAACAAAAAGGTGCTGGAAAACATCCATCAGATGCACATTCATGTAAATCATCAGAGAGGATTGGATTTAGGAACTCACAAAAGGAACATCGAATGTTCCAATCAAGAGTTATACAGACAACAGTGAAACAAAGAATTGGAGACACAAATACATCTGAATTAGCCCAATTACAGATTATATGTTTCCGGAAAACACATTATCTGGCTTTCTTCCAGGGCTTCTTTTTTTATTCCATCCCTTTTCTAGTTACAGCACAAAAAGTCAATGTCATTTGTTTCTCTTTCATTAGCTCTTCAGGTTCCCACGTTGGATGGATATGCCAATAGCTGAGATGATTAGGGAGGGGACAAATTGGTTAGGATAAAATAAGCACTGATCCAGAGCGGTACCACAAAATTTGAATTTGAGGATCAGAAAAATTTGCTTAACTTTTCTTCCCCTTCACTTTTCATTTTCAAGTGTATGTGCTTCTAGGTTTCTGTGTGAAGCAGAAGAGGTGAAATACCTCTTGAGAAAGGTAGATTGGGGGAGGATTTCGTGCCCAGAAGCACTGGAAATCTCATGACTAGTCTAGATAGGTTTTTAAAAACTCATTGGACCAGATCTGGATCTAATTTACACTGGTGTCACTCCATCGATCTCCATAGAGTCACTCTTTATTGCCAGGAGTGTATTCGAGATTAGACTCAGGCTCTTTGGCTCATCGTTGACTGAACGTGCCGGGGTTCTTGAACTACCCAATGAACGTCCCTCACAATCAAGGCACTTTCAGAAAGAAACACTTGCTGTTTCTCAGCATTTGGGGATGCAAAGCAACAACCCTGGAAGAGATGACATCATGTCTAATTAAGAAAATACTATAATAATCGACCAAAACACTGCAGTAACACTGATGCAAGCTGTAGCGTTTTGCACTGTTGCGGTAGAACTTATTATTGCAGCTATCTTATCTTAGATACTTATCTAGACCTCATTAGCGTAGTACCTGAGCACCTCACGGTCTTTACTGTACGTATCCTCACAGTACCCCTGTGAGGCAGAGAAGTGCTATTATTCCCATTTTACACAGGGAACCTGAGGCACCGAGTGACCATGTGGCTTACTCAAGATCACACAGGAAGTCTGCAGAAGCACAAGGACTTTAACCCACATCTTCTGAATACCCGGCTACTACCTTAATCACTGGACCATCCTCCCACTGACATTGCCAGGCTGTGAGGCCCAATCCAAAGCCCACCGAAGTCAAGGGAAAGATTCCCAGTGGCTTGAACAGGCCTTTAGTGAGGACGTTTGTATGGTAATATGGCTTCTTAATAATTCCTAAAAGAAACCATCCACTTTCTACTGCCTGCATTTGTTCTCGGGAGACTTAGTAAGGACAGACTCAGGAATTCGGGGCCTATCCTGGGAAGGATGCGTGATGGTCGACACAGAGTAGAGATGATGGTGCGTCTTGCCGATAGGCTGGGAAGCTGAATAATTCTATCCCATATATCAGCCAGTAGATGCCCAGGGTGGCGCTGTCTCTGGCTTAACTGAAGAATCCCCTTAAGGTTTGTCCCTTCCTACTGCAGTTGTGATTTTTGCATTTTTCCAGCACCACTCCTTGTTTTGAAATCCCCAGTGCCTAGCACAGAAAGTGTTTGCATTGTAACTGGAGTTTGTTGATTTTCTTTAGGTGGCTGAGGGCTGCAAGCACTTCTCATTACTTTTTTATTAGCCAATTTGAATACTCATTTAGCCTCACTAAGCGTGTGATGGTTTTTAATTCTATCTTGAGAGGCGCGTGCGCAGAGTCTGCTCTTGCTGTTCAGTAACGCAGGGTCCCGCACGTGACTGAAGTGGAACATGATATCTCACAAACAGACTGATCAGTCAGGGCTGGTTTCATTTAATCTAATGGCTGACATCCCCCATGATTCTGACCCAGACTTATCTGTGAAGCAGGCCAGCCAGAAACGGTTGCAATACAATATGCTACAAGTCTATTCTATATATTATGTCAAATGGTTTCCCAAAATACTTTACAAAATTAAATAATACAAGGCAGCAAGACAATATGCAGTATAAATTACTGAAACAGTGGGGTAAAGACATTAAATGATGAATAAATTAAGGCATCCAGCCATAAAGGCTAATAACGGAGGAAAAAAGAAATGATTACAATGGTTATGTGCAGAAAAACAAGTGACCAACGGAGAAATGTTTTATTAGCAGAGGACTGGTAATGGGATATGGAGATTTTCCCCTCTAGGTCAGGGATTCCCATCCATCCAGGTTGGCAATGACTGAGGGCCTGATCCAACTTCTATCGAAGGTAACTTTTGCTATCGGCTGGCTGTTTGATATTCAGTTGTAACACACTGGATCTGGGTCTGGTTTTCAGAGACGCTGAGTAGCTACAACTTCAGCTGACTTCAGATGGAGTTGGAGGCACTGTGCTCTTCTGAAAATCAGGTCCTTTTGTGTGTAGAATGAATGATGGCGCCCTCTAGTGAACAAACTACGGACAGGATAAGGGACTTGCAGTTACAGCTGGCTAGGGGAGATCTCTCTTGGCTCAAGTGGTAGAGGCCTGTGTATTTAAGCAGATGGCCAAGAGTGCTAGTCCCAGCTTCCTGTGTGTGTGAGAGAGTGAGAGAGAGATTTACGCAGGCTGTGGCATATGAGTTTCTTACATTATGGAGAGACTTTTTCACCACTGTGTTATCTATGCTTCCTTTGAGCAAGAGTGAGTTCACACTAGCGCTGTCACCATTGCAAGCTTCGGGGGGAGCAGTACTGGCGGGCGATGTCCATAACATTGTAAGTGGAGCTGCAATCCGTGTGCCTGAGTTGGCAGCGGACGGCTGCCGGACTGGTACAAACTGGCAGCTTCAGTAGAGCAGCCGTGGACGTGGAACTCCCCCGTCAGCCGGAGAGGTGGTCCTAGGCAGGATCGAGGCACATTGCCCAGGTGGCAGAGGAGGGAAACCGTGTACTGCTGCTGTCTGCGCTGGACCTATTCTGTGGGTAGGTAGGAGACTTCAGTCTCTAGGGCAATGGTCCCCAAACTTTTTACCTTGCACCCCCCCTTACCCCTGTCCATGCCCCCCCAGACTAGGGGCCGAGAGTGGGGCCATGGTTCTGGGGGGTGGGATGTGGACAGAAGTAAGGGGGCTGAGGCTGGGGCCACAGCTAGGGGTGACAGGGGCGGGGGCAGGGCCAGGAGCAGAGGCTTGGTCTGGGTATGGGACCATCAGCCGGGGTCCCAGGAGTGGATCCCTGGGGGTGGGGCCAGCAGCCAGGGCCAGGAGCAGAGCAGGGTGGTGCTCCCTCCCCACCCCCTGTGAGGTGCCCCCGAACTTTCCTCCATGCCCCCCCAGTGGGAGTGCATCCCACAGCGAGGGGACCTCTGCTCTAAGGCTATCAGTGTAGCAGCTTTCAGAAGCCCTAAACACACACACACACACACACACACACACACACACACACACACACACACACACACACACACATGAACATTCTGCCGCTTCCTCAAGCGTCTTCAATTCTACTGTGTACAAATTTACAAATGAACTGCCCAAGCGTTGACTAATGCTGCAGCCTGAAGTCAAGGTAAGAGCCCATTTATTTATAAGCTCTTCAAGGACAAAATGCTCTATTTGTACAGTCTTCCTGTACTCACACTGGGTACAGCCCAACATACAGTTACCTGCATCACAGCGTTCCGGGAGAGGTGGATGTATGAAATCCTCTCAAAGAAAACAAACAGCCCAGCCAGCCTCACGTGGCAGGAAAGTCATGATATGTTGTCGGCTTTTAAAGAGACAGATGGGAATGCTCAGAGGATGATTTTTTTTTCCGCATCATAGACATGGTTTGGCCTATATAGTCCCAGAAGTTACAGCAGCACAAGGGTCCACTTAGGGTCTCCAGCCCAGTCATGCTTTCAGGCACCAGGAGTCCCATCCAGTGTACGTGTGCAGCTCTCACTAACTGACATGAGACAGGGTAGGAGCGCAGCTGATGGGATAATTGGCTCCCTGGCTGCTAGAGAGAGCTGTCTCTTTCCCTTTCCTGCAGACATTGACTTCAAAGGTTCCCGGTCACTCAGGTCAATGTAAATGATATTAAGAACAATGATTAATAAAACACCAAGAGCTGTTTATCTAGGGCTCTGAAGGGGCTTAATAAAAGTGGGCACCAACCTTTCCATTTTACAGGTGACACAAACAGGTGAAGTGACTTGCCCAAACTCATGTGGTGAATCAGTAGCAGAGCTGGGCATAGGACCCTATTCATGATACTAGGGTGCCTCCAAAATTTCCACTGTAATAATCCCAAAATGTTTATGCTTGGTGACTGTGACTCACCCAGGAATCTCTTTGTGGCAACTGGCAGAGGGCGTGTGGGGGTGGGGGTAGAGTTTTACAGAGCGCCCCTGGGTCAATATATGCATACCAAGTTTACCAAAGGGAGGCATGGGAGGTCTCTTTCAAGAGCCAGTAGCCCACTGGTCAGCATAATCATTTCGAAACGGATGGATAATGTTTAAGGAATTACGTATCTGTACTGAGAATTCTGTTCTTAAGATATTTGAGTTAGGGCAGGTCACCAGAAGGTGAGCCGCATACTCCTGTCAGGGAGGAGGGAAGAGACCGGCTCCCTCTGGCTGGTCATGTGTATTGTGCATTGTCGAGCCTGACACTAATGAAGAGATTGTGAAATCACATTTCATGAGAGAAAAACTGCAGGAAACTCTGGCTTCGGAGCACGTGACAGAATGCCGAGTGTTTAAATGCGAGGAGGGATAAATGCTGGCATAAGGGGATGGTGGGAAAAATCTGCCCTCAGTGGGAACACGAGGCACCGAGTTCTGCTCAGATGAAGAGAAAACTGTTTTTCCAGAGGCTCCTAGAGCCTTCAAGTGGCTCTGAGCTCAGAGCCTTTTCCATCTTGTCTAAGGATTTATCTGCATTCACAAAGCATAGTGTCATCATCGTTAAGGCCACAGGAAAACAGCAAATTCAGGGCATGTACTGGGGACAGAGATCGCTGTCTGCATGTATCGAAAGGAGCAAAGGGCCTATAACTGAGCCCTGTGGGACTTCCCCCATCTATCCTCCTGGAACATGCATCAGACTGCAATAACCACTTGCTGTTCAGGCAGCTTTGAAAGCAGTTTTAGGGCTGTCTCTGAGCAGGCGGCACACTGAAGTTAGTTAATTAATGTCCAGGAGTTAGCTGTGGCAGAAAGCTTTATTGCGACCAAGCAAGATGGCTGCATGCATTTCCCTTTGATTGTGATGAGCAGTGTAGATTTGGAGATGCTGTGAATTCTGAGAGTACAGCTGGGGAAATGGGGAGGAAAGGAATGGAATGTCCTAGGATCATCTGCAACTTTCATCTACTGGAAACAGCCACAGATCAGAAAGTGGAGTGCGCTGGACTGGTCCCTCACTGGAAAAGCTGCTGTCCCGTGCCCCAGATCACCTGGGAGGTCCCTCTCCAGACTGTAGTTTAGTCATGACTGGAATCAATCTGCCTTTCCCCCTCTCCTTAATCCTGCCAGTCCTTGCCACCGCCTTCCTTCCTACAGCTTGTCTCCACTGTTCTCCCTTCCTTCCCTCTTTGGAGGGGACCACGGCATGGGAATCAGAGCAGGCAGGGACTAGACACTGGAGTGAAAGTGGAGTGGGACATGGGAGATTGGAGCTCCACTTCCCACTGTATAAGGGCTGGGGGGTGATTTTAGCTATTCTCTAACTATAGGGGACCTGTCCTGGATCTAGGGGAATATTAACAACAGGAGTCATGGGGAAGTGACATACAGGGCTCCTTCTGTTTAAACTCTCACCCCCTGGAATCAGTCAAACAGACCTAGCACAGGAAATTAGCACCTCTTCCCCTTGGGGAATGGGATCTCCAGTCCCTGCCCAGTGAAATCTGCATGGGCCCTGAGGTGATTATGAAGGGTAAGTTTAACCTCTTCTCTGCTTGCTGTGCTGCTGAAACATCATTCTATTAAAACAAATGCAGTGTGAGAATGTACCTGGTAGGTTCAGCATCCCCGCAGATCTGTTCTAGTTTGGGATGCGTCAGGGGCATTTGACAGCAGAGCAAGTGTGTTCTACCAGGGACCAGGCTGGTCCATACAGCATCACAATGGGTGTGCTCCACTCAGGAGGCTCCTAGCACATTCAGCAGCGCTGCAGGTGCATTCTTCCTGGGTACATCCAGGAACATTTAACAGCTGTCAAATACTTAATGATGCAGGCTGAGATGTTGCTCAGCCCAAGAGCTGCTCAGCTTCAATAAAGAACCTTCAGAAAGCATTGCAATATCCCTCTGGGTTCTGTGAGGGAAAATCCCGCTGATTGAGGCAATTGAATCTGGAGGGGTAGGAACGCTATTGAGCCTTAGGTTAGTAGAGGCTTTTGAGGCAGACGTGTCTGTGTCTGGACATTATCCAGTCGATCAGTGTAACAGAGCTTCCTGGCAGTTCAAATAGGTGCCGTGAGCTGATTGCAAAATGTCTTGTATGTAGCCCAGAGCTCCTTCTCTGTGTCCCTATATCTTTCATTCATAGGGATGGGGATGACAATACATTTGCCATTCATTAACAACAAATAATATCTCTCTATCTTCGGTAAGTGTTGGTCGTAGAATTGCTGTTTCACTTTCATTTTATATAGTTCCCAGTGATAAATTTAGCTTGTAAGGGATGATTAAGTCACTTCATTATGTTTTAATGTGTCTTTAGGCCTGTGTCTAGTAGTAACAATCATCCCAGATCCCGGTTGAAGTAGCCTGCTGCTGCTGCTGCTGTTTCAGAGAGGACCGTACAGCAGGGGGGCCCAGGCTTGGCACATCTGCCTCCGTGCACCCACAGAAAGTGCCTCCACCTGAACACGTGGTTGGATAGTAGATTCAAAGTGGGGTTAGTGCATTCAGCCCCCCAGGCCTGAAGCCAAATGAGGTCAATCCCTTGCCGCTGGTCACAAGAGATAATGAGTTGGGTGGTTTCTTATCCTAGTGGCCCCATTTGTCAATGTCAGAGGCAGTTGCAACGGGAGCTGTGCATACCTTGAGGAGCAGAGGCAAAGTGACAGAAGCTATAGGGGAGCAGGAGTCAAGCCTACCTCCCTCTCAGATGCCAGGGGCCACCCCCTTTCCCAGAACCCTGTGGCTCTGCCCCAGGCTGACATAATGAGCATTTCCTCAAAACCTTGGGGAAAAAGCAGGCGAGACAAACTGGCAAAGGCAAAGTGTACCTCAGCGGGGTGGTGGTGCCCACATGAGCTGTGGTGTTGGACTGGAAGGATGTGACCCTTATGGGAGCCAAAGACCTTTGGTAATTTCTTGCCCAAGCCTCAGTTTCTATCTCCATTCTTTGCTCCTCACCATTAACTCCTTTGTTGCAGTTACACACCCTCATGTCTGGGCAAACAGCTCCTTGAAAACATCCATTCCCATAAATGGAGTATTAATGATAATAATACCAATGACTCAGATCACACTTTTCATTCATAGATCTCAAAGCCCTTTACAAAGGAGGTCAGTATCATTATCTCCATTTTGCCCATGGGCTACTCTTCTCTAAAGACACTGAAGATCTTTCCTTCTGGAGCTGAGAAGGACGGATGCCCAGTGGAAGCACTGGAGAATGCAGGAAACACTCAGTGGCTCAGCGAAAGCCTACAGAATTATGCCTTGCATCAGATACACAAATACCTTCGCTTACATGCATCAGTCACTCACTTTTTGGTAGACTGGTGCAGACTAATGAGTATGCTGGCAATTCTGCATGCCGGTACCATGAGAGCTGGGAACAAAGCACATGATTACAACACAGTTGGGTCAGAAGCATATGACAGAGAGTCAGGGGACACTTCTGGTCACAGGTGCCGGCTCTTTGGGTGCTCCAGCACCCATGGAAAAAAATAGGGGGTGCTCAGTACCCACTAGCCACAGAAGTTTTGGCCCTGGGGCTGGCCACTGTTCAGCTATTCGGTGGGCTGGCCCCTGGGGCTGGCAGCCAATCAGCTGTTCAACGGCCCCCCAGGACTGGCTGCAGATCAGTGAATGGCTGGTGGGAAGCGCTCGGGAGGGGCGGAGAGGAGGGAGTGTTGGGTGGGTGAAGGGACCTTGGGGGAGGGGGCGGAATGGGACGGGAAGAGTGGAGTGGGGGCAGAGCCTTGGGGGAAGAGGCTGAGTGGGAGTGGGGCCTTGGGATGGAGCGATGGTGGAGCACCCACTGGGAAAAACAAAAGTCAGCACCCGTGCTTCTAGTCTGCCATTACAGGAACATTACTTTTGCAACTTCACCACCCAGGGCAATGCACAGCTCAGATTTCACAACCGAAGCAGATTTGACTCTGATCAGTATTTGGATGGGAGACCCACTGAAAGAAGTGTGGTGTGGGAGCTGCTACCTGCGGAATCACCACTTTCAGAGTTTGTATTGATGCAAAGCCCTCAGTGCGGTGCTGGCAATGCTGCTTTCAGATGAGATGTAAAGTAGAGGTCCCAATAACTTGCTGTCATCAAAAATCTCCTGGCACTTTTCTCAAGAATTGGGGCCCTGGCTTCCTGCTAAAAGTCCATTTGGATAACTACATTCTGCTAAGCTAACTTCCCCTGGCAGTATCAGACAGAAGTGGCTGCCTTCCTCGCTTCCTTTATCAAATTCTTGTGTAGTGTTGCCAAATTCTGTTAAAACAACAGCCTTGTTCCAGTAATAATGGATACCTTTCAGAGGTGGGTGATTCCACATAGCATGCAAAGCTTTCATCTTCCATCAAGATGATGGCCAACAAGTCAGTCGTTGGGACAGGCACGCCTATCCCTGTGAATATAACAGGCCCGTCTGCATGGTTCTAGAGAGGGCTCTGTTTCAACTCTCATTAAGGACTGTAAACATCAAATGCTCTCATTCATTTATCATAGGGTGATAACCAGACTATGAAATGCCTGCTCTGGTCAGGTCACATTCTCACTCTTTTATGAATCTGACATCCTTAAAAACATCTCTTTCAGCTTCGCGCGGGACCCAGAGGAATTCCCAGAATGGTCAGCTCAGCACTAGGTTTCCTGAAAAGCAGCTGGGTGCAAGACTGCTCAGATTGCTTTTTCAAAGTCATTTCTATGGCAAAGGAATGATTGCTTTACCGAAAAACTAATGGGGGGACAAATCACTGATTGCTTTGACGAGGAAAATGATGGATTGGTGATTATAGTGACCTTCCTTGTGCTGTGTGTTCATGGCTGAGACTGGCCAGACAAGGTACCATGACGATGATGGCATTATCATTCAGGCCTAGGACAGGATTGCCACGGAAACCAACTGGCAATAATCTGAGGAATTCAGGGGAGAAGCCAAGGACTGGCTGAGCCAGGGAGACTGCCCCCATTGCCTGCCCCTAGAGGTGGTCTCTCCAGGACAAGGTGAGCACATTGGTAGGGGGCAGTGTGGCAGGCACTTGACCTGCTATTCCCAGTGTCACGCCACATACTGTGGATAAACAGACGACCTCAGTCTTCAAGGTTGACAGCACCGCGTCTTCCACAGTTACTGTTTTTATTATGGTGCAATAGCTGTGCAAGGCACTTGACAGACACATAAGAGCAGGTCCCTACTCCAAAGAGTTTACGAACTGAACAGATAATAAACAGACAAAGGAGGGTAAAAGGAGGAAACTCACATAGGCTCATTTTAAACCCTTTCTTAACCCTTTCCATTTTGGTGTGTGATTCTTTGCTCTTTTGCCCTGGCAGATCTGCCTTTGTCATTGATTTGTTGCAATCCTGGCCTATTCTCTTTGTGACAGGTTGGATCACAGAAACCCCCCTGGGAGCTGCTAACTGATGTGCCAAGGCTACCTCTGCCCCTGTTTTCTCTGCCAGCTCAGGACTCCAGCAAGTATACAGCCAATATTCTTAACCTCAGGTACAAAATGATGTATGTGTACAAATAGGATGAATAGATATAGTAGACCATAACCTTTACAGAGATACGTTACATGGCACAGGGCAGCACAAAGCATATTCCAGTTATGTCATATTCCCATAAAGCCTTATGGGAGGTACCGTCACACTCTTATTAGCCTTTACACTTGCTTCCTGTTTTCTGTGTCTATTATTTAACTCTCACTTCATTTTTTTAGGCTGGGGTTTTCCCAGGGGCCAAAGGGAGTAAGGTGCTCAACTCCTACTGAGATTCACCCACGGGGTACCCAACTCCCTTCGGCTCTTTTGGAACTGCCAGCCTTAACCTTGTCTCCAGCATCACATGTACTCTTAGAGGGTAAAATGACCCCCTCCAGAATGTAGTTGGGATGAACGCATGATCCAGGAGGTAGAGCACTAGCCTGGGCCATGGGCGACCCAGACTGCATTGCTGCAGACTCCCTTCTGTGACCCTGGGCCACTCACTTAACCTCTCTGTGCTTCCGTTCCCCATCTGTAAAATGGGGCTAACAGCACTGCCTTACCTGGCAGGGGTATTGTGACACTAACTACATGAAAGACTGTGAGATGGTCAGCTATTATGGTAACCAGGGATCAGGGCCGGCTCCAGCTTTTCTGCTGCCCCAAGTGGCGAAGTGGGGAAAAAAGAAAGATAAAGCCTCGATCTGTGGCACTTCGGCGGCAGCTCAGCCGCGCTGCTTCATTCTTCGACGGCAATACGGCGGCGGGTCCTTTGCTCCGAGAGGGACTGAGGGACCCGCCGCCGAATTGTTGCCGAAGACCCGGACGTACCGCCCCTTTCCATTGGCTGCCTCAAGCACCTGCTTCCTTTGCTGGTGCCTAGCACTAGCCCTGCCAGGGAGATCAGTGGTTTGAGCATTGGTCTGCTAAACCCAGGGTTATGAATTCAATTCTTGTGGGGGCCACTTAGGGATCTGGTGCAAAATCAGTACTTGGTTCTGCTAGTGAAGGCAGGGGGCTTGACTCAATGACCTTTCAAGGTCCCTTCCAGTTCTAGGAGATTGGTATATCTCCAATTATAAGTAATAGATGAACTGTTTTTGCAGTGCTGTAAGCTTCCAGGAATTTGTGGATAGTCCCTTGAAGAAGAAGCCGAAAAACCCCAGGGTTTCGATAGACTCTTCAGGCAAACAGAAGTTTAAACACTTTACAAGGATGCTGTCTTTGGTGAGGTTACTGGCACTTCACAGCTGTTCTGACATTAGCTTGCATGGACGGCATTTTGTGTGTGTGTGTATGTGCTGTAATAGATCGACAAACTACAAGCTCCCGTGTAGCACCTGGGTGGGCACATTCTCACATTTCCATGGTGACCTTGAGTAGGGATGGTTTCTAAATTCCCATGCAGCTGTTATTTTGCATCGCGAGCCATATGGCCACCCCATAAGGATGCTTCCTAATTGTAGCTCTTAACCTGCCAAGGTCCAAAACAGGAAGGGGTGCGTGTGAGTGCAGGGGCTGGGGAGAATCAGATGCAGGCGTGTGACAAAGACCCGGAATGAGGAAAAAGACAAGATGCTCCAAACACAGTGGGACTCATTACTTCAGTGTAAATAACCTTTCCTCTGACCTTGATCTCCCGAGTCAGCATTTTCTGTGTCAATATATTACGATAATAAAAAGCCAGAGAACACCAGGTGTGTGGGAAATGATGGCAAATGTGTGTCTAAAAAAGCAGGGACATCCCTGCTAATAAGGGACCGTTGAGAATATGTTCCTAATCAAACCGCTTACAATAACCTTGTTGCTATAATCTGTCTCTGCTACAGCAAAATAGAGATGCGTTATGCAGACAAGAGGGTTTTGGGGGGGGGGGGGAGGATAGGGCTGTTTGTTTTGGAGGGGGGAAGACAGCTGGTTGAACAGACCACTTAATTTTATTAGCAGAGCATGAAGGAAACACGCTTTGGTCCTAGCGTCAGCATTTGCACCCATGCAAAGCCAGCGTACAGTGCTACCAGGTCAGACCGGTCATGCTGTTTGCCCACTCTGTGCAGGGTAAATGACTGGATGAAGCTCAGTGAAGGGGGAAGCAGGCCCGCTGCCTTGATAGGGGTAGGTTAGTTATCTCCTTCCCAGAGGAAAGAGGCGTGTGAACAGTGCCCCCTGGTGAAAGGAGAGGCACAGCAAGGACTTTCCTGATGGATTTGTTGTGGGCGTGGGGAGCAAGGAACTCCTTGCAATGGACTCACTCCTGCTTCCCACTCTCCCCTCTTGCAGGGCTGGGGTTAGCCCACATGGCTCCACTGGGGATGGGCAGGAGAAGAGGGTCAGATGCCCTTTTATTTTGGGAGTGTCCCTCTCCCCCTCCCTCGATGATTGTTCTGGAACTGTCAGCCCCGTGATTGGCCGCAGGCTCACGCAGTCTCTCATTCAGGGCTGGGGCTGAGCAGTTGCGTAACGTCTATGCAGTGGGTGCTCCCAATGGGTTGGCGTAAAGGGGACGTCTCCTCCCCAAACCATTTATTCTCCTGTCACTGTCTCCACCCCGTGGCCGCAGCAGTATCCACCGCCACGCCTGGCTCTCCCCTATTTTATGATCCACCCTTGGGATCCGAATTGGCTCCCATAGATGGGCCATGTAGGTCCTGAGGACTCCATGCTGTGGACATTACAGGGCCCAGGATGCAGGGGGAGGGGGAGGAACCTGTAATAAGGCCACAAACCGGGCACATACCTGCTCTTAAAAAGTGCTTTTATTTAAACAGCCACCACCACCAGCAGCAAACAAAGGAAGAGCACAAGCAAGCAAGGAACAGAGACACCCATGTCTCTAATTTAGGTGGGTCTAAAGCTAGCACTGAGATTGGCTTAATTACCCAGGAACAATATACTCCCCCAGACTGCAGATCGGCTTGTTAGTGATACACTTTTTTTTTTTTTTAAACTTGCAGTTGAAATTGAGAATACATCCCTCACTCAAAACATTGTCTCCCAATCACCATGGTTACTGCCAGGTTTTCCGCAATGGCCCAGCATATTCATCTGTCAAGTATGCTAATGGAGAACGGACCCTGTCACACAAAGGAGCAGGCTATTCAAACATACACTTGGCAAATAATTGTACATGTCAAAAGAATGATGCTTGTTATTTGCCTAATATTATCCCCCAGAAGTGGGAAGTAGTTCAGCTCTCAATGCAAAATGGCTTGCCCTTATCAAATAGGCAATTTGCTGATAATTTAGACTATTAGCTATCTTGGGGTGGTGAGGCAAAGAGGGGGGTTGTAGATATAAGTGGCCTTTTATAATTGTACTGAAAGCAAACTGGGGCATTAAGAGCCCTGGAGGTGCAGTAACGAGGATCATCATGGGATACGCTGCTAGCCAATCAGTGGGATTGTTAATGGAACCCCATTTCACCTCTGTCAGGTAGCGCTTGATGGGTGGTTAATTATAATTTAGAAGAAACAGTTTTCTCAACTGCATTTTTTTTATTGCTATTTATCTTCATGATGGGCCAATTTCCAATTTGTCTATTTCAGTAATTAAGCCAAAGAAAAATGTTACTGCTAGATTCCTATCAGCTTCTTAGCCTCTGATGTTAGCAGCTGGAAATGCTGGGTTTGCATGCAATTATTTTGCATGCAAGACAATGGAGCCGCTTCTGTTTCTCTCGGTGGGATTTTTAAAGTAAATTCCCATTAAAAATGGGGAGGGGTGAATCTGGTGTCCATGAGAATGAGGAGCTAACAACATGGGTCCAAGGGACAACATGGAGGCAGGTACTTAAGACTCTCACTGGCAGTCCATCCTGCAATTCCAATCCTGCTCCCTTGCCCAGCTCTGTCACTGTGCTTCACCGCTGTCCTCCAGCCTCCCTTGCTGTGCCAGTTCTTGTCCTGTCCACAGCTCTGCCAAAGAAGCCTCAATCCTGACCTGCAGCGCTTGCTTCTATTCTAATGCTGGGCTGCACCTATGCTGCATCTGTATCCCAGTCCTTATCTGCAACATCCCCACCTGCTCTAGTCTGGACCTTACCCCTCCAGCTCTGCCAATGCACCTGCAGCAAGCCCCTGCTGCTCCAGTCCTGGACTTCTGAACAGAGACTCCCAGCTGTGGTGAATGCAAGTATGTGGGTTTTACATGAGGCAGATAAATACCCATCAGGCGCTAGACAGAGACCCCAAAACTCATTTCACCTGTGACATGACAAAGATTGGAGCACAGCTCCTGGGGGAAAAAACAGTAACCCACAAAGCCAGATTTTTAAAACTCATTTTAAGCCTTTAAGTATAAATTGTGAAGGTGGCAGATATTTAAAGCAGACGTCTCTCTCTTTACATGGGACGGACCAAACACTTCTCTCTCTGTAACATGACAGGGGCAGCTGCGTTAAGAAACAGAATATTTTTCTGGACAGTTTTTTTTTTAAGAAAAACATAGAAATATAGAGGCTGCAATAATTATCCTTCCCCCTTAGCTGCTATGATAGAAAATGAATTTCATGCTGTTGTAAGGTGCTAGCCTGACTGATCTGGGAGCTGAACTCCTCCTGTTTATTCACAGAATAGATACAGCAGAAACAAGCTATCCACCCACACTGCTCTGTTCTATACAGACAGAAGGAGAGTTCATTCTCTCTGGTCCTTGTCCTCACTGCTAGCACTTAGCATCATGCCAACTGTGATGTGGAAAACTGTTCACCAAGAAAGAGGCTGAGTCCCACCAAATTTCCTGTTTTCCACACTGGCCACCAAAGAGCAGCAGGACAGCAACACATTTCAACTCAGTACTGACCTGCGACCTAGAAACGAAAGGATCTTGAGCTTTTCACTGCTCCCTGCAGCCAGCTAGTCCCTGGAGCCTTCCTTTAGGTGTAAGAAGAGCAGCATTACTTACAGGAGGCTGAGATAATGCAGAGCAATCATGTACTCAGTGTGTGACATTATTTACTAGCAGTTGTTGAATTGCAATTTTGCTGAATTCAAAATTGTTAACCCCCCTTGTGCTTGACATCAGAGTAGAATGTGTTTGATTTGCATCGAGAGCCTGGGGATAGGGAGCGCTATGGAACACACTTCTGTTTTGATTGTTGTCAAGCTATCCTACAGTGGCTAAAGCGTTTGAGCACCAACCTCAGGCCAGGGTGTTCAGAAGCAGGGCACAAACCCCAAATTGGGTGTGAGGTCTAGACTTAAATTTCACCAACCACGTATCAAGTGTAAATGTCCCAGGCAGTATAACTGCCAAAACATGGAGTCACACACAGTCCCCTTGGCTACTCCAATCAGTCCCGTCATCTAGCTAAGCCTGCTTTTATGATAGATGGCCCCTTACACCAAGAATCACAGCAATACTCAGGTTACCCCCAGTCCCAAAGGACCAGTCACGTACCCTGGGTCAATTGCACTTTAGCTCTCACTCCAAAGACAATGCTTGTAGCCAATCCTATAATAAACGATGTAAAGATTTATTATATAGAAAAAGGGAACAAGAGTGTTATTTACAAGGTTAAAGTAGGTAAACATATACACACAAATGAGTTCCAATATTAAGTTTCAAAAAGTAATAGACACTTCTATAATAAGCAACCTCTATAGGTCCTTTAGGGCTAACCCAAACTAAGCACTGGGGATCTTTTACTTATGCTTAGTAATCCTTGTCCCTCCAGAGTCCAAGCTTCATAAAGATACCGTTCCTCCTTGCTGGGGGCTTTTATTCCCTCTCCCCTCATCTGCTTTGAGCTGCAAACTCAGCTGCTGGGAGGAATTCACTTGCAAGAGTCATCTTGATGGTAGTGGTGAGAGTAAAGAGCAGTCTTTTGTCCTCTTTAAGGTTTCACGCTAGTCTGGTAGGACATAACAGCTTCTGTTGGAGACCAGCATTTCACACTAGTTAATGTCTCTCTCCTGTCTGGTGATTTACACAGTTACAAAGGCAAATGCTCATATATTACCTCATATATGTGGGATACAGATGCTACAAGTGAGATGAATGCATGCAGCAACTCACAAGCCTTCAACAACGCCTAAATATTGAACACATTCTTAACAGCTGTTTTAACAATACTAACACACAAGTGACCAAGCCTGATTCCAGCTATGGATTTGTCAGTATTCAGTTGAGGCATGGGGACCTTGGCCTGAGCTGGCCCGGCACCTGGTCTGCCAGCGTCACAACTGTAATGTCCAACCACTGAACTGTAGGGGCGGGAAGTGGGGTGGAGTAGAGGAGAGACTGGGTCAGATGGGATGTCTGGAGAGAAGAGTACAAGTTAGAGATTTGGTGCATGCTTCCCTGTGGTGTATGTTTTACAAACCACCAATTACATAATGAGCAGGGGAAAAAAAACCCGAACAACCTAATCAGCTATTAAAATATTTCCAAGCAGCGAAATTAATACAATTCCCTGCTCATAACTTACTTGCCTCTGTACAGAATTAATGCAGATAAATACATTTAAAAAAACTCAAAACAAAAACGTTTCATAATAAAATGTGATCATGGCAATAATAAGCTGCTTCAGTGCATGAGTTTGGTTGTATTAATTCACCCCTAGCGTAAATGACAGTATTCAGCTTTCTGATGAACAACAGACCAGCTCTGAATTATTATGCCTGGCACTTCAGGTCCTTCCATATCTTATTGCTTAATGGGGTTCCCTACTAGTAGGTGAATGTTAAACATTAAGCATCCCTGCCAATTACCTGAAGCCCAATATTTGGTCTGTCTGAAAAGCTTATTGATCTTTTGGGGGAATGATCCCCAACTTGCTTTCTAAGGGCCTGATTCTGTCCTTGGGTACATTGGAGTAAGGCAGAAGTAACTCTTCTAGGGTGAAATCAGCATAATGGATGATAGAGGAAACACAGGCCCTAAATATCCATTTTTTATCTTGCATCTACTGAGAAAATGTTAAAATTCCTCTATCCGCTACTGTTTATGTAGGACTTACAAAAATATGTTGTGCTCTTTGTCGTCCCCCTGCTGAGCCTACAGCAATAGTTAAACTCTGTGGAACACCCTGTATAGAAAAGATCCTATCACGGATTCCCCTCCTGTCCCAACTTCCCAGTCTGTCTCCATCCCTTATCAAGGTGTTTCAATCTGCAGTTCACTGTCTCTGCAGAGATGGTTAGTAATTCGGGGGCCACCCTTTGGGATTCAATCAGTGAAATTAAGAAGCTTGATTCTCAGGAAACAAACAATAACAGTGTCAGAATTCTGTCTAGTTCCATTTGAAGAAGTTTAGTCCGTGTTTGCCAAATGAAGATATAAGCAAATTGTCAGGGGAGACTTCCCCCCTCCCCAACCTTCTAAGAGGGGATTATAACAACAGAGAGCAAAAAACTCCATGTGGCACTATAAACAAGTGCTGCGGTGTGCCCTTTATTTAGAGATTAGTAGCAGTTATTATAGAGTAGCATGGACTGAAAATACACAGCCTGAGCCAAAGAGAGTGTACGATACTTTTTGCCACCAGGTGATTCCAAAACGGACAGTGAGATGGTTACAAATATAGCAATTACCATAACAGACAGACCATTCCCTAATCTGGCATCTTGATAGCTACCATATGGAAACAATGCAGTATTTCAGCTAGACCTATCTCCTGCTATACTAGATCAGACCAATGGTCCATCTAGGCCAGTAACATGCTCTGGCTATACCATTCCAGGTGAGAGCAATTGTTCGTTTCATCTAGCATCCAGATTGTCATTTCTGGATGCGTCCAGGAAAATGGTAACCCTGAGGGATAGTTCAGATAACGCTGCCAAACCTGCAGCTGCAAGGGATTCCTCAGCCATTGTGGGGCTCCACTGAACAGGGAGAGGTTGAAATGTTAGTGTGACGCTTAGTGCACATGCTCCAGGTGCATGGGGTGTGGGAGCATGAACTGCTCCATGATGCCTGGGAGTTCTAATGCAGCCGTGGCTGGGGCATATCACCACTTCCCCCATCCACTGTTCTCCCTTCACACACGCTCAGCTGTTCTGGGCATGTGGCGTAATTCTCCTCGAGCTGCCATGGGCAGCCCCATTGGACTCCGACAGGTGGTGGAAAGGAGAGAAAGCTGCACACTGAAGCGTGGGGCCTCCTAGAGTGATTGTGCAGAGCTCCCAGGTTTCTCTGAGCCAGCCGTAGTAGCTCATCGTCCCCGCCCCTCCGCCCCCAATGCATCTCTGAATTGGGCAATTCCATTACCTGGAAGACATTTGTTCATGATTTGGTCAGGTCAGGCTCTGAAGCATGGTGATGGAGAATAGTCCTTGAAATATTATCCTAGCTAGTTTCAGTGCAGACCCCTCCCACCCTGAGACAGGCCCTATTACTTTTTACCTGCCTTAATGGTGAGCGATGGGGTGGAGGGGGTGGAGAGGAGTGAGTGGGGGAGGCCTCCGGGGGAAGAAATGAAGTGGGAGCAGGGCCTCGGGGAAGGGATGGAGTGGGGCTGGGATGATGGTTTGTGGGGGGCAGTGGCTTCCCCACTTATAGCACTCCTGCTTTAACCACCAGTCAGCTAACCAGGTTGGTGGCAGGTCACTGAACATCTCCCTGTGACCCATCCTCCACTCTCTCTGCAGCCAAGAATGTACTTGAAACATCTGCCACGTGAGCTGACTCCATCCATCATCTTTGCATATTTTTCAAAGAGGGGGACGGTGGTGAAACAAATGTTGGCACTGGCTAGGAGATATGTGATCTCATTTCCAGTTGAGTCACAACAATACAGGAGGAGAGAGAGATGACACTCAACTGCCATGATATGATTACTCCTGACATGGCAGGCCATGATTGAGAAGTGACTTACACCCATTGACTTTCCCTTAAAGTAAAGGACTGAAAAACTGATATTCCCGTCCGCCTCATCCTACGCTAACAAATGCCTTTACCTCCTTCCCTCCCACCCCGCTGCAGTCTCATTCAGCTTCCCATCGGAGGAATGATGATGGTGCTGTGCCGTACCAGTGCACGCACAGCATAATCTGTGATAACGTCTGCAGTGAGAGCAGGGGAGCTCTGTGCTGACAGGAATAAGAGAAGTGATGAAATACAAAAGCTGGAGTGTGAGCTCCAGGCGAGAACTCCTTGTTGTCCTGTTTCTTGGGCTAAGGTGACATGATGATACATTGTAGAAGATGATCCCTGTCCCTAAAGCTTGTCCTGGGGGGAAGCTCAGGAAATGGCAGAGAGGGAGGAAACCTCTCCAGGCAGGGAGAGACCTTGAGCAGCAGCAAGAGAGGGACTTCAAAGCTCTATAGACAGGGAGACCTGGAAGAGACCTTGCCCATGCATGGGAGACCACAAAGGCCCCAGGCAGGAAGGGCTGGGAGAGGGAAGAGAAACCTTGGGTTGTGCGTACTTATGAGTGGACTTTGTTTTGGAGGTTTAAGTTTTATTTACTGTTCATTTCAGGGCCACCCAGAGGATTCTGGGGGCCCGGGGTCTTCAGCGGCGGGGGGCCCTTCCGTTCCGGGACCCGCCGCCGAAGTGCCCCGAAGACCCGCGGCGGGAGCCCCCCGCCGCCGAATTACCGCCGAAGCGGGACCCGCCGCGTAAGTGCAGCCTGGTCTTCGGCGGTAATTCGGCGGCGGGGGGGGGGGGGGGGGGCCCGCCGCGGGTCTTCGGGGCACTTTGGCGGCGGGTCCCGGAACGGAAGGGGCCCCCCGCCGCCGAATTACCGCCGAATTCCGGGCTGCACATCGGCGGCGGGTCCCGCTTCGGCGGTAATTCGCCACTGGGGGGTCCTTCCGCTCCGGGGCGGAAGGTCCCCCCACCGGCGAAGACCGGGAGCGAAGAAGCTCCTGCGCCCTCTTGCCCCGCCCCCTCTGGGCGGCCCTGACCCTATCCTCCCCCATTCCCTGCCCCCTGACCGCTCCCCCAACCTCCGCCCCCTCTCTGTGCCCTGACTGTCCCCAGGACTCCCTGCCCCTTAGCCAACCCCCCCGGCCCCGGCCCCAGCCCCAGCCCCAGCCTCTTACCCCCAGCTCCCTCCTCACCTGGAGCCTCAGCGCCTCGCTGAACAGCCGCAGCGTGTCTCCAGCGGAGCCTGAGCTCCGTCCCGCTCAGAGCCGCATGGTGAGGGGGCGGGGCTGCGAGCTCCACGCCGAGCGGAGGGAGCTGAGCTCAGCCCGGAGCTCCCAGCCCCGCCCCTCACCACGCGGCTCTGTGCGGGGCGGAGCTCAGGGGCCCCGGCGGAGACACGCTGCGGCGCTGTCTGAGGACGCCGCTTAATGCGCTAGGGCTCCAGGAGAGGGGCAGAGGCGGGAGCCTCAGCTGTTCTCTTGGGGGCCCCTGCAGAGCCCGGGGCCCGGGGCAAATTGCCCCCTTTGCCCCCCCCCTCTGGGCGGCCCTGCTTCATTTTATATTAATCAACGCAGCCCTAAGGAGGGACATTTTTTGACCAAGGAAAAGCCTCAATTTAAGTTTATTTGAAAAATACAAGAGGGGAAACAGAGGCAGGCTGCTTGTAACATGACCCTAGGCCATAATAGGGCACATGGCAGGCAGCTAGCCCAGTTATAGGTCCCAGTCAAGATCAGGGCCCCATCATGCTAGGCACTTCACCAATGCGCAGATACATGGTCCCTGCCCCAGTCTGTTTAACCTTAGTGGTGTCAATCCAGCACCACATCTTAAATAAGCCATTACAGGGGCACCTTTGCTGACAGCACAGAGGACAATGAATGTGATATGGAGACAGAAGCTCTGGTCCTTAGCGGATGTCTTAATATGGCAAGGCTGAGGCATACTGGTGGATGGGAAAGGATGTGGGAAGCTTGCCTTGCAGCTGCCCCTTCCATACCTGCTCTGTGGATGGGCACTTCAGTATCCTCAGTGGATGGGTACTGCAGTATCCATAGCTGTCAGTCTGTCAGCAGCCCAAAATTCACATGAGAAAACAAATGGGATGAGCAGTGGCACTTGCTTGGAGTCAAAGTATCACAGATTAGTTCATGTCCTGAACCTAGAGGATACATATTATAGGCAGAGCTGGTAGCATGCCTAGTTTTAAGGTTAACATAACTTAAGAACATTTCTACTGGGTCAGACCAAAGGTCCATCTAGCCCAGTATCCTGTCTTCTGACAGTGGGCAGTGCCAGGTGCCCCAGAGGGAATGAACAGAACAGGTAATCATCAAGTGATCCATCCCCTGTCGCTCATTGCCAGCTTCTGGCAAACAGAGGCTAGGGATACCATTCCTGCACATCCTGGCTAATAGTCACTGATGGACCTATCCTCCATGAATTTATCTAGTTCTTTTATTAACCCTGTTATGGTCTTGGAGTTCACAACATCCTCTGGCAAGGAGTTCCACAAGTTGACTGTGCATTGTGTGAAGAAATACTTCCTTTTATTTGTTTTAAACCTGCTGCCTATTAATTTCATTTGGTGACCCCCTAGTTCTTGTGTTATGAGAAGTAGTAAACAACACTTCCTTATCTACTTTCTCTACACCAGTCATGATTGTATAGACCTCAATCATATCTCCCTTTAGCCATCTCTTTTACAAGCTGAAAAGTCCGAGTTTTATTAATTTGCCCTCATATGGAAGCTGTTCCATACCCCTAATAATTTTTGTTGCCTTTTTCTGAACCTTTTCCAATTCCAATATATCTTTTTTGAGATGGGGCAATCACATCCGCATGCAGTATTCAAGATGTGAGAGTACCATGGATTTATATAGAGGCAACATGATATTTTCTGTCCTATATCTATCCCTTTCTTAATGATTCCCAGCATTCTGTTTGCTTTTTTGACTGCCGCCGCACACTGAGTGGATGTTTTCAGAGAACTATCCACAGGTTGCCCAGCCCTTTCCATTATAAGACCTGGCTTTCAGGTGCGCATAACTTTTGCCAAGCTTTAACCATCTGGGGGCTGAAGTTTTCCATGCCAGGCGTCTGCCTCAAGCTGAATTTTTTTGGAAAGTTTCATATATGTCCTTTTAAAGAAGCTCTGATAGCCGTGTGCTGTGCCGATGGTTCTGGATCTCACACTGTGACACGGGAACTCAAACAGCCAGCAGTCACTACTAACGCATACAAGGCCACATAACTAAACTCCGAGATGTAACGGTGTTGAAGTCAGAAGGGCCTTGCAGAGGCCTTTAATTTTACCCCCACATGTTCTTTGTTCATAATAACTGGAACAGTCATACTTCCTTGTCTGGTCATGTCTGGTTACATTTTCCTAGACGTAAATTACAATGGAGCGTGTCTGACCTATGTGTCATCATCCCTGCAAATTGCAGCTGCTTCTTTCACTGTTATCATGGAACTCATTGTTATATAAGAGAATCATTCTTCCTCTGCCTTCCATACCCTAAGCTCCCCTGTGCTGCTGAAAGGACAGAACCCTTTTATTATTAGGCAACTGGAAAAACCTTAGGGATTAGAGCAGCAAAGGGTACCTTCCTCACAGGGAAATGGAACAGGCCTGGAGCTTTGAGAGCCAATCTCAGGTTCATGAGAAAGCTGGTCAGGAGGGGAAGCAACACAGGAGGGCCTGGGCAATGAGGGGCTTTGGTCTTGGGTTTGGCATTTGGAGATGTTCAAACTTCCTCTAATGGGGGAGAGAGATGCTTCACTCTGAGAGGTACCAGCCTTCAGGAGAGAGGTAAAAGGGAGCTCCCAGCTCTGGTTGGGGCTGTCTGGATGTATGGCCTATGGTCTGAAGTTCTAGAGGTTAAGGAGCTGTTGATGAACAGGGCGAAGAACAGATACCAACCCACTTTAACTGCATCAGCTGTTTATCCCAGAACTCCAGCTGGACAGATGCTCCAGATGGGAGGAACGCTCTGCCACAATAACCATCTATTGGGGAATACGGGGAAGTGCAGCTACAGAGAGAGCGAGAGGAGGAGAGAGAGAGAGAGTAAGAGAGAGAAAGAGTGCTTCATTTGCATAAGGCTTCTTCCCAGAATACCTCCAGTGAGACTTTGGGAGCCACTTTAACTGTACACACACTCACTGGGTAGCGGAACTGAATGGAACGAGGAGGAAAGGCGTTACTACCTCGTGGCACAGTTTCTGCTCAAGGGCTTTATATGCTGCTGGTTTTCCATCCTCTGAGGATCCTGCATTCTGGGGATGACTCTTTGCTAAAGACACAGAGAACAATGGCAGATCTGAATGGACTCCAGTGAAGCCCTTCCTACCCAGCCTCCTAAATTTATTGTAGCTGGATTTGGTGATGGAGCCTCCAGATAGAACCAGGCAGCACTTCCTAGAGACTGGCCAAGTGCACCTCAGGACTATGAGACTGCGCTACCCACTGACACCAAACTGTATGTGGGGTTTTGTGAATGGGAAGGGGGAAGCCACGTGATAAATGGATACCCAGATGAGGCACCAAGTCAACAGGCTACTGCCAAAGGCACCATGGGGAGAGTTTATGGATCATTCATACAGAGAGATTGTTTCTGTGTTTTCCCAAGTTGATGTTGTGTTCCCTTTTCCTCTAATAAAGATTTCTTTGTTCTATACTCAGACTCAGAGCTAGCAAGAGGGGAAGTATTGCCTCTTGAGGTGCCCAAGAAAGATGCTTAGTGATTTCAGACATTCTGGGTAGAGGCTTGAGCTGGTGGTGGTGGTGAATTTTAGGAGAGACCCCTAAGTATTTGAACCTGGCCTGGCAAAAGGGTTACACAGGTTTCACTTAACGATTCCATGGAACCTCTTCAAAAAGTGCTGAAGAACCCAACCTAGCATCCTCCGTCTCTATAAAGCAGGTTCTAGAGTGGCAGGCTGGGGGAGATGCTGCTAAGTGCCAAAGGCTGCCCTGTCTGCCTACATAATGGCTGCCTACAAAATGCTGCCACACCCTAATTCATTGCTCTGTAGAACAGCCTGGGATGCTCTGAGGGGAAAGAGGATGCTCTAGTGGTTAAAGGTGCTTTTGAGCTTCCTTGGAAGAAGATGCAATAAAATCCAAAGCATTTAATGTTATATTCGATTGTAATGAACAGGCAGATGCATAGTGGCAGCACTCTTCCTACTGCTGGATGGAATTAGAACTTCTCAGAGCTGGTAGTTACAGATCCAATACTGCTATCATCTAGTGGAGAATCTCCTTTGTGCCTTTGGAGCATGAGAAACTGACTTGCATCCATGTGTTGGTGTGAAACTCAGCATGGTCAAAGTGGGAAGCACATTGACAATACCAAGTCATTGAAGTCTTGTTACTAAACACTCTTTGGCAAGAGATGCCAATGGGAAAGGACCCATTATTAATAGTCTCCAGATTCTCTGGGTTTTCTTTGTTGGACGACTGTTATTGAGTTTCCTCTGGTGTCCTGGGGGCCACATCATCACTCTCGGAGTGAATGCTTTGACCTACTGTCAGTACTTATATCAGCCCTGTTATCATATTACCTGTGCACCGCACCCATCCTGCCACACCCCTGCAAGGTAGCTACTCCTGGGACCCACCTGTGCCTTTCCCGGTGTAAACGGCTCTGGGGGAGCTGCGTCGCTTTTACACAATGTAACTAGGAAATGTAAAAATAAATAAATCAATAACTGACATCTAATTACGCCTGCAGATCCTCCTGACAGCAGCTTCTCAGTTCCCTACATGTGAAAGAGGCTGTTAATACATCCCATCCCCACCACCCTCCTCCCCAAACCAGACGAGAAACAAACCCATTATCCAAAGGACATTTGTCTAAACCTCCCCCTTTGTGCCTCAACTATCTAGGGCCTGCAGCTGCCACTTCCTATTCTTCCTATAAATTGCTCCCACTCCGGCTAATAATGGATACATAAACCAGGAATTTTTTACCATTATTTTGGTATGAATTTTTAAAAATAACGGTTGCATTTTACTCAAACGAGGGCCGTGCTAAGTGTAATCGGCCTGCCTGAGCCACAGGGAATATGTTTATTGATACAAGAAGCCCCTGGGAGCAGCCTCTGGAATGTGTGTTTTGTACATGAATATGTCAGCCCTTCCCGTGACAATTCTTAAAGTGAGACTCTCACGACGGGACAAAAAGCAATCCGAAAAGCAATTTATTTTGCCGACAATTTCCCCTCTCCCCAGAGGTGCTGTGGAAAATATTTGTGTGTTTGAAGGAGAGAGAAATCCCCCCCACCCCTGGCCATCTCCCTAGAGCAAAGTCCTGATCCTGGGATTGTGACGTCACAGCCTGGGGGTACGCAGCTGATTGCGATGTCACCAGTTTAGCATCCTGGTCTCATGGCAGGAGGAGGAGAGGTAAGAGAAAGGCAAAGTGGTCAGTGGCTAGACCACCAGACTGGGACTCAAGAGACCTTGGAGGGGGTGGGATCTGGCTTTGCCACAGGCCCGCTGGGTGGCCTTGGCCAAGTCACTTCACCTCTCCTTGTTTCCATTTCCTCTCCCATCATTTACCAACCTTGTCTATTTGGAGGATGAGCTTGGAAACTCTTGTTACATGTTTACACAACACCTGTGCCAACAATGGAGACAGTTAGCACCACCTGAGGAGACTGTTTTGTGATGTAGGCACCTGCCCCATGAAGAACTGAAACCACTAACTCATTTCCCATCAGCCATTGAGCAGCTCTGAGAAGGTGATGACCTGCCTGAGATGTATGTAAACCAGCAACCTAGAGGTTACAGCTAGATTTAATTCCTTGTGCCATCCCATCCCCCACAGAGGTACACCAATAAGTACAATAGATTCTAAATAACCTTCCAAGCGAGAGTCCTCCCTCAGACACGGGCATTGCTAGAACATCACATCAGGCCAGCCACAAGCTTCAGGGGAGTAGGAGAGGACAAGGGAAGCCGAGCTGGGTTGATTTGCTGTTTGTGGATGGAAACCAGTGCGCCGACAGATGGGCAGAGGGGGGTGAAATGAGAAAAATAATTCAAACAGAGAAAAAAATGACTGGAACTAACAATGCTATTTGGGTTTGGGGAATGAAGGTGGTTAATATGGCGGAAAGGCCAGGGGGCAGACTGAATCTGAATGGGGTGTTTAGAGAAACAGGAACCAGAGAATTTTCTGGATATTGCCATCTCTTGGGGGATTGGCATCAGTTTAACTCTTTCTCTCCCTCAAACACGGAAGCAGAAGGAACACAGAACTAGCCAAGTCAAACACTTCCCATAGTTACAGCTTTTGGGGGGGAGGGGGCATCGCTAGGAAGGGTTAGCTGTCTCATCCAGGAGAGAGAGGCGTCCTTGTCACTGCATAGAAATGCCAGGAGCTTTGCACCGGGGGTTCTGCCTCTCTAACCACTCCCATGATGAGCCAAAATCAGAGCTTTGTCCCCAAACCTCTTCCTTTGCCACACCAGCAGAAAGCGGTAAAATGATGATTTCTCACCACTTCCTGCGGTGTGCAATCAGTAAGGCATCATGCCCCCCTCCCCAGTCAGTTGCTCAAATGTGGAAATCCTTCATCAAAAATCCCTTCTGCTAGCAGAGAGCTGGGATTTGGCCAGGGGCGGCTCTAGGCATTTTGACGCCCCAAGCACGGCAGGCAGGCTGCACACCTGCGGGAGGTCCGCCGAAGCCGCAGTGGACCCTCTGCAGGCAAGCTGCCGAAGGCAGCCTGCCTGCCACCCTCGCGGCGCCAGCAGAGCGCCCCCCGTGGCTTGCCACCCCAAGCACGCGCTTGGTGTGCTGGGGCCTAGAGCCGCCCCTGGATTTGGCCATGCTAGGAGAACAAAGAGCGGCTCTCCCAGGGAAGCTAGATGCTTTGGTTTTGTTGAGAGTCCATCTTTATGGCCAGCTAGAGCTGTCATAAAAAGGTAGGAAATGTGAGGAATGTGTATATATATATATATATATATATATATACACACACACACACACACACACATCTGCAAAAATTCATTAACATTTGTTACACATTTTCAGAAGTGACCAGAGATTTGTGATGTGTCCATTTTTTGATGTCATCTTGGGTCACCTTTAAGGATCCTGATTTTCAGTAAGGGCTGAGCATCAGGCCCCTTGAAGGATCTTAGCTGGGGCACCCAGTCACTACTCACTTTTGAAAATGTAGGTCAAACTTGCACTGTCATTCTGGATCCATTTGCCGCTCCTCCCCCCATGAGGCTTTTCCCAAAGTTTTCACATCAAAACAAGCAAAATGTTGGAAAAAAACCTCCATTGACCTCTCTTGATGACCAGTTTGATCCCTGCCTGCATTTGATTTTGAATTTTAAATTTCAAAGATGCTGAGGCTTACAACCAAAATTAGCATCAGTAATGAACAGTAAAGGACCCATTTCCAGTATTTTTTGTCGTTGCTTGGTAAAATACCATGACTTCTCAACAGTTACTCTGTGTGTGAAATTTGGATAGTTAAGTAAAATCAAAACCAAATGCAAAACTACCAGGATTCTAAGATTTTTTTAACTTAATTGTGAATGATTCACGCAGTCCTAGCAGAGTCTACAGTAAGTCTGTCTGGTTGTGTAACGCCAACAGATCCCGGTCGTCGTCGGGCAGGATCGAACAGGGTTCTTTGGAGTTTAGTGCTTGAGTCTCTACAGCATGAGCTAAAACACATGGCTGTTAGCTAAGGCTGTAGAGCAGGCTAATTTAACTCTCTCTAAGTGGTCTCAGTGCCACTAGATGGAACAGAACACCACACCCAGAAGGTGTGTGGGTTACACTTGCTCCTGGGAATACCACATTCCTCTTGATTTTGTTTTCTGAGTTATAATATTTTGCTGTTCCATAGCGTCTACCAGATGAAGATCTCAAATCATTTTATAAACATCAGTAAATGTGGCATTAAAACCCAACCCGCCTGTGAGCTAAGTATCTCCATTTTACAGATAGGGAAACTGAGGCACAGGGGGGGGCGACATAACATGACCAAGGTAACACAGTGAGTGGTAGAAGTGGGCATAGAACTGGATCTCTTCAATCCCAGCCATGGAATTAACCTCATGTCTAGCTTTCTGTTTATCCCATTTGCTCTCTTGATATTGTTGTATTGTCTCTTTTGTGTGTCTGAGCATCCTGGGCGCACCCCTGTATTTTTTTTCCATGAATCCCAATGCCTGCCCCCTCTTAGGAATTACATATGAGTGACTCATGCATCAATCTTGTGTCAGTCCCTATATTGCCTTTCTGTTTGTGCTATACTGGTTCAGCCTATTTTAAATTTGTGTGTATGTGTAATGTGGCTTTCAAGCCTATCCAGGGATGGTTTAGTGTTAAGTTAATTAACAAAAAAGGAATAGGGGGAAGGGAGAAACAATATTAGCAGAGTAATTGTCCTAGTGGCACTGTAGTTAAGGGGGTACCAGATGGTCCCATTATAAAGTAGGCCCCTATGAAGATGAGAAGGGCTAAACAAGGATTTGTTCTACTCTTGAGTGCCTAATGATTGAGTCACCAAGGAGGCCTTTCATTTGCTCTTTAAAGGGCAGCTTCTGTCTTTATTGGAGTCCTCTAGATTAATGGTGCGAAGCAGCCTCAGTGAGCAATGCAAAGCGGTGTTGCGTGAGTGCAGTGGTGGATTAGTCACTGGGCCAACGGGGCCCGTGCCCAGGGGCCCTGGCCAATTGGGAGGGGCCCCATGCCCCGACCTGCTCCGCCTGCCTGGCACTCCTGCCCAGGAGCATGTTTGGGGCACCAGGGCTTCCCTCGCTCCCTGGCAGGAGCCCTGGGCAGCAGGGGCGGCTCCAGGCCCCAGCACGCCAAGCGCGTGCTTGGGGCGGCATGCCGCGGGGGGTGCTCTGCCGGTCGCCGGGAGGGTGGCAGGCAGGCAGCCTTCGGCGGCATGCCTGCGGAGGGTCCGCTGGTCCCACGGCTTCGGTGGAGCCGTGACACCAGCGGACCCTCCGCAGGCACGCCTGAGGGACGTCCACTGGAGCCGCGGGATTGGCGACCGGCAGAGCGCCCCCCATGGCATGCCGCCGTGCTTGGGGCGAAATATCTAGAGCCGCCCCTGCTGGGCAGGCAGAGTGGGGCAAGCCTCACATCCCGACTCCATTTCCCCAGCAGGAACACAGGGGAGGAGGGACTGCAGGCGGAAGGTGTAAGGGGTCTTCCACTTGTGCAGGCCCAGGGGGCCCCACAAACCTCTAATCCGCCTCTGCATGAGTATAACAGAGAGCAGCAGTTGGTCTATTGTCTTTTGGCACCCAGAACTCATTGCTGGCTTAGAAGCACATTCCAGCTTCATGCATTGGCTTGTTGCTTCATTAGCCAGCTAATAATGGACCAGATCCTGAACACCTTCCATAGCAAAACTCCCATTCACTTCAGTGGACATTTTGCCTGAATAAAGATGGCAGGATCTGGCCCATTCATAATAGATATTTGATTATAGGTCTCATATTGTTAAACTAAAGCTGGCAAAAGCTTCCCTTACAGGCAAAGGAGAAAAGAATCTCCCTGTTCTCTGAAATGCCCCTTTCCAGCCCTGTTTGTTGTGCCTCTCCTTTGGATTACCACATGGTCACATTTTATCTGGCCATGGCCAGTGACTTGACAGATATGAATCAGAATGGAGGCCATAAACCCTTTTTCAGTTGATGAGAGAGACCCGTTAATTGTGTTACGGAAGAGGAAGGTGATGCCCCAAAATTGCCTTTCCGCTTAGCATTGCTCACCAGCCTTCGCAAAATACCACAAGGGAATTTATCCCAATAATAGTTTGTCAAGAATATGTTTATCCAGTGTTTATTTCCGGGCTGACCAAAACCTTTACATCTGATCAGGGACAGAATCCTCCAGAATGCCGATTTAATGACAAGAATTCTCAGGAGTGCTGTACGGAGCTGGGAGAGGCAGTCAGCTCGTTATCTTCCCCCCGGTGGCAACATTTTTTGTGCACAACTTTGGATGTGCTGGCATGTGCAAAAATCCATCCTTTATAATGAAATGCTAAAGCCATTTCTGGAGCAACAAGCGCTTTTGTCCACCCTACACATCCACATGGATGCATTGCTCATTGCTTCAGCACTTTGTGCTTCTCACCATGAATGTAGCCAAGCAAAACTGACCCACATGGTCCAGCTGAGACTGTTTACCTCTATTACACATTTGTATCATGCATCCTTTTGTATGAGCTTCGCTTCTTTTTCTAAGGATATGTGTGCTCTATTGAACGATAATGTCCATAGATGAATGTTATCATTACTTGCGATAACATCCTAGACTGTTAATCCAATCCCCATTCACTGTGTTGTTTATTTTCAGCTTTCATTTCACTGAGTTTAAAGAAGGAAATTGAGACTGGGCAATTTCACTTTTGTTTATATTAAGTTTCATTTTTTTGCATTCTTAGTCATTTTGGGGTTAAAGAAGCGCAT
The DNA here is from genome assembly GCF_020497125.1 of Mauremys mutica. Lineage (NCBI taxonomy): Eukaryota > Metazoa > Chordata > Testudines > Geoemydidae > Mauremys > Mauremys mutica. The sequence continues at coordinate 21,487,904 of NC_059078.1, read as the reverse complement.
GGAATAATTTAAATCCAGTCCCCAGCTCTGCCACTGTAGCGCATCTGGTGAAGACGCTCTATGCTGATGGGAGAGAGCTCTCCCAGGGGCATAATAAAACCACTTCCACTAGAGGCAGTAGCTCTTCTGCCAACAGCGCTGTCCACACCAGGTTTAGGTCCGTGTAACTTACGTCGCTCAAGGGGGTGGCTTATTCACACCCCTGAGCGACATAAGTTATAGCAACATAAGTGGTGGTGTGTACAAGCCCTTAGGTCCTGATTTAGCAAAGCACTTACATAGAGCTTTAATTCTAAACATGCAACGATAGAACTACACTCATGCTTAGAGTTAAGCATGTGGTTAAGTGCTTTTCTGTATCGGGTACTTAATCTGTGCCCTGAGAAAATTCACAAACTACCGTGCTTATGTATTTAATGGTATATATAGTTGCCTGCTTTAGTTAATAGAATCTAATCCATGAGTCAAAACTGCTGGAGTTTTTATGGGCCAGTATATCAGTGGAAACTTTGATGGAAGTAGAATTTGGGGATAACCTTGGTACTCCATTTCCTTCCTGACATTTACCATATTAGTAAAGCATCAAAAAGCCCAGTTTGGCACAGTTTGGTTCCACCGTCAGTTTTTACAACAGAGAGACTCAGTGCTGGAATAGCAAGAGTTCTGCCGGTCAAAACTGAAGCACATTGGCAGTATTTTATGAGCTGGAAGACTGGGGTAGGATGGTCCGGGATGTAGGTTAGTGTTGATGTGCATTCACAGAGCTGTGTGTGCAGCCTAGGGCTGGAACAGCAGAAGGTACTGCAGGACAAGATGGAGGTGCACTGGCAGAGCCGTGTGGTACTATAAGCTTGCATGTTACCTGCCTCCTGTAGATCTTGCTCTGTTTCTTTTCAGTCCTTCATTTTCATGAGCATTAGTTTCACCCCCAAATATAACAAGCAAATGAAATGCTAGTCAGCGAGTACCTTTGTCCAGGGTCATTTAGGTACTAAAGACAAGAGCAGAAGAGTAATCTTTAGAGACAATAAAGAGTGGAGATCTCCATAATGGCTCAAGTTCCATTTGCTTGGTCTCTGATGTGCTACTTAACTGCCTTACTCAATCAAGGTGAGCGGGTTTTTTCCCGCTCTCTTTATATATCTGGAAAGAAAATAATCTCTCCCTTGCTTTAGCTGAGCCTGAACTGCATCTCTTTCACACACCAGGTGAAGTGTGATCACAGCTAAGTGACGCCCATTAGACCCTATAAAATTAGGATTAGCCAGGATGGCTTCCTGCATTAGATCAATTTAAGTCACTGGCTGGTGGAAAGGAGCGAGATTCTTTACTCTGCTAACTGGGGAGTGTTTTTCTGTGACAGTATGTGGTGTGAATATTTTTTTGTCCTTAAAGGAATTAATTCTGCTTGCATCCTCCATTGTACACCCTGCCTTATGAAGCCCAGCATGTTTTTTTTTAAATTGGGATCTTTTAGTTGCTGTTGATATCTGTAAGGCATGAAGAGGGTACACAGTGCACTTCAAGCAGTTCTATGGCAGAAATGTCTCCATGTAGTAACTAATGGCAGGTTTATTGCCACACGCAGCAGGAGTGGAGTAAGGCAGGGTTCAGGGAGCCAAGCTGTAGGCTAGGAGAGGGCCTACCACCCCTCTACGTATGGGGCTGTGGGGAGTAGGGCACTGGCAGAAAGTGCTAAGCTTGGCACTCAGGGCTGGGAAGGAGGTAGCACTGGCAGGGCAGGGAGCCAAGATTCCCGGGGAGAGGGATAGTTCAGTGGTTTGCACATTAGCCTACTAAACCTAGGATGGTGAGTTCAATCCTTGAGGGTAGCACTTAGAGATCTGGGGCAAAATCAGTACTTGGTCCTGCTAGTGAAGGCACAGGGCTGGACTCAATGACCTTCCAGTTCTATGAGATAGGTATAGCTCCTTATATTATTATTGTGTGTGTGTAACACAGACCCTTTAGTTTGCTGTGTGGCCATTTGGTAGTGATGGACCTGGGCCCTGTTTAGACTGATATATAAACACTGATTCAAACCAGAACCTCAAATCTGAACTGCCTTCCCCATGAAGTTCAGGTTTCTGATCTCACCCTGGTTTGATCCAATGCCAGATTGGGTTTATATTGCAGATGTGGTTCAGATGCACTGCTAAAATGGCAGGAATCTCCCATGAAGAGCTCATGAGATGTCAGTGCCACAGAAATCAAACCCTGATCCTGTTATGGCCTTGAACTCAAATTCCCAACCACAGCCTAGACTTTTAACGTGCAAGGGGAGGGGGCAACTAAGATGACCGTAACTCTTGGTTCACCATGGGTCTGGAAGCACTTCCTATCGCATGCTTAACAATGACCAACGGGGGAGGGAAGGGCACAAGTGATCCAAGAACTCAGTGATCCTGGGTCAAAAGTGTTGAGTGAAGGTTGATGCTTATTTCGTGCAAACATCTCACCCAGCCCTAATGGTAGCCATCCGCAATGGGTGGAGATAGCCTGGCAATGCAGGAGAATGAGGGTAGGCTCTCACTGCAGTGGTGTCTTTTTAATTCAGATTTAATGGAATAGAATTGTATATCGATTAAATCCCAATATATGATTAAAAAGATATTCTTTGAGCTTTCCCAGCCAGGCCATGACTTCTGCATACCCATTATGGGGTGGTTAAACCTCACTGAATGTGTTTGCAATAACCACTCTCCATTTCATTATTAAGCAATAACTCTCTTTATTGAGGCTAAAGTGGATCCTTATTTGAGACATTTCATTTAGAGCCTTACTGGGAAACCCAGCTCAGAGGATGTAAACCAGCTCTTGCTTTATGACTTGCAAGGGGATATGCTCTATATAGTCTCTCTCTATACACCTATAATTGTAGTGAATTTAGCCTGAGGGCTCAGTGGCCACTGCCCAGATGCACAGTCCATTATCCTGCAGTCCCCAACCTCATAGCCAAGACACAGCCCTAAATTCTCTATTACACTGAAATCACCAGAGCTGCTGTCTAGTGCCCACCCTCCTCGGCACTATATGCACTCTCTCATGTAAACGCACTCAAAGCATTATTTTCTTTTTAACTGCTCCCGTGCACTGGACAGAAAGTGCTCTGACGCCACAGCATGACTCCAAAGGGTTTTTCTTCTGCAAGAGCAGAGCCCAGAACTTTTGCATGAATGTTTCAAAAAGCCTGCTAGCCAGATAGGGTAGCCAGGGTCTCCAGCAGCCTCATATCAACATGCTAGGACTAAGCAGCGCTGGTGGATGTACTGAAATGCATCCAGATGGCTTGGAGGTCTTAGGACCCACACAACAACTCCAATCATCCCCATCTAGCAGGCACTGGGTGCTGGGTAAAACCTGAACCAGATTATTTGCAAAGAAGTCTCCACTTTGAGTCCTGGTCAGTGATATCAGCAAGATCCTTTTAGGAGCTTACAGGTGTGCTGTGTGATTATTTTATTATCTCAAAATGTTATCATGATTCTTTCGGGACAAGAACAAGTGGAAGTGTTTATAAGTTACCATTAGCGAAGTCTGTTGCTATCACTGCCCCAGTCACCATGTGCCATGGCTTGCAAGATGCAATATGGCACCATCATCTCTATAAGCACATGGTGGCACGGATTGGGTATAACCACCGCCTTTCATTCAGGATAAATGTATGGCAGTAGTACCCAAAACACAGGCACATGAAAAAGCTGGAGTAGAAGCCGAACCATGTGGTCCAATGGGTTTCAAATGGAGGGGCTAGGGCGGTGTGTGCGTGGGGGGGATGGAGGGGGGGCGGGGGGAGGCAGGGAGAGAGTATGGAACAGCTTCCATATGAGGAGAGTTTAAAAAGACTGGGACTTTTCAGCTTGGAAAAGAGATGACTAAGGGGGGATATAATAAAGGTTTGTAAACTTATGACTGGCATGGAGAACATGAATAAGGAAGTGTTATTTACTCCTTTACACAGCACAAGAATTAGGGGGTCACCCAATGAAATTAATAGGCAGTGGGTTTAAAACAAACAAAGGAAGTATTTCTTCATGCAATGCAGAATCAACCTGTGGAACTCTTTGCCAGAGGATGTTGTGAAGGCCAAGACTATAATGAGGTTCAAAAAAGAACTAGATAAGTTCATGTAGGATGGGTCCATCAATAGCTATTAGCCAAGATGGTCAGGGATGCAAAACCATGCTGTGGGTGTCTCTAGCCTCTGTTTGCCAGAAGATAGGAATGGATGACAGGGGATGGATTACTTGCTGATTACCTGTTCTGTTCATTCCCTCTGAAGCACCTGGCATTGGCAACTGTTGGAAGACAGGACACTGGGCTAGATGGACCATTGGTCTGACCCAGTATGGCCATTCTCATGAGAGACAGAAGCAATCAGAAAGCCAAACAGACAATACAGAGGCACTGGTGATGTGGCCCTGAGAGAAAGCAAAGCGAGAGAGAGAGAGAATTTTGGGCACAAAGTGCTTGCTGGAAAGGCAGGTTTGGAAAAGCAAGCAGAGGGACTGTCTCCTGCTGTGTTCTGGGAAGCAGAACCTGATGTACAATCTGTGTGAATAAACAGGGTTTCATCAAAGAAAATACCTGGCTCTCGTCTCAATTTCTTTTCCTAGTGGAAACAATATGCACAGCTGTAAGCTTTGGCTATCCGCTCGGGTCAAAGGAGGCTAACACTAACACTAATATTGATCAACAAATGTATTTGAGCATAAGCTTTCGTGGGCTAAAACCCACTTCATCGGATGCATGCAGTGGAAAATACAGTAGGAAGATATATATACACAGAGAACATGAAAAAATGGGTGTTGCCAAACAAACTGTAACAAAAGTAATCAATTATGGTGGGCTATTATCAGCAGGAGAAAAAAAACTTTTGTAATGATAATCAGGATGGCCCATTTCAAACAGTTGACAAGAAGGTGTGAGTAACAGTAGGAAAAAAATTAGCATGGGCAAATAGTTTTTACTTTGTGTTATGGTGTCCAGTTCAGGGCCGCCCAGAGGCGGGGGCAAGTGGGCAATTTGCCCCGGGCCTCGCAGGGGCCCCCATAAGAGTTTTTTGGGGCCCCTGGAGCGGGGTTCTTCACTCGCTCTGGAGGCCCCGGAAAACTCTCACAGGGCCCAGACCCCCGGAGCTTCTTCCACACTGAGTCTTCGTCAGCAATTTGGTGGCAGGGGGTCCTTCCGCTCTGGGACCCGCCGCCAAAGTGCCAGGTCTTCGGTGGCAATTCGGTGGCGGGGGGCCCTCCGCCGCCAAAGACCCCAGGCCCCCTGAATCCTCTGGGCGGCCCTGGTCCAGTTTGCAAATTAATTCCAATTCTGCAGTTTCTCGTTGCAAAAGAATAAATGGACACAATCAGACGTCAAGAATTATAACATTCAAAAACCAGCCGGAGAACACTTCAACCTTCCTGGTCACTCGATTACAGACCTCAAAGTTGCAATACTCCAGCAAAAAAACTTCAAAAACAGACTCCAACGAGAAACTAATATTGATAAATATGAGCTGTAGATCTCAATGTGCTTTGCAAAGGTGGGTGTTCATTGATCTCCCAGGTGGGAAAAATGACGCGCAGAAGAGTTGAGTGACTTTTGTAAGGCCACATTGTGAGTCAGTGGTGGAAGTGGGATTTCAGCCCAGAACTGCGAATTCCCACCTTATCATGTCACTCCTGCAATATGAGAATTAAATCCATTCAGGTTAGTGTCTGGCACTATGATTTCAATAGTGCTCCTTTGCCAACAGTGTCCAGCCGGGCTTGTTTAGAATTTACAATGAAAGCGGGCTGACGGGCTCATGAGATAATGGATTATTTTGAGAGCTTTCCACCTTTTGGACACTGGTCAAGGTTGGAAGCGATCAAAAGGCATTGCCATCTGGTAACTGTTCTATAGACCACATGAAACAATTCCACATTGAGACATCACAAAAACCACTAAGAGGCCCCTCGTTCCCCCTCACGGGCAGTCTCAGAAAAATGGCCAAGAACTGAATGAGCCACGGAGACTGAGCTCCCCTCTTCCCCGGAGACACATTAGTGGAGCAGCGGGGGAAGCTTGTCTCGACGTTGCTGTTGTTCCTCTTCTGTAGAGAAGTAGACGAAGCTGGTCTCCCAGCCTGTCAAGGCAGCATCTTTTACCAGCAAAAAATTGCTTTCAATACAAAATGTGCACAGAAATGTGGTGGGGAAGATCTTCTCCCTCTGCCTCCTTCCTCTGGGGAAACATACTGAAAGGACCGCTGCTACCATGCTGACCAATGTTCTCTCATTGTTTCCTTGAGATCCTGCTTGGATCTGTCGGAATCCACCTGTTGTCTCTTGTCTTATACCTAGATTGTAAGTCCTTTGGGGGCAGGCCCCATCTTTTTGTTCTGTGTTTGTCCAGTGCATAGCACAGTGGAGTCCAGGTTTGTGACTAGGGTGCTATGGTCATACAAATAATAATGATAATAATTAATAATGAGGCAGAGAGATGGGCACAGCGCCTCATCCAAACCTGTTAGAACTGGGGACATTCAGATAGAGATTGGGATCCACACTAAACAACTTGGGCCCATCTCCACTATAGAGCAGAGAAAATTGCCTAAAGGCCATAGCTATATCTTGGAGAGGAGAGAGAGAAATCTCTGATCTTGGCAGTTCTGGGGCTGATGCTGCCGTGGTGAGTCCTCCTCTTCAGATCCTTTTGAATTTGGTAGCCAGCAGGGGCTCAGGACTGGTTACAGTTTCCCATGGAATATCCAAAAGGTGCTGTTCCTACAAGTATCTTGCCAATGACAACAGAAGGATAGCCGGGCTTCCCAATTTATTAGGTTTATAACTAGCTGTGCTAATCCCATGGTGTGTGTGCACACATATGCCCCTTCACCCCTTTGTCTCCACTTCCACGCCAGGAAGGGAAGAGCCACTCACACAACTTCCAAATATAAACATATTCATAGGTGATTGGCTGAAAAAGCAGAGGCCAAAGATTGTCACGAAGGATTTGGATCTATTAACAACTGACTCAAACTGTCACCCAGACAAGAACTAGAACTAATGGCCAAACGTAGTTTAAATGTGAAAAGGTTTGATGGATTTCTCTGTTGCACAGTGTCTGGGGGTGCTGTACATCCTGGTTTTGTCTGGAAGTAGATGGATGTTGAGGTTCTTATATGGGCCCCATTATCCAGGAATCTGAGGAGCTCCGTAAGGCTGGAGGGATTTGGACCCTTACCGTCACAGAGTTATCCATGCAGGCACCTGCCATACAATCTCTCTCTGGTAAGGGCTGTTGCTCCGGTTACAAAAGAACTCTGAAAGGGTCTTTGTTTATTAAGAGTTCATCTGCTCCTGCTTCCTATGCTGATATTGCGAGTGTGTGCCCATCATTGTAGCCTCAAGCCCCCTGCCTGGGACCACGGAGCTGTGCAGCTTCCTCCTACGAAGTGGTGGAGATGACGGCAAGGCCATCACTAAGGATTCTGCTCTGAGGTGGGGAATAAGCAGCAGGAACGAAGGTCCTTTCTTCATGCAAATGATCCTAGCATTAGAGAATGGGAGATGATTAAAAGCAAAAAAATCTCTGACACTGAAGCAGAATTGTCTCTAAACAGAATGTTTTTCAGTGTTTTCTGGGCAGCCTTGGCAGTTCTGACTGCAGCATCGAGAGCCCTGTTTAAGCTGCTCAGTAAATTGGATAGTTTAAATAATATATGGACTATCTTTCTGGGGTGGTATGAACGAGTCTGAGCTGTATCGACTTGTTCAGACTTTGACGTACTTCAGCTCCTTTACTGCCATTAGGGTTTTTCTCTTGAGGCGCGATAATCTCATGTACAATTTCTGGATCCTGCATTGGAAAACTTCCGGGCAAAGCTACACAGACCATTATGCATTTCACAGGGGATTTTGCTGCTCCGGAATTTCCATCCTCTTTTGGTCAGTTTCGTAGATGGAATCTTTGCTGAAGGTAAAAGAATTTAAAAAATTCAAAGGTCCTAACGCTTATGCTTCAGGGTTTCAGATGACCATTGGCAAGGATCAGGAAGGGATTCCCCCTCCCCAATATTTTTGGGGGGTTATTGCCTTCCTCTGATGCATCAGGGATGGCCATGGAGGGAGATGGGACATTGAATGTAGAGGGCCAGGGCTCTGAGGTGACACTGAGCATTCTGTCTCACAGGTGCTTGGCTGGCTGGTTCTTGCTCATGTGCTCAGGGTCTAATTGACTGCCATACGTGGCAGTGTGAGTGTGGGTCACTTGCTAGGATTATCTGGGTATATCTCACCTAATCATTTCTCTGCCATTGCAGAGGCCTGGAGCACTGGTGTACCTTGGTCTCTCCTATTCTCAGCCTGTGGCACATAATAGTATAGTCTCCTGTGGGTCTCATTTCTATTGGTGGGTTTAGTGTGTGTGTGGGTTGCTGGGTGGTGTTGGTAATCTGTAATACACAGGAGGTCAGAGTGGATGACCTAGTGGTCCTGTCTGGCCTTAAACTCTGTGAAAGACAACTGGGAGAGATGGTAGAAGAGAGGAGATTTTCCCCATCTTTCCACTGAAAGGACACAATCAGTTTCTCTTTCTAAATCCAGGCCCAGATTTTCCCCTCATTCAGGCTGTTTTTTGGTTATTCACACTGTGGTGTTATCTAGAGTCCAAGTGAGATCAGTGCCTCATTATACCAGGTGCAGTATTGCAAAAATTAATCCTTGTCCCATAGTGCTTATGATCTAAACAGATAAGATCGAGGCAGGATGGGAGAGAGGAAATATCATTATTCCAGTACTACAGATGGGGAACTAAGACATAGAAATATTAAGTGACTTGCCCAAGTCACACAGGAAGTCTCTGGTAGAGATGAATACTGACCCAAGATATCCTGAGTTCCTGCCACTCCTTTTATCCTTTCTCTCCAGCAGTGCAATTTGGGCCTGAAGCCAGCATAACCAGCCATGAAAACAATCACCCAAGGGTAAGCTGAACATAGCATTTCTGACACCATCCCTGCCCCATGGCCAATGTTGGCGGTATAACCGATGAAAAGGAGGTGTGGCTGGATTGGCGGGTAGTGATCAATCTATTGGGGATCGATTTATCGTGTCTAGTGTAGATGCGACAAATTGATCCCTGATCGCTCTGCCATCGACTCCTGTACTCCACCACGGCGAGAGGCTTCAGAGGCGGAAGCGGAGTCGACGGGGAAGCGGCATCCATCGACCCCGCGCCATGAGGATGAGAGGTAAGTCGACCTAAGATACGTCGACTTCAGCTACGCTATTCTCATTGCTGAAGTTGTGATCCGTAGTTACTGTAACAGCCCCTTGGGCCCATTACAACTGCTGCAAATTAGATGCTGGGGCACTGGCCCAGTGCACAGTGCTTCCTGGATCCTGCAAAAAATGTCTTAAAGCCACCTTGCACCCCGTGCAGCATGTGTTCTAAAGCCGCAGCCCAGGATCGCGGCCCACAGCATTATCACAGTTCTCGTTTCTTCTATTTCATGCTGATCCACTTTGCCTGCTGAGAACTCACTGTTTGTCTGAGACATCATTTTCACTTTTGTGGATTACAAATAAATCAATACAACATATTTAAATAGCAACGACAAAGGGTATTCAATCGCTCTTTGCATTTTGACGTGCGTAGTACAAAGCTGCAGGAATCAGAGGCACTCAGATGATTCTGCGCCTAACAATATGTAAGTTAAGTGAGTCTCTCTGCATTATTTTGGCAAACTGCCGCAGAAGGAAAAGGTCCTCCCCTCTCCAATGCAATTTCCTCTCTTGAAAGGTTTGGACAATTACTGCATTTTACCTTTTCCGCCACAGTGTGGACACTTTCTTCTTTTTAACAACTTGTCTATGAGCATTTCAGCTTTAGCTTAATAAGAAAGGATTGATGTTTGCACTTTGTGCAGAGGTTGTGTGGGGAGACATTTCCACTTGTAGCGCTAAGACGATGATTGGAAAAAAAAATACAAAAGATGTGAAAAAAAAAGCTTTCCAAGCAGAGGGAAGCTGGCAAACACGGTGGCGTGTACCTTAAAAACGAAAAAAAAAAACCAAAAACCAAAAAACAACCCAACCCCAAAATATCATTCCACAGTGCACACAATTGTTCCCCTGCGGAGAGGATAAGAGAGAGAACAAATCTCCTGGGACAGATCCTAGGCAAGTCACTTAATGTACTACTGGAAGGGACTCAGATACTACAAGGGTGGGATAAGAACCTACAGATAACAGAATAAAAGAAAAGTGGGATCTGAAGCCATGAGGATGCTGCCACCACCACTGTCTTCCTCATTACTGCAGCTGGTACAGTGTGGGGAGCTGTGCAACAAGGGACTAGCTTCTGGAGAACGCCCCAGAGCCAGCGGTTCTTTATGTGAATATGCTCAATACCTGAATGCAAACGAGCCAACTGAAGGAAATATCTGATATGTTTTGGATTTTGCATCCTGGCAATGGCAGATATATGCTGTGAACCAACTCCCATATTGGAACAAGGGCACCATCAAGAGATGCCCAACACCAAGAGATGCCCATCAGTGATGGAACTGAAGAAAGTCAAGGGTCAAAGGCCCCACTACCGCTCTCCATTGTATGTTCTTAAGCAGGAAAAGCCTGTCCTATGTCTCAACAACCCTTCCCAGGGGAAATGACTGCCTAGGAAGGAGTACTGCGGTAAGAGATTTGGGGGTCACAGTGGATCACAAGCTGAATATGAGTCAACAGTGTAACGCTGTTGCAAAAAAAAAAGCAAACATCATTCTGGGGTGTATTAGCAGGGGTATTGTAAGCAAGACACGAGAAGTAATTCTTCCGCTCTACTCCGCGCTGATTAGGCCTCAACTGGAGTATTGTGTCCAGTTCTGGGCACCACATTTCAGGGAAGATGTGGACAAATTGGAGAAAGTCCAGAGAAGAGCAACAAAAATGATTAAAGGTCTAGAAAACATGACCTATCAGGGAAGATTGAAAAAATTGGGTTTGTTTAGTCTGGAGAAGAGAAGACTGAGAGGGGACTTGATAACAGTTTTCAAGTACACAGAAGATTGTTACAAGGAGAAGGGAGAAAAATTGTTCTTCTTAACCTCTGAGAACAGGACAAGAAGCAATGGGCTTAAATTGCAGCAAGGGAAGTTTAGGTTGGACATTAGGAAAAACTTCCTAACTGTCAGGGTGGTTAAGCACTGGAATAAATTGCCTATGGAGGTTGTAGAATCTCCATCATTGGGGATTTTTAAGAGCAGTTTGGACAAACACCTGTCAGGGATGGTCTAGATCAGGGGTCGGCAACCTTTCAGAAGTGCTGTGCCGAGTCTTCATTTATTCACTCTAATTTAAGGTTTCATGTGCCAGTCATACATTTTAAAGTTTTAGAAGATCTCTTTCGATAAGTCTCTATAATATATAACTAAACTACTGTTGTATGAAAAGTAAATAAGGTTTTTAAAATGTTTAAGAAGCTTCATTTAAAATTAAATTAAAATGCAGAGCCCCCCGGACCGGTGGCCAGGATCCCGGGCAGTGTGAGTGCCACTGAAAATCAGCTCGCGTGCCGCCTTTGGCACGCGTGCCATAGGTTACCTACCCCTGGTCTAGATAATACTTAGTCCTGCCTTGAGTGCAGGGGACTAGACTAGATGACCTCTTGAGGTCCCTTCCAGTTCTATGATTCCCTTCCTTCCATCTTATTTGTTATGTACCAAGAACATGCTCAGTGATGTAGAAAACACAGAGGAATACATGGCCTCTGCTCCCTAGAATTTATAGTCTATAATCCTGCTCCCACTGAAGTCAGAAGCAAGCCCACTGATTTCAGTTGGAGCTGCATCAGGCTGGGCAGGCAAAACAATAGACACAGGTTGATTAGCTGGAGGTTGTGACAGGTTACCCCAGTGGTGAGCTGGAGCCAGTTCCCACCGGTTCCCAAGAACCGGTTGCTAAAATTAGACCTCTGTGGACAACCGGTTGTTAAAGGACCAGGAGGTGGGCAAAGAACTCCAGTCCGTGGGCCGGACCATCCTTTTGCTCCCAGGATTCCCAGCTGGGGAGGCTGAGGCACCCCCGGCCCCTCCCCCGCTTCCCCCCAGCTGCAGGGTGGCCAGCTGCCGGCACCAGCTGGGCAGCTCAGCTGAGCTTGGGAGGAGTCCTGCTGCTGCTTTTTGAGCATCCCGGCAAGGTGTGTGGGGGGGGTGTGTGGGGGGGGGCTGCTGCAAGCTCCAGAGCTGGCCGGAGGGGAGGGGGCAAGTGGGGCAATTGGCCCAGGCCCTGCAGGGGCCCCCAGCCCAACAAGGATGTCTCTTCCAGGCCCTCCCTCACTTCCCCCACCCCTTAGAGCTGCAGCATGGCCAGCAGCTGGGCAGCTCAGCTAAGCTCTGAGCTGCCGGCAAGGTAAGGGGGCGGGGGGCTGCAAGCTCCGGGTCCGTGTGGGGGGGAAGTAGGATGTCTCCCCCAGCCCCTCTCCCGCTCCCCTCCCCCCCGCAGAGCTGCAGCGTGGCCAGCAGCTAGGCAGCTCAGCTAAGCTCCTGAGTCGTCCTGCTGCTTTGAGCTGCGGGCAAGGGAAGGGGGGGGCTGCGAGCTCCGGGGCTGCAGGGGGGGTGGGGAAGTGGGGCAATTTGCCCCAGACCCTGTAGGGGCCCTCAACCCCACAAGTATGTCTCCCCCAATCCCGGCCTCTCCCCCGCTTTCCCCCCTTAAATCAGAACTTTTTATGGGGAACCGGTTGTCAAGATTTTGGCAGCTCATCACTGGTTACTCCCCTCTTCTGGGTGCCACCTGGGACTGGGGTACCGCTGAGCCCACCTGACCCACCAGCCTGGGCTCCCTTTACTCTTTATTGCTTCAGATACTAAAGAAACCGGTCGTAAGTATCACATTCTCATCCAAAATGTTGATTTAGGCAGATTGCAGAGATTCTTGAAAGCTCCAGATTTTCCTTTCCCAGGCCAGACAACCCTCTAGCCAGGGCTCAGCCCTTCTTCCCTTGTCCAGTCTTTTTGTTCTCAGATGTTTCCAGCAGTCCTCTTTCTTGGGCAGGGAGTCAGTGAGGAATGAACCACGATGACGTCACTCCCCTGCCTTAAATAGTTTTTGCAGGTGGTGGGAATCCTTTGTCTCCCAGTTTGATTCCCACCCCCAGTCAGTGGAAAAACACTAGTATAGCATGGAGTCCAGTACCTGGTGACTTGGTCACATGTCCCTGCAGCCATAACTCAGAGTCTGTTTGCAGTGTCCCCAGGAAGGCTTCCTGGTGGGAGATTAGCATCCTCTAAGACCAGGGGTTCTCAAACTTCAGTGCACCACAACCCGCTTCTGACAACAAAAATTACTACATGACCCCAGGAGAGGGGCCTAAGCCTGAGCCAGCCCAAGCCTCGCTGTCCCGGGCGGGTGGCCAAAGCCTGAAGCCTGAGCCCCACCACCCTGGGCAGGGGGGCCAAAGCCGAAACCCCCGTGCTTCAGCCTCAGGCAGGGGGCCTGTAACCTGAGCCCAGCCACTCAGGGCTAAAGCCCTTGGGCTCGGGCTTCGGCCCGGGCGGCAGGTCCCAGCAAGTCTAACAGCAGTCCTGACGACCCCATTAAAACGGGGTCACAACCCACTTTGGGGCCCCGACCCACAGTTTGAGAACCACTGTTCTAAGACCTATTGTTCTCCCAAATGGCCCTTTCCAGCGAGCCATCTAGACTGATTGCATTCTGGCTAGTGGGTCTTCCCTGGGTGTAAACACATTTGTAATAGATGCATAGATAATAGTCCTAACTTCAGACACAAAAATGAAACATGCCTACAAATAGGATAACCATATTCAGTAAATCATAACCTTTCCAGTGATATCTCACGTGCCTTATCTTGCATAAGATACATCATAGTTATGCCATAATCATATCATAACAATATCTTTATGAAGAATATGGGGTGTAATGCCACACAGGTTATCTTTCTAAGAGGGCTTTGTGACTTATATAGCTCCTCCCTCCCTACTGGGCACTTGAGTTACATTGCCTCATCCTGCTTTGGTCTTTCACAGCACTCCTCAGGGCACAGAGTGCTCTCTTTAAGGGGTCTCTCTTCGCTATTATAGCTCATATCTTGCTCAGAACTCATTTGAGCACAAAACTGGCCTAAGTGCCAGTGAAACCCCATGTCTTGATTCAAACCAGTCAGTGGGATAAAATAGTTTAGATAAAAGCTCAACTTAGCAAAATTGTCATGCAGCCCGTGTGTGTGTGTGTTTGTGTGTATACACGTGTGTTTGTAACACCCCTGCCTGTTCCCTACCAACAGGCTCTGGAGGGCTGTAGCAATGCCATGGAAACCCTGGAAAGGCGTTGCATGTTTGCTGCATGGATGGTCCACATGCAAGACTGGTTTCCTGAGCCAGATTCTGCTCTCCGTTACCCTGATGTAAATCCAGAACAACTCAGTTGGCTGCACTGGAGTCACTCTGGGTCTACACCACTGTGACAGACATTAGGTTCTGGTCCCCTTTCATTTTATTAGGTATCGGGTAAAAGAATTTCACCGTGCCGGCATTTTATGAAAACAGAGCAAAGTGTGGCACACAGACCTTCAGTCTCCCATTGGAGATAAAGCACCTTCATTTACCAGCTCAGAAAATCAATACCTGTGATTTGATATGAGCATTTATATTCACTTAACTCCTTTCTATCACTGAGCCATAGGGGGAGATCAGGAGAGCTTCATTTAGTTCAGCAGAATCTGCAGAACAGTTCAGAGCAAATTGTATTCCACCGTCCGCAAGTATTAATTCTCCTTGCCAATATTCTTTCTAAGCGCCTCTCTCTTTCCCACCGTGATCAGACAAAGTTTAACCTAGAAATGTGGCCAAATTGCAGACCACCGGCTAATAACATGGACCATGGCATTGTACTGTGTAGTCCATTCTTTATTTAGGTTCAGTCCACGACCACCAGCCCATGAGGCCAGGGGCGGCTCTAGGAATTGCGCCGCCCCAAGCAGGGCGGCGCGCCGCAGGGGGCGCTCTGGCGGTCGCCGGTCCCGCGGCTCCGGTGGACCTCCTGCAGACGTGCCTGCGGAGGGTCCACTGGTCCCGCGGCTCCGGTGGACTTCCCGCAGGCACACCTGCAGATGCTCCACCGAAGCCGTGGGACCAGCGGACCCTCCGCAGGCATGTTTGCGGGAGGTCCACCGGAGCCGCGGGACCAGCGGACCGTCCGCAGGCATGTCTGCGGGAGGTCCACCGGAGCTGCCTGCCGCCCTCCCGCGGCACGCCGCCCCAAGCACGCGCTTGGCGCGCTGGGGTCTGGAGCCGGCCCTGCATGAGGCAGCACTCCATCTTGATTGGAGCAGAAGGTTGCTGAGCTCAAGATGGAGGATGGGACCGTCTATCATGCTGATCACTCTGAAGTATCCAGGTGCAGAGTGCTACAAAAGTCATGCTCTTGGCCTACACCAGTGCCGTGAACATGGAGTGCTGTTAACAAGCTCTGTAAAGCCGCCATGTTCATGGGGAGCTGCCAGGGGAATTTAGGGGTGCAGTCTATGCCCGCGGCTGTGTGGTAACACTGGCTGCGGCTTAGTTCTAGCCCTCATGTGGAGGGGAATAATCAGGAAATAAATAATAAACAAAAAAAAGTCATCTTGTCAGTGTGCAGGAATGGGAATGAAGAGCACTGACCAGTGATGACCTTTTGTTTACATTTCCCTCTGAAAGGGAGAAATAATTGCAGTTTCTGTGTGATGCTGCCTTCAAATTACACCCTCTCTCCCTGCTCCGTTCAAGACTAGCCAGTGATGACATTAGAGTCCTGAATCAAACTAAGTGGTTTCTATGGTGTCAGGCTGAAATTATGAATCTCAGAGTCCGCCAGCTTGGAGAAGGCGCAGCAGCGGACACATAATTAAAACCGAGCGAGAGAATAGAAGCCACATTGTATCTGAATAGCAACGAAATTGCACTTCCGAGCACTGGTTTAAAAAAAAAATAGATGTGCTTAGAAATGCAGTTAAATGCATAATCAGGGAATGGGAACAATGCACTCTGCTGGTATTTTATTGCTGGCCTCAGCTTTGCCACCTCCCTTTCCCTGCCTCCCATCCACTGCCTCGTAACAAAGTGGATAGCTTGGAGAATAATCAGTCAAAAAGGTAACACGATAATGCATTTGGTTCTGGGACCTGGGCTCAAGTGCTTCCTGCTATGGTCCTTTCCCACTGAGCACGGCCACAAGCAGAGAGATGATTGAGGAGAGACACGGGAGAAAGGCTGGGGTGTTGGGAAGCAGGGCTGATTTGGTAATTTCAGCAGTCATTAGCCAAGCTCATTGTGAGTTTGATGGATCTGTGCTGCTTTGTTACAGTTAAGTGGACTGATTGTGGAACACAGAAACATTTTTAGTGACATGACGGCTAATTTAGAAACAGGGTAGGGGGAAGAACATGCATTATTCCATAATTAAATGTCGCTCCTGAACTGGTCCTGTAACAAATTCCCTTGGGAAACCGAAGTCTGATTTCTCTGCTACAAGTAAAACAAGGGGAATGTCAGGATTCTTCTATTGAGCTATAGCACAATGGGGCCCAACCTGCTTGTGGTCTTTATGCGTTATCCCAGTATAAATGGTTCAATACTAATAATGAGGTTATTTTACTAAATCCTTCCTCACCCAGGGACCATGTGTCCCAGAATCTAGAACAAAATTCAGAGGATTCCACCCACATCTGAAGCCACACATCACATCCATCATTCCTCCAGAAGAGGAGGTCTGAACAGCAACACGCTCCATGCAAAACGAAGGATACTGCAGCTGGGATCGGAACTCACCCTGGGATCTGAGCAGGCTGAGTGCTTTCAGGCTCATGCATCATCAGCTCTGTGACCGAGATGACATTTCTGGCAATCTCCTTGAAAAACCTTATTGAATTAAGTTTAACTATCTTTGGGGGTCCATTGTATTAAAAATGCAAATGCTATGTATTATTGTGGAATCGTATGTAACTTCTCTAGAGGGGAAGAGTGTGGCCAATGTAAAACTTTGAGAAGTATTACAAGCTTAAGATAATTATATTGAAAAGCGGACCAGACAAGAAGGAATTTTTGGGACAAACAGAGTAAAGTGGGAATCTCTAGGGGAAGGTGAATGCAAATTTACCTCCTTTGTAATTATGTAAAAACCCAGCCTTTTGAAGCTACGCCCTGAGAAAAGGACCTTTGTCTGCTCATCAGCTGGTTAGATGAGAACAAGATCAAAGGCCCGAGCTATATAGAGGAAAGAGCAAACTCTTTATGGTTGTTCTTGTTCTGAGCAAAAGCACTTATGAACTTGTAACCCCAGAAACTCCCCTGTGTGGGATTTGAAGAACTGATTACCTACCAATGCTCTTGCTGGAGTTGAAGCTGATCTCCAGTAAACATATTAGAATGCATGTAGGTCTTTATTGCTTTTGTCTGTAATGTTTTTGCCTTAGGAATAAATGTGCTTGCTTGGAAAGGGCTGTGTGGTAACTTGCAACTGTGGGCAAACACATCTGTAGCCTCTGAAGAGTAAGCAAAGTGCAGATGCTGGGCTGGTTAGGTCATCTGAGTTGCTAGGAATAACATAGTGTAGGCAGGGAACTGTGTAGCCTGGGGGGAAAAAAACACACACAGAGGGAGAGAGACATGGTTCTTCTCAAGAGGTGTGACAGCTGGGGAGCAGGAAGCCTGAAAGTATGTCCCCTTGCCGGACCATGGAGGGGGAATACCGGGCAGTTGCTTTGAACTGGGACAACCTACCCCAGGAATAAACATGTACTTGCACTTTATATTAAGGAGGTATTTATAAATAGTTTATAGGGGGTAATACAAGCGTAATAGGTGTTATAAATGTGTTACAAACGTGAGCAGTGTGTATTATACCAACCATTGATGTGCTTATTAGCCATAGTTATAAGCAACCTATTGATCTGCTGGGCTCTATACACCTGATTTATATCTAGTAATATGTATTAGTATTAACCCTTTATAAAATATTTATAAACGTACCCTTAATATAGAGGGTGACCACAGATTCTGCAAGGAGAACCTGGGCCCCAGTTCAGGAAAACACTTAAGCATATGCTGAACTTTAAGTCCTATTGAAGTCAATGGGTCAGAAAAATTTTAGTTAACAATGGCGTTGATGCTGCGTGAGTCAGAATAGAATCCAGCTCCCTCTCCCAGTAGCTGTGCCAAAGGGAGCAGAGAGTAGTAAAAGCACATTGTTGTCAGCAGCACCGACATATCTGACCCTGACTACACCCAGGATTGATCTGCTGAGTGAGAACGTGCTGCCACTGCACAGTCAGACGTCTGAGCACACCCACACTTTAATTAAGACATGCAGGTTTGAGTCTCAATATTATAAAAAAACTTTTGATATTAGATCCCATGTGCGTACTATAAAGCAGCCCTGTCAGTTGCTCATATACTGCACATGAGCCACCGTTGCCTTCCATTTTTCTCCCTTATTATCTTTGACTCTAATATTAGATCGAAAAAGAGGGAAAAAATTGACATGGGAAGTGGGAGAGTGGGTAGTTGGCAGGAAAACCAAGGGGCTGGACGATAATTCTCTGCACTGAGCAAAGTCCTCCAAATGCAGCTGCTGCTGCTTCGTGGGAGCAGAGGGTTATTTTTAATGCGCTATGGCTGCATTTTCTCTTTCAATTGCTGTCATTAAAAAGGCAATAGTAACTCTTGTAATTATTATGTCCACACAGTTCACAAGAGGCAGCCCCCACCCCCATTAACACCTGCTGGGTGCTCTTGAGACTGCCTGCCCATTGGTGTCCTGCAGAGCCTTGGGTTAGTCTGGGCCAGTTAGAGGAGTAACCCCTATCAGGTGGCTGGATTTTCTGGACATGTGCAACGGGCTTATTGCCATGCTTGAACATTGGATAGGGACCTTTATGCTCTGTGAGCAGCAGCTGAATGAGCCAGAGAGAGGTCAATCCAGGCAGAAGTTGGGGGGTGGGAGTTTCTCTCCAAAGGAAGCTATCCTTTGCAGATCTAATAATCTGTTATTTACAGATCCCTCGCATACATGTCAACCAAAGTGGATGGGAATGAATGTGGTGTTTATTACTGATCCCTGATAAGATGATTCCTGTGTGAGCTATGGGTTAATGATACTCATGCTCCAGTCTTTGAGACCCTGGGCTGAGGCAGCTGATAAAGGTGCCAATTAGCACTCATGTTGTGATGGACTCATGTCTTCTAGGAACTGGACTGAGACCACTGAACAGCAATCAGGCATTGCCTAGGGTTGATCTGAGTTTTGCCTGTGACCTGTAAACTAGTCTTAGCAAGAAGTGTTACTTATTGCAGTTAACTCTTGTTCTCTGAATATACTGCCTCCCAAAGAGCCATGGCATGATGACCCTCCCTCTTCCCCTCTGCTTCAACTCCTCAAGCCCGTAGGAAGAGAGGAAAGCTTGGGTGGTCAGATCACATGTCATATTTATACCCATGGACAGGAGAATGTTGGGCTCAAGGGATATGTGCATCCCCTAGCTGTCAAGTATGGCTGAAAGCAATTCTGTGGCTGTGTGGCCAGGCATGTGACTCCTACAGTGTGGCTCTGTGGAAGCACGATGGAGAGAAGGTATTACAACAGCACAAGAATGTCCTCCTGGGAAAAAAGTCATTGTATTGTGTTTTGACAACTGCACGATGACATGATGGTCTCTGTGCATGACCCTGTGACTGACACAGTGACTGTGTGCTGGAGGATAAAGTCTAAAAGGTAACAATTCTAAGAGAAAGAAGCTAAGAACAATATTGCTGTCAATGACCTTGGACAACCAAGTCCCACCCTGGAGAAGTGGAATTAGTTATTTGCACCATCCAGATGAGTTACTGAACATTCTGGGTGCTTTGGCTGACCAATGCACCAGTCCCAAAGCTAAATATGAAAACTGCCCACCTGCCTCATTTTCCTGGAAAACATCACAGAAGGCAGACAAAATGGATGGCTTGCCTGTGTGACCCACTCATTTGTTAAATTCCTCTGGCAGCTCCACTCAGCCAATTTGCACCCCTTGCTGAATTTTGGGAAGAGTTCACATGGCTATTTGCGAACAGCATGGCTACAGGAAAACATTTGAGACAACTATATTATCTTGCCAGATAACCAAACTGGAGATCCAGGTTGCCCTTCTATTTTATGTGCCCTCCCATCATCACACTGTCGGAGTGCCTCACAATCTGTAATGCATTTATCCTCAAACTTGGTGAGGGAGGAAAGTGCTATTATCCCCATGTTACAAATGGTGAACCGAGGGACAGGGAGACTAAGACACAGATTTTGAAAGGGACCCAGAAATGCAGCTCGGTACCGACAGTCATTTTGAGAAGAACCTATGCATGAGAGATAGGCACCTATGTGCTTTGGAAAAATTTCAGTAGGTGCCTAAAGACCTTTAAAAATCTGGCCCTAAGCAAAATGCCCAAGGTCACATAGTGCATCTGAGACAGAGTATTGAACCCGGGTCTCCTGAGCAGACTAGGGCCCTCACCACTGGGCCATTCTTCCTCCTTTGGAAAAAAACCCACTTCAATAAATATTTTACCAGCCTGGCAAGACCTTTCAATCACCATTGAGCTGATTCTGCTTCAGACCCAGATTCCTAGAAGGTTTCCATCTTCTCTCAACCTGCCCCTGGTCCATTTTATCTCCCCCTCTGGTTAGAAAGATTTTAAAAAATCATCTCTTCTCAACGTTAGCCCTTTTCAATCTCCTCAGATCTTTCTCTATAGGGAAAAGGCTCCAGGCCTCAACCGTTCCCGGAATCCTTCTCACTGCAGAATACGAATTATGCGATTAAAGAAAATATTCAGAAAACAGAAATATTTGGCCAACTCTGTTGAGCTTTAATTAGAATTAATATTAGATCTTATTGAAGCCAAAAGCCCAAAGCTGCACGTGTAACCAAATGTATTTAACCAATTAGCTAAGTCAGACAAGACTGTCTAAACTTAATCACGGACCTCTCCATTCCCCTATTACGTCAAGTGTTGCTAATGCTATTATGCTTTTGACAAGTGGCCCCTGTTAAATGAGCAAATCAATAATGTATTTGAGTCTGGGGAGAGAAGGAAAAAATGTGTATGCAATTTGCATTTCTGTTGTGTCTTTCATGGCGGATCTCAAAGCAACTTGCGAACACTCATTAATTAACCTCACAAGAGCTTTGGGAGGTAGGGTCAGTATCATCAACTACCATGTACAGATAGGTGAAGAGAGGCACAAAGAGGCCACAGGTTACGTGGTGAGTTAATGACAGAGCACAGAATAGAACCCAGGAGGCCTGAATATCAGTTCCTCTGCTTTAAACCCTAGATGGTGCTTCCCAGGGCTGGCTCCAGGCACCAGCTCAGCAAGCAGGTGCTTGGGGCAGCCACTCCGGAGAGGGGCGGTATGTCCAGGTATTCGGCGGCAATTCGGCGGAGGGTCCCTCACTCCTGCTCCTGCCACTGAATTGCTGCAGATCGCGATCACAGCTTTTTTTTTTTTTTTTTTTTTTTTTTTTTGGCTGCTTGGGGCGGCAAAACCCCTGGAGCCAGCCGTGGTGCTTCCTCCCATTATTGTTCTTGTGTAAGGTCTGCACTGGAATGCCAATGGTACAGCGGCATGTGGAGCTCCGATTCCCTTCCGGGCATTGCTGATACCTCTGGCGTGCTTTTGGGACATGGTGTCCCAAGGATGTAGCTTGACTCTGCGCCCCGGCACGGACCACTCCTTCCCGCTGACTGTTCCATGAGTTGCTACATGTTCTTCCAACATCAAAAGGGCTAGTTCTCCCTTTCCCTCCACCTTCACGTCGCTGTGTGATTACCTGTGAGGGGTCTGGGGCTGCAGGTCAGGCCCACCTTCCTTATTCCCTTCCCAGCGTCTATTGATGGCCTCTCCAGGTTCTTGGCCATGTGAACAGCTCAATCCTCCGAGAGGGAACTTTCTCTAGAGTTTCTTTTTCAAGATAATTTCCCCATAAATGGAAGTTTCACTGCAACTGGAATTACTATTTGCCCGCTGCAGCATATGGCAGGGGTGTTTCTACTTCAGTGGATGTGAGTAGAAGCCGGTGAGTCAGCGGAAGAAAACAAGTCTCTTTCAGCAAGGTCTTTCCCGCAGGCATCCATGGCTGTAACAAGAAAATAAAACCAATTAACACAATCAGAGAGTATACAGAAAACCAAATTAAATCTCAACTCAAAATAGTCACCCAGGTGATAAAGTCCATAATATAAACACTAGTGCTCACAGAGACAATGTTCTCAAGGTGAGGCCTTGACTGGGCCAGGTTACTTGGATTAGGGCAGGGAGATCCTTCCTTTCCTGGCTTCACCCAGCACAGGCCACCAGTAGAAGCCGCCTGCCCTTTTTCTCTGGCCTGCTGGGCTCTGACTGGAGGATCGGCTCTCGCTAGTTCTGCCTGCAGCGGATCATGGGAGGCCTCTCTACGCATCCCCTGGAGCTCTGAACTCGCTTCTTTTCCAGCAGGAGATCTTCATATGGCAGGGTGTGCCCAGGGGGTGGGACCTCTGGCGAGGGATGGCAAATGCCTAGTAAACCCCATCTCCCAGCTGTGTAAGGATCATTCTGAAGATGTAAAGTGCTATATTAATGTTGTTGTTATCCTGCTGGAGGCGGCAGCCATGGCCCACAAGAGTTATAAATGGCTCTCTTGATACTGATGTCAACAATGCAATTGCAGAGAGTGTTACTAGACCCTCCTGGGCATGAGGGATAGCAAAGATCTATTAGGTCCCTTTTGTCCACCCTCCCTGGGCAGTGCATCTTTTGTGTATTCTGGAGTGCTGCACCCAGCTGTATTTTAAATGGACTTAAATGGGGACAGTTGTCACTTCTCTCAGGAGCCTATGCTGGAGACTGGCAGATTTCATTGCTAGGAAATCTTTTTTGTTGTTCATCCTGAATGTACCTAATCTTATAACAGTACATTTATACTCATCCTTGTATTAGCGGTATAATAAACATATCCAGATAGTCACAACAATGCCTTGTGCTTCTATAGTGCCCCTTAGCCAAAGAGCTCCAAGAATTTTACAAACATTAAAGCAATAATTAGGCAACGTGGATGAGCCTCTTTAGCCTTTTGCAGATGGGGAAACTGAGGCCAGAACTGATTAATAAATGATTTGCCTAAAGTCACACAATGAAGCAGTGGCAGAACTGGGCTTACAACCCGTAGTGTTAGCTCATCAGTCCTATCCTCCAGTCACTAGACAACTCCTGAAACTTTTAAAAATAAAGGGTGTGTGTGTAAATTTTCCATACCCCCTGCCAATTATTATGTTGGCTATCAGTACAGAGACAGGAGCTCAGGTAACAAGCTGTTTATTCAAAACTGAGCATGGTTAGGAGAGACAATTCACACAGTAGACTAGATTCTGAGCTCAGTTATACCACAGAAACTGCACTGATTAAATCAATGGGTCAAATTCTGCTTTCAGTGACACTGGGGTAAATCGGAACAATTTCAATGACTTCAGTGGAGTCGCTCTGGATTTACACCATTGGGTTTGAAACCAGAATTCGGCCCACTCAGTAACTTCCTGCTTCCTCCTGACCATGCGCTGATCCAGATCCCTTGTCTGCAAACACAACAGTAAAGAACTCCAAATGCACCCTGAAAAGGAAAAGATACTTAGCGGAATGAAAGGCAAAGATACCCTCACCCCCGCAAAGCAGCATGGTCAAAGGAGGAAAACGACAGTAATGACAAATCAAGCCACTACACATGAAAGGAGCCTTTCCCCTGGACTGACGCTGTGCAGTTGCATTTAGGGGCTCAGAGAAAACAAAATCCTAAGAAAAAAGCACAAGGGACATTTAAAAAAAAAAGCGGGGGGGGGGGGGAGCAGAGCTGAGAAGCGGAACAGGAGCTACAGAGGCAGGGTTTTCCTGAGCTCTCATATTTACAGGGGGGGAGAATGGATCAGTTCTGTCATGCTGCTGAAAATCCCAGCGTCCCTTGGATGACACCTGTCTCGCTTGGTTTCAAGATTGCTTTATGAGAGGATGTTATTTTGGCACAAACTCATTCATTCTTGCCATGAATTGAGGTGAGAGAAGAAGGAAAAAGAAAAAAAAAACCCCACCCCAAGCTAAACCAAAAAGCCTACCCAAACCCCAGGGTTATTTACTCTTCTGCTGCTGGCAGTATAGGGACCCTTTAAGGGCCAGTGGGTTATTAACTTTCTGTCGCCTGCCACAGTGATCCGCTGTGACATATTGTCACTGCATTCCAGCGAAGCCTTACACATTAATTGGGAAGTAAGATGAGTGAAGCGGCTTTAATGAGATACCTTGTTGTAACTTCTAACTTTACACATTATTTACAGTGATTCCACTAATGGTTCCATCCATCAGAGACAGGGTGAGTCAGTGGGGGAGGAGTGTGGGGAAAAAAAGGAGAGGGAAGAAGAAAGAAAGGAAGACAAATGAAAGGGTGTGGCGGTAGGAAGCCCACAAAAATGTAGGAGAGAAAGAGAGATGGGAAGCTCCATCCCTCAATGTTTTTTCTAGCTTCACTCTTCTTTGAACACATCTTATCTTCCCCACAACCATCTCGGCGGCAGAGAGACAGGGAGATGGTGGGATGATTACTTTCCTGTATCATACCACTGATCTGCTCAGCTCTGAGTTCTCCCTAATGAAGAACGCAGCTGGCTGAGGACATTCCGATTGCCAAGGAGCTATATCTCAGCCTGATTGACTGCTGCATGATGGGCTGGTTAAATTCGGTTGTGCCAAACCCCATGATACCCCAATGCCTGGTCTCCCCTGACTTCCCACAATCCTATGTATGGGAGGAAGAGAATCCTGGACTGGACTCATGATGCTTCTCTGAGGCAGGCCTGTTTTATGTTATCATTAGATCTGTCACCACCATGGGTAAGCAGAGAAATCAATAGCAAATACCATGTTTTGACCAGGAGACACTCATGGAAATGAAGATGACCATGCTCACTTTGCAAGGGCCTCATTCCATCACACACACATCCAGACGCCCATCGTCTGTTGGGTTATTTTCTCCCCTGTAGGGAGCCAGGCAAAAATTGCATCACGTTCACTTTACAGTTTTGCGAAAGAAGTCAGACAGCAAGAAGAAGGAAGGGGAATAAAAGCAAGTTTTCAAACCATTCGATCCTGTATTCAAAGCCCAGGGGGCAAATGGACCTGATTCTGAGCTCGTGCAGGTTTTACAAGAGTCTAACTCCAATTACTTCAGTGGAGGTACTTCCCATTTACACTGGCCTGAGATCAGAATCAGGCCCACTAAGCATCTTGCATATTCAGTGTAAGCCACGCGGCACCAGGAAGGGTGATTACACCAAAGACTTGCCTGACCTTAAAAGTTAAGAGCCAGATTCTAACACCTTTACTCAGCTCAGCAGCACCTTGGCCTCACTGAAATGGATTTACTCCTGGTGGAATTGTGCGCCACTGCACATGCGCAGAATTTGTGTTCCCCACAGAATTCTTTCAGACGGGGAAGCAGGGGGAAGCCACAAGAGCGGGCAAGCGACCCTCCCCAGCAGTATATTTTGGATGCTCAGGGCAGCCAGCAGAGAGGCAAATCACTGTGGGGCAGGGAGAGGAACTGGGGAAGACCCAGCTCCTACCCTACACCAGGCTCAGCTGCTAGTCCTGGCTGGGCTGGGGAGGATGGGACTTCCTCTTCCCCTGCATGGCATCCAGGCCTGTATCAGACCCACCCCCAAATTTCTCCCTCAGCAGTAGGAAGCTCTGCAAACTCCCCCCCCCGCCCCCGCCACGCTTCCTGCACCCATCATTGCTCAGCTGCAGTGGGAGGGATCTCTGTACAGGGAGCTGCTCCCCCATTCACCCAACCCCTGTGGATCCAGACCCCCTCATACCCAGACCCTGTAGCCAGAACCCCCCTCCCAATGAGCCCCATTCCCCCTGCACCTGGACCACCCCAACGAGCCACCCGCACCCGGATCCCCACCCTACCAAGCCCCAACCAGCTGCACTTGGATCCCTACCTCCACTGAGCCCCCCACACCCAGACTCCCCCTGCTGAGCCCCAAACACCTTCGCCTGGATCTCCCTGCAGAGTTCCATTACCATTGCACCCAGAACCCCCCCAACAAACCCCTGTGCAGCTAGATCACCCACTCCCAGATGTTACACTGAGCCGCCCACACCCAGACTGCCCCACACAGAACCGTCTCAACCCACACCTGGATTCCCCCACACTAAACCCCTCCACACTTGGATCTTGCCTTGCTGAGCCTGCCTGCCTGCACCTGGTGCACCTGGCACAGCAGGGCAGGGCCCTGGCGTGTTTCTGGGACAGGCCCACTCCTTGCCCCGTGTCAGGGTTGGGTGCAGCCTCACTGCTGAGTCTGTGTCCCGGGGGTGGAGCGGCAGAGTGATCTCCCACCTCTCTGCAGCCAGTGGCCTGTGCTCCCCAGTGCCATGCTGGAGCCTCCACATTTATTTGACAAATACAATTTGCAGAATTTTAAAATATTATGTACATAGTTTGTGGGGTTTTGGGTTTTTTTTGGTGCAGAATGCCCGCAGGAGTATGAATTGGACTAATCATGGACTAGGTTGCTGCTCAATGCCAGTAAAGATGTTTGCTCAGTCAATGGGAGCTGGGGATACTTAGCACCTCACAGCTTTGTGCCATTTGGCTTTTTATAGTGGTAAAAGGTGCTCGGCTATTTAAATCCTGGGTTAGTGGGTGGAAAAGCTATAAAAGACATAACATTAACACCTATTTCTAAGAGACTTTCAGGGGATTTGAACCCGTGACCTCATTAAAACTGTGTGGATAACTGATGTTTTGGTTTGCTCGCTGTTCTGAAAAGCTGGAAAAAAATTGTTTCAGGTCGACCCAAAACAAAAATGTTTCGATATTTTTGCCAAACCCAAACATTGAAAAAAAAATTGGTTTGAGTCAAATAAAACATTTTGTTTGACCTGAAATGTTTCATTTTACTGAAGCTTTTTAAAACACGCGAAAACATTTTAAATGAAATTGAAGTAAATTTCCAACCAAAAACGTTATTTTGAATTGAAAAATCAAAATGTTAATTTCTGAAGTGTTGAGACGAAATGTTTAGATGTTCTGTTTTTTGGGGTTTTTTTTACCAAAACAATTTGGGAAATACGACATCAATTTGTGGAAGGTTTTAGTGGACCTGAATCTGTCTTTTTCAGCCAAAAAAAAAAAAAAGTTGTTCCCAGGTTGAAAGCTCATACACTGTAGAGCAGGGGTCGGCAACCGGTGGCTTGCGGCTCGCCAGGGTAAGCACCCTGGCGGGCCGGCCCGGTTTGTTTATCTGCCGCGTTGGCAAGTTCGGCCGATCGTGGCTCCCACTGGCCGCGGTTCGCGATCCCAGGCCAATGCGGGAGGCAGGAAGCGGCGCGAGCCGAGGGATGTTCTGGCCGCGGCTTCCTGCCTCCCGCATTGGCCTGGGACCGCGAACCGCGGCCAGTGGGAGCCGCGATCGGCCGAACTTGCCGACGCGGCAGATAAACAAACCGGGCCGGCCCGCCAGGGTGCTTACCCTGGCGAGCCGCGAGCCACCGGTTGCCAACCCCTGCTCTAGAGTTACACACCTCCAAGTCAACCACATGGAATGCACTAGATTGCCAGCCCTGAGACTCAGTTCCTCTGTTTAATCACATGGTCAGTGACAAGGCAGGCTTCCACTATGCAGTGCCTCCATTAAACGCTGCTCTGAAGCAACTCTCTCCCTGTCAGCAGGTGACACTGTAGCCCTATTCAGGTGACACCGTAGCCCTGCGCTGGTGATTTTGATGACGTGGACACCTGTGAGTTGAAGTGAGAAGGATTAGGCCCTGCCTAAATTAGACAGGTGGGCATAATGAGAAGTGATAACACACTACTAGAGGGTGGGTAAGACACCATGTGTGCCCTGTGAGGAAATCCTAATAATTTGGAACTTCATTTCTACCCAAGAATGTCGCCCGGTGTTGGGATGATGCCAATGGTACTTGCTACAGCAAGCATGTCTGTTGCCCCAGACTGGCACCTAGGCAGCCCCCAGAGTCAGGGCCGGCGCAACCCATTAGGTGACCTAGGTGGTCGCCAAAGGCGCTAACAATGCCCTGGTCATCGTCGGTATTTTGGGGGCGGGACCTTCCCCGCCGCCTCTGTCGGGGGCGGTATTTCGGGGGCGGGACCTTCCGCTGCCTAGGGCGCCAAAAAAGCTGGCGGCGCTTCTGCCCAGAGTGCATTGATACCCTGGAACATATGCACTCCTCCTTGTGTGTTATCCTTTAATTATCATCACGATTGTTATTCAGAACAGGCCACCAGAAACATGCAGAGGTGTAGTTAATGGAGTTGTGTTATATTCCCCGATAAAAGTGCCTCTGTTGCAGTATGGGCCAGATCACAGTTGATACCTAGTAGATGAAGGGAAAACTAATTGCAAGTGTGGAGCCATAAAAAACATCTGGGGCTAGAACAGCAAGGGAACATAAAGCAGAAAAATGTGTGCATACACACACGCACGCACACATATATTGAAGACGATTTCCTATTAAAAGTTGAAATTCTGAACTCAATTCTAGCTACCTGTCAAGGTTGGCGTGTCTTTAATTATAATGTCTGTGTGTTTCTTTAGGCACCATTTAATTCTCTCTGACAGCCACCCATTTAAAATTAAAGTCAAACATTGAGAACTTTGCTGCAGAGGTGAGTAGCACAGAGATGCACTAATTGCCAGATGTTGTTAATTTGACTCCGATCCGTTATCAAAATGTAAAAAAAGAAACACTGAACCAAGTGGCTGTCTGCCTGAGCGGATGCTCTGTTAACTGACTGCAGTGAACAGAACACATAGGGGTGTTTTTGCAGTAATAGCCTTTGAGGGCAACTCACGTTATGCCATGGACTGTGGAGCATCCCTCCTGGGGTCCAGTGTTCAGCGACTTCCAGGGCCGGCAGGGAAGTTTCTCCCCATAGAGCAGCCATCTGTAGCCTCTCTCTGACATTTCCAGGAGCTAATCTGCTTTATCAGAGATGAGAAATTTCAGTAGGCTGGTGGCTCAGGAGACAGATTGTGGATGTGCATCCTCAAGATATTGTGAGGTTCTGTTTGGATTCAAGCACCTATGAGCCCAGATAGCCAAAGCATATTCCAAGCTTCTCCTGGCCTCTCTTGGCTGGAGATGGCGATGGAAATGGGATGGGCCAATGATAAAGAGGAGGAGGAAATGGATGAGGAAAAGGAAGACAAGGGGAGATACGATTGGGTATTCAATACCCAGCTCTGACACAGGCTTTCTATGTGACTGTGGGCGACTCACTTCCCCAGCTGTGAAGTGAGGATATTGTAAGGATAAAACCCATTAAGGACTGTGAGGCGTTCACAGACTATGGTGCAGAGAATGATATAAGCGTGTAGGTAGATTCAACAACATTTAAATAAAATGATATAAGATTGCCTGAATTAGCAAGGAGGGGAGGAGAGATTATGTTTAACTTTGGAATTCTGTATCTAGCACTGAGATACCGCAGCAAAGGACACTCAGTGGCTGTGATTGAGAGTCAGGGCCGGCTCCAGACCCCAGCGCGCCAAGCGCGCGCGTGGGGCAGCATTTTGCCGGCAGGGCGGCAGGCGGCTCCGGCGGACCTTCCGCAGTCATGCCTGCGGGAGATCCACTGGAGCCGCGGGACCAGTGGACCTCCCGCAGGCATGACTGCGGAGGGTGCGCTGGTCCCGCGGGTCAGGTGGAGCAGCCGCAGGCATGACTGCAGGAGGTCTACCGGAGCCGCGGGACCAGCGGACCCTCCGCAGGCACGTCTGAAGGAGGTCCACTGGAGCCGCGGGACCAGCGACCACCAGAGCGCCCCCCGCGGCGTGCCGCCCTGCTTGGGGCGGCGAAATTACTAGAGCCGCCCCTGTTGAGAGTTGATGATAAACCTCCTATTGACATCAAATGGTGCATGATCAGACTCTGAAGGTGTCTAGATGGATGGAAATCTTGAGATTTCCAGCACGTCCTGATTTTGACATCGACATAGAAATATGCTATGCACAGTATTTCTGCTTTGGAAGGGGAGCAGGAAGTGAGCAGGTGTGTGAACATTACAGAGAAAAGAAACAGTTTCTCAAGCAATTTTTTAATCTAAAAAGAAAAAAAAATCCTGTTCAGTTCAGCTGAAGACCAGTGGGGAGTGGGGAGCAGTTAGCAACCTATGGAAGGGACCTTATGGGTCATCCAGTCCCCTGCCATCACAGGCAACCCTATCATATAATCACTTTCATAATCTTATCAAGCTCCACCTTAAAACTACCTAGGGTTGTTCACTAGTTCTTGTTTTAAAACTGAAGGTAAGTAATTTCTGCATGCAGGAAACAACTTGAATCTCTAGCTGATGGTAGGAAACAGTTTGTGGGCTTCTGTCACAACTGGTGGTGTGCTATCTAGGCATGACTTGCACGCCCGACTGGCTTTGCATTGTTCAATGGTGGCCCATGGGTCGGATCCAGCCCATGGAACAATTCAATCTGGCCCCCAGGGAGGACACCATTTTGGATCACCTAAGACATGCAAGTGAGTTGTTGCATGCTTTATAGAACTGTCATGGCAAGCCACTGGTGACAACTCTGCAGTAATTCCCATGGGGTTGCAATGGGAAACCCTGGGTAAATCTCAGTGATACGACCCAGTTCTCTTTGGCTAATGAGTTGAATAGCTTGTGTGCTCAGCTACCTGCTCCTCTCCTCATCCAGCATCACCAGTATAGTGTAACTTTGCCTTGACTCTTGCCACTAAAGACTGACTACAGAAAGCCAGAGAGAGCTGATGTCCCTTCAGAAAGCATGTCACCGACAGTTGCTCCTCTACTCTTAGCTGCTGTTTAAAACTAAAGAGCCTGTACCAAATGTTGCACAATAATGTGAATATAGCTGACCTGGCTACAGATGGGAGCGCTGAAGTTTTGGTGGCTCTGAGCCCAGGCTAATCTGAGTCTGATCCTGCGTGGGATGAACATAGCGGTAGTAATATCTTATGGGATCTCTCAGTGAAACAAATTACAGACTTGGAGAAATCTCATGAGATCGTCTATAATATTCTGCTACTTTATGGAGATCAGTGCAAAGGAGTCTTCCCCTGTGCACATGAGAGGATAGATTCCCATTGTATCTAAAAAGCAGGGCTGAGCAGTTGGCCATCATAGGAACTGAATAAGCCCAAATATCTTGGTATCAAGTTGTGCTCATGTTAACCATGGGCTCTTTTTGCCTTAGGAAACCATTTTTACAGCACAAAATAATGCATGATCTGGTCTCACCATGTTAATTCCACCGTCCAGGAGCTGAAACACTTCTCTGAGGACACGAGATCTCATATTTGATAAGAACAGGCTGGGGGATGGTCTAGATAATACTTAGTTCTGCTTCAGTGCAGGGGACTGGACTAGATGACCTCTCAAGGGCTGTGCCAGTTCTACATTTCTAGGAGTCTATATTGTTTTGGACCCATAAATTGTTCCCTGAGGCATTAAGGCCACAGAAATAGGCAAAATTCAAACAAATGCCAGCACGTGAAATACAAATACTCAGATCAGTCTCCCTCCACCTCCCAGTGAGAACAGCAGAGGTGTCCCTGGAGAGGTGGGGCTATGTTTTGCTCCGCAATCAGAAATTAATTAAGTTATAAGACCTGACAGGCCATGCCTTTCCTAGGGATGCCTTTGGTGGTGGTGTGAAGCAGGAAGCCAAAAGCCAAGTGACCTCAAGCTGCCCAAGAAGTGCAACAATCCCCCTGAAATGCATTCCCTGAGCTGATGCAATTGACAGGAAAGGGACATAGCAGCAGGAGGAAGGTCACGCCCTTGAATTACTGTTGACATGCATACAATAGCAATGGTGACCAATTAGGAAGCTTTACCAGTCTTGTCCCTTCATTCTAAAGAACCAGTCTGTATGGGACAATGAGGGGGTGGGGTGGAGAGCTAGGGTGTGTGTGTGTGTGTGTGTGTGTGTGTCCCTGCTGCTGCAGTCCCTGTTTGGAAGCCTCCAGAGTGGTCACTCTGGCATCTTTCACAGTCCTTCATTTATCCTCACTCCAACGTCCCTTCAATAAAACCAACTCCTTTTCTGAGGCTGGCTCAGGGCAGGCTAGGGGGGATATTCAGGGTCTGATTGTGTGGCTACTGAAATGAATAGCAAAGCTCCTATTAACTTCACAGGTTCAGGATCAGAACCTTAAAATGAGGATGCAGCACTGGCCCATTCCATGTGTACTGGTGTAACACCGACAGACCCCAGTCATCAGCGGGCAGGATGGGACCTCTGGAGCTTAGTGCACAAGCCTCTACAGCACAAGCTAAAAACCAACTGCCTCTTAGCGAAGGCTGTAGAGCAGACTCATTTTATCTCTTTCTTGAAGTGGTCTCGGTGCCACTGGATGGGACAGAACACCACACCCAGAAGGTGTGAGAGTTACACTGGCAGTACCTAGAGGTCCTGGTCCCATTGTGCTAGGCACAGTACAGACTTAAAACAAGATGGTGGTCCTTGTGCCAAAGAACTTACAAACCAACTGTAAGACAAGAGACAACAGGTGGTGCAATAAACAGACCGGGGGAGCACACAGTAACAATGAGACGACAGTGATCAGCGTGGTAACATCCACAACATGGATGTTCAGAGTGGGCTCCCAGGGGGAAATGATTTTGGCTTAACAACAAACCCATCTGAACACTACAGATTCCTAAGCTCTCCCTGAATGCTCCTATTGTGGGTTTTAAGTTCTGCTTTGGAGGAATAGAAAAGGAAAGGAAAGGGAGAGCGAGAAAAGATCCAGAGGGGTAATAAAGCGGCTGGGGGGAAGCGAGAATTATGTGAATGTTAACATAAGCAGTTATTACAGTCTGTCCAGTCATGCCAGCCTAGCTTGTGCTTGGGATGGTCAGGAGTGTTATTCTAGCCCTACCACATAGCACACTCAAGCTGCCTATTTGGGTAAAACTGTTTATAAAAATAATTGAATCGCCTTTTGGTAAAAGGCCCCATTGCCTTTATAAGTTACAGGGCAAGAAGGTTCCTAAACTCAGACTAATATTTTGAACCCAGGACAGAGCTCAAGAAGTTTGCAAGCCCTTGAATTCCATGGGTTTGTCCACACTGGTGTGTTTTAATTTGAGCTAACTGATTGCCACCTACTATGAGTTAGCTAATACATTTAGACGTGCAAGCCTGGGTGCTCCCAGGACAAAAACGTTTGTGGTTTGCCCTAGGCTGAGCTCTGGGTTCCTGACCCTTATTTCACAAACAATTTACAGCACTGAGGTGAAGATCTGACTCAAAACACGGTCAGCAAACCCACCCAGCCTTCCCTCCATGCAGGGCCCCAGTTGGTGCCTAAGTATGTCTCTTTCAAAACAAAAGGACACATACTGTGCTCTGCTCATGAAGCAGGTGGCTTATTACAGAACCCAGCTTTTCAAATGCTGACTTGGTGCTTCAGTTGTGCCCATAAATGATACATTTGCCAATGGGTGACTGCAAGGGTAAGCACTATAATTTGTTTGCAAGGGCAAAGGAAGGTTTTGCTGATGCATTTTAGGCACTAGTCTTTGAAGATACGGCCTGCATCATGGCTCTTAGTCAGATATTCAGGGAGCCAGAAAGAGACATTAAAATCATTGTATACATTGTTTGCATTCACCTCCAATTAAAAGGTATGACTTAAAAGCCTTGGAGAGGGACTACACACTGAAATGCCTGCTCTGAGCCCCCTCAAACTTTATTCGTGTTCGTTCTGATCCACAATTGGCTTTGAATTTCGAGGCTTGGGTCCTCTCCCTCGACAGAGGGAATACTGGGAATTCATTAAACAGACAACCTCGTTGCACCTAAGTTCTATTTCTGTCACAGGGATTTGTTTCAGAAAGCTTTGCTCCCTTATGAGATATATTGGATTTGAAGTACAAAGAATAGCTTCATTTAATAGCGCTCTCGGCTCTTATCAGGTCAGCCTCCTCCTGAATTGCTCTATTTAACTCCCTAGGAGCTTATTCTCTTAACGGGTCTATTCTTTTGGCAGATATTCTTTTAAAATGGGCACTGTACAATGATTTGGCTTATTGCAGGGAAAATTCATTCCCTTAACTAGTCTATGTGAAGAAGTGGACTCCACTGGATTTACAGCCTGTTGCAATACATTATATTGTATAACGACAGCATTCCGGGCATCTCACCAATCACGTAAATGGGTCCATTTCGGCAATGTTTTAAATATATGCCATCAGGTGTTTAACTACCCATGCAATGCTCTTTCCCAAACAGAATGGCCACCTTGTCCATGGCCCACACTCCTCCAGTGCAGAACTGTCACTACAGGTATATTATTTAAGTGCTAGTCAATCATTAGCAAACCATTCCCGTGTCCTGGCAAACCTACATAAGAACATACGAATGGCCGTACTGGGTCAGAACCAAAGGTCCATCCAGCCCAGTATCCTGTCTACTGACAGTGGCCAATGCCAGGTGCCCCAGAGGGAGTGAACCTAACAGGTAATGATCAAGTGATCTCTCTCCTGCCATCTCCATCCTCTGACAAACAGAGGCTAGGGACACTATTCCTTACCCATCCTGGCTAATAGCCATTAATGGACTTAACCTCCATGAATTTATCCAGTTCTCTTTTAAACACGGTTATAGTCCTAGCCTTCACAACCTCCTCAGGCAAGGAGTTCCACAAGTTGACTGTGCGCTGCGTGAAGAAGAACTTCCTTTTATTTGTTTTAAACCTGCTGCCCATTAATTTCATTTGGTGACCCCTAGTTCTTGTATTATGGGAATAAGTAAATAACTTTTCCTTATCTACTTTCTCCACATCACTCATGATTTTATATACCTCTATCATATCCCCCCTGTCCCTACAAACATGATACAAAACATTTGCTCTAGAAATGGAGGTGTCCTGAGGGCTTTGGGGTGTGTGTCATTTTGCAAGCAAGGTGCGACAGGCTGTTAAAGGTTCCCACCATGGGGGGTAGGAGGAAGGAAAGAGAACTACATTTTCTGCCTAGCCTAATAAGAAAAAATACAGATGGAGAATACAGTGTACAGTTCACTTAACTAATTTTCTAACCAGCAGTCATTGCAACAGTCTCGCTAGGATTAGAAGGGACAAGGAGAGAGGCAGAATAATAAATCCAGACTGGCTTTTTACCAGGCTGGGAACATATCATTATGGTAAGGGGTTTAAGGACATCCTCTCAAGGGAAAAAATTAAAAATAGAGGCCATTTCAGTTCACCCCTGGGAGCACAATTAATTAACATTAAAATTTAACAAAAAATAAGTTTCAGACACTGACTGAATAAAATCCCCCCCACCTAGTACTGTTCTGAGCAGAGCCTGTGCTATCCATGCGTGAGAGCTGTTTCGAATGGCAGAATGCTACATCTCGGGATGTAATATATACACTGCCTCCTGCCACCACCTCATTGGAGGTTGGCAATTCATCTTCTCAGCTGGCATCTGGGTTCCAGGATATAGGCTGCCCATCAGAGGCTGCAGAGCACTCTTGGAAAACACAACTGGCTGTGGGTCAGCTATAGGAGTAGATGATGTAGGAGTGTTAGCATGGAGACTAGTATGGCTGCCACCCATCCTGACTTTTGTGAGACAATCCAGCTTTCACTGGGTCTAGCTCACGTTGAGCCATGCTGTCTTGCAGGACATTAAGAAGTCCCAGATATAGCTTAGGGATGATATGCCACACTTGTGTGTCATTGCAGTGCAATGCAGTCTCCAGGCAATATAATACCCATTCAGACCACGGCTTTATTCCAACATAAGCAATTTGCTGAACTGGGGCTTAGCACATACTTGTCCACCCCTATTTGGCAAAGTGCTCAAGTACATGCTTAAATATTTTGCTGAATCATGGCCATAGCGCAGCTTAGTCCCATCACATTGTAGCATTATCCGCCTCAAGGCATCACTGTCGCGTGGTAATACAGTGTCAGCCCAACACTAGGTTATCCCATTTCAACAGTGCATCATCCCATCACAATGCATTGTGATTCCCAATGCCATCTCATTGACCAACACAAGACTGCATCTTCCCTTCTCACCACCAGCAACAAAGCGGTGTCTCCTCACTGTGACGCAATCATCTCGTTGCAATAACTGGCTATAGGGTGACCAGATGTCCCGATTTTTATAGGGACAGTCCTGATTTTAGGGTCTTTTTCTTATATAGGCTCCTATTGCCCCCCGGCCCCCTGTCCTGATTTTTCACATTTGCAGTTTGGTCACCTTAACTGGCTATCATCCTCGAACTCCAAGGGATCACTGGCGACGCTTTACAACTTCTGTTGAGATCAGTGGTTTTGCTGGTGTAAAACTGTATCAGTGAGTGGTGAGTCATCCCTAAGGGTGGACATGACATAGAATTTCCCATTGGCTCTGATTCTGATCTCCCTGGCGTGAGCTTTAAATCCTGGAGTTAATCCTCATTTACACCAGCATAACCGAGATCAGATTCCAGCCTGCAGCATTGCCACCCAGTGCTGTTTCCTATGTGAGTTTGCCTTGGTTCTATATTCTGAGATGAAATAGCTGTGCGAGGTTCAGTCAGACACACCGAACTATCCAATCCCCTAAATTTTAAAGATTAGGGATGGGAACACTGGCTTGGGGAAGATTAGGGCCAAATACAAAGGCTGGTGAAACCAGGGAATTTTTCCATCTCTTCCCCAGAAGGTGACTATAAAATATCCCAGGCTCAATGTGGGATGCTGCTTGCTTTTGTAACCCACAGGTCAGCCTGTGCTACATGTCCCATATCCCAGAGGATATGGTTGTGTTGCAACAGCCAGTTTAGTGCTTAGCTTAAACTGTAGAAATTCATGCTTGTAGCTCTGGCGCTCCCCAGTTCAGTCCTCTGATGTGCCAGCCAAGGAGGTGGCTGTCACACTAAGAAATGGGTTCACATTTAGGAGTGTAAATCCATACCCAGAACGTCAGGATGGAAGTCACTATATCAATGTACAGTGAGTCAATATTAGCAGGCTTGTTCTCCTGTATATCTAGGGGTCTAGTACTGCAGCCGTTCCAAGCATAGATTTTCTATTTAAGTCAATGGGAACTCTGTAAATATAATGGCTACAGTCCGGGAAGCTTTGCTGCCTCAGAACTGAGCTATAAGTGGGGTTAATTTTTTTTTAATCACCAGAACAGAGATTTGCTGCTTGCACAGCCCCCACTGCTCATTTACTATGTAGCTGCATTATTATTTAGAGATGGCAAAGGTGGATCTCGAGTAGGGGAGATGAAGCTGGGAGTGTCTCTGAAGAAACGAGTGTTTAGGAAGAGTTCACTGCGATACAGATACACCTCCAGGCAAGGAGAAGAGAAAACAGGAAATCTTTTTTTTCAGATGGGTCTCCAGAGCCTCTTTAGCCAAGAGAATTTGGAGGCATTATTAAAAATGGGAATTGTGACATGCAAAATGAAATGGCACGTGGCAGGCAGCATTCAGGGTCGGATCGCGGAAGCTTATATTAAGACTATGCATTCAGGTCTTGAGTCAAAGCGCACTGAAATCAATGGGAGTATTTCCAGTGACTTCAGTGGGCTGTGGATCAGGTTCCTGGAAGACACGTGTATCTTGAGCTCACTCTAGTTTCACACAGGTTTTACTCCATTAGCTTTAGTGGAGCTACTCTCAGTTTACACCAGTGTAAATGAGATCAAAATCAGGCCATTGCCAGCAGGTGCTCAGACAAGCCTGAATATTTTGCTACCCCAGAAATGCTAAATAAACCTTTGTGTTTGCATATGTCCTTGAGGCTTTCAGTCTTCTTTGCCTAAAACAATTCCAGATCTCCAGCCTCTCCTGGTGTCCTCAGGATGCAGTCACTATACAGAAACTAACGTGTCCTGGGAAGCCCAGAATTTCCATGGATGTCATATAACAACAGAACAAACTGCTGCAGTGGCATGACTGGGAGCTGCAGTGTTTGGGGCCATTGCTGTAGAACACAGTAGCAACTTTATTGTACGAGGTTTGGACCCATAAATATCTCCCTGAATCACTGGGGGAGGGAAATGGTGAAAAATGTGAAGCACAAGTACTAGCCCCGGTGCACAACAGTCATGATGAAAGTGGATGACAGCCCGGAGTTGAGTTATTGTGGGTAGACACTTTGGAAGCCTCCCCAATGCACATCCCTCTGACTCATAGGAACCCCTTCTATTGCAGTCCTGGTTCCTCTCCTGATTGCCCTTCCCACAGCTCTGCCAATGAACCCCAGTCTTGGCCTGTGTGCGCTTCCAGTCCTGTGCCCCCACCCAAGTAGAGAGTGGCAGTTAGACTGAGCTGTGCATTGAACCTGACTGAGAAAGCCTGAGTGGTTAAACTGCTAATGGAAAAGCCACTTCATAAAGCTAAAGATAAAATCTAAAACGAGTCAAAGAAAACTAACATTAATTTCAATTTTTAAAACTTCATTACATTTATCAGGTATCAGAGGGGTAGCCGTATTAGTCTGTATCCACAAAAACAACAAGGAGTCCGGTGGCACCTTAAAGACGAACAGATTTATTTGGGCAAAGCTTTTGTGGGTAAAAAACCCACTTCTTCAGATGCATGGAGTGGTTTTTTTTACCCACGAAAACTTATGCCCAAATAAATCTGTTAGTCTTTAACATTTATCAGTGTCTGTATTAGACGGAAAAACAGAAGTAAACTTGACTTCCACGGGCCTTGCAAGGAAGTAACTGAAATATACAGTATTCAGGTGTATTAAACCAGTGCCTCCACTCTGCTGGGAACCAAATACTTTTCCAGGATCCTTCCTCTAGCTATGGGCAAAAGATCGAAGAGGTTAAGTTCCCTGTAAGTCACAAAACTCCAGAAACTGCCTAAGGGAAAAGAAAATTTCCATGTCCAAGTCCATTCACCAAAGTGAATGTTTCTAAATGGTAACATCTGGGCCCCAAGTACATCTGGGACACGTTTGAAGTGTTGGTTGCGGCCAGAATGATGACTCTGGAAATGGCACCTTGTTATTGCACGTACCTGCTTCCTTAGGCAACTTCCTTTCGGAGTCATGTCTGCTTGGTCTACTGACAAAAATAAACCAGCCCTGCATGGGCAAGACTCCAATGGCAGAAGGGGAGATCAGCTTTCAGTGCTGCCTTGACTATCACCCGCAGAATTACCACGCTGGACTCCAGATCCCTTAGCGCTGGTGTTGCAGTGCGGAGCAGAACTAACACACTGGTGCGATTCTCCCATGCTTCACTGAGTCTGCAGCACTGGCAGAGAGGAGGCACAGGTCTGGAATACAGCATTGAAACCTCTGGAAATACAGAAATGGGCTTGATCCTCCGCGGGTGCAGTTTGGGGAAGCGCCATTGACTCGGATGGAGCCAGGATGATTTACACCAGCAGAGAATGTGGGGTAGGGTCAGGGATGTATGAGAGCAGGGTCTGGGTATCCCCTTACAAAGATTTCATCACCAGTCTGACTAGAATGACTCCCCTACCGCTAATGGAGCTCCCCCATTCTGTCTACTGCTAAATCATCCTTGCCAGAGATGATCCATCCGACGGGCTAAATACTCGTGAAGAGCTTTTTCTTTTAGCCTTCGGCATGGACCAGATCACACCAAATGGCTAGTGTTTTTAAGAAGGTCCTTGACAAGGATACTAACAATGCCTAGCTTTCATATACATATAACGCTTTTCACCATAGAACCCATAGGTGCTTTACTAAGGAGATCAGAATCATGAGCCTCATTTTACAGATGGGGAAACAGGCACAGGGAGGTAAAGTGATTTGCCAAAGGTCATCCAGCAAACCAGTGACAGAGCCAGGAATTGAACACAGGTCTCCTTGTCCCAGTCCTGTGACCTATCCGTTTGGTGATACTGCCTCACTCTGGTGCCTTTTTACAGGGTCTTTGCTCCAATCCTTTACTCCAGATCAAACAGGGGGAACACTACGATGCTGTCATTTATCACGGTCACCAATGTATCTCTTGCTAACACGTCACCCACTGATCCCAGTTACTGCTTGCCTCTTTGCAGTTAGTACTAATTCCCAAAACACTTTGGCCAATCAATTTTCAGAGCATGGGTTGTTCACGAATATCAAGCCCTTCCTAAGTATGGTGTGGGAACAGTGTGATTGGTCACCTCAGACACATGGTATTGATGCTGCTCCCAGACTGGATGAATTAAACTTTGTAAAGCTATTAGTGAATGAAGGTTGACAAAAGACATGTTTCCATGACGAGGTTTTGGACTCACAAATCTTGGTGCTTCAAGATTCAAGTACATTTTCATGAACTCAGTGCTCCAAATACTTGTGAATAACAAATTATCTGATCCCCACAAATGGCAGCACAGCAAAGCTAACAAAGCGCTTAAGCACATACTTAACTTTAAGCAAATGACTAGTCTCAGAGGACTATGCTTACAGGAGAAGCCGTTAAGCCACAACAGCTAAAATCACCCAGGAGACCTTAGGAAGAGTGTCTAATGGAGTCAGCAGGCCTGTTTTTAGAATAACATGTTATGTTGTGATTAATCGTTTAGGAAGTACTGCTCACATGCTTAAAGATAAGTGTGTGCTTAAATACTTGGCTAGACTGTACCCCAAATGTGGCCCTTTTAATCACAAACCTGATTTTCTCTTGCTTGGCCTACTGCTGCTATTGGTGGACTTAGAGTACATTTTTCATTGGCAAAGTAGAAACATTTCCAGCAACATGTATCTTCATCTAACTGTTGTGCAGAGCAGTGCTGCCTCCTTCCTTGATCATGGCCACAGTGTCTTAGTGTGTCTTAGTTTGAATGAGAAAGCAAATGAATAGATTCCCCAGTCCCTCACCCCTTTTCAATGCAAGCATATTACACCCCTGTTCCTAGCATACAAGTATTAATCATAGACCCGAGGGGAGGTGGAATTTTGGATGAGGTCCTCTCGTTAAAATGTTGGCAGCATGTGCTTGAGTAGGCTGCTAATGATCATTTGGTATTTTAACATGTGATAACTGCCACCTAAAATATTAATCAAATCATAACATGTGATCCTAAAAATAGGGTTCCATTCCACTCTCTTCCTAAGGTTTCCTGCATGGTTTTCAGCTGCTGCGGCGTAACCTTTTCTGGCATTTCACCGATTGTAACGACTGCGTTCCTAGTGAATGCAAAACTTGATGCCCTTTCCTCTTATATAAACACTCACACACACAGAGACATACCCTGCCTCCCCTGGATACATCCTTTTAGGGCATGGATCTCCTCGATAGTATGCAAACACATTCAGCCGCCTGAGGAGATAAGGGGAATTTATTCTAAAATATGGTTCTGAATAATCCAAACTATTTTTAGTGCTTCCAACCGTCTCCCTCCGTCTCTCCTCCTTGCCTCCCCTTTTTAAACCCTCCCGCCCACTGCCTTGACAAGGCAAAGCTGCTAGACTCCCAAAGTTGATCTCTGGGAGGCAAAGCCGTGTACGCCTCCCACAGGTCTGAGAACGCTTCTGACTTCATTCAGTCATTCCTATTACAACACCAATGCTAATGGATGGAGTTCTCCTATACATATTTGATTGACCTGCCACTGCCATGCTGCTTTCATTTATCACTTTGCTCGAGTCAGAGCTGTATTCCTTTGGAATATTCTGTGCCTTCTTTAAAAGAGAGTTAACGTTTTTTGGTTGTTTTTTTTTTTTTTAAACCCACCTCTGTTCTGCATGTAAAGCAGCTTTTTCTGTGGAAGAAAATGCTTCTAAAAATGGCATGTCCTGGCCAAGCTGCCCTTGCCCAATGATGCAATAAAATTGGGGTGCTAAGTGGGAGAGGGGAGGGGCATGTGACTTCTGGTAAGAGATGCAAAAAACTGGAGGGGTGAGCAAACCTACCCAGGCTGAAAATTGGGGGGCTTGTGAGATAGTGTTCCCTTGTCCCACCTGCCTAATTTCCCTTTCAGGAACTGAGTTCCAAAGGAGGATTGCAGA
Source organism: Mauremys mutica (assembly GCF_020497125.1). NCBI lineage: Eukaryota > Metazoa > Chordata > Testudines > Geoemydidae > Mauremys > Mauremys mutica. The sequence goes on along the minus strand of NC_059078.1, from coordinate 21,445,872 downwards.
TTTACAGGTAGTTCCGGTAATTTGCTGGCCATGTTACCCATGGGAAGGAAGTAATTCTACTGGGATCACCATTCTAATCAGACACTGGGTATTTTACTAGCTAGAGCTCTGGAATACATTAAAGATACAGTACATACAATCAAGTTCTATTCTGTTCATTTTTGCTTTCATCATCTTCTTTAGATTTTTACATTTTGGGATGAAATCAGCAAATTTGGGGGCTTGTGAGAAACTGAAATCGCTAGTTTCAGCAACACAAAGTGCACATATGTGGGGGCTGCCTGCAAAGCTTCTCCTATAGCTCTACCAATGCTCCTCTGTTCTCACTTACAGCACCTCCTGGGGTATTTCAGGCCTGACTCCTCTGACAGGCACACACTGCTCTGCCAAATGCACTTGGCTCCTGCCCGGCAGTACCCCTCGCTAATCCTGGTCCTGATCCCTCCACCACAAACTGCTCCACCAAAGCCCTTCAGTATTAGGGAGACCAGATGTCCCAATTTTATAGGGACAGTCCTGATATTCGGGACTTTTTCTTATATAGGCGCCTGTTACTCCCCACCTTCTGTCCCGATTTTTCACTCTTTCTATCTGGTAATCCTATTCGGTATGGACCTGCAATGCCCACTGCCAGTCCAGTCCCAAGCCCTCACACTGCTCTGCCAAGCATCCACTTGTTATTCTACTCCGGGGTCTTGGCTGAGTCGTGTTGTTTGTTCAATTTGTGCCAGAAGTTGCAGTGTTTTTATGGAGTGGATGGGATACAAATCCCGTGGGATAGGCTGAGTCCATCCAAATCACTACCAGTTGTGGCCCATGGCACAGTCTGAATGCGGGTCCCCAGAGACAAAAGCCTGATGCATTAAACTACCCATCTCACTAGCCTTCCTCCACTATTCCCCTCCCTTTCTATCCTCTGCTATGTGCCAATCCATCCTGCCTACACTAGCCTCTGCCTATACTGCAATGACTTTTCCCTCTCCCCACTGGCTGTTTTCAATACGATTATCTCCTGCATTTGCTGGATCTGGCTTTCAGGGGTTTGACTGATGCTTGATTCTCGTAACCAGAACATGTCTGTTGATTGGACTGTCAATGGATTTCTTGGCAGAAAGGGCACTAGCCCTTGCAAACGTGAAACTGTATTTCAATCTCATTTAGGAGGAAAGAGAAAGGAGAAAGAAAAATGTCCTAAAGCCACGTTTCCCCTGCTGTCTGTGAGCACGAGCTTTAAGTAAACAAGCCTTTTACCTTTTTTTAATAAGGTCATTTGCTACATCAATTCCTTAACAGAAGGGAACATTTTGTGTTATGTATTTTAAACGGTAATTTTCTTTTTTGCCTTCTTCTTCATTTAAAGGCTTCTATTCATCCTTTCTCTGTGTGTGTGTGGGGGGGTGAGACTTGGAATCCATCCTTGTTTTCCCATTGCCTGCAGTGACACCTGGCTGCTAACAAGCGCATGCAGGCCCCATCTCAAGCCGCAGACTTCAGTGCACAAGATCACAGCTACGATCTCGCCGGAAGAATGCACTTTTGACTTTTCTAAATAACAATGCAATTACCTTCAAAAGCTGGCAGCCAAAGTACGTGGTGAGAAATGAGCGCCATTAATAAGAAATTAACCGCTCTCAGAGAACAGCCAATTTATTAACCAGTGAGAAGGAGAAAGAACCAGATGCGGACTGAGTGGGGTGAGAATAGCGATGGGGGACCGCTGCATTCTAGTGACTCCATGTTAACCCAAGAGGAGGAGCCTGCGCATGGGCAGGGCAGGCATTGCCAAGCCCACTCAGAATCATTTACAGAGATCTTTCCTCCCTGCTGCAGTTTGACTCCAAATTACCTAGGTGTGTTTCACCATTTCTCACGTCATTTACATGACGCCGGGCAGCGAAGCAGTTCACTGGCATTACACAATATATGCATGACGTTTACAAAGAACTGACCAGAAAGCTGGAGGATTGAAACCTACACACTCAGTTCTTTGTTGGCCTGTAACTGGAGATGGATGATGGTGCTAGTGGCACTGTTTGATCAAATTTCATCAATTGAAGCTTGGGTTTGCAAAACAAAGTCAAAAGCCGGGATGGGCCTGGTTCCATGTTACCTGAGACCACACAGTTTGGGGGAAGGAGGGCTTGAAGTGTGAATGAATGATTTGGGGGTCGCCCTATCTCTATCTGTAACTTGGCTCCTTACCTCACTGCCCAAATTGTGCAATTGACGTCGCTGGGGCTACTCAAGGCATAAAGCACTATTCTGCATGAACCAAAGTATCTTCACAATCTGGCCCATAGAGATTTAGGGCCGGATGATCAGAGACTGCCTCTGATTTTGCACCCACATTTCTATGCCCTTGCATAATTCCAGGTACATCACCTGGCTCTTGGAAGTCTACTTTGGGGACATGGACAGGAACTTATTAGATATCTAAGTGCCACAAAATGTACTTGAAATCATTTGCACCCACAACACTGTGCCACAGGCAACTCTTAGTGGGTACAAAATTGCAGGCTCATTTGAGAAACTTCTGAAAAACCAGGGCCTTAAGAATGGAGTTGTATGTTAAATCACAGTTGAATCACAGAACTTGGAGTCAGAAAGCATTTATGAGGTTATCTTCTCTCTCCTCCCCTTGCAGGACTGCTCTGTGCAGCTGTTAATGATCCTTCCAGTCTAGTCCTAAATGTTTCAAGGGATGCCTTCACCACGACTTTATCGCTGAGCACATATTGCTGTGGCTTGACAACTGCTTAGCAGATATACACAGGGATTTGTGTTGTAGATGGTGTAACTATTAGTGCATAGCCATTAATCTAAATAAAAAGCTTTTGAATATTCATTGGCTATTTAAGGAAACTGATGCTGAATACGGGTCTGAAAGAGGAACATGGGGAAAGCTTCCCACAAAGCCAGCTTGAAAAGGGGCACATAATTGCCTCTCTCCTTATTGCAGCCCTAAGTGCTCATCATGCCCTAACTTTGTGTATTTTTTCTGCTAGTTTAGTCACCTACGAAATAGCTCTGAGCTGGAAAAGCATTCTTGGGAGTGACGTGAACAGAGCCACATTACGGCTTGTTAATACTAAGTTGTTAAGTGCCAGCAAAGTGCTTGGTGCTGTACAGGACACAAACACAAAGACAGCCCCAGCATTAGAGGTGGCTCTAGAATTCCCAAGCAGTCAGTGGGGGAGGCAGATCCAGGGCAGGTGTTCGACAAGAGAGGAGTTTGCTCTGACCGGCTTTGGCAGCAATGCTTTACGGCAGCTCAACCTTGGGTACGCGTCCCTTCCATTAGTAGCAGCTCACTCAGGGCCTTGCATCACAGTGACAGCCTCATGGAGCAGCTTCCACCGCTATGTTGAATTTCCGCCTCTAATGAGCCTTCCTTTCCCTCCTTTATTGGCTGTCCCAGCAGAAAGGCAATAGAGGAATGGTCTCAGGCAGCTCAGAAGCCAAGGTGATGAGTACAACATAGACTAGAATGGAATAGAATTATTGGCCAACATATGCGGGCTAGCATATCTAATAATGTGTATTATCTGCACTATATATATTAGTACACATTCAGCACAAAGCACTTTCAGCACCAATATTGTATCAGTGGTATAGCCAAAACTGGATGACACCTTTACTATAATCCTGTTCACTTATGCTAAGTATCCCATAACACCTTGGATTTGCAGATAAGAAACTTGTCAAAATCAAAATATATTCCAGTCTATGTCTTTCTTATTACAAGCTAGGGAAGTACCTTCATGGATCAGTACTTAGAGTGCTAGTATCCAACCTATGAGGAAGGAACAGAACAATACGTCAGGAAACTGGGACAAACTGATGGGTAGGATTTTAGTGATGTATAAAAAGATGCAAAACTTGTAAAATGGTCGCATAAATAATACTCGCTGAAATGTATAACTTTGGAAGCACACCTTCTGCGGCAGGCAAATGTAACTTTGCTGAACAAGGAGGCTTCCCAGAGACTGGTATTGTATAGGGCTTTTTTCCTTGTACTCTATTATTATTGGCTTACAGCTATAAACCAGACTGACATTGGTTATTTGGTCTCTTGAGTATATTTTATAACAGACCAAAGTGTGGTCAAGCAATAGACACTTTACCAACAGAATAGAAGACTGATCTTCCCTCTTGCCCCTTCAGGCCAACGTGGAGATTCATTGGTTGGGGCAGCGTGTGTGACGATCACATTAGTGGTACTTGAGCTGCAGCTGTCTTAGGTAAGCTAAAGATGGGTCCCAAGCCAGACCTCTAGATCCAAACCCCTCATAACCTCAGGAAATCTCAGAGCCTCTCAATCTCTAACAGGTCTGGACTCAAAAAATCTGAGTATCCCAACACCACAACCTATGTGGGCAAAGCCAAGGAGAGGAGGGAATCCAAAATGGTAGCTGCGATTTTGCAGCTCTTCTGGGTCCATTGCCCATGGCAGAGGCTATGACACTGTTAAAGGCTGCACAGGAGGGGAAGCTGGGTTATATGGTCAGAATCACATTCGAAGTCAGGTGAAGAGGTTGGAATCAGAGCAACCTTCTAGCTGGCAGAGGGCAGCATAAAAGGTCGTGGGGTGCACTCGGGCCTTGTTTTAAAGTTTCATACTTAACATAAGATATAAGAACTATATACATTACAGAGCTGGACCCTCACATTTTAGGGCCATATGGATTCAGATCAGAACCTTGTGACTGACCCTTTTAATGGGCCGACCTGGAATCCCAGGTCCAAATGCCCTCACATTTCACTGTCTGCATTCAAGCTCGGCAGCTCAGGCCTTTCTCCACACAAGTCAGTAGTCAGGTCCAGGTACTGCATGCTAACAAGGTGGGCAATGCAAGAAACATGGTCTAGAGGACAGAGTCTGACCTAAGAGCCAGGGAGCCCTGACTTCTAATTCTATCCCTGACACCATCAGTGCTGATGGGCAAGTCACGTCACTTCCCTGGTTTGGTTTCCCTTTCACCCTAGGGTCTACCTGCCTTACAGCAGTGGTACAGCCACATGACAAAACTAGGGTCAACGTGACGGGGAGAGCGAGTGCATTAGCACTGCAGCTGCGTGAAAAGCAGCCTCAATGGGATAGTAAGAAGTGGCGAAGGAGACTTACTCCCCTGACACTTCCCAGTGGTCTCTCTGCTTCATAGAGAGGTTGCAAGGATTAATTAGTTAATGTTTGTGACGTGCTGTGTAGATGGAGAGAGCTGTGTAAGTGCTAAGTGTTATTATTATTACAGACAGTCACTGTTAAGGCAATGGATATGCTCTTAAGTGTCATTTCATATTTAATTAACGTGCAATAATTGTCTTCCTAAACCTGGAGGTAAATTTTTATTACAGACACTTCCTTTAAAGAGACACTGCAGACCTTCAGAGAGCTAGAGCCTGACAGACCCTCACATCATCCTCATTAGGGCTAGATCAGGGCTGGCTGGGAGGACAGGTGCATAAGGGAGAGAGTGCAAAAGACACACACACACACACACACACACACACACACAGCCAGATGCCCCGTGGCTGGGGAGTGCAAGCAATGATCACTAGCCTCTGCAAAAGGGACAGAGGTGTGAGATGGCGATGTGGCTTCTTCCATAGTCCTGCGCCAGCCAACTCAGAGCAGAGCACATGCTCGCCCCCTGTCCCAGGGTGGTGGAGCTGCCACAGTGCCATGCATCCCTGAAAGCCACCATCAAGAATTTGCACGGAGTCAGCCAGCACAGTCCCTCCATGCCTCTTTCCAGCACAGGCAGTGGGTTAAAGCTACAGCCTATTCCCTGAGCTGGGGACACCTTTGGAGGTTGTTTTTTTTTTTCAATTTTACAAACACCCGCCTTTCTATTGCTGAGAAATCCAAAAACGCAACAAACGGGCAGCAAAGCGCAGTATTGTGAGCTCCTCCTGACGGTCTGCAGTGACCGGCTCACCAGCTAGCACTGATCCCAGAACTAGGCTGGCCTGGCACACACAATCAGTGGCACTGGGGCAAACAGAGAAGCAACCAAAAGGAGGCTCCGGTAGCGTCTGCTCCTTTAGGATCAGAAATACACAAAGAATCCCCAGCCAGCTCCCACTGATTCTTGACAACTCAGCAGAGGACCAAAGAAGAGGGGGAAGAAATGGTATGTGGATACACAGATAGCAGGGCCACAGGAAACATCTGGGTCACCCAGACTGACCACCCCCCACCCCCGAATTACGGTCTGTTTTAGGCTCATGAAAACACATGCAGTTGCATGGGGCCCACGAGGCAGCTGAGGGGAGCTGCCTCTGCCACCGCCACCCTAGTGTCCACATCCTGGAGATGAAAGCAGGACATCAGGCTCCAGGGCTGCCATTTTTCACAAGGTTGTCAAGTACACAACTAAGCCAGTCTTCCCCATCTGGGATGAATAAGTACAAGGCACATGAGCCCACCTGCCCCTGGACGGTGGCTGCATCTGACATGGTCCTGTCCTGATTCACCGTGGGGGAGAGGGAACAGATTCACTTTTGTGTGCTGCATCCTTAGCTGTTGGCAAAGTTGGGTGCTGGCCCCTCCTTTCTCCCCCTCCTTCAGGCCCTCTCCCCCTCGCACAAACACACTGTTCCATCCCCCGTGACAACCATAATATGATAATTTGAGCATTCCTCACCGGTCCCTCATCAGCACTAAGTGCTCTGAAGGTCACGGGCAATAAAGCTCCCTGACACTCTCTGCCAAGAAGCACGCTCTGCTCCAGCGTTGGTCTGATTATCACCAGCCTGCCTCCCCTTCTCCCCCTGCCCCCTGAGGCTGCTAAACTGACGAGCTCTGGGAGCCCTCTCCTGCTCCCTCCCCTCCTCTCCTTTTCTTCCTCTGCTCTCATTTATTTCAATTTGCTATGCTTTCCTCCCTGGTTTTCAGCGCGAAGGGGGAAAGGAGAAAGGAATGATTATGTCTGTCGAGTGCAAAATGAAATCCTTGGATGGGGCGGGTGGAAGGGGCATGGTGGCCGGAAGGGGAAGAGAGGTGCAGAAAGGTGATGGGGCCATGTGGAAATGTGTAGCTCTGGTACTCGGGATGGGGGGGATGTGATACGGGAGATTTGCCAACTCAGGGTTTGAATTTCAGGTGGTGCCTTGTGTTTAGATTTCAAAACTATTAGACAGGGTGTAAAATATATTGCAAAGATTACAGGAAATTGGCCGGTTCTTATGATGATTTAAAGCTAGGACATAACACCTGATATTTTAAACACAGCAGATTTCAATAAATTTGCAAGTGCTGCAAGCGCCTCATGGCAGATCCTGCACAGGGCCTGAGCCAGCTTTTGTAGCTTGATGAATGCTAATAATCATATGGAATTAGGGTCAGCATTCTCCAGGAGAGGTGCCGAGATTGCACCCACCCACAGTGGGCAGCTGTGAACACGAAGGCGCATCTGGACACTCAGCACAGCTATATCTGAAAGTGTGTTAGATTCCATTTGCACGTGTGTATACAAAGTTTTACAGACATCACTTTCCCAGCACGGCATCCTTGACGGTGAATGCCCACTCCCTGATCAGCCCGGGGCATCGGTGCTTCGTTCTTTCAGGATTCTTCTTTGTTCCTGGATCCCCTAATGGTCTCTATAGCCAGAAACACCTTTCACCATCTTTGGCCAGATGGGTAACTGTGCCACTTCCGGTTGGATGTTGACCTAGCCATAGTGGTGCTCACCTTCATCACCTCCAACCTCTGCTATTGCAAAGCCCTGTACCTATACAGGGGGCCAGGCAAAACTTTCCGATGGCCTACATGTGGCCACCAGTCTTCTAAGCAACGCAGTCTGCACATTAACCTATGTGTTTTGCCCTGTGCACTGGCTCTTTACTCCCTTCCAGATCCTCTTTAAGTTATTGATTGTGACCTACCAGTACCTTAATGGAGAGGGTCCAGGATATCTCAGATGCTGTCTCTTTCTCCTGCCATGACAAATGTGATTATCAAGCACTGTGGAGTCACGAGTGTCAAGAAAATAACTCGCAGGAGTGGGAAACTGGGCCATCTCAGTGGCTGGCCCATAATGTCTGCGGAACCCCCTTCCACCAGACATCAGATTGACATGTGATCTTATTAGCATCTGAGTGCTTCCCTCTAGGCCACCCTATCCTGTATGCACGCTGAGCAGATCCACAAAGTCTCTACTGTCTCGTTTAACTCCCTCCCTAAGACCCACTTCTTCCATGATGCCTAGAAGAAACTTCCCGACGAAGTCATCCATGTATGGATTTGTTTATTTAGCCCTTATGCTCATTTATGTGGAAGAAGAGGGATGAAAACAGTGAGAGAGGGACTGAGTGAGGGAGGGGGTAAGGACAGTAAAAGTGAACCTGGGAGCTGCTGTGTGAAGAGAGGACAGAAATGGGAAGAGGGAACTTTTGTTTGTTTGTTGATAACACTAAAAACAACCAAAAAACCCCTACAACAAACTTGTGCCTGTCACCACCCTGATCTCTTTGCTTGTATGTTGCACATAGGCGCTGACTTCCTGGGTGCTCTGGAGCTGGAGCACCCACGGGGAAAAAATGGTGGGTGCTGAGCACCCACCGGCAGCCCCCCATCAGCTCCTCCCGCCCGCTGGCGGACCCCACAGATCAGCACCTCCCCTTCCCTCCCTGTGCCTCCCGTCCACAATGATCAGCTGTTTTGCGGCGTGCAGGAGGCTCTGGGGGGAAAGGAGGAGGAACAAGGACATGGAGTGCTCAGTGGAGGGGGTGGAACTGGGTGGGAAGAGGTGGGGCGAAGGTGGGGCCTTGGGGGAAGAGGTGGAGTGGGGACGGGCTCTGGGGCAGAGCCGGGTGTCAAGCATCCCCAGGCACTTTCAAAAGTCGGGGTCTCTGATGTTGCATGCCTTTCCCCAAGTCTTCATCAGTTTTTGTATGTTCTTCAGGACAGAGACTGTGTCTACCTCCGTGTCCTGGAAAGCACCATGTGCATTTTGGGTACTGCCATAATCTAAATAAGTTCTGAGTGAAGTGTCAAACCCACCTTTCCAACAATGGCTTTCTCAGTCAATACTCACTCCTTGCTACAGGTAGCCTGATAAAAAGTTAAGGAATGAGAAGAAAAGGAAGGCAGGTGTTCACACGAATAAAAATCTTCCGGATTATCCAGGAGCTCCAGTAATAGCCCAGACTATTACGGTCCGTGATGGTGCCACTACAGTGCTCTGGGCCACGACTACAGAACACCAGAGTGTATTTTTAATCATTGCACTTATGCCTGTTTAAGGGAAAGGTAAGAGGGTGAATTCAGTTGCTATGGAAATCAGGCCATCTCCATGGGAATTCACTGAGTAGCGTATACTATCGGCCAACTAATCACACTGAGCTGCTCTTCCTGGACCCAGGTATTTAACAACATTTGAGCTTATGGCAGAACGCAGCTGCTGCGAAACATCCCTAGCATCAGTGAAGCTGGCAAAAAGTTGGGCTTTCAGTGGAGTTGCTAGGGGTGAACGTTGGTGGGTGTTTGCTTTGAATTTCTCTCTCTTTGGAAGTAGCTTTACATTTGGGGGGAAACGTACCTTTTCCCCTCAGCAATGGCTCCCTTTCCATTTTTGCCAGCGTGGAATAAAAAGCGCCAGCTAAATGTGTACCCAGAAGAAAACAGCCACCTTAATATAAACTGATGCCCGTTTCATGGAGGCAGCAAGAACTGATGCCAATGCCATGCACATCCAAGTCTCACACATTCTCCTCTTTCTGCAGTAATTGGTTTGCTAATTAACACTTGTGATTTCAGCAGGATTAGAAAGGCGTGCGTCAAGGGGAACCGTCTCACCTACTCTTACTGAAGCTCTTGGACACATTGCCTGGCTCAAAACTTGGTAATGGGCTTTGCATAAGAACCTAGATTATGAGTGCTCAGCCCGAGGTTGTGTTCACCCTCCTTTTCTTTATGGCTAGATAAGAGAGGGGTGAGGATCCTGAACATTTATTCCACTGAGAGAGAGAGCACGAGCACGTGTGTGTCACAGGGCATTTTGTTGTGCAGCTCGTATTATCTGCTACTTTATCAGACATTTAATCACTGACATTTGGTGGTGGACAGTTTTGTCACCATGAGCATATGGGGCTTGATGCTGGCCCATTGAATTCAATGGAAGCTTTGCCATTCACTTCCGTGGGTGCAAGATCAGGTTGCTATATTGTGATCCCCGTGTTTATGATGTCTAATTCCTCACTTGTACTCCATACACATAAACCATGCAGGCCCCGGGCCCGCACCAGGAAGAAAAATCTCTGGCCTAGAGTGCCAGATGTGCTGTGGTGAGCATTTCTCTGAGAGGATGATGTGATACGGTACCAACATATGAATGCGTAGAGAACTTCGCTCAGCATCGGGGAAGTTAATGGGGCTTTATTTGAACGCTGAGGGCTATAGCCCAGCTGGCTAAGTAAGACAGTTCTGTCTGTGTGCATATTTGGTGTACGCTATGCTGGAGAGCGCTGCTTGACATTGATGGAAAGCTCTTTGATATAGTTTCCTCTTTCAATTCATTTAGATTGCTAAAGCCCCCGTTCTGCTGCCTGAATTAATTTGCAATCATTTAAAGTACGGGGTAAGTGAAGGTCACAGGCTACACTAAATTAGAGGGGAGCCTCTGCAGTCCTCAACATGCCTTGACCTTTTCAGTGTTTTCTGATTACACTGACCAGCCAGGCTCTTTACAGCATTGTTAACCTGTGAGAAACAAGTGGAAAGGCCAAATCCAATAGTAATGCAGAGAACTGTAAAAGGTTAAAGTAGTGGAGGATGTTATTGGCATAAGGCAGTGATAGAGTCCAGGGAAGCAGGTGGTTTTGGTCTCAGGCAAGAACTTTCTGTTCTCCAAGGTTTATATTAAAAGCAAATTCAGGCAAATGCAAAGCAGCCCAATAAACAAACACACCTGGATAGCCATAAGTCCAAACAGTCCCGATGCAAGGTCAGCTCCGAGCATCACTCGAGAGAATTCAGTCTACTTCCAGAATGGATCTATCCAATATCAAAGCTCTTAAATACAAAACAAAACCTGAGCTGAACCGAAATACGTACTCAGTCTTTGTTGGAGCTTAAGAGGCCATCCTTTCCTAGCACTTTGTATGTTACGGTGACATATTTAATATGTATCATATGACACCTGGGCCCAAACCTGCCCCACACTTTAGGAGTGTTGAAAATTCAAATCCCGATCCAGAGCTAAGTTTTGCAAATAGCCATTCTCCATAAAACAAACAGTGTGGACCAAAGAAAACCTAACACAAAAATTGCCATACTGAACCACGCCACTGGTCCTTCCAGTTCAGCATTGTGTATAACAGTGGCTAGTACCCAGGGCTGGTACAACCATTTAGGCGACCTAGGCGGTTGCCTAGGACACTAGGATTTGGGGGGTGCTATTTTCTTCGGCAGCGACCGCAGCAGCCGGATCTTTGGCCGCCCCGGTCACCGCCGGCATTTAGGCGGAGGGAGCTGGGGCAAGGGAGCGTGGGGAGGGCCACCTGCAACAAGTAAGGGGGGGGCGGCACTCAGGAGAACTCCCTGCCCCAGCTCACCCCTGGCCCCGCCTCCTCCTCGAGCACGCCGTGGCTGCTTCACTTCTCCCGCCTCCCAGGCTTGCGGCGCCTAAGCTGATTGGCGCCACAAGCCTGGGAGGCAGGAGAAGTGAAGCAGCCACGGCGTGCTCGGGGAGGAGGCGCAGCAGGGGTGAGCTGCTTCACTTCTCCCACCTCCCAGGCTTGCGGCGCCAATCAGCTTAGGCGCCGCAAGCTGGGAGGTGGGAGAAGTGAAGCAGCAACGGCGTGCTCGGGATGGAGACGGAGCAGGGGTGAGCTGGGGCAGGGGGGTGCCACAGGGTGGAGGGTGGGGAGCTGCTGCAAAGGGGGGCGCATCAGGGCGGAGGGGGGGAGCTGCCGCAGGGAGGGGGGTGCTTCAGGGCGGAGGAGGGCACAAAGTGGAAGATTCGCCTAGGGCACGAAACATCCTTGCACCGGCCCTGCTAGTACCAAATTCACCCCCGCCAGCCCTTCCCCCTCTCCCCCAGTGAACAATTATGGAATAACCTGCCTCTAAGGAAAGTTTCCTTCTAAACCAGTTGGCTTAAAAAGGCTG